>NC_134176.1:27565609-28194984 GCF_964188355.1 Buteo buteo | reverse complement strand
TACTTGTTAAACATTGAATTGCAAGCCTTGCCACTCCTGACAAATCCTTTATATTTGAATGATTGAACATTCTCATATTTTGGTGAATTCCCAATGCCAGTGTTGCCTGCTTTATGATTGAGTGTGCCACAGAGTATAGGATACAGTAGGTGTCCAGTCAACTGAGCATCTATTAAAACCTGACACTGCACTAACACAACTAAAAGGAAATTAAAACAAATTGCTTTATTTCTATTCCAGTATTTGTGACACAAAAAAAAAGTTGAAAGGCAGCATTTTGCCTATTCACAAAACTGGATGCTAACCAAATGTGCTATGGTATACAGTAGCTTTGCTATATAATTTGGTTTTTTATTATATATCTCACGGGAAAGAGTTTTTCTATGGCATTCATCACTGTAATTTCTGGGTCATTTCATTCGTATAACAGATTCAAAATAAATTTAGCTGTGAAAAATAATTAAAAAGTTATTTTTTCTAAAAGCATAGCTTAGTGGCATTTTACTGTGCTAATGCCTCCAGTTGAAGAGAGATTTCCAAACGTAATTTATGCCTCTCTCTACAACGCTTACATGGACAGAGGAACATTGGCTGTCTATCAGATAGGTGCAAGTTGGTGCTGTCAGGAAGCAGTGTCATTCTTTTTACACCAAAATCTGCCCTTTTCCTGCCCCATGGACAATGCCCAAATACTCCTAACAGTCTAGGATCCTGTGAAAGGAGACATAAGGATAAAGAATCTGTCTAGTGCTAACACTGCAACTGGCTAGCAGAGGCAGTTATCATCACGTTATTGTCACTAACTTCTGCACCATGCAGTTCACTGACCAAATACTACATATTTCATATGTAGTACATTAGAAAAAAGATTCTGACAAGCTCCTTTTGCTTTCATAAATGACAGAACTGGAGGAAAAACATATATGAATTCTGGTTTTAAGCAAAGGTGATTTTTAGGTAGTATGAGCAGAACATACAGAACAGAAACTTGATTTTAGATCGTGCCACACCACAGTACAGTATACCACAAGGAAGTGAAATACCAGTTTGCTTATTCACAATGGAATAACTTTGCTGTGGTTGGATAACGTAATCTGTGATCATCTCACCTTTTTACCACACTCTTCACGACATTTCCTGTACACCTGAGTCCCTGCCCTGTGAGCACCAGCAGTCATTAAAATTAAAGAGAGAAGCAGGCACCACTAATAAACATCATATCTATCCAAGTCCTTCTGGATTTCCCTGCTTTGGGAGGAAAATTTTGAGATGTTATGTCATTGCTTTTTATACTTCATTACTCCTAGCATAACATTTTCAAATAAGTGGAGACTCCGTAAGTTCCTCCTGAATCATATGCTGCTTAATTCCTTCTTTTATATTCCATAATTTCTAGCAACAGAAAATTCTAGCCCTAAATCCGGCACATACACACCCATGTACAAGAGTTTCACCCACGTACAAGAGTGTCACCCACTGGAGACAGTTTTAATTTATCTGTTTCAGTCTCCAAAGCCCCAGGCTTTCCTTTCCCTACTACTTCATTCACTTGTTTATTTGTTGGGCACTTTGTCAACACTTCTGTTTAAATCTTTGATTTCAGTCAAAAGCTTCCAGACTATCTTCTTCCGTACTGAAGGAAGGTCACTTAATTCACTAAGCAGCAGAGATATTAATCCAGCAATGAAATAACCCTTTGGTAAAGGCGTGTATACTTTTAATTTCATTAAAAGTTAATTTAATTTTTTCAGAATAACTGAAAAATCGTTTTAGAATAGATAATGACTCAACATAGTAGATATACTTGTACTGATTTAGACACCCATCTTAGGTGCAATCCACGGGTTCAAAGGTAGGACACCACACTCGCATATGAAGTGGAGAGAAGTAGGTACCTTCAAAGGAACAGCTCAAAGTCCCTAAGGTAGGTTGCTTGAAGTAAGCAGAAAAAGATAATGTGGACAGTCCACTGACATGCATAATAGTGTTTGGAAACCTGGCCACGGAGACACTCAGGAATACTACTTGTTTTTCCCTTGTGAGGTCCTGTTCAGTCTGAGTAAAAGTAGCAGAATGTGTTGCAAAGAAACTTGTAATTTAACCCTATTTTCAAGCAAAAAAAAATCAGAAAAAGACAAATAAATATTAATTTGTCTAACTGAAGCTATTTTTAGAAGTTTGTTTGCTTCAATATTTGGATGTTTGTCTTGAGATCTTTCCACTTTTTTTTTTCCCCAGTTGCTGGAGCTATGTATCTTATGAGAAAGAGTACTTTTATAAATACGTTTTAGTACTTCTGAGCACCTTGTAGATAAGTTCACTATAAAAGACTAATGCTTACTGGATAAGGGGAATGCCAGTTCCTGACAATTTGCATGAAGAATAAATAATAATAATAGAACAAAATTTGAAGTTG
Organism: Buteo buteo; assembly: GCF_964188355.1. Lineage (NCBI taxonomy): Eukaryota > Metazoa > Chordata > Aves > Accipitriformes > Accipitridae > Buteo > Buteo buteo. Next base: position 28,192,568 of record NC_134176.1, on the reverse strand, counting down.
GTAATTGCAAAGCAGTCTACTGAAGTTAGCCCAAAACTAATACTTAGAGTGGAATATTCACATTAAGTTTCTTAAACTCCTTTGAAAAAGTTAGTCATAATATTAGCTTTACAGATGAGTTACACTTGGCATGAAAGGGCCAAAAGTTATTTGAAATGACCACTAAATTTAAATACATTTGCTCAAGGTTACATACCAGCTCAGCAGAGAAGCCAGGAATGTTGCTGCGAGGCTTTGCACTGTATGCTGTACATTGCACCTCCCTGTGTGTGACAAGGGAGACTTTAAAAGACAAGGCTTTGGTTTGGCCAACTCTGGTTCTGCCTGGTACACCTAGGAATTACAGGACTGAAGAGGGAGATAGGCCAGGAATAAGGAGTAGAGTTGCTTCTTGGCCCTTTTGGCTAAGGTCAAGTGTAATAGCATAGGACCTCCTATGGCAAGCTAAGAGGTGCCACAAGACCTGACCTAGGCTACATTGACTATTACCAAGTGTTTGGCAGCAAAACAGGCTGTAAGGAACTGCTTTAGCCAGCCTGATAATTGGTTTTAACCACTAAAAGGAGCTTCCTTTGGCAACAGACAGTGGAAGAAAGGAACACATGAGTCTGAGGAAGGGAAGCTTCCAAGACAGAGGGGAAAGGGTATATTCAGAGAGAGGCAAGGTGGGAGATAGCTCTCAGGAAAGCAACAAGGAACAGATGAAAAACTCAAATGAGTTGCTTTCAACACAGACACTGAGCCAGAACCCAGAGGAGAGATAGGGTCTGGATCTTCATGCTGAGTCCTAGAGGAGAGCTGGGAAGAAAGGCTGTCAAATTCTGCTCTTAGAGTGGGAGAGGCTGGCACAGATGTGATCAGATGATTTGGAGGCATGTAAACTCCCAGCAGAAATCAGCAGTAAGGGGGAGAAAATTATGTAGACTCATTGCAAGGCTCCAGAAAGGATGAAAATATGAGTCTCATTACTGTTGTGATAACATTATGCTTTGATTCTTTTAAAGAATATTCAGAGGTTTTGTTTGTGACTTAATCAAGATTTGACCACAGCTTAATGAACAGCTTCATAGTTTTATTGACCCTAAACTTCTGTCCATCTCATGCATTTACATAGTAAACTCCTTATTGTAAACTAAAGCTTACTGTCTGATTAGTACAATGATGGTCTGATCTTTGTCAAAAGGCATAGGAAATGCTGAAATTATAACTACAATAAACATATTGATGACCAGGAAAGGCACTCCAAAATGCAGAGTCACAGCTGCACTTTGTTTGAATTAAATGTACTTTTTCACACTGGTATTATCTCGGATTCTTCCTTGAGTGCAATCTCATTGCAGCAGACATTTAAGTTTTTCAAATCCACCTGTCAGATGTCTGACAGCATAAGAAGATGAGTGACAGCCACTAGGATAAATGTCCTGGCTCGTCTCCAGAGTGACATGGTTGTCTGCTGTACAGGGTATACATTTTCAAACAGTCTGCAGTCCTCTCAGTGATTTGTTTTTCTCACAATACAGTTTCCTGATAAAGTTATTAATCTTACTCCAGATTTGTAAGTAGCATTATCTATTATTTACTCCTTTTGGACTCATTGGGTAAGGCTAGGACTTCACTTCATTTAGTCCTAAAACAAAAGGGAACCAAAGAACTTTCGATGTAAATAAAAACCCAAGAGACAACAAAATTTGGTGGTCACCAAATACAAAATATACAGAATTCTGGAGACTCAGTCAGTACAGTCAGTAGGAGAAGCACCAGATAGCTCTTTACTTGTTCATCTTATTCATCACCATTTTTGTGGATTATTATTAGACTGTTGAAAGCAGAACACCAAAGAGGCAAAAGAAACTCCTGCCCAATTTCTTTAGGTCCCCACAAATTTCTTGTCCGTCTTCTCTGTTAGTCCCATAGCTGCCTATATCAATGACTCCCAGGTTTACCCAAGAGAGGGTACCTAGTGTTCCTGTCGTTCACTATTCGGTGCATGTTCTTGTAGCTCCTGGGGAATGACCACCTGGAAAACCATTAACCACACTGGTAAAAACAGAATCGATCTTCCAATCTCAGGTGAGGCTTCTGCTGTAACTCCAAGCAGCTCTCCTGCATAGAGTCAGTCTACGCAAATGATCAGACTGTTCATGAAGTGTCAGGGTTACAAGCAGGTCAACTTTTCATGGCATCATTTAAACACTAGCTATGCAGAAAAGGGCACCCAGGAACGCATGTCTTATTGCTTATCCCTGCATCCAGTACCTTCATTTACACTGTCCATCTTCAGTCTCAGTTATACAGTAATTTATGAAACAAAAAAAAGAGCAGCCCCATGAATACCAGAAGTTTGCTGTCCTATCAGCCCTTGTGACTGATTGATACTGATGTCTGGAAAGGTACAAGCCCAGACTAAGGCTTACATGGGCTTTTTCCTATGGAATTCAGTGTTTAATAAGGCATAAGTTCTCACCAAAAATTTCCCTCAGTTGGGCACTCATAAGATGCACTTGCAGGATCTCTCCTCCTTTCAAATTATTATTTGTGTGTCTTGCAAGAACCTAGCTATTTTAAGCCTGCCTCTCTGCCAGCTATGGTTGAACCTGGTTATCAGTTTCAGCGTTATCCTCATTTCCGTAGGAAAACAGAAGGAGCTTTTCTTCTTCTGTGTTTCTTCTTCACACTTTTATTTTGATCAAAGATTCCTCTCCTTAAACTTTGTATCTGTCTTGCCTACAGGAATACTACAGTACAGGAGCAGGTGAGGTAGCAACAGACTCTCCCCCTTTGATACAACATCTTTTGTTGATGATGGTCTCGGCTGAAGTCTTTAACCAAGACAGGCTGTCATTTCAACAGCCACAGGACACCTCACAGTGGAGAGTACTCATCAATGGGTGGCTTGTAAGATTGCACTGGATACAGCACTGCCACTTTTTTTTTCCTTCCGTTCTCAGCTCATCCTGAAACCTGAGCTTGGATGAGGTTATTCCATTTCCCACTCTGATCCAATCTTCTCCTAAATCACCTTGGTCTACTATTTTTTCAACTCGGTTGTACCCCATGGCCTTTTCTCTGTCTGTTCCTACATATAACTTCTATGTTGGCATAGGTCTGAAAACAGCTGTAATAAAATGGTTGTCTCCTGTCTTATTTATTTGCCAAGCTGAACAGCCCATTTCAGTTTCCCATCTCCTTTGCCTATAGAAGTTGAGAGCCGTTTCTCTGACAAAACAACACCCTGCTCAGCTCCCACTGACTGATGCAGCAGTCCTTTTAACAGGAGGCACATCTGTGGCAGCTGGGGCAGGCAGTGCCTGACTTGAAATGAGTTTTGCAGTTGGCCACGTTTCAAAGGGGGCTTTTAACAGACGGTGAGGAAATTTCATATTGTTAAGAAATATGACAGCCACTTGGAGGTGGTAGTGAGCAAAGGTTTTAATGAAACTAACGTTTACCATCAAACCTATGATAAAAAATTGAAAAGCGAGAGTTGCTGGACGCCTATGAAATGTGCTATAAAAGCAGGTGCCATAAAACTGAGATGATATAAATTTGCAGACTAATTTGATTGCTAGTGCAGATGCATAGCTGTTAATGCTCTATGGTTGATACATTAGTGGCAATTGAAACAAGTCTGGCTTGTTCCATTTTCAGTAAACAGAGCATGAGGTTGGCTGTAAATGGTCTGTTTAGCAGAATAGACTGAACATGCAAAAAATTATTCATTACGAACATTTACAACCCACACATGTCATTTATATCATTTGACCACTCAACATAAAAGGTTTATTGTTTTTGGCAAAATAAGCTGCAAACATCCCTAATTGGGATGCAAATTTAATGCACAGTTTAGCACTGTTGACAGCTAAAAGGCTTATACGGACATTTCCATACATTTTTCCACTTACGTTACAGATGGTGAACAGCAGATATATAGTCAAGAGCCAAACTATTTCAAAAGTGTAGTATTCCTATTTCACAATTTTTATATGTTTGTCAATATTGCAAGACTGACTTTAAGATTTTCTTTTATGGCAAAATATACAAAGTGAACAAACCAGGTTTTGTAATGAAATCAAGTATGTGAGAAATCTTGAAAATTTACAACTGTCTAATATTTTTCAGACTAACTGCAAAACAGCCTCTACCAAATTCCTTGTACAGGTTTGATAACTCTTAGCCTCTAGTACCTGCTCACTGACAGAAGAGGTTTAAGTTACAGATCACAAAGTATTGTTGAATACTTCCATTTTCCAGTCACTGAAGTGAAGTTCAATGCATGTAGACACCTGAGACATAACGCTGGCTAGCACAAGCCAGATGAGGCCTGATCTATACCCTATTAAATTCAGGGTAAGATTTGCATTGATTTTAATGGGAGTTTGATTGGAATTATTTGCTGTATCTGTATGTATGGAACTGTCTATGACACTGGTGCCAGCTGGCCTAGAGAGTCCTATTAACTTTATTAGCCCTATTAAATGCTATTACCATTCAAAATAGACTGGCTGCATGAAACCTGCCTATTAGGAATGGTTCCTTGCCTGTGCTAGCTCCTAAGCTGTACCCAGGAACAGTGTTGGCTGGCCTGGGCCAAAGCTGTGCCAGGGAACATTTAACAGCACAGATGACTGAGTTTCAGTGACGCTGCTCAATTTACTAGTGCAGATGTAGCCACTGTGCAAGCCACCGTGCAAGCCACTTTGCACTGGTCGAGCACGAGGCAAACCTTTCCACTTATTTGCAGTTAATACAATCTAGTCCTACATTGATTAAATTGTCTTTTGCTTTTGATAGGATGTACAGGACAGCTGGGCCACTGGCTCACACCATTGAAGTAATTTCTCTTCCGTTTTCTAGATGTATATAAATCTAAGTTGTAGATGTTAACTATTCTCTGTATCATACAAAATCTGTATAAAGTGCTAATTTCTCTTAGAGCATGAAGCTTTAAGTCTTTCTAATCATGTAATAATTGTTTCAATTTTTTTTTTTAATCTGAAAGGCTAGGAAAGCATGCTTATGCCAAATACTGTTACTATTCTTCAATTGCTATGCAAGAACACTTCAGGATTTCCATACAAGTTGCACACAAACCTCTTTGTCCTTACCTGCATGTGATTATGAATGTTCTGCATAATGATTATAATTTTTTCATCTTTTGATCAACATAAACCTGTTTACCCCTATCTTAGTATCGATCTATGCTTGTGCCTTGAGTTTTTAGAATGTGTGATTAAGTACATTGTAAAGTATGCTTAACTACACTAAAAGAAACTTGTAGAAACTTGTGGGTTAGCTGCTCTTGAACAATTCAATTTACTGTAATGATCTGCAAATAAGAAGTGGAGCTTTTCTCCATTTACACAATGTTGCCAACAAAAATACCAGGCTACTCAGAACAGCAGAAAAAAAAGAGGTGTTACTTCATCTGGGAATAGAAACTGATCCCTTTTGATGTAAATTGCAGCTTCTTATATGAATATCACTACATATTACACCTGTGACTGTTTAACTGTCATCATCTAAAAATCACATTAGCGAAAACACAGTTCAGTAAGTAACGTACTGGAGTCATTAATAAACCATTAGCTGTTGCTCACACAGTCATTTAGAAAGTTGCCAGTATTACCACATTTTCATTAGTAAAATTTCCCTTTGTTGTAAAGGGAAATGTTTCCTTTAATATAAGACTATCAAATAAAATTGCTTCAAGTGAAATTACAGCTATAAAGATTCTTTTTTTTTTAAACTTACAGACTACATGAAGCCCCTGTGCTTGACCCTCTAAGTCCTGTTTTGGGCTGGCTCCCTCCCATATGGATAAATCTGCCCTGTCGTCCTTCAGCACTAGGCTGAACTCTCTTTTGAGTAAATAGGCCTGGTACATGGCCAGAATACCCTATGTACTGCGGCTCTGCCATCTCCACAAGCTCAGCCCCTTACTTTGTGAATACTGAAAGGAATTCTAGAAACTGATTTTTCTCTTCTAAGCCAGTTTACCAGAAAGAAGTGCATACATACCTAACATAAGCATAACATACCTGTACCCCAATTTCTGCCTTTTTACATTGCTACCATGGTATAAAGGGAAATTAATAAAAATGAGAATTCAGACACGACTACTTTATTTATACTCAGCTTTGCTTAAAAAGTGAGAGGTACAAATCCTTGGTTTGCTTCCATTAAAATGCTATGGATTTCTGCAAAACAGAGAGCTAGGTTAGTCACTGTTTATTACTGAATACCACAGCTTTGTACAGAAAAATACAGTGTTAATTAAATTGCCAAACCTCTTATCTGTTTGTCTATTGAACTGTATGAAGAACTTACTTTATTGACTGGAAGAATGTTTTTCACGTTGAAGTAGAATCCAAAGTAAACCATGTTAAAAACTCCGTGACGGCCCAGTGTTGCAGTAAGACCTTTGTTGAGTCCTTGGAAGCCCAGACCATCAGTTTTAATGATCTGCCGAGCTTGAACAAAGCTAGACGGTTGCTACACAAGTTAAGCAAAAGAAGGAAAAGATCATCTTTACAAAAAGAAAACAATAACCATAGCATCACTTCAATCCTGTTGACAAACACAGTGTTGCCAATTCTTGTTGCCAAATCTTAAGGCTTACCATATTTGTTATTTTCCCTTTCCTGTGATCATGTAAAAATCACAACTGTGATTAAAGGAAAAAAGATTCCTTATTTTTCTGATTGCAGAAAAATGATGAAAGCATGACTTGAGTACTGTAAAAGACTAGGGATCCCTAATCCAAAGAAAAAGGTCTTAAAATAATAATAATAATAAAAAAAGATTTTATAGAGCAAGATGTGGCTTTGAATGTGTGAATTTGGCAATAGTTTTTTCATCATTGATGCTGTGCTGTTAAGATATGACAGATGAAACCCTTACACAACTAGAGTATATAAAAATTATTCTGGACAATAGGAAAATAAAAACAGCTTCTCTAGTAAAACCAATGGCACAGGAATATGCATGGTGAGGGAGTAATAAAAGGGACAGAATTGGAACAGGAAATTTTTGAGCCATCATGGCTACAGAAGCAAGTCCTTGGGAGCCACAAATTAGAGCAGCAAGGGAGACTATAAATATTTGTGTTGAAGATCAGTTCAGCAGTTTCCAGATTCAGTGTTAGGAATAGGGTTGAAAGCGTGACATATATTGTCTGCGAACCCTTCTGGATCCTCTGAGGCTCTTCATGCTTTTAAGAATGCAAACCACTGCTTTAAGACACTGGCTTTTGAAGGAGTTATTGGGTATGCAGCACTTTTTAAAACCAGATCACATGTTAAACTTTCTTCTCCTAGTGTTGAAAATCTTGAAAAGAAGGTGGTTTGGGTTTTTTTTCCTCTCTTTTTTTTTTTTCTTAAGCATCCAACTGGAAATCCTGTTTTGCCCTCCTAATCAATTATTTGACTTAAAAAGTGTATTTAGATTTTTCAAAATCAGAACACCCATTTAAATTCCAAGGTACAGAATTAGGAAATTGACTTTAGAAATCCTATTTTGAAAATAATGCCCAAAAGGCATAAAAATCATTTTAGTCAGCCAAATTCCATTTAATGAAAGGCAGAAAGGAAGAAACTTCTGCAGAATGCACTTATATAATGACCAGTTCTTCAGACAGGGTCTGCCTGACTACATACGCATTTGATCTCTTCTTCCAATACACTGTGATACTCAGAATCAGATGTTCCCCTTCTGAACATTTTAGATTTCTTTCTAGCAGAATTATAGAAAAGTTCCTTTCAAAAAGTTGTTGACTTGACTTTGGCTTTCTCCAAAGGAAAAAGCCAGCTCTGGGTAACCAAATATTTAATTAGAAAGGCAAAACATGACTTCCACTAGGAGGCTCAAACATGAAAATATAGAAGAATTTTGACTATAACACTGTGAACACTGCTGATTTCAATACACTTATTTGTTTAATAGCTTTCCATTTCAAAATATCACTGTGGTAGATCAACAGCATCAGCCAAATGATGCCTATTATATCTGACACAGCATATGACTGCTTATTTAGGTGACTGACAAGTTTGGTCTTTAATACCAAGTTTCATTCTGTTTTTTCATATTTGGTAATTAATATTATCCTGTTAATGCTCTGCATACATTTTACTATAGTTTCCTTTTCTAACTACTCCCAGAGATTCAGATCAGAATCTATTCTAAAATGTTGATACCTTACATTGAATATGGTCCAGATACTAGCAATACCATCCTTTCTCATGCACAAAAAATGAGGATTAGATCTTTAAAAAATAACTAGTCATCCTGAATAAAGTGATTTAAACTGAATACAGCAACTTTCAATAGTAAGGTATCTCTTGGTCGCATCTTGAATACGGATTTACTAATGACTGAGAGAGGAAGGAAGCCTGTCACTTGCTGAACACCTGAGATGGGGTTCATCAGTCCAAATGTAGATACCTGCAATGTCTATGTCTACATCTGAGTTACTCAAAAAGACTCCCTTTTTCAGTCCTTTAGCAATAAAGAGGGCTCTCTTAGCACTTCACTTCATCCAAAGTCGGCATCTAAAATGTCAGCTGATCAAGCCATAGAAGGTCTGTGTTTCGTCACTGATGATGGAAGGACCTTAGGATGACTAATTCAAATGGAGGAATTTATTGTATAAACATCTGGAGTTAATTCACTTCACACAACTGTTGACTTATACTTAATAGAGACCTAGTCAGTGGAATCTGGAGTCAGATTCTTCTCATCATAAAGCAGAAACTTGTATTTGTTTAATTAATCACAACTCTTAAGTCAGGTGAGAAAATTTTTATTACCACACCAGCTTCTATAGCCAGTGAGTTATCCATGGCTACAGGGAAAAGAAAAAATGAAAAAGAGAAAGAAAAAGAGAAAGAAAAAGAGAAAGAAGAGAAAGAAAAAGAGGAAAAAAAAGAGGAAAAAAAGAGGAAAAAAAGAAAAAGAAAAAAGAAAAAGAAAAGGAAAAAGAAAAAGAAAACCAAACAAGGTGTTGGGTCTTCTAGCAGTTTACCTTAACAAAAAGTCACCATTATTTCCACCTGTAGCAATTCACATTACAAAAGTGCCAATACGTGATTTATAGCGGCCTTTCTCTTTAAACCTATCAACCCTCGAAAGATGATCTGGTACCACAGAATAATTCAGCTGTCACCGTTGTGTGTGAATATTTGCTTTGGGGGTGTGCAGGAGTCTGGGTGTGGGCGTATGTGTTCATGCTCTTCCTTGTTCCTTTTAAATAAGATATATTTATTATTTCAATACAATAGTCAAAGAAATATGTGAACTGCATTAAATTTCATCGTACAGTATGAAAGCTACACAATGGGATAGGTACATACTTTACTTAAACCTTTTAGAAAAACAGTGCATGGTAATGAAATGAGTGTACCATTGCCTTATGCTCTATAATAAAACATGCACATGCTTCTTCCAACAGGCTTGAGTTTATGTGCTTTAGTGTGGAATGTTCTTTAACATATTCTTAATGAGAACTTGAGATCATGGTAATGAAGTCACTGGAGTTTTCCTGATATACAGCAAAATGTAAAATTCTAACACTTTTTTTAAAAGATATATTAAAAATTGATATGTCTGTGATTTAACCATCTTTGTGATTTAAGAACTTCAGTCCCTTGGATTTTTTCATTAGGGCAAATAGACACTTTTGTTTATATTTTAGGTGTAAACTAGGTTCCTAGTGGAGTCCCAATAGCATCTTTTACAATTTTATTTTTATGATAATATAGTATTATTTGGATTTTGTGAAAATTTGCATTTAAATTAAAGAGTATTCACCTAAACCAAAACAACTCAGAATGCTTTTGAACAGCTACACTGATTATTGGAGTATTCCGAAGGTCATCAAGGAAGGGATGCTGTAACTAAAGTAAGCAATTGCGTGAAATTTACTAACTAAAACACCCCAGACTTTGTTATAAAGTTTGCAATAGGGAAAAAAATTAAAACGTGTGAAGCAAAGGGATATATTGGTCTCTTGCAATTTTACAGGAACCAGTTTGCTCAAAATATAATACTGGTGTATTTACACTCAAACCCAGAGGTTTTGTTAAGATAGGTTAATTGCATGTTCACAACTGTGAGGCAGAAAGTTCTATAATTTTTTCATATCACCTTCCTGAGAGAGACATCCTCTCACACATTGCCTTCTCCCACTTTCAGTCTCTTTCCTTCCAGGATCTTAATCTTTTTACTCCCGTACTGTATTAGCTTTCTGTTTCAGTGGCTTTGCTGCCCTTGGTTAAAAAATGTCTAGGCTGGAGACTTGAAGCAACCAAACATCTCTTTTGCATGCATTGAGAATCGAACACAAATTTACCAAATGGTTTAAAATTTATTCTGGAAGAGAATACTTCTCTGGATGAGTTATGGAGTAGGTACCAGCTAGCCTATGACTTTTGAAAATCAGTGGCAATATTTTGCCAGAGCGTACCTGAGGAGTTTGGCCCAAACAGCTTATATAAATGGCCAGGTGATAAATCTCTTTACTGTGCATGCCCACAAAAGGGTTCAATTTGTGCAGATGAGTGCTACAAGGTGTGCAAGTATCAACTCAGTCAAAACTTAAGAGTAGAATACGCAAAAAGCATGCCTCACCAGGGATTCAGCCAACTTTTTCATGCCGTGCTTATATGATTTGGCACTTCTACCATGGTACAGCTGATTTCTCAAAAAATTTTGAAAGAGCTGATTTGACAATTGTTAGTCTTATTCACTGAGGAAAGAAAGAAGGAGCTGTGTGACTGCCTGCCTTCACTTAAGCCTGGATCATTTTCTACATTAAAATTAATTTAAGCTGGTGCATTCCTGGGAACACTTGATTTTGATGAATCACTGTTTTCCAGTCTAACCTTTTCCCCCTTTCAGCAGTAGAACCATGGACAAAGGCAGTTTTGCACACTAAGTTCTTTGAACAAAACACTCTTTGAATAATAAAACTCTGAAGTGAAACAGGAATTTAAATTATCGGCACGCTTTATTATCTAACTATCCCGGTTTGTGCTTATAAATGTGAAGACTTATAAATAATTTCATCCAAGACTCTGAAATCTACCAGCTACATTTTTAACATAAAATACACCAGCTGGACCCTGGCTAGGGCATGGGGCCATGGTGTTTTATGCTAACCTTCGGTGCTCACTTGAAGCCTGGAGGCTCCTGGGGTAAAAGCACTGTGTACAAGGGGCTCAGGTTCGTACTTCCGGATTACAATTCCTCACGGTGCTGGGCTTCTGGCTGCTCTGGAGGGATGAAGGTGCACTTCAGGCACAGAATATTTACAATGGAGATACTGACATCACTGACAATACTGTATGCATCTCTGCATATCTGAGGCATCGTTTGTTGAGTGTCTTCTCTCTTTTTCCATTTCTATTAAGCTTATGGGAAAATCATTTGCATCAACCCAATATATTATAGACATTCTGCTCTGAATATGAACTTTGAAGTGCGTTATGCCTAATAAAGCAGGAAAAGAAGAATAGAGCAATTCTCCTACCTCTGTGAAGGCATTCCGATTTGTCTGTAAGGTAACCTTTACTACTTCAAAAGGGTTAACCACAACTGCTTCTGTCAATCCAGATCCCAAGCCAGCAATTGCAAATGCCTAGGAAAGTTAAAATTGAAGTTAAAAATTAAGAGGTAAAATTTCCCATACATCCAATTATGAAACTGAATGATACAATGCAAAATGTGAGATTACAGTAATACAGCAGTATTCTATTACTAAACAACTTTAGCCCTTGATTAGATGCTGACAGTTCATGAAGACAATATGACAATAGCCATAAACCACATTCCAAAAAATACAAAATAAAATGTCATAGCACTGTCAATGAATTCTCTTTTCAGCTTGAAGAAAAATTGTGGTACCAATTTATTATGAAAACATGGAAAAACAATGCCCTCATGTTATCTTTGGGTGGAGTATGAACAAAAACACAAATATAATGCAGTTATGCAGCACTGGAAAAAACAAGTATTCACTGCAAAGATGAATTAACTCCATTTACTTAGAAGCTGATGGTACATTACAGCCATAGATATGGAGATATTCACTGCTTTGCTTTCCATCATGACACAGTATTTAAAAATACCTTAATTTGTTTGTAACAGAAAAATAATAGTGAAATATTTAGGTCAATTAAGAAAATGCAGAGGGGTTAATTTCAGTGATCACTTTACACATTTATTGCCTCCATTTAACATCTCCAAACTTTCTAGGGACTGAAAAGAGTCCCAGGACCAACATACAATATACTGAGTACATTTGCTGAAATTCAAGGAAACCAATGGTAAGGAAAAAACAATAGTGAGAAGAAACATATTCAATACAGAGGGATTTGAGCAGGGACTCTTGAGAGCTCAAGAAGGAGAAGAATTCTAAGTTAGAAGGGTAGTGGCAAGCTCCAGCCTTTGGAGAAGACTGTGTTACCAACAAATCTATTTTTCCAACATGAGGTGGGAACGTTACCTGTCCCCTTCATCATCAGCCATGAGACTGAAGCCAGCAGGAAGCTGGTGCTAATGTATGCATCTCTCTTTTAACAACAAATGTTGTCTTAATATGAGGTCTGTTGAGGCACCTGGAAGCTTTCTGCCTCGTTTAGACCAGAATCCCTCTCAGTCTTCTTTTTCCCTCACTACCATGGCTATCTTAGGGGTAAAAATGCCTCTATGGTAACAGTACTGCACCAAAAATGTCAAGGATGTCTGATAGTTGCTGCATCTGCTATATGAATCAGAGCAGCTTTTGGTCAGCTATTGCGTGTTTACAAGTTTCCGGCATATTTTCTTGCCAAAAAAGTGCTGGGATACCATGGAACCTTAAACTCTGTTCTTTCCACTTGCTAGAGAACAAATATCAGCCTCTCTATTTACATCTGAGGATGAGAAGAGCCTGCTGAAAAACAAAAGATAAAATAGGAGATACTGTAAACAACTATAGGGTCAGTGGAATAATTAAGGGGAAGAGGAAACTTGTTTTAAACTAGTTAATATGATTCCATGACCATTCACTCACTGCAATGGAAGGCAGATGTAAATGGAAGCAACACCGTTTGATAGAGACCTGAAATAACCAAAACCTTTATAGTGTAACCATAAAAATATCAATTGTTTCCTACAGTTGTGATACCATTATTGTGAAAAACAGATATTTACTACTATTTACATTCTTACACCACAGAAGGCACTAATTCTTATAAAAAGTATTTTATTCCAAATGGTACAATAGCAGAATTAAGCTCTATATATGAGAATGCAGACAACACATGCATGCTACATCTTAGCATGAAAACATTTTTGAGTATATGTACGTCCTGTATTTTGTTTTTAAAACAGTTATGTTCTTGACATGAAATCCTAACTCCATTGATGTATAAGAGAGTTTTGCCATTGATTTCAAAGGAGGTAGCAGTTTCTTATCAACAGTTTATGTTTCTACTATAAAGTCTTTAGAATAAGACTGAGGTCTGCATTTTTGTAATAGTTGCTCTGTGCCTTGCAGAATAGCACTTTGAGGTTGAGGTATCAAACTAGTCACTATCACATGAATAAATAAATATTGATAATGTTAGACTTTTTTTTGTTACTTTGCAAGAATGAAGAATGACAAGCTGCATACAGACTCTTCCATGGTGATTGTCGCTATCTATGTTAACAAATGTTATGACATTGTAGGGAATTATTTTGAAGACATTTGATATAAAAATGTAGCTATCATTTTGATAAATTCTGTTATCAATGATTTCAAGGGACAAGTCTGTTCTGAAAAACTGCTGGTTGAACTGGCCCCTTTAATTTTGTGTTCCTTCTATGGGAGGAAATGAATGGGAATGCTCAGAATACACATATTAAATTAGAACATGAAGTTCTGTATCCATACATACCAGTCCTGGTGGTAACGATGCATATCCTAGTAGCTTCTTGTACTGTTCAAAGGTGAAAAACTGTAAATAAAAGTTAGACTGAAATTGCATTGAAAAAAATTATGAGTTACTTATGCAAATGAGTAAAACCAAACTACAATGGAGCTTCACTACCTCATATAGTAAGTATCTGTGTGCAGTTCTGCAAAATAAACATAAGTCACTTTTGTTTCATACTCTCTGCAGCAGTACGAGATGTGCAATAGTAGACAACTAGGCTGCAGAACTGATTTTATTAGTGTATCATGCATAACAGCAGCATAAGTGCAATTAAAGTAATGTTTTATGTAAGAGTTTGCTTGCAACACATAGTTCATGTTTTTAATTTATAAACTTTTCCTCTAGCATTGAACTTTCACATTCTGGTATAAATGTAGTAGCAGGTACTATCATTTCTCCCAAGAAATCACCCTCACATCTTTAATATAATATACTGCAATCACTTTCACATTTCTCAGATACTAGTCCACTTCTCATCAGAGAGATGTAATTGCAGATGTTGAAGATGGAAAGTCTGTAGATTTTTCTAATATTTTACTGTCAACAGACACATTTCTTTTAGTTTTTGCTCTTTACAAATAAATCTTTCACCCAATTGTCTGCTTTCAGTCAGTGGTGCTCAGAAATTCTGAGCATCTGCAATTCCTTAGAGGGTAAGTTTTGAAAGCTGTACTCTTGGGTGGTTGAACTTCAAGAAAGAAATGAGAAGCTCAGTTTCATGTGCACCAACATGGAGAAAGGCAACCATTCGTAAATGGCTTGCTTTGCAACCTAACACTTCTTGCCATCCAAACCCATTAATTTTCAGAATACCTTTTGTGACATCTAAAAATCAAAGCAGAATAAATGAATGGATTTGTTCTTCTAAGAAGAGTGTTGAGAATAACCCTGACCTGAAGTCAGTAAGAAGCTTCCCATTGACACAGGCAGACAGAATGTCACTGCCTATTTCCTTGTCTGTGGACACAAAGCCTAAGAGGCATCAGTCAAGGTATACTCTAAAGTAAGGGTATTTGTGACATTTTACAAATCATTGGTAAGATGCCCTCTGAAATACAGCACACAATCCCAGCCACCTTTGTTGAAAAAAGGTGAACTCAGACTATAGCATGTTCAAAACAAGGTTACCAGGACTGTAAGGAGAGCTTAAAAAGATTTCTTTAAGAATGAAGACTGAAGGAGAGTAAATGCTTGCCTTGTTTAGTCTAGCAAAAGACAGGCTGCAAGAGAATGAAAAACAAGGAAAGGAAAGATATGTAACATAAAGTAATTGGGTATAAAAGTAAAAACTACTCATAATTAGAATGTGGCTTGAGATCTGATGAAGCTTTCTTACAACCAAAGGAGCAGGGTCTGGAATAGTCTTCCAACATGAATAATGGGGGAAAAATCTTAATCACTTGTAAGGGAGAGTTTGATAAGTTTATGAGGGAGATTATAGAACAGCAGGGGTCTAGACTTGCTGACCTAAGAGATCCTTTTTAGTCCAGTGTTTCCGTGTACAGCAAATCTCCCCAAACGCCATATTGTTTCAAATTCATATTCTGCAAATATGTGGCTGAAGCCACTGAAAAAGCACTTCAGGCTGATACCACATAAGACAGTTCTGAGGGCAGTGAAAATGATCTTCTAGCATGAGGAATGAGGACAGCAGAAAATCTTGTGGGTTAGAAAGAGTAGATATCTGAATTCCAGGTAAAACCAAAGATATTGGAGGTGTTACTCTATACAACTTTCACACATGGAACAATACAAGGCTCGTAACTACAGCTCACTATTTGTGAGTCCTGTAATCTGTACAAGAAGTATTCACGACTGCATCCAAAAAGAAAGTGGCTTTTACACAGCATGTCTAGTATTATGGGACTGAACAACAAAAACCCGTTCACAGCTTCACCAAGACTGCATCAACACACGTGGTTGTCTACTAGAGCAAGAGCTGTCACATCCCTGTATAGCAAAAGTAAATAACTAGAACCTCTGACTTTCCTGGCTACTTTCCAGAGTTGACCTGTAACACTTAATTAGTTTAGAGCAAGCTGATTCAAATGAAGGTGGGATCCTCTGAAAGTCTGTGCATTTCACTCCCACACATGAGGCTGTGATCCTTCTGCATAGCACTTGTCCATGCATGTGACAATCAAACTGTTTCACCACGAGAGGAAGGCAATGGGAAATGAGGTCAATGGAGATGTGGGGATTGTAAGAAACATAAGGGAATAGAGTTTTTCAGACAAAACAGAAAGACTGGGTGACCTGTGCTGGGTCTCAGCCAAAGAAGACAAGCTCAGTCCCTCAGGGCTCAGTTACCACAGACCTATCAGAACAAACCAGCTTTTCCACAAACCACGTGTACAGGAACATGAGTAATAAGCACCACATTGTCATTTTAACTTCTTTAGAACCCTGTCCTATGGCAAAGTCAATAACATTTTTCAATCAAGACCTGCTTCAAATGAAAAGTCACTGGAATCACACCAAAACCATCAGAGAACTGGGTGTTAATGTGTTAATAATGCCACCACATTTAAAGCAGGAGGGAATATGTATACGTAACGCAAAATTAGGGTGTTAAATTCTGAAAACTGAAGGACTGATACTCTGGCCAGTGGGTAGATACTTTTTTTAATCCTCAGTAGGGATTATTATCTCATTTTGCAGAAAGGTCCTAGAATCGCGGCCCAGATTTTAAATGTCCTCCAAACAGTGTACAGATTGAACGCTAATCTTGCAAACATCCTGCAAATATGTTTAAAATTGTTGTACTGGTCTTGCCAATAGTCAGGAAAGATAGAAGTGTTACTTAGACTGTAGGCCTATCTTTTTGGATAGCTGAAGATATTTTATAGGTAAAAGGAAGTCTCTGAGAAAGTGTCAATTGTGGTTGGGTGAGTTACTTCACTGAACTAAATTAATTTCTTATTGTGATAAAGTTTGCTTTATTCTCTCTCCAGCATCTTTCTACTCATTGTTACCCTCCTAACCTTTAATGGAATTTCTGGTATTCCTTAATGTCTTCCATAGTGTTACAGATCTGTAAAATGGTTGTAATAAAGGCAGAAATACATTACCTAGCAATTTTTTGGTCTTAAAAATGTTACCTTAAAAATCAATAGCTTCCTAGAGTCATAAATAAAATAACTACTTAATAGTAACTATGCTTTAGATCATTTTTTAAAGAAAACAAATCAATAGCAATAAAACTCAATATAAATGTTGCTGGGTGTACTAGCGTGGCCAGTATACATACAATTTTGCCAAAAAGTATCTAGCTATATCATATGGATTTATATCATGTACATCCACCCAAAATGTTTTTAAAAACACAGCATAATTTGTCTTTTTCTCTACAGTTGTATTAAGTTAATAGCTTTGTGCAAAAAGAAATCTCAGAATAAATGTATTTAAAACATGCTTTTGTGTATATAATAACCAATATTGTCCATCTGGCAAAGATACACTTTAATTCAAGTTACACAGAAAATAGCCAAAGTACTTACCAGATGTCTCAATAACTCTAAGGTAAAAATATATGCTTGAAACAAGATGTCTGGGAACACATGAACAATATAAATTTGCCCCAAAAGTTCATCTGTTAACCATTGTATTGGCATCATCACTTCTTTCCTCCAAGTTCAATCTAACATAAAGTTATAAACTTTGACTTTTCATCTTCCAGAAATACCAGCTTTCTTTTTAGAAGGGAAATAAAGAGAGAGAAAAAAAGAAATAGCAAGACAGACATGAGAATGTAGTTGACTAAAAGTGAAGCTGTATCTTCAACACTTAGCTGAATAACTGGGGCTAAATAACTTCATTTTAGCAGCTTTATTTTTATTTGCAAATATCCACACCAGATAAATACAAAATTCCAGTAGCACAAGTATATTTCTTGTTAGTACAAAATCTCCCTTGTCCATTCCCTATACACTTTTATGAGATATAAAAGACACTATAACTAGAACTCTTCAAAAAAGTTCATTACAAACACAAACCAAGGCTGCTGGAACCTAGAAATTGCCTCTCTACCTTTTGTGCTTTCTCAAGTCTCAAAACCATAGGCATGGGCATAGTCTTCCTCTAAATCTCACTACTCACTTTGGCAGTGGACATGGGACACCTTGGGGCCTGTTAAAATGAGGAAAACCATTAGAAGAATAAAAGGTGGAGAGTGAGCCAAAGGAAGCAGTGACTTTTCCATTGGGGTCATATCCAAATAAGGTTAGTGGAAATTTGAGACAAGCTGGATTCTCTTCAGGTCAAAGCATGGGTACAAATTTCACTTTTGATGTCAGAAATTGTGCTGGCATATAACATCTCCCATTGAATTGCTTCAGTGTTCAGGTTCTTAGAAGGACATTACTGTCCTGCCCTATTCCATCACTGAATTCTTCTAATGTAGAAAATAGTTGATGTCTCAAGGTAACTTAAAGTTCTCCTGGTGTCCTAGGAACAGCATAAAATTTAAAGGAATAGTGTAAAGAGTTAAAGAATTCCATGATTTAATTAAAAAACATTTAGCATTTAAACCTGATTCTCATGGTTGCAGAAACACTACTGAGCCCTCACATAAATGCCCAAGAATGAGGTAGAAAACGTCCCACTAAGGGAGCACCAGTAAGACATTTAAGGATCTGTGAGCTCATGATGTACAACAAGAGGCTAAGAGAACTGAGTCTGCTTAGCCTGGAGACGAGAAGGCTAAGGGGATATAATTCCTGTCTTCCACCATGTAAAGGTTATACAGAACACAAAGTCAGACTTTCTCAGAGCACAGAAGCACAAGAGGCAATAGGCAAAAGTTGCAACAGGGGAATTTGGATTGGATATAAGGCAAAATTCTTTACAGTGAAAGCAATTAAGCACTGGAGCAGGAGCACAGAGGGGCTGCAGTCTCCATACTTCAAGATTTTCAGAACCGGACTAGACAAGGTGTCCGAGCAACCTGATCTAACCATGAAGTCAGCCCTGCTTCGAGCAGGAGGCTCACCAGATGACCTCCAGAGATCCCTCCCAACTTAAATCTATGATTCTATAATTATATTGAATATCATGGGGTTTAAGCCAATTTAATAAATTTGAGTAAGAGAAAGTGACTCAAGATTTTCGAATGACTCAGGATGGTAGGAAAGAAATCAAACCTGGGTTTGTATTTTAACTAAATATATGCTGGAATCTAAAAAGCATGATCAGATTGACTTTGACCTGTTTCAAATGAAATGAAATGGAGAGGCAGAGGAAACATCACAGTCTGAAGAAAACGGGTTACTACAGATCTTCTAAATATCATCCATCTATTCTTCACTGCCACTTTGCTATTAAATTGAACTTTAGTTTTCTTAGTTGTATGAAATAATTTTGAGATAGGTGACATATGTCATTTGCATCTAAAATGCCAATGCAAACAAGAAGATGACATTACCAGAACTCCTTTAGGATTCTGTTACAAGGTCACATCCTGTCACTTTATACAAATATTATTCCTCTGTAAAGGAATTGGAATGTGAGTGATTAATTGCAGACTAAGGACCAGAATCATATGCAGCCTTTTTAGAAAGAAACAAAAAAAGAAAAAAAGGAAAGTCAAGACATTCTGTATAATAACTGCTTTTAGACACATTTGGTGCAACTACAGGAAACTTTAAAGTTCTGAAGTAAAAGACAAAGAAACATCTGCTTGTAACACAGTGGATGCTTTGATAGATTTAGAACTTTAAGATGAGGTGCTTAATTACTGGGTTTTAATTAAAAAGGTTGCATGACTTAACAGAAAAAAATTGATGTATTGATGTATTTTGCTGAGGAATGTTACTAAAACAATGCTCCACAAATCAGCATAAAGGATAATGAAAGAAAGTTAGATCAACACTGTACAACAGGTACACTTTGAAAGGCTAGCATCTATTTCAACTGTAAGAGAGCTGGAGTAAAATGTTCTTTGCATGATGAAGAGTTGTACCCATTACCATGTTCAATCTGTAAAAAAATGAGAGTATGGAGGAGAGTGCTCTTTGGAGTACAAGGAAACTCTGGGCAGCACTTCAAACCTACAGATATACTGCTTCAAGTTACTGAGTAAGTACTTATTAGGAGTGTCTTTAATGGCTTTTTGTGTTAATTTATTAAGCTATGATTAGTTGTTTTGCAAGTAAAACAAAATGTCTAAACCAGAGGTAATTATGAGGCTAAAATATAATATTTATATAATTTTGATTATATAAACTAATTGTAATTTGTTTTTCAGTAACATTATATATACAGGTCAAAAATAGCCTAGCATTTAAGAGCCTTATCCTACATTTCTTAATCAAGCAGTTTTTATTGTGTTATCAACAGGAAAGTTTCCTCCTAATAGACATCAGAGGATTAATATGACAAATAAGTTTAAGATTCTAATGTCAATCAGCTGGGGAGAAAAAAAATGTTTTACAGCTGCCACTGTCCCTACTCATATTTTTAAAAGAGGAAGTATGGGGTTTTTACCTTCACCGCCCTTTTGGGTGTCTCAGCCAAGATGGGAGGATATATTCCTTTGTAGAAGCCAAGCAATCTATTGAAGAAAAAAATAAATTAATTTTGCATGGATAAACAACATATCATTACCATACTGCCAATTTGATTTTCACTTTTGAGTAAAGCAACTAACCTTTCAGCATTTCCAAGCATACAGACAAATAATGATACTCTCTGCTTACTTGCTAAATAACTAATGGGCTACCAATTCTGTTATGTGCTGGTGAGATGATATAAAAAAGCCAGCAATGAATAAGTAAAAATTCAATCCATTTTTTCTGAGTAGACAAGAAATTGTATTTAAAGGAGGAGGAACAGTTTTGGCAATGAAGAGGAAGTATTATTTCATTGGTTTAATTTTCTTGACACAGCAATGATCAATATTAAAAACTGAAGTCACAAAATACAGATTTGGAAAAAACTGTGACTTCAGCAAGTTGCATACAAAAAACCTGCATGCTTATCTTCAGATGCTAAGTTAAGACATGTCTTAAAGTTTAGTTTTAAATATGCCTCAAAACAGATGAAGTATTTTTTTTGACAACCTAGTTTTAAGACAAGTTAGCCATTCATAGAGCCATAACAGAGTGTATATATTTCATCTTGGAAAAAACATTTGGGCAATATCTTGCCACTGTACTCCTTCAGGTCTTTGCCCCTCTCTTGCCTGGCTCCATAAACACCTAAGGAGTTTACAATAGCTGCTGACTTTTGGAGCTGGCCTGAAGCCAAAGATCCCCTTGTTGCTATGCTTTTCTTTGCATCATCTACATTTTATATACAGCCTGCTACAACCACACATGGCATTTGCAGGCAGCCTGAGCTTTGCTTAGAAGGCCAATGTAGATGCATAACGCTGGGTCTTGGGAATGCTTTGAATGACAAGTAGTTCTCAAAATCCCCAGGTGAGGTAAAAGTAGACATAGTTCTTGTCTGCTAGGTCTCCACATTAACCTAGATAGTACATGGGGAGAGTTCAGAAAGGCATCTAACGCAATCAGCAAGAAGCTACCTGGCCAGCCAACACAGGTATATCTTACAACTTATCCATCTTCAGAGTTTACACACTTCATTCAGGACTGTAAGAGGATTCTGTCTACAGAAGAAATCACTTCTTAAAGCAAAGCATTTGTGTCTTTTTAAAATGTTGAAAGGTGGTTATGTTGAAAGGTGGTAATTAACCTTTCTAAACCAGCCTATTACTGGAAATACATTTGCAGGGTGTAGAAGAGTCATCACATCAACATATTCTCCTATAGTTATCCTGTGCATGTCAAAGGAAAACAATTAAATTCATATTCCCCATGTGAATGTAAAATACCACAAATGCTATACCATTTTTTCCACCCCTCTTCTAATGCTTCTCTGGAGTTCTCTTCACAAGCTGCTCCAATATAAATTAAATAATTTAGGCTTTGTAAGATGCTCCAGAGTGGGGTATCGCTTATCCTTCCTCTGAAGTAAACAAGTTATGAATTCCAGTCCATGATAAAACTTTGAACATTTTATACAATGATGTTTTCATGACAAAACACTGAAAGTCCTCGGGCAGGAGATTTCAGGGATTCAGATGAGTCATCAGATGTTTGAATTTCCCCAAAGTCTCATTTTCCAAACATACATACATATATCTATATCTATCCACATTGATATGGATATAACTATAGATAACTATAGATATGGATATAATGATATAGATATACTGGATCCAGTTTTAGTCTTTAACAGTTCATACATATTCAGAGTATATTCTTGCTGATTCAGCAAGCTATTGAAATGTTGAACATTAAGCATGTGATTCATACAGTTTAATGTGAGTTCAAACTGAAACTGAGGTCCAAGTAGGATCAGCTGCAAGAACATAGATCCCTATAAACACTTTCTTCCTTTCAGCTCAATCTAAAACACTGTAAGCGTATCTACAATAAGCATCCTGTTTGGAATTTCTAGTACTCCGGCATGATTGGAATTGCAAAATGAAAAGTGCTCCACTGCTCTACTCACAGGTGTAGCTCTGACTACAAAAAAGTGAGACCCAAACTTGGTCCAGATTTTCTCATTAATAAGAGATGCATAAGCAGAGAAATATGCAGTGTAAAGCAACAATTCAATTCTAAAAACACACAGCAGCATTACCTAGCATTGCACAGCAGTACACATTGCCTTCCCAGGTTGCCTTCTTGTATACTCAAACGTATGCAGCTATTGAACATATAAACCTTGTAACATTCCCATGGTGTCTGAGGATCTCAGGGAAAACTCTTCAGAGAGAATGTGGAAGGGAAGGATATACCAGGAATTTGAGCAACAGAGCTGCCATGTCAGCAATCTTGTGAGGCACGTAACAACTTCTGAAGAGTAATCCCCCATTCTCTCACAGCTTGGTGTTGAAATACCAGCAATTCAGATGATTAGCAGACCAGGCAGTGGATTGTTTGAAAATTCTAGAGAAATTGGAACTGGAAATATGAAAAGCAGTTATCTATTGCTCCTGAATCACAGAAAGGTTGAGGATGGAAGGGACCTCTGGAGATCATCTGGTCCAAACCCCTGCTCAAGCAGGGCCACCTACAGCCAGTTGCCCAGGACCACTTCCAGACAGCTTCTGAATATCTCCGAGGATGGAGACTCCACAACCTCCCTGGGCAACCTGTGCAAGTGCTCAGTCACCCTCACAGTAAAAAAGTGTTTCCTGATGTTCACACGGACCCCCTTGTGTTTCAGCTTGTGCCTGGTCCTGTCACTGGGCACCACTGAAAAGAGACTGGCTCCATCCTCTTTGCACCCTTCCTTTAGGCATTTGTGCACATTGATGAGATCCCCCCTGAGCCGTCTCTCCTCCAGGCAGAGCAGTCTCAGCTCTCTCAGCCTTTCCTCATGTGAAAGATGCTCCAGACCCTTCACCATCTTGGTGGCCCTTCACTGGACTCTGGCAGTATGTCCATGTCTCTCTTGTACTTGGGAGCCAGAACTGGACCCAGCACTCTAGGTGCAGCCTCACCGGTGCTGAGTAGAGGGGAAAGATCCCTATCCTCGACCTGCTGGCAACAATCCTCCTAATGCAGCCCAGGACACTGGTAGCCCTTTTGGTTGCAGGGCACATTGCTGACTTATGTTCAACTTAGTGTCAATGAGGACCCCAGGTCCTTTTCTGCAAATCTGCTTTCCAGCTGGCTGGCTTCCAGGTGCACGGGGTTGTTCCTCCCCAGGTGCAGGACTTTACACTTCCCCTTGTTGAACTTCATGAGGTTCCTGTCAGACCATTTCTCTAGTGTGTCAAAGTCCATCTGAATGGCAGTACAACCCTCTGGTACATCAGCCACTCCTCCCAGTCTTGTATCATCAGCAAACTTGCTGAGGGTACACTCTGCCCCATCATTCAGATAATTAATGAAGGTGTTGAACAGAGTTGGATCCAGTATTGACTGCTGGGGTACACTGCTAGTTACTGGCCTCCAGCTAGACTTCATATCACTGATCAGCACCCTCTGGGCCTGGCCATTCAGCCAGTTTTCAATCCACTTCACCATTTGTTCATCCAGTCCATACTTCAATAGCTTCTCTATGACGATCTTATGGGAGACAGTGTCAAAAGCTTTACTGAAGTCTAGGTAGGCAATGTCCACTGCTTTCCCCACATACCAAGCCAGTCATTTCATCATAGAAGATTATCAGGTTGGTCAAACATGACTTCCCCTTTGTGAATCCATGCTGACGGCTCCCAGTCATTGCCTTGTCCTTCATGTGCCTGGAAATGGTTTCCAGGATTAGTTGCTTGATCACCTTCCCAGGGATCAAGGTGAGGCTGACCAGCCTGTAGTTCTCTGGATCCTCCTCCTCATCCTTTTTGAAGATAGGAGTGACATTTGCTTTCCTCCAGGCCCCAGGCACCTCTCCTAGTTGCCATGATCATTTAAAGATCATTGAGAGTGGCCTTGTAACAATATCAGCTAGTTCCCTCAGCTCTTGTGGGTGCATCCCATCAGGGCTCACGGACTTACGTATGTCAGGTTTGCTTAAGTATTCTCTAACCTGACCCTTTTCCACCACGGGTAAGTCTTCCTTATGCCAGACCTTCCCCCTCTCTCCAGAGCTTTAGATTTCTGAAGGCTGGTCTTGCTACTAAAAACTGAGGCAAAGAAGGCATTCAGTATTTCAGTGTTTTCCATGTCCTGTGTCACCAAGGCCTTTGCTCCATTCAGCAGCAGTGCTACATTTTCCCTAGTCTTCCTTTTACCACCTAGATACTCACAGAAGCACTTCTTGTTGCCCTTGACATCCCTCACCAAATTCAACTCCAGGTGGGCTTTGGCTTTCCTAACCATGTCTCTGCATGCTCAGACTGTCTCTATACTCCTCCCACATCACCTGTCCCTGCTTCCACCATCTGTACACTCCCTTTTTATGTTTGAGTTTTGCCAGGAGCTCCTTGCTCAACCACACAGGCCTTTTGGCATTTTTGCCTGACTTCCTGCACGTTGGGATGGACTTCTCTTGAGTGGAGGTGATCCTTGAATACTATCCAGGTTTCCTGGATTCCTGTTCCCTCCAGAGACTTATTCCATGTGACTTGTCCACTGAAGAGGCCACAGTCTGTTCTGAAGTCCACGGTTGTGATCTTGCTTTTTGCCCTGCTCCCTCTTTGCAGGATCCTGAACTCCACCATCTCATGGTCACAACAACCAAGGCTCTCTTCAACCTTCACATCCCCAATGAGGCCTTCCTCATTCGTGAGTATGAGGTCCAGCAAAGCACTTCTCCTCATTGGTTCCTCTTTCATTTGTGTCAAGAATTTATCATTAATGCTCTCCAATAATCTCCTGGATTGCTTATGCCCTGCTATGATGTCCCTCCAGGAGGTATCAAGGTGGTTGAAGTCCCCATGAGGATCAGGGTCAGCAAATGCGAGGCTGCTTCTACCTGTCTGTAGAGGGCCTCATCCGCTTGTTCTTCCTGGTCAGGCAGCCCATAGTAGACATCCACTACAAAGTCACCAGTATTGGTCTGCTCTTTAATCCTTACCCATAAGCTCTCATCATTCACCCCCGGGCAGAGCTCCATGTACTCCAGCTGCTCTCTCCCATAAAGGGCACCCCCCTCCTTGTCTTCCTGGCTCGTCCTTCCTAAAGAGTCCGTATCCCTCCGTTGCAGCACTCCAGTCATGCAAGCTGCCTAGTGCATCTCTGGGATCCCAACAAGATCTTACGCCTGCAGCTGCACACAGATCTCTAATTCCTTATGTTTACTTTGCGTGCTGCCTGCCTTAGTGTGCAGGCCCTTCGGAGAGACTTTCTCACTTACAGGCAAATGCTTGAGGTGATGCCAGTTAAGCCCTGTTTTGTTCACCTTGTGTTCCTGGTCACATCACCCCAGGCACTTTGCTTGTCACCCTGTCCATTGCTCCCTCAGAGCTGTGGTAACTCTCTCCCTCCCTTGTGGTTCCTGGTTTAAAGCCCTCTTTACCAGTTCAGCCACCCTGCGGCAAAGATACCTACGCAAAGCTATCAGTGTGCATGTCATGCCAAGCTGATCTGCTCATTGCAGCTGTAAGGTCAACACTGAAGATTTTCTCCTGGAGGAATCTCTACTGTGAACCAAGAGGATCTGCAGAGCTCATATTCATGGCTCTATGAATCCCTAAAATTTTAAGGGAGCTGTAGCTGGGTTTCACTGCTTTACCCCTCCTTTCCTCTGTGGAGGCAAATCTCACCATGAAAAACAGACAGGAAGGAGTTAATGTCTATTCCTATGGAACACATTAAGTTTAGAAATCTAAAAACACATGAAAACTTTGAGGATATACATCCATATATGCAATATGTAATTCAGTAAACATGGTAAGAACTAGCTCAGTATTTAATTATGAACTGTGGTTTAGGTTTTCTTTTTCTTCCTCATTTGAAATAGAAACAGAAAAAAGGTTAGCAAGCACAGCCAGTAAGATGAAAGGAATAAAGGAAAGGAGGAAGTAGAAGACAATCCCATCCCATCACTGCCTATTGTCAACTGACTAATTTTTTGCATAAAGCGTAGTCTCTTTTAGAACCTTCTGTGCCTGAGGTGGAGGACAAGCAGCTGCCCCCAACTTTTCCAAATAATGCTTTATAAATTGTGCCCATTAAAGATACAATTTTTTTAAATCTTCGCAGAATGAGCTATTTACTTAATTTTAAAAAACTAGCATGATAGTAATAAAAACTTGAATGTTTGTCAGTCAGAAAGTACATACACACACAACGATCTTATACTTCTCTTTTCCTTGGTCAATAACATTGAGTTGGCCTACTTGCACATGGTGTATAAAAATTTTCAAAGTCAGCTAATGAATGGTGATGACATTTCACATTTGAAAGACACTATCACTTGGATTCAGGCCTTCTTTCAAAAACTGGTGTTCAGAAAAATTATGGAACAGCAGCAGCAATCACTGCAGTGTGTGACAGAAGAGAGAGGACGTGACATCATATCCCTAGCTAGAGACATTGGAAAGAACAAGTAAACCTTTAACAGAAACACAGCTACATCTTATTTTGTTTCAGCATTAAGGGTCTAAATGAACATCACCATTCAATTGTATTCTGGGCAACAGCCCAAACTCATCTTTGCAGCAGTTGATTTTGAAACATTACAGTCAATCATATCTTCTCAATTTGTTCTTTCAGGCTTTCGCTATCCTTCTGGTTTCCATTTCTTGTTTGGAAGCCTTGAGTCATTCACCCTGGCAAGACGACCAACCTAAATCAGTTATTTTCTCCAAATTATACTGAAATTGGGATCTTGCTTAGTTTGTTGTTTTCTTCTTCTGTCTTTCACATAATTTTCCCTTTAAGGATCTAATAAAGCTGATTGAAGGCATGAACACAATATTTCCTTTCTTCTCTTCCTGTCAAATCCAAGTCTCTTACCCACATTGTTTCATAATTGAAACAAAAAACCTCTTAGGTCCAATTCTGCTTTCATTACGTCTGCATTATCCCAAGGATAAATAAAAGACCTGGGTTTCATGACCATGTCAGTTACATTAAATGAATGCGCGACTTTCTGATTTTACAAAATGTTTTATTTCAACAAAAAGAAGGAATTTTGAAGATGTGCTTGGTAAAAGGGTGGGTGTTTTTCAAAAAGAGGAAGAAAATATATCTAAATGTAAAAAAACTTGCTTAGAGTTTCATTTAGACCAGGAAAAAGGTATCCTCTTATTTCATGGTATGTAGCATGTTGTGGATTTATTATCAACAGAAAATAAACCAATTGAAAAGAAGGCAATATTACTTTAATATAGCTATTAGTGTGAATTAATCTTTATGTTGACCTAGCTGGATATTTAAAAGATTTTCAGTTCTCAGAAGTTGCAGAAAACTAGCAAGTGCTTAGTGAAGGCAGGCACAAGTTAGTACCTATTGCTGAGAAAAAGGGACGAACAATTTAGCCGTTTATTTTGAGAGCAGCAAGCCACTAGCCAGTTCACACGTGTAGTTCACCCTCAATCACAGTGTCTACAACCATTTGTCCAGCTGAAGAGGTATGCTATAGGGAAGGCTGGGTGCCATTCAGGGGCAATAAGCACAGAGTTGGGCATACTTGAAAAGATATTGAAGGTTGGACACATTCACAGAAACCTAGGCTTGGACACTCTGTTGCTCTCCAAAATGCTTTTTTTCTTGTGAAGTATGTTATGTACATTATCCTACTGCAAATGTTAAACACGTGTCCCTTCAGGAACCTCATATAAAGCTATCAATGACACACTTAGCCAACCTGGCTTCTGAATTTCTATTATGCAAATATATTTCTTTATCTATTCTGTGTCTACTATACAGATACGTGCCATTTTAGACACCAGCACTAAATACTAGGTACTTATTTTCATAGCATATTTCACTTTTTTTCACTGAGCTTGCATTGCAACACATGGGAATTAAGGAAACCCAATTTTTTTTCACAACAAGTAAACGTAATACAGAATTATGCATTACCATGTGTCTGTAGTAGCACTGATGTTATACTATATGCTAAAAAAAGACCAAGTGTCCAGCTAAAAGAATATTAGAAGCAGATCGATTTGTGAAGGAAATCCCTCAAATAAGTTAAGACAACACAGAGTATGAAAAGTGACTGGTTAAAGAGAAAGGGACTGTCAGCGACAGGAATCAAGATACTGCGGTGGGTTGACCCTGTCTGGATGCCAGGTGCCCACCAAAGCCACTCCATCACTGCTGAGCCTCCTCAACTGGACAGGGGAGAGAAAATAGAATGAAAGGCTCGTGAGTCGAGATAAGGACAGGGAGAGATCACTCAACCAATTACCATCACGGGCAAAACAGACTCGATTTGGGGAAATTAGTTTAATTTATTACTAATCAAATCAGAGAAGGGTAATGAGAAATAAAAACTAAATCTTAAAACACCTTCCCCCCACCCCTCCCTTCTTCCCAGGCTTAACTTCACTTCTGGATTCTCTACCTCCCCACCTCCAGCGGCGCAGGGGGAGGGGGAATGGGGCTTGTGGTCAGTTCATCACACGTTGTCTCTGCTGCTCCTTCTACCTCAGGGGCAGGACTGATACTCATCCCCTGCTCCAGCGTGGGGTCCCTCCCACGAGAGACAGTCCTCCACGAACTTCTCCAGTGTGGGTCCTTCCCACAGGCTACAGTTCTTCACAAACTGCTCCAGTGTGGGTCCCTTCCACAGGCTGCAGTCCTTCAGGAGCACACTGCTCCAGCGTGGGTCCTCTGCCGGGTCACAAGTCCTGCCAGAAAACCTGCTCTAGCGTCGGCTCCTCTCTCCATGGGGCCACAGGTCCTGCCAGGAACCTGCTCCAGCGCGGGCTTCCCACGGGGTCACAGCCTCCTTCAGGCATCCACCTGCTCCGCTACAGGGTCCTCCCCGGGCTGCAGGTGGAGATCTGCTCCACTGTGGACCTCCCTGGACTGCAGGGGGACAGCCTGCCTCACCAGGGTCTTCCCCACGGGCTGCAGGGGAATCTCTGTTCCGGCACCTGGAGCACCTCCTCCCCCTCCTTCTTCACTGACCTTGGGATCTGCAGGGTTCTTTCTCTCACATGTTCTCATTCCTTTCTCCAGCTGCAGTTGTGCAGTTTTTCCCCCCTCTTCTTAAATATGTTATCACAGAGGAGCTACCACCACTGCTGATGGGCTCGGCCTTGGCCAGTGGTGGGTCATTGGAGCCGGCTGGCATTGGCTCCATGGGGCAGAGGGGAAGCTTCTCGCAGCTTCTCACAGAAACCGCCCCTGTAGTCCCCCAGCTACCACAACCTTGCCATGCAAACCCAATACAGATACTTCAGAAAAATACTAAACAGTGGAGGAGCTGGCTCAGAAACAATCAGACTGGCCAAGAAATGGATTAATAATCAGCATCAATCTACCTCACTTATTCAAAATGACAGTCATCACCATATTTACTGCATGTGGGTCAGATTATGAAGTTATTATGATCCATCATCCATGTGACTTTGTTATTCTTACTGAGAAATGAGGCTTTCTTCCATGACTTTTAATCACCTCTCAATCTCTCGGTCAAAATCCTTGCTAATTTTTGGCTTTCTAGGCTGCACTCTGAATTTATACGAGTTACAGGACACACCTAAGTATAAATCCCTCAAGAAAGGGAAAGATGAAACCTTCTCCTTCGTTTCTTGTGTCTATGGCAGCTAAAAGTGAGAGTTAAAAAAAAGGAATCTTTGTTAAGATCTCTCTCTATTCAAATGAGGGTCTAGCCCCCTCTTACATTACATGTTTCTCACATGCTTTCTGTATTTTGCTATACCCAAGCACCTGAAAAACAATTCTAGGAAGGTGAAGTTGGAACCTTGCATTGTGTACAACATAACCTCAACAGTTCTCTGTGTGTAAAAAAAGAACATCTTGTTCTGGCTTTTTTTTCCAAGGATGGTTATAAATTCATTAGTTAAGTGGTACATTGTTACCATGTACTGCTTGAGTAATAAATTCATGTGTATCAAATTAAATTTTTTTTTTTAAAAAGGTAGCTATGCTCACACCTCCGCCGCTTACTCTGCAAGTGCAGCCTGTGAAGCTTCGGCTGACTGCTGCTGCTGAGGGAAGAATCGGGCTACCTGGGAGGAATTGGGCTACCTGGGAGGATGGCAACTGGTGGCATGCAGAGAGGCAGCACCCTGCCGGCGGCAGCGCCCGCTGCTCGCTCCCACTGCTGCCAGCCCAGCAGCCGGAGCAGCAACGTTCGCTCTGCAGGGCTCCCTGCCACCTTCGCCTGTTCCTTCTTAACACTTTTCTTGTAGTCTGGCCCCCATCGCCAGTGAACAACATGCCAGTTTTGCCCATGCTTTTGAGAAGCCTTAATCTGGTCTGCTTGATGTAATTCCTGTTGAAAACAGTGCAAATGGCAGCGTTATTATCACTGGCAGCTGGTCTAGGCTCTTACAAAATTGCCTGCATGTAATCACTAGCTGGGCTGTAGAATGGGTCTACATGTTTCATTTCTTACAACTGACAGCATTTTCTTGCCCCGAAGACCTTCCCTCTAGCTGCCCTTTTGTTTGCAATGGGAACAAGCTACAGGCATGCCAAAACAGCTTTGCCTAGAGCTTCTGAAACAGAAAAAATCTTCATTGCATTTTGGATTGTCAGAACTGGCAGAATGCTTCATTTGTTCAGTAGGAGTTTTAGTTGTTCAAACACTAGAAGAGAGTTTAAGGGGTTTTTTTTCCCCCCTTTTGCTAACAGTACTGCCGTAACTGGTACGACAGGAAGCAGTCACTGTTTTAATGTAGCTCCACACCTACGTCTATTGAAGCGAAAGAATGCAAGAAAATGATTCATTTTTAGTTTTGATACCAGAGAAAAAAATAGACATTTGTAGCTATGGGCTTAGAAATCTGTTTCTGACACTAAAATAACCAAATTCATAGGGAGGATAACTAGGTGTGTTTTCTGGAAAAGACTGACAGCATTTCTCTGCGTTAAACTGATGCTTTTATTCATTATATGAAAAATCATGAGACAAGCAAAATTTCTGTGCTTGCCCTGGGAGAGTGTCCCACTCAGATTAGTTGTGACTTCATAAAAATACAACATTAAGTTGTTCTAATTCCATCAGAAAAAATGTGGCTCAGGAAGGAAATTTTTGATTGCAAGTTAATGTTAGCCTTCATTGGAATAAGTTATACTCTTCAATATCCACATGCATAATCCCTAGGGAGTTATATGACTACATGTATTCTTTCCCATCTGCTAGCTAAATATGAGATTCAAGAGGCTTTCAGTGTCATTATACAGATTAGTGACTCTCCCAAGAGGACTCCAGGTTCATGATACAGTGAATAACTTACAATGAGATTCAGAAGACCAACTTTCAGAGATCATTTTGTGTTTGTATCAGAGTTTTGCACCTGCAATTATTTGTGCTTGTAATTTAGGTTACTTAGATGTTTTTAATTTACAGATGCAATCAGTGATGTAGATACTTAAACTGAGCTGAACTGCAGGCAACCATAACTGCAGGTGCAAAATCTTGTCTGCAATGATTTGAATTCATAAACACATCCATCTTCTGAAGTCTAAAGTAAAACTAGGCCAGTAGTGGTTTTTATAGTGTTTTTAAGAAACTAAGAAACTTACATATTTTTCCTGTTTCTGAAAAAAATCTCAAGGCAGCACTTTTTAGCATTAAAAAGAACAGGGTATCTTTAAAAATATACAAATGTGCACATGATAATTAATTTGATTCCATCTTTTAGCATCTTGACCTTTGGGGCATTTTTCTTACTCCCTTTACAGTACCTCTAGCAGGAAATCATAAAAGATTTGTGATTTTGTAACAGCAATACTGTTGATAGTTGCACCAGTAGAGAGCAACAGTCTTATATGCACAGAGATCAAAGCATGCAGAATCTGTAGCACTACTTAGGTAGTGAATGGCACCATGAATACATATGCATACTGGCACTTGAATTTCCATCTGGCAGACAGTTGTGGTACCTAGACCCACCACAGGAGTGAGAGGTATTATTACATAGATGTGTGAGGAAATTCGCACAAATGGCAACTACCTGCCTAAAGACAGACAAAACACCCGAGTGTGTCGCTGAAACTGGATTCTGTTATAAGAAAGTTATTAGAAAGAGTTTTATGTACTTGGGAGCAAGAAAATAACTCCTCAAAAAGCAAAAATTTCTTACAGTTACAGGTGCTGTCCCTAGGTACAGTGACATTGTCACAGATCCTTTCCTTCACCTCTGGAGTGCCATCATGCAGTGCCACCGTGATACAGCAAGGGCACGGGTGTGAAGCTGAACTTCAGCCCTTTGTTCCAGCCAGCTCATCCCAGCCCAGGTTAGACTGCTTAAGAAAACTCTGTCAGATGGAGATCTGCATTATACACTGACTGTCATGGATGCTGGAACGCTGCCCAAAAGGGTACCACCTATTCTTCACGTGCCACACACAAATGCCCTAAAAATACCATGTGGATTAATACATTTTCCTCAGCATTATTCCAATCGAAGAACAAATAGAGTTGACAGTTAATACAAACAAACTTATTTTCTTTTTTTTATCACAATACATTTTAAACATGAAAGCTCCTTTTTCAGGCAATATGCAGCAATGCTTCCAAACTGATTTCACCTTCAATACTATGCAACTCCCATACTATGATGACATCCCTCTCGTCCTTCTCACATAATTTATAAGATAAAGCACTATGATGCCATGTCATTACTTTGTCTGGAGAGGTGACTAACCTTCACTCTGAGTTTCTCAAAGAGAAAAAGGACAGGCAAGGTAGGTTCAACTGACTGAGAAATGAAGACGACTTACCAAAGATTTACCAAGGAATTCCAACCAAAGTTGATGGTTAAAACTATTAGAAACAGATATTGCAAGGCTTTACACAAGGGATATACTTTAGTACAGTTATTGATGAAAAACCTGCTACAAGATTGTGATGCAGAGATACGCAAATATCTTTTGAGATCAGATCAACTAGCAAGACAAATATGAGAAAGGAAGAATCATGTAGAAGTAGCTGCCCTAATTATTATTATTGCTACTTATTATTCAGTTTTTATGTAGCCATGCCCCACCTGCCAATGGTCTCCTCATCTGCATAGACATTTGTAAAGAAACCTGACAGTTTTTTTTTTTTTTAAAGTAATGGAGTCTGTGTCTCAGTTATGTGGCAGTTTCTACTGGATTATTTATTTAAAAAAAACAACCTTGCCATGTGTTCTTTGAGCAGCAAACCTGCCTCAGCAGGTTTAACTTGAACATCTCTTTTGAAATGTTTTCTTTTTCTCAATATACTGTTCTGATCCAGCACCCTTCTCATCTTGAATTCTTCTGCAGAAAAGAAATTTTGCCACTTTGGCATTGAATAAACAAAACAAATGAACCCTCTCTCCCAAGTTACTTTTAAAAGCATGCAGCGTATTTTACTTCACAAATGAACAAAGCATTTAATGTAGCAATTCAAGTAAATACAACACAAGCTATTTTACAGCAGACAGCATGGTTTTTTTGCGTCAAACCTTTCTGCATTTTATGACTTAAAATAATAACACCTTTATAACCATCAATATTGCAAAAAGAAAGTCAATTTGGGTCAAATTTGGTTTTCTCCTAGATCTCTTATTTCTCTGAATTTGCAAAAGGAAATCTTTTTTCTTGCATAGCTCACAAACATGCCATGAGGTTTGCTCGGTAACTGGCTCTGAGCTGGATTTAGAACTCAGAGAGATTAACCGGAGATTATCATTGCACCTCTGTAGTAGTATGGTCTGCCATGATCTCACACTTTGTAACTGCAATTTGCCACCACACTACTTCCTTGTTCACCATCATCAGAGAGCATTACAAAGTCAATGTAAACAACAGTTCACTAGGCATGACTAACGGATTACCTGGTATTCTGCAGAGTTGATTTAGAGACATGTGCGAACCTTCTCTATGGACAGTACAACCAGCAAGGACATAAGAACACACTTATATTGTTTTAACTGGGGTAACAAGCTGTCAGAACTGCAGTTTCCTTGCAAACCTGTGCCTAGCAAACTGCTGTGGAAGCCAAGAAAGTCTGTGCTACAAGCAGATTTGCAAGGCAAGGGTGGGCAGAGAGCTCCAAGTGCAATGGTTTCTGCTGTAATTGTAGTTGGTGTTGAAGGAACAGGTGGTAAAGTTGTTCAGAGCGCTGGGCATCCGCAGGCAACACTCCGAGAAAAGGCATCCAATGCTATCAGCACTGATACACAACACAGTAGGTTCTTCTATGGGTTATGCTTTGCTGTAAGTTAAAAATGCTGAGAAGCCCACAAGTGTCAGTGAGCTTTTAATAAAACGTGTGTCTGCAGTTCAAGAACGAACTACACAATTTATGATTTTGTACTGAAATTATATAAAACTGGCAATACAGTAAAAAAAAAAAGAGAGAAACTCGGCAGTGTTGGCAACAACCTTGTATTCTCCTTTTGGGTTACAAAAATTCAGACAAGGGTATCTATCACCTGAGGCCAGCTGAAAATTATCTAAACAGCTGCATAACTAAAAAATGAGAGAAATCATAAATCATTCTTGAGCAGTAGTATTTCTGAAAGCAGTCGTCTAACTTAACTTTCTGTCTGCCATGATGTGCCAGTTGGTGTATGACGAGTTTTTCTACCATGGAAGGACATACTTTTTAGTAAACAAATTTTTACACTTGCTTGTGTAAAACTGAGTAACAGAGCTATGGACTCTTCTTCACTGATTCAACTCCTACTGAAGTCAAAGTAGTACTCTTTATTTTAATAGAGTTTATACCACATCTTTTGCAAAGAAGTTTTAAGAGAGTTTGGAGAACATAACAACACCTTTTCTTTCAAAGACTACACATTCCTTAGTTTTTTTTCTCTAAGTATTCAAGACCTTTTTGCACCTGTGGTTCTTTCTTCCTATTTTTCTTCAGTTTTTACCTATGAAACCTATAATCCCAGTTGCAAGTAAAAAAGCTTGGTACTGTTAGTTTTCCAGAGACAAAACAGAGCAGACAACTGCTACATTCAAGCTTTAAGGAAAAATAGTGAATCTAACTTAGGACTACTGATAAATGTCTATTACCCTATATAGATCTATACCACTAACAAACACAACCAGGCTTCCATGAATAACATTGTACATTTTGATTCAGGATTTGTAACAGAAATGATTTTTTGGTTTAGAGTCACTTAAATACTGGCTAAAAGTACATTCCGATAATGAATGTATAAAACTTACACCTGAGGATATAAAAACCCATAAATAATCAATAGAGAGTGGAAAGAGAAAGGTAATGCTTTCCATCATCTCTGGGGTCTGCCCTACGCATGGACCCCTCGGAAATCACAAAGTAGAAAGGAATGCCTCATACTGTAATGAATACTTGCACTTTGTAGGAAAAGTACATTTACCACGCATGCAGATGCAGAATGTAGCAGTGCATGGAGCCCTGGTACCGCAGCTCGAGTCTGCTACCATTTGAGCTAAAGCAGAACTACATTAACTGGCACTAGGAGCAGTTCATTTATCCTGTCTGCAGGCAGGCTATCATAAGGCAGCAGCACCGCACACACACAGCCAGGATCACTTTTCAAGCAAAATTAGTAGAGAAAGGAGGTAAGGAGAAAAATACAACCTTGTATTAAGTTTAATATATATACCTGTCTAATTAATTCATTTTTCAAAATTATTTCAGCCTCTGGGAACTCAGCCTTCCTATGAGACATCATACTCAAATGGCACCACATCACAACAAGTCAGCACACAGAATCATCTTAGAGATGATGAATAATGAAGTATTACTTGAGATTTTCAGCTTATTCACTCCATACTTGTTTGTGATGATGTGGTAAAAAAAATGCTTTGGATCTCAGTTTTAGCCATTTTACTGGACATCTGGTGTTTGCTGCTTAAAGTTTCACTATTACCAGGGTCATTGTAATTCTATAGCACATCTGGGCCAAATTCCCTGGCAGTTTTTAGTGAATTCTGCGGCAGTGGAAACATCTGTAGCTGTGCACAGTTCTACACATACAGAATTGTGAGGAGCTGCAGTATATTCTTGGATCTTTTGCATTTCAGTGTCCAGGAAATTACCCACTGGTAATGGATGATCTTTTGGTAATATATATATTTTTTTTAAATCTTCTGTGGGATATGCCCAAATCGAGTAAAACCACACAGATTCTAATCGCTAACATTTTATTTTCATCAGTTATTAAAGAAAACACTGCTGCCTCAGTCTTCATGTTTTCAGAAGTACACACGGCCTTTGGAAACATTTTCTTGGAAGTGGGTGGACTGATGCAATGTGAAACTGGCCTACTGTCACTGAAAATTTTGAAAATTGCAAACAAAGCCGAGGCTACCAGAGTTGAAGAGAATAAGAAGAGAAATTTAGCAACTGAGTCTGGCAACAAAGGACCAAGCACAGTAATCATTAATTCTTATCTTCTAAGGTAAAAATAAAGATTAAAAAAGTGGACTGCTATCATACATCTGCCATTTGTGTGTGATCAACTTTTGTGTTAAAATTCTTTTAATGACATTGTAGTATAATCTAAGTTTCAGTTATTTGTTCTAAAATGCTAGAATAAAACTGCTACTTGTTACAAAGAAAGGCCTGTGAGAATGAATGATCTGGAAGAAATAGTCTCTTAGTCCCCAGATCCTGAAGTATTTTTGCCAAATAGTTAGGATTAAATCAATTTATCACAACTGCCTGGACTTGATCCAAAACTTTGCTTTGCAAAACAAAAGACAAACAAGCAACAAAA
This sequence comes from Buteo buteo, assembly GCF_964188355.1. Classification (NCBI taxonomy): domain Eukaryota; kingdom Metazoa; phylum Chordata; class Aves; order Accipitriformes; family Accipitridae; genus Buteo; species Buteo buteo. Next base: position 28,155,311 of record NC_134176.1, on the reverse strand, counting down.
AAAAGAAAATCCTAGCACCAGGTTTCTTTCCAGTAGTGTAACACATCATTGACTAAGCCACCAGAGGAATGAACTAAATTTGTTCTGTTATTTGCTGAGTCACTTAGCAGTTCTTGTTGTATGTGCTTGGATTGGTGAAGTGAATCATTGTACAGAGTAAAACCTCATCTATACCTCAGCCTAAAACCTAATCTGAATTAAATGCTAAATTCTTAAGTATTATAGTAAAGATACTGAAGAAGGCTTATGCTGGGGTTACAATGAGTTAGCCTACAGTGTTTTTTCAGTCTCAGAGGAGGATTTAGAAGTAATTTTACAGAAGAAAATACAGTACGGCAAGAGGATCATTTGGAGGTATAGCAAGGATGAGCATTAATAAGCTATAATAAGCAAGACAGGTGAAGAACTGGACAACCTGTATATATGGATAGCGCAGGTTGGAGAGGAAAGTGTAAGGATGCCTACCATAGGAGGAAGGATCTATGAAAGGAAATAGGTCACAGAGATTTAAAATGCATTTAATAAGTGCTCAAATAGCTGCATTTAGTAACTGCTTGTTAGAGGGCATGCATTCTTCAGTGATGTGCCTCGTTTAAGAAATGCCTATAGCTTCCTAACAAAGCTTTCCCCAGATGCTCATACCATCTCCATACCATGGCCTTCCACACTCATTCATGCTAATACAATTATCAGGAAAACTGCACTATACACCAGATCACTGAAGAGTGGAAAGAGGAATTAAAAAAAGGAAATGCTGGGAACAGTAAAAGTCTTCTGGAATGGAAATCTTCTGAAAGAAAGAAACGTATGTGGAGATGACAGGATGGATGCGTAACCAGAGCATTTATGGTTTGAATTCTGTTCAGGCTGACTGAAGGGATGCTCAATAGGGATCAAAAGACTTTTCACTTTGCTGTATTTGTTCTCATACAGATTAAAGACAACATTGGTCTTGAAGGCAGGGAATCTGAGCAGCATGCTAGGTGGAATGCAGAGAATGGCCAGGAAGAGCCAGAGACAATGCCTGGAACAGGAAATTTATGATATTCCCTACCAGACTGAGGCAGAAATTCCTTCCTTACCCCCAAATTGTAAATAGGTAAGACTCTGAGCCTCCAAAAATACCCCCCCCCCCCCAATGGATTTCCTTTTTACTTCGAAGGACTAATCCATGCTATCACATCTTCATCTGTATCCAATCATGCTGAAAAGGAAGGAAAAAAACCCCTCTCTATAATGCATCTAGTCAATTGTGCATTAAGTAAAAATAATCCCTCTTGATCCCTGACAGTGACTTGCTGAAGCTCTGAAGCATGATGTAAGTACAGTCATTACTACAATGCAAACCTCCAAGTGTTATGGTAGGTTTAGGGCAGTGCAAGATTTCCTGTTCTCAAAGCTTAATACAAGACGGGATGAGTTATGAGACTAGACCACAAACTCAGAAGGGACCCTTTAGGATACATCACTTTACTGATACAAGTTTTCATCTAGAAACTGTGTTAACTAATATTTGGAAAGACTTAAGTAATGGCCTTCCAGCAAAAGCCCTCCAGATGATTGTTCCAGTGGTTTACTACATTCAGAGAAAGCAGTGTTTGCAGGCTGCATTTGCTTAACATCAGATGCCAGGTGCTGGTTGTGGTGAGCAAGGCTGAAACCCCTTGAACTCACAGGTGCCAGGAAACCTTTTCCATAGGTGAAAAATACATCTATACATAGCAATCCAGTAACTTTTCAATATTCTCTTTCACAACCAGAAAAACTTAGCCCCTTGCGTTTTATGATAAAAGGCTTGTTTTCCTCCCAAGATAGTTTTGTGGCACTCTCAAATTTCTTCAGTATCTCTGCATTTTCTTTGAAGTGTTGATTTAATTCAGTATCTTATCAGTTGTGTTACCAAAGTTACATACAGAGGCAAAATTCTGCACTTTCTTACTATTCCTTAGTTGCACATAGTACTTTTCTTTTTGTATGCTTAGGATTGCATAATCCTTTTTGCCATGGTATAGACCTATGAGTTCATGTTGATGTAATTACCTATAACAACTAATTATTTTGGTGTTACTGCTTCCTAAGACAATGTTCTCTGCATTGTTGATATAGCAAGTACAATCTGAATTTTGATTCCTCTTGAATTACTTTGTATTTGGTCATATGAAAATGCCTTTAGTTGCATGGTGACCATGAAATTGGGTACAAATCTAAAACAATAATCTGTTCTCATTTACCGCCCCACCAGTTTTTGTGTCTACTGATACATTTACTGACTTCATTAAAAGTTCACCAGGAACAAAACACAATACTGCTTTTAAATGCTTATTTTAATTTCTACTTTCTGTATGTGGCTGCTTTTTTTTTTATTTAACTGAAACTCTCCCCACTCTTAATTATTGTTCCCTACTTGATTCAAAAATATTAAGGACTTGGCTGAATTATACATTTGATTTTGGAGATAACGATGGCTTTGAAGCATTCCCAAACCAAACTTGAGAAAAAAGAGACTTCAACTGATAGTATTTCAGCATGCATATTTAAAGTGTGTGAGAGTATTAGTTTCACATCAGGGAAATTCTGAATTCTGTCATCTGCCTGGCAGACAGAAAATTCACTCTGCCAAGATAACAGGGCCTGGTGATACCACAAATCCACTTTAGTCCATTTGAAGCTCCATTCTCAATATCGGTTTGCTGAGTGGGACAGACTTTTTCAAGAAATGATTTATATAATCAGTATTGAATATTATAGCACTGAAAGCACAGAAGGGAAGCCCTTTGATGTGATTTATGTTATCTAGGTAAATTATTTTCTAGGTGTTGTAAATGAATAATGCCAACTATGATGGAAAAATGCTTCTACTCTTAAATAGTAGTCATCAGTTATTTATTACATATCTCGACAGATTATACCAAAACTATTTTCTTTCCATCCAATAGTAACATATACCACATCTCTTCCTTCGCTTGAGCAAAGAACTTCCTAGTTGTGATTACTGAAAATAGCTTACCTTATGAAAATATTAACTACCCAGAGTAGACAGGGGTTAAAGAGCTAATATCATGTGGTCAGCTAGTTCTCAGTTGAGTAACCATGAAGGCAGTGAAAATGACTTGTTGAATTAAAGCCAAAGTTGTAAACTACAGTCTTACTGATAATAGCCTTACCAATTCTCTGTCATCTTTTGAATAAACCACTCCATCTACTTCATGTTGTTTTTCTTCACTTTGCATTCCACGTTATGCTATAATCACAGCCACAGTGAGACATTTTGGTGTCCAGGGAGTATCTCCAAAGCCTGGGCACTGCCCCCACTAGCCTTCCAGCTGCCCTTGCCTTTTGTGTTCTCCACTCTGTCTTCCCAGGTGGCAGCTGCAGCAACTGGGATTTACCATGTTTGTCTCCAATAGCTCTGGCTATTCTTGAATTCTGGTTTCACCCACATTTGGCATAAACTAGCACTGTTGTCAAAAAGGAAATAATCCCATCTCCCTCATCTTCCTTTCCCAGTCACTATCCCTTCCTTTCCACCGGCAAAAGGTCTGTGTGCCTACGTGATGAGCCAGCCAGTGGGAACCCTTCTGGACTACCAACACATTTCTTTTTTAATGGCCAAGTTAATATTATTCCGATCATTTTTCCAACATCCATGACTCCTGACCAGGCGCAGAAGTACACGTGCTGTCACGAAGGAGAGTGTGGCACAAAAGCAGGAACATACAGCTCTGGGCACACAGCATACACCATTGCTTCTTCTGGTGGCAGTGCTGGTTTAGAACATCTATGAAACTATGGCTTTGGTTAGACAGAAATCAGGATGTAGCCCATTATGTTTTCCTCTTTAACTTGATTTTGGATGTATGGTTCACATCTTGCTGTATATTATACTCATCCAGCTGTGCTATAATAATGGCACTTTTACCCTCTCATCAGGCAGTAATTTTGAATTAAAAAGCCTCTTCTAGGGATGGCTTCTAAAGTACAACACATACCACCTCATGAATGCGGTAACTGATATGTCGACATTCCAGAGTGCTAAATAGGTGAGGATGTTGGCTTTCAGGAACAATCTCTTGCCAGATAATACTTCATTATCTGACAGACCATCTGGTTTCCAGTCCGTCAATGCTATATTAATACCGTCAGCTCTCTATGCTTGATTATTGCCCAACATTTCTATTACTTTGTAAATAACAGAACTCAAAAAAAAAAAAAAAAGTCTTCCAGAGACTGAGCAAGACAAATCACCACTTGCTCACGTCCTTGTCATTGTCATTTTTGGATAATGGCCAAACAATGGATTTTTCTCCATGTGACTTGTGAATTCAGAGTACAGCATACCCCATTGTTATCAGGAGAAAGATCACCAACTTTTAATTGCACAATATATATAAACACAGCTGGCCTAGTGACTCATTTAGTAATGCAATATGTTACTCCCTAAAACTCTGTTTCAGGTGTGACCTCGGGAGTCTTTCTATTGCAGTTGTTGAAGTCTGTGAGATTTACAGTGATTTACTCCTAGACTACTGGGAATATTTAAAGGAATCTTTCTTTTCTGGGATTTCGGAAGGAATGTTTGGACTGTAAATGAGAAGCTATATCTATTGGATATCCTTTTGGTGTGTGTTCAGAGCACCCTGTTTTAAGAATGACTAATCAGAAGAGCGTGCAGTTCATGATTCCATAAGCAATAATAGTTGATCTCTTTACAGTAAAATATACATTCCTCCAGTGGGAGGAATGTCACTGTAGGAATGTAATGATATTACAGTACAAGACCATGAAGAAGAATATTACCTGTATTTTTCAAAGAAAGATATATATTAAAATATGAATAGAAATAGTGTTTTAGTGTAGTTAGTAATGGAATGAAATTTTTATAAATATTGTGTTGGCTTCTAGATGAAATACTTCTACTGTGAGCCAGGAAGCTGGTGAATACTCAGCCATCACTTGTTACCAGCTCTGAGTATTTGCCTTTTGTGTATAAATCCCCTTTCCCCAGGAATCAGCAATGAGTGTGCTTACTCCTGTAAGCACGCTCTCTCTGTGTCTCTCTTTTTTTTCAATAGTCTTGACTTAAAATTTCAGTTACCCCTCAGTAACTGATGTAGTCATCCCTGGCAATAAATGGTCTAAGTTAAATATCTGGTTCAAAATCTAGATGCCTAAGGAAATCGTACAGCTAAATAAATAAAATTCAGAACAAAATATTTTTGAGAAAAGATTGTGGTTAGCTTCCAGTGAAAAATGCATAAATAATCAATTAAAGAAATGTTCAACGTTTCTTATACTCTTTTTTCCCATTAATTGAATGTTTTTCCAGTGAGTACTCAAGACACTAATGATCATGCTCTTATCAGGCATGTCTGAAGTCCTTTTTCCAATAATGAAACACAAATATAAATATAAGCAAGTTACAGTAAAAGAAAGACCAAACTGTTCCAAAAAGTAGTTACAACTAGATCCAATCCATCATAAATGTCTGTTTTAAATTTAATTGTTCTCCATAAGTCAGGTCAAACATGAAAAAACAGGAAACAGAAATTAACTAGAATAACTTTCTTTTATTCCAATTTACTACTCGGTGCCTACAAGACTCCAAAACAGATGCCTCTGAGGCTAACTTCAGTGAAGTCTGAGGTACTGACTATTTCTCTATTTCAGAACAGTAAACTACTAGGTTTATAGTTTTGTAGACACATATTATGTATCTCAGCAAAGGTGCAGCAGCAGATGCAGCCCTGATAAAATCAGGTCAAGTTGTGCAGCAGTGGAACGTGCCCGTTACGCTGCACAAGGGCCAGCATGGCCCCAAGGAATGCTAATGGGAGAACTAAAGCCCCATAAGTATCCTTCTAAAACCATGCCAGGCTGCATTCGTGTGCTAGCAAAATAAGCAGGAGATGCTGCTGCCCTGCCTCAGCAACATCTATAAAAACTTGGCAAGAGGCACCACTCTTTACTTCTGCAGTCAGTGCTATCCCTGCAGTGCAGATCTGCTTTTACAGCATGTTTTCCTTCCCAGCAAAACCAGAAATTCCTCTTCATGGGCTGTAAACGCTCCCCCCAGTGCTGCAGTCCCCACCACCAGCTCCTGCAGTCCCACAATGTCGGTTTCCAGGACTCTCCCCTCTCAAGTCCCATTGCTCTGGGACACCCCCTCAGCACTTCCAGACTTGATGCACTGTGCCGTGCTACAGACTTCACGTGCTTCATTATTCAGTTACAGGGAACTGAGTCCAAAGTTGAAACTTTTAATAGGAGAATATATCACAACGCGCTGTAGCCTCTCAAAGCAGAAGGCCTGTGGCAAGACATCCTGCCTGCTTTCTGATCACACCACCTGCTCTATACAGCTTTGGGTAGACATGCTGAGTTACATGCCTGAGCTTTTATAGTGACCAACCTCCCAGGGGTGGTGATGTGAGAGAGAGAAGTGTGGACTGAATGTCTAGTTCAGGATGCTGTAACTGCTGAAGGTGGTGTGACCCCGGGGACCTGATGTGTTGCTGTGCTGGGTGAGAAACAGGTTGATGAAACTCCACAGGCTCAAGCTAACAGACAGCTATTTCACACAAGCAGAGGAGAACTGGGTTTCATGAGCAAAGGTGGTGCTGTAAAGAATAAGCTTCCCAGCATGGGGTACCGCAAGACTCAGATTCACTCTGCAGAGCAGCCACTTGACTGCAACTACAGAAGTTTTAATATCCCACCTCTTATTGCTGCGTAAGTGGCATAGTGAGGAGCACTTCCCTTCATTTATCATTCATGGTTCACAGTCACCCCTCAAAAACAGATGGTCAAGAAGATAAACACCTATTATTTTGCAGGGGAAACAGTAGGGAGAATTGGTTACCTCTCTTAACCAGAAAGTCAGGTTCAATTGCCCTCTTCCACATCTGCAAGGGATTTTTTCTAATAAACTCATTGTCATAAAGAGTTTAGGGAAAAGAATTAGAAGCCACGACTCCATCCAGATGCACTATCACTGAGTCACAGACCATGCTCTCTGGGCTGACACATTTTGAAGTACACAGTTGCAACAGAAATGTAAAATGAGTATTCTCATCTCTAGTCTCCCTCCTCTATGTCTACCAAAAGAGGCTGTAAAATGGTGGTTAGACCACGCTCCAGCAAGTGGGAACTAAGGGTCAGGATTCCTGTGGGTACAGAAGGAGTAGGAATCTCCAGTTCCTGGGCAAGCCCTTTAAGCCATTGTATAAAGGAAACTACCTTTCAGAGGCTGTCATTTCTCAAAACCAAGGTAGCAGACATAACTGTATCTTATGAGGACCCCAATCATATGAGTGTGTTTTAGGCACGGTCTGGAAATGCCTAGAAGTGGATTGAGCCTGCCACGTGTCTCCACCTGGCAACTGCATGAACTTTCATGCAATAAGAGTTTTAGACTTAGGTGATAATGTCTTTTTCTGGACGTGTTTTTTTTAATTTGTCTCATCAGTATCAAATCCAAACTTTCTGGTATGGTCCAGAAAGAGTAGTTTAACTCGGGTTAAATCTGATTTTCTAAATTAAAAGAACAACCACCACAGGTTGGAAAAATGAAAAATAACGCATCAGTTTTCATGACACTATAACTATTGGTACAGATTTTCTGGTTTAAGTAAAATGTATCTGTGCAGGACTGGTTTTATAAGTAGCTTTATTCATAAGCAATTCATATTGTAGCTTTACAGCAGCAGTTCTTCTTGCAGTTTCCAAATCCTGGGGCCTTGTCCACACTCAAGGTTGCATCACATCCTTCATCCCAGGGTCTGTCTATCCCGGCAGGACTTTCTACAGATATGTGGGTGTTCATAGTGGTGCTCTGACCACATCTTTCTCCCTGCACCGGTTTGGCCAGCTTTATTGTTTAAGTGTCTTTGTGTAGGATGATCTTTGGCAGGACGCTAAGCAAGCTTTATAGTTTGCTCTAAGGACAAAGCAGATTTTGTCCCACACGTTTAAGGATTAATTCAAAGTTCTGCTAAACACAAATAGGTGCTTAATTTAGTTTCTTTTCTGATGAAATGACTGTCGGACACACATATGAAGACAGTAGCAAACCCTGAGGGCTAACAGAATTCTTAGTTGTTTTTCAGTGATGTGCAAGGAGTGCCATTTAGATATTTCTGTTACAGTTTCACATATATAAGTGCTTTATAATTAACTTCTTCCTGTGAAAGAATTTCTATTCACAGATGTTTATAAAGTGGTCTCAGATGAATCACAGAAGCAGAAGCTTTGGTTATGCATCAGTTAAGGTAGGAAATGTAGACATGCAAGGCTATCTGGAATGCTATCAGGCATCCCCATGTTTCACCATTGTTATCCACAACATTTTCTACGACAATGAAAACTCTATCTAAGATTAAGAACAAGACCCTTCACAAATGAAAAGAATTGCAATTAAAAAAAAAAAAGAAATTATTAAGAAAAATAGTATAATAGATGATGACTAGCCCATATATTTCAGATACTGTCTACACAATTTTATCTGAATTCAAATTTTGTACAATTCCCATGTAGGCTTTTAGAAATGCCTGTTAGACACCTGTTGGCACAATACATGCATATTACTTACATGACAGAAGTATAGGTGTCTAAATTCTGCTTTCCATGCTGGATATCTTAAAACCTAGGGCAACTGTAAAATTAAGAAGTGTGTAATTTAATATGTTGTCTTGCCAGAAAAGACTTAGAAAGGTAACGCAGAAGAACTTGGTAAATAATCTGTAATTTTGTAGGTCACTAATGAATGTGGAAAGAGTGTACTGTTTATATAGACCCTACGGCACTGTAGACTATAATGATCACACAGCAGGACAGAAGCAAATTTACGTGCTATGTTCTGGAAGGCAATATGAACTTCATTTTGAATGAGAAATGTCTTACCCGGCACAGAAGGAATCAAGGAAGGTCCTAAGGAGTAGATAAGCAGCAGCAGCTTATACTGGTCAAAGATCCTGGATTTCTTTTTTGGAAAAAGAGATTTTTAAAGCATTTGTATAATCTAAGCAATCAGAACCAGGATCTGCACACTTTGAGTAGTTTACATTCAAGTTTGCTCTTTTCCTCTACTGAAAACCCAACACTATTGCTTACATAAACCAGAAAGAATATGTTCCAGTTTTTAGACTGTTGTACGTTGCACCCTTTCACACCCGCTTTTGGAAATTTTTTTATTCTTCCCCTCTTGTCTTTGTGTCATCTTCTGGTATGGAACTCTCTCCTTCTCTTTTTGCTTCCCTAACTACCACAGTTCCCCAGACCCTTTCTATGTCAAATACTTGCTAAGTATGCATTTCATATAGGAGGTATCACAGCATTAACACACCAAACTATACAAGTTTCAGTGTATTTCTCCTGACTGACTCTTCTCTTCTTATTTTTTTGGAACATGTATACTCATTTTCTTTTTTATATCTGATTTAGGTCATCTCACTGGTAGCACTAACATTTAAAACACAATGGGAAGGAGTAAATCTTTATATAATACTACCACTAGCTTGAGTATGAAAATGAGGGTTGTATAGCAATTAAAGGTTGAAGTTGAGGGGATTAATTATAATTTAAAAATAAGCATGTACATTTAAGCAGCACATATTACCATCTCTATTATGGCAAGATCATAGTCTGTGTCCCAGAAGCAGGATATCTATTATGTCATTTGAAATTGGAGTTGCTATAGCAAACATACTAGCTAGTAAGTACATAGTTATACAGAATTTTTATGGACATGGCTAGAATTAACATTTTAGTAGCCTGTAGTCAGTTTAAACTGTTGTGCATACATGGCTAGTAACAAACAATGGCTACCACTTGTATGGCTTATAACTTAAAACAGCGCCTTATTTTTCATATGTACTAGGTTTACTTATATCCTGGAATATAAAAAGGAAATTCTTTATCTTGGTGTCACCAGGAAGGATTTTAATGAATTATAAATTCTTTGGGCACTATCTGAACTTTCCCAGAAATTTGCAAACAGCATGAAACACAATTCAGGCTTTGGCCATGGACAGATTCTAATGTCCTCAATAATTTTTTAACTCTGTCTTCATTCACAGTAACTTCCAGAATAATGCCAACAAGTAAATAAAGCATAAAATCAGAGCACAGACTTCAAAATCTGGTATAGGAATTACTGGGATCATGAAAAAAACCAGCTACAAGAAATACTGTATGAATTTTTGAACACCCCAATCCCATTTCTGATTATTTCATGAGTGACCTGTCAGGTTCTGTGATCAACTCTCTGTATGCCTCCATGTTTAATCAAACCATTTGTGCAGAACATAAACTTTAAGACTTAAAGTAAGAGTTACATTAAAATTACTATGTAGGTGTAAACTTGCATATAGTGAGAAACGGGGAACTGTATTTTAATGACAGCCCTGGGTTCTGTTGCTTAAAAGAGAAAGAAAATTAAAGGCCTGATATAAAGGCTTTAGCCAACAGAATACTTTCCATAGACTTCAGAAGGATGTGAATCAGGCTTTTAAAGTAGCAACTCGTTTAGTACTGACTGCTAAATTTATAGCACTTCTTTATTTTCTCTAAGCACAACAGCATCCATTCATCACACTGCAGTAACAAAGCCGTAACCTGATATATGACAAATATTACAAGCTTAATGGCTGATGTCCATTACTGACGGGACCTGCTCACCATTTAGAAAAGATTGGCACTGAAGGATTACTGAGCAAACATAGCACCTGAAAAAACTTGCATGCAGGAGTCTGTCATCAGGTGTGTGATCGAGGGCATTATCCGAGAACGCTGGCTCTTATCTTCGGTTGGAAACTGCTGCAATTGCCAACAATTCTCAACAAAGAGCTTCCGTCATGGAAGGCTGATACACCGAGCCAGTCTGGTGATGGTTTACCTTCCCAAGGCTTCATTCCTTTTTATGGATCACCTGAGACCAAGCAGCACACCAGTCCTTAATAGCTTAAATAGCAGGACAACCTAGCAAACTGATGACAATCAAGGGGAAACCAATCCTTTTTGGTAGAAAGACAAAATTCCAAGCATTCCCTCATGGTAACTTAGAAAGACCTGCTTCTAAAACTGCATTTTCCCAAACGATGCTGAGGAAAACTTCCTTGCCACTGATTCATAGCATTTTGCAATGACAGCTAACTCTCCCCTATGTTAAACTGCTCGCTAGTCAATTTTTCACCTCTTACACCACTGTAATTGTTCTCAGGAATACATTAAATTGCCTTTTCCCCTTTTTCTTCATGTAATGCTAGATAAAATTACTATTACAAAAACTTTGGAGAAAGCCTATGAAAATTGCTATTTGTACAAAAAAACATACTGTTATTTTTCTTGTTGTAATATAACAGCTTTAAAAATTATTAATTATTTGCAATTATTAACATGAGCTGTTGAAATATTGATGGAGACATTTTGTTTTTCTCAAAATTGTGACAATATATTTCACTTGCACAGGATTTTTTAAAATGTACCTGGAAGTTTTGGTTTGCCTTTTACATGCTTCCTAAAGAAAACCTAAATTAGTTTTGATATTTTAATTAAATTACCCATTTATTAAGAAAAGATGAAAAAAACTTGATATTAAATATTTTAATATGTTGTGACCCAATAAACATATGAAAATACGAATATCATGCAAGTATACTATTTTGTCTTTTCAAGGCTGGAGGCATATTATGTGAGAATATATTAAAACAAAGGCTCGAACGCTAACTAGTTAGCACTTTACTTTCATCCACAAAATGGATTCTTCTAAATCACAGTGGCAATCATAAGAATAAATATTACCTATATACTAAATGGTAATTCATACCGGAGATAGACAATATTTCCAAATAAAAATAGTGTAAAAAATAAGCTCTTAAAATATCTCAGACATTTTTTGATATTATCAAGTATTTTATACAGAAAACTATTTGAATTTATATTTTTACTTTAAGACATAAGTGGAATATTTAATTTGTTTTAAAATGGGGTTTTGCAAAGAAAAGAAGGTACATTGATCAAAACTTGACTTTTGTTAAGTCAGGATATAGAATTATTTTATGTGGGATTCAAACAATGAAAAAATGAGTTTTATTAAGAAATGTTTTAACAGTAAGTAATCCGAGCCCCTACCTAGATCAGGAGGCATCAGGAGCGTAGAAGTATTTGTCCCTGCCAATGAGTTCAACTGCTACAAAGAACAATGAATCGAATTATTGGGTTTGGCTACCAAATTCCTATGATGCAGGGGTGTTTACTTATTACGGAAAATTCCATTTATCAGATTAAAATAAATCCTAAAAAATCATTCTGTACTTGAGACACCCAGTGCATGATAGTCAGCTACAAAACAGTGTATATGCAAGTTCAGGCAAAGCCAAAATACGCACAAATACACAAACACTGAAGGCAAGCTGTAAAAAATAAAAAGCATGGGAATTGATCTTGTATTCATAACTGCAGCCAATGCTTCAGAGTTAGAGTTACTGCCCCATATGCTACTCGAAAGCTTCAGAAATTTACTATGAAGTGCCTGCCGGCTTACTATAAAGAATCTTTCTACGCTGGATAGAATGCAACAGTACAGCTTATCTGTGCTTATATGCATGCATTCCTGTAAGGAAATACAGTGTGTTATACATGCACTACACTTGATATAAACTTCTTTATAATTAAATAAAATGATTTCTACTGCATTAAAGTTAGTATTGTTATTTATAGGGTAAAGAAGCACAGCAGGCTGTAAGTAAAGTTGCATAAGCAAAGAACGTGAAAATTAAAAAACCACCTTCATATGTATTTAGAATTTTATTTTCTTTGAAGAGCCAAATAGTATAACAGGCAAAGTAAACTATTTCTTTTTCACAGTTTGATTCTCAGAGTCATATGGAATGCAACGTGCCCTAAACTATGAGTTAGCATTATACAAAAATACACTCTTCTAAAATATTTCCATACTCAATGCTAATTCCTCATTTTACCTCGTTTTATTTAAGATGCATTCCATGGAAAATATACATAACTGTCAAATATTCATAGCTATTTACACTGCCTTTTTATTTTGAGTTGGTGCATTGCTTTAGAGGAATTATTTCTCCTCCATAGTCAAGCATAGACATCCTCAATTTCTAGCTTACTAAATTTCTTTCAGAATGTGAAGTATGATATACAGGAAGACTTCACCTTGGGTAAAAAATATTGCAAAGAGAAGAGGGGTTGGTAATGGTGTTAAAGATGAATGATCAGCATACCTAGCAGTTACAGCTGCAATGGCAGCTCTGTGACTCAACAAAAAGAAGCCTGCCAGGGAAAAACTGTCTTTCTAACAAAGATGTATTTTAGAAGTTTCTCATATAATGCTATTCATCTTCTAACATAAAAAAAAAAACCAAAGGAACGTATTAGGAAAAAACCTGAGGATACCTATATGTTCAGAGTATGGGATAATACAAAGCTGTTAGTAAAAATATTATAAGTAACATATAATTAGTCTACCCTGAAAACAAGAAAATTATGAGTGTTGAAAAAATTCTACCTGTTCTAATACATCTTCATAATTTACAGTTAAAATAATGAGCAAATGTATGTAATGTAAAGCTCCATTATTGCTGGAGTGAAAATGTTTTATCACTGAATGCAATACTTTATTTTGCATAGGATCTTCATCAACATTTTTAGAGATTTAAAAATTTCAGGGGTTCAAATCAAGCAGAATTGTATATATAAATAAAAACCCGAGGACTATAGTAATTAAAAGGATTGCCATAAAAGAGACAAAGCTCTTTTACAAAGAGCTTTTGTCTTTCTCAAAACAAAGCTGTTTTCAGATGTAACCAGTGAAGAAAATGAAATTAGATGAAGTAAAGACATGCAGATTAGAGAGAGGTATAATAGTGTCATCATAAATAAGTATGAAATATAATCTAAGAAATATGCTAAATGTATGTTGTCTGATTAGTTAGGTCAAGACACGAAAAATTAATGAGGATTTTTTCTCTTGCCCACTTCAAACTACAAACTTCTAAACTTCTATTTTAAAAAGAATGCTTTTGACCTAAACCATTGTTGCTCATTTTACATGCATGCTTCCTACAGCTTAAATAAAAATGCTTTACTTTGCATTTTACGCTGTCTGCCAGGTATTTCCTGTGAACATCCCATCTAAAATCTCTTGGTTCTAGTAACTAACGTCTGTAAAGAAAACCCTGGCAAAACTGTAGTTCTAAGCTTCACGAGCAGCCATTTTAAACAGAAAGCTGGTTTCGTTGTGTTGACAATCACATTTTAAACTGATTCCTTCCAGATGAAAAGATGCTTTTTCAAACAATGTAATAAAAGTGTAAAGTCAGCTGTTCTAAGGACATAAAAGTGATTTATCTGTTCTCTGGTCACTGTTTTTTCCCTTGATACAGGGGAATTTTTCTTTAAAGAATAGGTGAACAATTAATGGCTACTAGAAGCCCAAATTATGGAGAAGTAAATAACAATTTGCCTTTTAAAGAAGCACAACACATAATTGCAATTAATTTTGCATGTCACGATGCATCTACTATTGTGTTTACGAAATGTTGAATGTTAATGGCTAAGTTTACATAACAGATAAATAGTGAATTCTGACAGCTGCCTATTGACAATGTCATCTTCAGATTTCAGAGCTATTACCTTTGATGAGAAAAAGGTTTCAGATAGATTTTGGATCCTTTTATCTGCCTGCAGCTGGGCATGACAGCCTCACACCAGCTCAGATTGGAGAGATTCCCCACCGCTCCGTCAGGGCTAGAATCAGTTTCTCACCTTTTAAATACAGGTTTCAATTCCGCAGGGCTCTGACGGCGCTATATATACCATTTCAGAACAAGCAAGTTGTGTGGGGACAGATCCCCAAAAAGCAGCATGATCTGAAAGTGTGACTTAAGCTTAATTTAGCCACTTAGCCTTAACAGTAATTCATGAAACCCTTGCGCAGAGGATAGACAGCCCCGGCTGTGACTAAACTCGGAGGGGTCTTGGCTTATGACCTGAAAGCTTCTCACTAGCTGAAAAATTTTGTACAGCCCTGGGTGAGCCAAGGAAGCCCTGGAGAAGGGCAACAGGCGGTGCGCGAGCTCTTCCCAGCTTTCTAACTCTAGATGGCTCTCGGCTCAGCAGCTCGGCCGCCCGTGGAGCACCCCTCCGCCCCACGCACCGGGGACTGCACCCAAAGGCACGGGACGTTTTGGGGCTCGGCTGCGGCACCGTGTCGCTGCCCAAAGCCGGGCGAACGGTGCCGGGCAGAAATGACCCCATCGGGGCCCCCGGTGCAAACCTCTGCTTGGAGCGCCGGGGAATGTTGCTGTCACCGCCGTGAAATACTGCAGCCCCTCACGCTGAACCAATTACTGAAGTGGGAGAAATTCATGGCCGTTATCCTGGGCTACCAAATTTGGCAGATATGTTCTTCATGTTCAGAACACACATAAACACAGTCAGGGAATCCGACAATACAGCATAGTATGATATTTTCCACGCACTAAACTAAAAGGAGGTTTTTTAGAAGCATAATTATTACAGTGATCTATTTAAACAAGATATTTGAAAGCAGCAGGAACCTAATGTGGTACATGATAAATACTCTTGAATGTTAAAATCAGAAGGACTAAAAATTTAAGTTCTGCTGATCTTTCACTAACTAGAGTAGATGGATAAAAATGGACTGTGAACAGTTCTTGAAGGTATCTTCTTACTACTCTAAGTATAAGCACCTTATAATGCAGCCGTCTGATTCCAAACTGAGGCCTGTAGGAGCTATTGCTATAAATACTAATACTGTAACGAGTTCTATTTATGTTGTATTAGTAGAAAATAGAGACACAAGAAATCATAACTTCAAGATTAAAACAATCTGATTATGAAAACATTTGAAACTTAAAAAAAATACAACTTGGACCTTAAAAAATGCAGAACGGACACTTACTCAATGTTCCTCCAGGGTGTTCCTCCAGTGGCCTTAGCAAATGATAATGACTAACGCCAGTTAAAGTCTGGCCTGTTTACTTCTAAGGTGCTTATAAGAGTTACATGATTTTCTTGTGTTCTGTTCCTATGGGAAATAAATAAGCACGTGTTTCATCTTTAAAGCATATGATTCTCAGAAGTGATTCTTTAGGAGAGTGTCCTTGTTTACTGTGTTGTCATACATACCAGATCAAATTTTGCAAGTAAAATGTGTGTCCATCAGTAATAAAAACATGGTTAGCCAAACGCTGCTCTTAGTCACACCAGTACAACCTCATTGTATTTCAGAGAGCTACACACGTAAAAATGGGAATAGCAGTTTTTCACATTCCAGAGCCATTTCTTATGTTTTCAAGTGTTAACATATGAAGATGGGGGTAGGGAACCTCCAGTCAGGAACAGAGGATTCCTGCCTGAAGGGGATGATGAAAACCTCATGACAGTAACATCACTGTAAATACTGCTGACTATCTGGAGACAGCACAGTCCTCTGAACAGGGCACTAGCCTTGCAGTCAGGCTATCCAGCTTCAGGCTTAAAACTGCCACTACCTCCATGTATGCCCTCAGACAAACTACTTCACAAAATGGATTGCCAAGTAAGTCTTCAAGACCCCTTCCGAATTAGCAGCCTCTATCAAAGAATGTAATTTTATGTCCAACACAAATGTTCCTCAGAGCTTTGATACTAACATGCTAGCATGGGGCAAACAAATGACATGGTAACAGGCTGCTCCATGAGAACCACCGGTGTACATGCTCTGGTCCAGATCTGCTTGACTTCCCGGCACTTTACACCTCAGCATCCCCATCTGCACAGCTGAGATAATGGTACTTCCCCCTTCTGTGAAGTGTTTTGAGACCTACAGGTTAAAAGAACAAGTATCATCTTTGTTTCATGACTGAGTAGTGTTGCAGAAGCATCCAGTCACTTGGGATTGATGGCAAAACTTCACTGGATTATGAACTGGTTAATTTTTATCTACGTAGCGACTAAGAGAATGCATGAACATTTTATAAATAGGCATGCATACACATATGTATATGCATTTTAAAACATAATGAGGCATCAGAATTTCCTGAGATTTTTGCTGTTTTTATTGGGAAATGAGACAAAATTGAATTATCAAACGTGAATGTTTATTTACAGATGAAAGCAGAATGCATATAACCTTCATATAGATACACAAAAGATGTCTTCTTTGTGGCCATATTTGATCTAAAACCTTGTGAGCATAATACAAATCACAATCTTACACTAAATTATCAGGAAAATTTTGTCCGTCAAACTTTACGCCTTCCCCTTCTCTAATCTTGAAAGCAGTCTTAATGATGATTTTACTCAAGGCTGTACCATCATTTAAATGTTATGGCTCAGCACCCATTCAGCGTAAGAACAAAAATGACAGTTTTAAGACACAAGTCCAAACAAACTATAGACAACCAAATGAAACTGAAAACAATAAGACCAGATATTGCACGTAGGTCTATGTACAGTAAGACATGGGGTAAAGTGAGAGTAAGTGGCACAAGAACAGTTACAGGGAAAGCAGATCTATTACTCCGCATATATATGTCATGGATTATGAAGAAGGAACTCTTGCTAATTACCCAGAAGAAATTCTGAAATTCTTTTATCATGGGGCACCTTAAGTCTATGCTAAGGCACCTTTTTTCCTTTCACTGCAGATCGGTGAGCCCTGTTCCCCACAGGGCCACGTGAATCCTGTCTTCCAAACTGCACAGGCATGAGGCGCTTGCTGAGGAGTGTCGCGGTTTGCCTGCAGAGGAAGAGACTTTGCTTGTAAGAGCCAAGTCTCAACCAACAGAAAAAAATGGCAACACAAATGGAATTGCTCACTTCCAAAAGTAAATGGACAGATTAAACAGTTGATAATTTTAATTATGTACCACGAGAACTTGCCACGTCCTTACCTAAATTTTGCAAGCTCACGTTCCCTGAAAATATGCAAATACTAGCTTTTCTAACACTGAGCGTTTCTTCTTTGAAGATATGCAAAGCAAGCACAAGGGTTCAAAAATTCAGCTCTAAGACTAATTTTTAATCACAAAAGCCAACAGATTTCACACAGGTTCACAGTTCAAGCCAATACACTGTCCTTCACGATTTCAGTTACAGTTCTCAATTCAGCAAGGTGTTATAAAGCTTAATGGACACTTTACATTTCAGATGATATTATTTCACACAGGAATGTGATCATTATTTCTGATACTCTAAATCACAGGTTTTTAGTGAAGTCTGCAATAGACACAACAGTATGGCAGGAAGATGCCAATGTAGCATAATGTGACCCACAGAATACTTCTACAATGTGTGGGAAAAAGAGAAGAAAAATTAGCAATATACTTGGACTCTGGGGATGCATCAGGATAGACAGACATTTTGGTACCATAGTGCCTTTATTTTTCATCTTCTGTCTCATTTTAGCAAGGCTTGTAGAAGTATTATGAGTTCCTAAGTGTGAGGCAGGCCAGCAGGACTAGAAAAGAGAGGGATCTATGTACAGATACTTCTGAAGTACAAGTGCTAGCAGACTTTCCTCAGTGTTCGGGTGGAAGTTACTGTTCCTGCAGTGGGGGCAGAAGAGAATAGGTGGCTGTACTGCAGTTTGCAAGATCAGTCTCTGAAACGGGCAGTGCAGGTGGGTCTCTACTAAGAAACAACATTCTTGAAGGTAGCAAGCATGCATGGGTCCTAGTTGCTTCTGCTCCGCCTAGTATGAAGTGCCTACGAGAAACCAAAGAGTGGGGCAGATAGCTGTGGGGGGAAATAACATCTTCATCTACCGCTTCTGCTTGCCTCAGAGCACTTAAAGCAGAGCCAAAGTCTGGTCTTTTGATACCACAGGAATTTATGCCTCCAGTAAGTGGAAATGAACCTCCGCTTCACAACTGCTCACTGGGAAAAGGGATTTTTGGCATGACTGACCATGTCACACTTCCCTGGTCGGCAATTTCATTGAAGGATTCAGGCACAAGGTAGCCAAGTATTTGTATCTTGTATAACAGTTATTTGGCAGCCTTTTGCTAGGTCTCCTCAGCCCAGCTGGAAGAGCACACATCCCGCTGGGCCCCAGGAACGGGTGGTGATGATTGCTGGTGAGTGCCAGAGGCTGGTGCTTGCCTGCAGGGTTGGCAATCCTGCAAGTCTCTTTTCCTGACCTGTTGGCAATTTGAAGCAGCAGAGTATCATCTGCAGCCAGCTGGGAGAGCCAGGCCTCAAGAGCACTGCTGTAGTCTCTCGAGCACTTGTTACCACCACAGACAGCGGATGGATAGAGGCAGGACAAAGGAGAGTGCTAGCAAATTCCTTAATTGATGAATGATCACTGCTATCAAAACCAGGAACCCTCCAGCTTCTGCATGTTTGCTGACAACGCCACACTCATCCAGCTCCTGCTTAGTCTTGGCTGTTCTCCCACCTACTCCACCCAGAGCTGACAAGTTTTGCGCAGCTTTATAACCTAATCCCACTAATGTATGAGTCAGGGTGTTGCTTATTAAAAAAAAGGTGTGTGGTCATACAGAGAATTATAGGTACAAGACAGCGGTAAGGTGGTGCTGAGAAAAAGACAGGAATAGTTATTAAGCTATTGGGCTGTGTAAAGGTGGAGGTACTTGCTCCTTCCCAAACCAAATTCAACAGAAATAATCAAATAACTCAGCAGAAGAAATGGAGTCTCAAATGATCAATGACAATTGTGTTTTGCACTTTCCCAGGACCATCTATGTCTAAGGCAGGCTAATAGCACTTTAAACTGTAACTTATTCAAGTATTGAGTTATAAAACTGGAAAGCAGGACACTACTACCCTTTCTATTTCAGGGAAGTTAACCAATGACTGAGAAAGCAACAGGTTTCTTGACTGAGTGCCTACCAAAAAAGCCAACTGTAACCCAGAACATTTACTGTTAAAATTATGAGCCCATGAAAATCCAAGTTTATAAGAACAAAGTTGTTTACAGACTCAAAATAACAGCATCCATCATTTTAATGCTGTAACTCCAAATTAAGACAGTGCAGATGGGCATAATTTTCCATTCTTAATATGAGACATAACACCATGTGTCTTTAATATAAATGCAATGTATACATTCAGCTAGACCATCGGTTTATTCTTACATTTCATATTCAAACCTAAGTCATTATCAAAGAAGAAGCAAGTGAATACAAATGCAGTAAAGATGATGATGATACAAAAATTGGTCATTTAACATAACCTAACCTCTTATTTGTAAGATCTGAAAAGAATGAAAAGTTCTCTCTATTAATGGTTTCAGTTAATCCTGTATCCAAACATTTTCCCCAATAAACATCAGATTATTTTTATGTTGGCTATAAAGCTGTCACTCCTCAATAAACAGATATGCTCCTGGTGGGTTTACCTCTGTTGTCAAAGATCTGTCAATTCATGCATCATCTCATAAGCGAAACCAGAGAAGCTCGGACGCACGGCTCCTAGTGAATCCAGCTGAGCAGAGGTTGCTCACCACCTGAGCAGATTCATGCCGCTGCAGCCCCCGTGCAACTGGCAGCAACTGGATGCTCCCAACACAAGTTCACAAAAGCCCTGAAGTTAATACTCCTGCCTCCCTTTAATAGAAAGCTATGTGACCTTTAATGCTCTGCTCGACTGAGCCTTCCTTTAGTGAGTCTCAATTAAATTTTATGTTTTGTGGCTCCCATTTTCTTGTAAGACAAGAAAAGAGTTCAAGGGATGGATCCTTCTTTGAAGAACTTAATTCCCTGTGGAGAAAATTTATTTCCATCTAAAGCGCCACTCAAAGTTTGGGGGAAGGGAGCTTTTGTAGGGCCTTTTTTTCTGTGGTTTTTTGGTGAAGAAACTTCTACTATTTTGTGAAGATAAAGGAGTCTTCAGATTCTTTGAAAGAACAGTGTTCTATTAGTGGTTAGAATGGAAATATTTCCTCTGTCCTTCTCATTATAATGAGGAGAAAATCAGAGGGATCATTAAAGAAATCCTGGCCATTGTTTGTAATGAAGAAGCTTTCCATAAAATCATCAGATTACTACTGTGATACTGTAGTAACATAATACTGGTTAATTTTCAGTAAGAGGCACTGCAGCAAATTAAACATTTGCATATGCAGTCATAAAAATAAGTACTTCCTAGGCTGATTCTGCATACTTAACGTCAACAAGGTCAAAAATTTAAAGCATTAGGAAGTGTCTTGCCTGAACTGGGCTCTGACATTCTAGCTCGCCGTAGTTGCTATTATTGAAAATATAAGTACAAATGAGCATAAGCACTATTCCCAAATGTAAACATTTTCAGGAGCAGGCCATTAGTAACATTTCTTTTCCCACTATGTTCCTTTATTTAATTAGTTTGTTTCGTAGTCAACTTAACATAAAATCACATATGCCAGCAGGGAATTCCGAGTACTGGAGAGAGATGCCTAGACTCTTTATAGTCAGTGTACACTGAATTAGGTATTTCAGAAAATCAGTCTAAAAATGCCACACTCGGATGGGGGTATTTCATATAGCCAATATGAAATAAACATGGGGCATGAATGAATTTCTTGTACCGTTCTCCCAAATTTACACACCTGAATCTGAACACCTCATAAATTGTAAATTGTTTTTGTTGCTTGGTATCTAAATGTGAAGCCTTTTCTTGGTGTCCTCTTCTGCATATTTTTGTGGTCACCCAAGGAGGGGGTTATCAGGATTCAAGGTTTCCATTAACTAAAATACTTCACAGTCACCTCTCTCACAAGTGGCATAATCACCATGCTCCAGAAACTGGGCAACTTGTGCGGATGGGAATGCAAGACTCATGGAGTCAGACAGGTTTTTCAGGATCAGTTTTTTATTTTTAGCCAAAATTTAAGATTATATTGTATCTGAGATTCTTCATCTCCTTTTTTCCTAGTGCTTACTACTGATGACTGTTTAAATGTGACCTTCTGCCTCCGTCTAACTTCCTGGAGAAAAATAGGTATGCATAGCATTTGCTTTTTGTTTAGATCAGTATTTACTGCTTTTGCAACAGGCAAGTAAAACTCTGTATTAGCTCTAGCCCGACAGAAATGTAGTGCAATCCACTGCTAAATTGTGATTTAAATCTATAATTTCATGTAATCATCTTTTCCAGCTTACAGAGTCATGCCTTAATATAAATATAAAAAAATATTCTGGTTTGATTCCACTATTGGGGCACAAGCATTCTACAGAAAAAAACCCCAACCCAACAATCTTTGTCTCTCCTTTCTGAAGTTCATTCACAGATGACTACTGTGCTTAGACCCTCCATTGTTTCTCCACAGTCAAACAGTTTATGTGTGTTAGGTAGCACACTGTTTGAACACTGGTAAAATAATAGTGGAGTCAAATCCAGAGAATAAGTGAAAGCTCTGTCTCTGAGAAGCACTTGAAAAGCACAACATGTAAAACAATTGAAACATAGAGTATTTGTTTCCTTCTCTCCCTCCCCCAAATAGTAAGGGAACTATATTTTGAATGGTACATTGAAGTTTGCAGTGTCCTGCTACTATTTATACATGTGGGTTGTACAAATATCCAGGAACACAACATAATCATACAGGCAATAAAATAAGACAAAAAATCAATTAACTTGGAATCTGTCTCTTGATTTAGACTCATTCTCCAGATACGTCTACCCATTCTTAATTTTACATTTTGTGACTAGTTCAACAAAATGTGTGTACCAGTGAGTTTGGATGAGATAAATAGCATTTTCATGATCACTGACTTAAATATTGAAACTAGTTCTGTATTTAAAAATAGATTGACGTGATGGCAAATATTAATATTTTCCTATTGCAAAACCTGTAGTTTTCTTTCGAGAAGCAATAAAAATTAACATATACTCAGCTTAGAAAACCCCAGAAGCCACAAGTTATCATTTTTTAGAAATCTTTTTAGCTTTTAAGCTTTTTAATGCCTTGTAGTGATAATGCACAACATTAGTCTTTCATAAAAAATAAATTTACTACTGATAAGGGCAAATGTGACAACTTCCTCTCTCAACACCTTAATGAAACTTCTCTACATCTCCCTACTTTAGCAACTGAAACCCTCCAGTTCTACATCTACATACTTATGTAGTGTAGCTTAGCTAAACCTCACTGCAAGAAACAAAACTGGTCTAGTTCTTCATTTTCACTGCTCGTCTCACCGCTGTTTTTCTAGTACATCTTGTGGACACAAGGTCTGTGCCTCACTGCACCTATGCTGCCTTCATACGTGGCATCTGTGCCACTATATATAAGAACAGTTCCATTTTGATGAATATATGGATAAAAAATGGGTTGGTGTTGTATTTACAAAGTTCTGATGGAAAGCCTGCCAGCTACTCAAAACTGGGATTTACTAATTAGAGTTACCTTGATTAAAGGCTAGCTCCTGAAGAGCTCCTGTGGATAACAGGCTTAACTTTAAGCATATGATCAGTCCCATTACTTTCAGTGGCTTTAACTGGGCTGCTCATAAAATTAAGCATGTATTTAAATGCCTTTCTGGATCAGAGCCCAAGTCTCTTAGAGGAGTTCAGGCTCGGAGCGGTGGTACCTTCTGAAGCCGGTACGGTTCAGGTGACTAAGGACCATAAACCCTTTTCCATAATCTGTCAAACTGACAAGCTGTGGAATTTTGCTCACACAGGTCCTGGAAACATTGTCTACCCCAGCTAACTGGGAATGCCAGTTCATCAGAGCTTGTACCAGTACTTCACTGAACTGGTAATGGCTCAGGCTGAGCTAGTTCAGAAAACCAGGACAAGAAGAGCCAAGAGCCTAGACACTGCACCACACTGATGCGGCCATCCTGCTCCCAGTACTGAAGCAGCGTTTGCCCCCGGTGTCTCTACACAGCTGTGCATTCTGGTCTTTAAACATATCCTAATAGCAAAACTTGGTACTGTGAGTGTAAGTAATGCTAAGACTTTTCAAATTGTGCTTGTTATGTAAGACTACATGTTTGCTAAATTCTGGCAATTGCAAAAAAGGCTGGAATATAAGGAGGATCTAATGTCTGGAAAATGGGTGATTAAAAAAGGTCACATAAAATTGACAATTTTAAAAACATATACTCTTACCCTTCTCGTTGGAAAATAGTCCTAAAACAGTCCCCCAGGCTCTTGTAACCGGTCGGATCAGTTTTCCCTCTTTGAATTTGGAACCTAAAAAAAATACAATTTACATCACAGCATGAGAAGTCAGGGATTTTAAGTCACTTTAACTTTCCAATTATTATATAAAAGAAGTTTTAAAGGGTTTTTTTACGTATCTGATTCATTATTATATACTATTCCTGATATACTTATTAACACTATTTTCATAGAAGCTGTTAAACTAGGGAAAAATAGAGCTTTAGTAGTAACTTTTTTTGTAGTTTATGGAACTCACAGTATAGCTATCACCTTTGACATTTACACCTCTTTCTAGTTGTTTGAAAAATAAGCTGTTAACCCTGTGCCTGATCCAAAGCCCATTGAAACTAATGGGATTCTTTGAGTCAAACCCTGTTTTTGAAAATCTGAAATGGAATACTATCATGTGTTTCACTACGAAATGAATCCACTGTGCAGTTTCTTTCTTTTTATATCTGACACAATTACAATAAAAATCAACCAGAGACATGACCAGAAATTAGAGCACCATTCATTTTCCATAATTTAATAATAAGATGAACAATAAAAGCAAGCAATGAATTATTTTAATTAAAACCTTGTTTTCTCTATTCACATTTGGACAACAATAAAGGTTTCAACAGGAAGCTTGTGGCCTTGAAAGGAAAATCAAGATTATGATTTAAGACTGTAAACATCTTATTATTTATGATTTATGGCTAGCAACAGTGAGTTTAACAAACTATATTATTTTACTAAGTATCTCAGTTAGATTACCCTATTTTTTGCAGTTTTAAAACTGCAGCCAACACATTCAGCTAAACAGTATGGAGAAATTTTGAATACATTTTTAGCAATAAAACTCCTATTTAAACTGCTACTTACTACATAACACTTAAAAACCCCCAGAATATTGATGTTAGCAATTCCAGTCTACAATAGCCCCCTATCAGGCAATCACTAAGTTGGCTTTATCACTAAGTTCAATAATAATTCTACACAACCAACAGTGCTCAACAGTTTCAAGGAATAACTGACACTATAGAGAAGTATGTCATGTGCCACAGGTATGTTGCTGTTCTGAGAAACATCTATTGTTACTTATTCTAATCATGATGCTGAATCTCATTAGTACAAACCAAACGAAGGTATTTTTACCTCAATGTTAAACAGCAATGTCCTCTCTCTACAGAATTCAGTCAGGTCAAATCAGGGTTTGTATTGCGGCAAAAGGCATTAATTGTTCTGAACATCAGTATTTCCTAAGCTGTGTTCTATGCTAACACATCTAACATTTTATTCATTTTGAGCAAAAAATTTCCAGTGATGTAATACAATTCTGGGCAATTATGAAGGCAAGCCCACACCTTTTTTGAAAACAGTTAGAAGGAAACACTGAGCCCCTCCATAGTCCTAATAAAAGTAGTTCAGGCACATCTGGGATCTCTATCTGGGGTAACCTCTTTTATTAGCATGAGAACTTGCTGCCAAGTTGGCAGAGAGGAGAATGCTATTCAATAGGCTTACACTCAAATAAGAGCTGATGCATAACATTTTGTCTGAAAAGAACCCTTGGGAAGGCTAATAGTTGAAAAAAATGCCTCAATGCCATCACACAAAGTCCAACAGTAATATCAGCTACAGAAGCTTTTACGTTGTGGCAATCAAGCAATCAAAATTATAAGAGAAAGTAGATTCTATGCACATTTTACTATATTTAAGACTTGATTATTTATAGCTCTCAGTTCAAAACCAAAAATGGCTTTCTTTTGCTTAAAGAAATCTTGCAAAAACTCACCAGTAAATAACTTTTCCCAAGTATTTAAAAAATAAAGCTTTCTTAATGCAAACTCTTTTCCTAAAGTTTCAAGATTTGGCCCACTTGTAAACTCAGAACAAAGCATCACTGTTTCCAAAACATCCTCTGAATAACGCGCCTTCCCTCTCTTTCACCCTGCAAATGCTCAAGCATGTCCTACTAGCAAGTGTGTAAGGCTCCCCGCTAAGTCGTGCACGCACAACTCTGTAGAACCGGGGCTTTAATCCCAGACTCACTGTGAATCTCAACAACATGGTGAACACACTTATATAATTCTGTTTTACAGTTAACACAGTGTTGAGTTCTCAACTAAATTTAAATGATTTAATAAAAATACATCTTTGATAGCAATAATGAAACTCATAGCAGAAGAAATGCGGTAACACCGTATGTAATTTATGTGTATTGGATGAAGGCTAACTTCTTGCTAAAAAAGTTAAATCAAAGGAGGTTTACATTTATTTCAGTTTTTTGTTTTACTGTAGATAAGACCTTAGTATTAAATGAGTCCGTTTGTAACACTGAGTCACACAAATAACATATTCCTTCCTTTAGGGTTTTTGGATCCATTCCTCCCCTAGTAAATCTTTTTTATAGCTTTAACAGCGATCCTAAAATACATGCCAATTATGTGCTTCAACCTAGATCTGCGAATTGGGTTCTTTGATTCAGAATTGCTTGCCTCAATAAAATAATGTGTAACTTTTTAATGAACTAGCTAATTGATCAGCAGTACTTGTTATAAGAAGCTTAGGGAAGAGCTGAAAAAATGTATGTTTGTTTTTCTGGAGGCAGCAGCCTGTACTAGCACTTTTAATAATACAGAAGAGTGAAAGCATTCACTTCAAAAAACAACCTGGCCTGTTTTTAATGATTGTTTAGAGGAATGAACACAACTGGGGGACACATAATGGCTTTCTCTGCTTCAAATCCATTCCTTTCTAAAAGCATTATAAAACCACTGAATTTCATGCATTTTTGAAAGCTGGATGCCTGCCTTGTATATTATTAGCTTTGCTAGAACAAAAAAGATAAATTCTCCTATAAATATAATCAGAGCATTAACTTCTGATCTAATTTATTATTTTGAAGTCTGAAAAGAAGAACGTGCAGGCAGCATTCAGAGACAGGGTGAACAGACGTGCGGACAGAGAGGCTTGTCCAGGAGTGGGATGAACGACCTGCTGCTCACTGCTAGCACACAGCAAGTGTCAGAAGTCACCGGACACTTCAGCGTGTTACATGTTCACCGAGAGAGAGCTTTATCGCTCTAAAAACGACCATCAGGGTAACTTTCCTCCCCTCATTTTCCTGCTTCTTGGCTTTTTGGCCAAAACGCTGTGGTACCGAGCACTCCCCCCCGGGAATGCTCCCGGAGTTATGGGAGGCACTTTGGCCCCAGGTTCCCTCTTCGTACCCGGGACGGCCCCGGCGCCTCCTGCCTGCCTGCTTGGGTCCTCCTCGCAGTTCCCACCTCCCGCTCCCACGCCACGGGGGACCTCACAATCCCCCTTTCTGGCTCATAGCAGCAGCCCACAGGGCTTGGTCTTCTATACCCTGTTTGACTGAACAGGACCTTTGCAGGAGCTTTGTTTGATACAAAGGTGTCCTGGTGTTGTTTAAGAAGAGAACATCAGCGTCCTTCCCTGTTCACCCCAGAAGAGACGTGGTTGGGATCTCACAAAGCGGAAAGCGTGTAAAACCATCTGAGGTTTCGGGGTCTGTTCAAAAGGCAATATCTTCATTGAAAACCCTGCATGATCTAAACCGATGAAAATATTTTAACTTACCCACACTAATCAGCACTACAACTACTACTTGTGAAATGAATAAACCTAAATTATTCTTATTCTGATAGCATGAGAGAGAGCATTTTTTATGGTTATAACAGTCCTTGATCAATAACTCTTAACGGGCTCAGCCTGAAATCCCACAATGCAGAAGATGCTTGAGTCCTTTCATCAGTTCTCTGAACCACTTACCATGTAACAAGTGAGACGTCATATTGTGGAGCAATGACTCTACATAAACACACGTATCTGTATCCAGTGCCTAACATACAGTTCTTGTTGGTTTTATAATAGCCAGTATTTTATTCCAAGTTTTATAAAATCCTCAGTCCACAGGATGCTTTCCTGCCCCCCTTCGTATTGCAAAAGTCCTCTAAGTAGTCTTTTCTAACACAGTCAATATCTATTGGAGAACAAGCATATGCGTGTGCTTTCTGGGGGGGAAAAAAAAAAAAGAAGAAAAAAAAAAGAAAAGAAATATTTTTTTCTCTCTCCCTCTATCAGTTGCTAAATTTTTTGTTCAGGCTTGCTGAACAAAAGTTGTCTTGTGGATGTCTGCCACTACAGTATCCAGGCATTTAGTGTTTAAAGTCTGTTCACCACAGTGTTGACTAGCAATCCTCC
Source organism: Buteo buteo (assembly GCF_964188355.1). NCBI lineage: Eukaryota > Metazoa > Chordata > Aves > Accipitriformes > Accipitridae > Buteo > Buteo buteo. The sequence goes on along the minus strand of NC_134176.1, from coordinate 28,126,955 downwards.
CTCTTATTTACTGATCTGGGCTGGAGAAAGATTTCTAACTCATGCTGAAATTGTTTTAGTCATCTTAAAACCTAAAAGGAAGAAACCAGTATTTTCATATCTAGATTGGAGTAGATAGTGAGCAGTTAAATTCCAGCTATGTAGGACAACCGCAATGTGATGTGGAGCAGACTAGACTCACCAAATTCTTGCCACTGGGTTTGCAAAGACTATACCCTCCTGCGTAAATGCCAAAATTTCTTGCTGCTTTTATGCAGTGCTGCTGACTTGTTCCTCAACCACAAAGTTCAGAGGGAAAGAAAAACACTGACTCAGAGAACCAGGCTTTATACTATGTTGCAGTGCTTGCCAACAAGTGGCAGTCTTAGCTGTATTTTCCTTCTCTTCACATGTCTTACTAGGATTTTATCATATGTTCTACTCTATTTTGAATAAAGCTCCTAACATTTCCCTCCATGATTGGGACTTAGGCAGCACCAAAGCAAATAATCTCAGGTACCGAGGTATTTAGATGCTATAAAGAAGAGAGTTACGTGGCATAACAACAAACCAAATTAAATTATCTGTGCAATGTTAAATTTAAAACAACTATTAAATAAATGTACAGCCTTTGGAAAACTGCAGAGAACACTTACAGCTTTTTTGCACTTTGAGTAATTCCCACGATTCCAGACACTCCTAGCTGTAGTTACTCCTACCAGCATAAGTTGATAAAAAATGTATAGTCTGAAGCTTTATATGAATATACATTATTTAACAGTTCACATGCTTAAAATAAAAAATAACTCCATTATAATTTAAAAAGATTTTGATTTGCTAACTTAAACATTTATTCAGGTGTTACTACTACTTAGTGCTATCTACTGATGCTTAGATTTCATGCAAAACTTTGCACGGCAAAATGGACCTTGATAATATAATTTATTTCACTTTTTGGCTCAAGTTCTTTGAGTTGCTTATGTTACTTACAGGATAATAACTAAATTGAGAGTATAATTCTGTCACTTATTTTAACAGTAAATCATATGAGTTGTTGAAGAACTGAATATTAGATTTCAAAACAAAAAACCTAATTATTTTAAGCCAAAGATATAAATTTTGCTAGTGCAGGAGTCATATTTTAAGTATTATAGTATTGCTATGACAATGATTAAACTGCAAAAACCATATAAGAATACAATAAAGTAGTAACATAGAGAACAGGCGAACAACAGAACTTACTCCAATCATTCTCCATAGCAGACATAGATTTGTCTCCATCTAATCACAGAACTTTTCATACGGTTCATTCTTACTTCACAAGTAATAAACCAGAATCATGGGTAGAGAAGTATTACCAAAAATCATTTCAAAATTAATCTAAATGAATTACACTTTATTGGAACTCATGATGTTTGTTAGTTTATTTACCTCTATGACTTTTGGAGGAACGTGGGGTTTTTTTGAAGAAGAAAGGAATAGTAATAATGGAAATAATTGTAGATGTACCCTGAAAACTCAAAATTCTCTGCAGAGATGACTTCTATGTGAGTTAGAACATCAGCTACCAGGTATGATGGTCAAATAAATAATTTCCAAACACAAACTGATGAATTCTCACATTTACCGAAGTATTTATCAAACACTACAACTCAAATTTGTTCATTCCACACCTGACCTCTGCGTTATTGCAATCCTGATCTGCTGTTCTGTCCTCTCCCTGCCTGACTGGTTATCCAGCAATTTGTACTTTGCATCTGACAGAAAAATCTCAGAAACTGCCATGAAATGTAAGTAGGGCAAAAGGAGGAAACATTACCAGTGGATGAGAAAGAAGCAAAGACTTACCTACACCTGAATAAGGACTACACTCACAGTAAAAGTTAGAGCTAGATCAACAACAGATATAGCAATTTACAGCAGAATTTAAAGGGAACAGATTGGCTATTCTGATCAAAATTTGAATCCAGTAAGATCATCATCAGTTGCCACCTCCCTTTAGGTTAGCTAAAAGCAATTTATCTAAACCCTCATAAAACAACTGGTCTAAATACTTTCAGCCTTGATGATGAGAAATTCCCACGCATGGCTTACTCTGAGCTTACAATTTTTGGAAAATATTTTCCCTGAACAAACTGCATCATTGAATAGAGAAACAGCAAAGTCCTAAACAGCTTAGGTGTTACGGTAGAAAGACAAAACAGCTTAGGTGTTTCACTGGTACTCTCTGAATGAACTGGTCAGTTCTCTGAATGTGGTCTTATTCTTAAACCAGACAAAAGTACACTAATCCGAAAAATAACTTAATCTTTCCCGTACTTCCTATTCCTTTTATGGATGACTCTCGTCTATCTTTTGCTTTTATATTCAAGCTGAGCAGCACATTGTTCCCTTAGAACTATCAGTGGTAAAAAGAAAGCAGTACTATATATACCAAGAGTGTAATAAAGTGTTTTAGAAATGAAAGCGGTATGTTGTCAGCTACTAATGAAGAACTATTCCACTTTTTAATCCTACAGTAATTTTTCCATTATGTGCATGGGACAAACATACAGTAGCTATAATGTCAGAAAGAAATTTTCCTTTACATGTAGTTTTAAAAGAGAATATTTAGCAAAAATAAACTTGATCAGAAGCAGGTCAAATTAACCACTGTAACTGTTTCATGCAAATCTACTCTGGTAACTTTGCTAATGAATAACAAAAATAACTAGTCACAGCAGTTGCATACAAATAATTTAATGCCTTCCCAAGAAAGAAATACAGCAGAAACTAAGTTCAAACTGTACATATTTTAAATATTCTAATTCCATCAGTGAGTGTGTGTGTGGAGGGGGAGTTCGAACAACAACAACTTCAGTGAAAACCATAATTTTTTCATTCCACATGAAAAACTGCTCAGAGAAACATCATGCATACTAATAGCTATGATGTTATGCAACTTCCCTTTTATTTCAAGGATGGCAATACTGAGAACACTTGCATGTTTAATAGCAAGGTGAAACTATGGCATGCGGCTCTGCGCGGGTCTCCTCCCCACCGTGTGCACTCGCACAGCCCAGCGTTTCCTATCTGCAAGCCCCAGCCTCCCAGTCCTGTTACATCCTTGTGTTTCTGGGGTCTCAGATACAACTGGCAGCTGCGGGCTTCTGCGAGCTCCTCGCATAGTACTAGCCTTTCCTCTCAGCTATGGACCTGCAAACAGCACACATTTTTCTTATCCTTTAGAAGGTGCTGTAATGTTCTTCTGTGTAAAAAGCCTATCTGCAAGTCCGGCCAGAGCAGGAATGGCTCCGCTGACCTCTCTGCCTGTGCCAGGGACAGCTTGGAGGTACAATTCTGCCTTTGAAACTTTGCTTTGGCTGCCTGGGTACAACTTAAGATGACAGTGATGATCGTAAAAGGACCGCTGTATTTGAAAGATCACACAGTATTTTGTGTGAAAGATCATGCAGTGCGTGTGATCTTATGAAGGTAAGATCAACTAGGAGTGCTAACTGTAAAAGTGATAGGTGAATTTAAACACTGCTTGTGTTCATTGTTTACATCTTCTTGTGTATAAAGTACTTAGTTATGCTGGTGAAAGAATCTGCAGAAACCAGTAATGGTAAAACCAGCATTTTGTTTTTTACAGTGATAGTTTATTTCTGAAAATTCTTGTAATCTCTATTTCCTACGTAAAAACAACCCGCCCAAATCTATGGATTTTTTTGCCCCTTATCTAAACTGGAGAAATCATTGAAAATGGCACCATAAGGAACAATTTTGTATTGTCAGAGGTGATGGAGCTATTTTTATGATTTTAAATACGGGTCGTCACTTGTGGCCTAATACATCAACAGGTGAAGTCTGGTTTTCATTGGTTTTGGATAAAGTCTTGTATGTTTTCCTTCAAAACAGCTTATAGAGAAACAACAGACAAAGTGATGAGGAAAATAAACTAATGACTAGAAGAGATTTCACAAGAAATCAGATATTAAATTATATTATATGAAGGGGCCAGTATCTAGTCTTGATTCAGGGAAAAATGAGAATGTGGCTTGGCTGATTTCAGTGTGTAACATGTACCTGCTTAAAAACTGTCCAGTTTCTTATCTCAGTTTAACTTCTATTACAAAAATGTATATCTTCTCTTCACCTCTCTCTGCTGGACTAGACAGACCCTGTAGAGCCATTCTTGTGTCCTGTGACACTACTGCGATCTATGAATCCACTACTGAGTGTCTGCAAACTAGAGCCTTTGAAAAATTTAAATGCAAGTATGAAAATTTCATCTACCAGTTAATTGATACCAGATTAGAGGAATAATTTTGCTGCCTTTAAAAAGTAAGGGTATTCTCCATTACTTCAAAAAGATGCAAAGGCAAATCTCAATGCAGCTTTGTATAATAAAACATGTATCTGATAAGCCACAGCAAGGCTTCAAATGAGTAATTACTATAGGTCATTACTGGACAACACCTGAAACACAAACAGTAAGCATTGTTTTAAAACTCTTCCAGTTTAGGAAAATTTAATTAAGATCTATATTGCACAGGAAAAAGTCACTTTTTTCTTCAACAATTCCTATAGAAAGGGCTAAGTACTTCTACATAGTTTTCTCAACAAAGCTTCGATTTCAATGTCCCCTATGGTAACCACACAGCACTTTTCCTTCTGAGAAGGCAGGAAAATCATTGTGGCTTTCTGGCAAGAAGATTTTGGGGGAGGATTTTTTGGAGGGTTGTTCAATACTTTCCAGTATTCATTAGCATTTTAAATTCTTTGATGAGATCAATCCCAACATAGCTTAGTGTATTCAGATTTTTTTGTGGGGGGTATTAAAATGATTTAGCATCAAAAATTTGCAAACTGCAACGAAATATACATTACACTTGCTCCCTACGGTCAAAGTAGGAAAGATAACCAAAAATATCTTTTCTCCCAAAGGAAAGAAATGATCAAATACAGAAATCCAAATCCATTTTCAGTGGAAAATAGCCAAAATCAAATTGTGAGTTGCTGAAAGAAGTGTTAGTTTTGAGTGTTCACTCCATCTCCTATGCTTGTGCTGGAAAATTTTTAAAAGGGAAACAACTTCATTAATGTGGCTGAGATTTTTAAAATACTGGAAGGGATACAACCAGACTTACTCTACTGAAAAGTACAGCTAACTACTCTGCATGCGAAAACCTTAACTCACATGCCCTTTCATATTAACAGACAAACCATTTTAAATGACTTATAGCTAATATACATAACATGGACATTACCTACTACGTATATGCTGCTTCCATGTAAAAATGACTTTTTTCTATTAAATTGTATGGCTAAGTGACAGAAAATGTACACCCTTAAGGCAGCATTACCTTTTGAAAAGAAACTAGTAAAATGAGGAAATTCTGAGTTAAAGACTGAAACTCAACTCTTACCCACCCAGCTGTGCCCCAATATTACAGCTTATATGGAATTCATTATCAGCCAGTGCTGAGCGACCTCAGCAATTCTTAATGTACAGTAGGGCATAACAAGGCAAGTTAAGGATGAAATTTCCTCTGAAGCGCTATGACTTTCTCTGCTGTGGTGACTTAAAGTAAAACTAGTAAAATATTGAAACACTCTTGCCTTCTGTAATACAATTTATCCTAAATAGTACACTTCCCTCTGTAAAAAGCAAAACAAAAATGTAATCCCATAACTTTAAGGGAAGTTTGCTGTGTGTTGAAATGGTAGCTTGCCAGTCTCCTTCAGAGTCCACAGATACATAACCACACTTTCAGCAAATTTTTGTATAACATTAAAAAATTATCCTAGGAAGTGAAGTGAAATCTTTGACACCTGGGAATATACCCTATTAATTCACCGTATGAAGATATTACAAAAATAAAGAAGATGCGTTCTCACAAAGTCAATGTAGTGAAAAAACAGCAGCTATTTTCAGACTTCAGTAGATTTATCTTAATTTTTCTAATAACTCTTATACTATTAAGAGTTAACAACAAAAAATAACGCTGAACAAAACTCAGGAGAATCTAGAATCCAGGTTGTACGCTGTGGTCAGAAGACTAATTTTGAGTACACAAAACTGTGAATCACAGTTGCTACAAAGCTGTCAGGATACTATTTTTTTGCAGAACTAAAAAGCCCCACCCAATGAGATTATTTTTCTTATTTGTAAATACATTTTCAAAACTACCAAAGTTCAACTTCAAGTATTTTATGGCCCAGTTTTAAACACCAGAAAATAAGACTTAATGCTGTAATGGAAACACTAACAGGGTCTTGACAACAGCCGTGCAAGGCTGCACCTTTATATCACAACACACTCTCCCAGCTGAAAAAACTCACCAGTTACCCAGGATTATGTGGAAAAAAGAGCGTTGTTATTTTAGGAAAGACAGTTGCTTGAAAATTGGCATAAAGTGGTGAAAATTAAAAAGGAAGGTTTCTTTTTTCCCCCAAACTCAACCTAACTACTCCATAAAGTAATGCACAAATCATTCATTATAATGAGTCATAACAATGATTTGTGATCTTCCAAGTTTTCATTTTATGCCCCTCTGTTTTTCCTTAAAGACAGGAGGATAGACAAAGACTGGAAACTTTGGGTCATATGGATCACGGCACCACTGCTATGTCTGGAATTTTCTTATAAATATCCTATTGCTCTGAGGTTCATAGGCCTGACTGAAACAGCAGGGACGATCTCATTTGTACTTTTATAGTTGTAGAGGGATTTGCAAGAGTTAACGCAATTTTCCATAATATTTCTTACCGACTTCAGGAATAAAGGGAGAGTTCCCTTCTTAATCAGTATCTGAAACATTTTTAAGGCTAAAGTAAAACAGGACTTCTTTCAGATTTAACAAGACTTTTCCAAGTGCTGATAATTTTAAAGGTACAAAGCAAGGCAACTTTTGAAGCAGAATTTCAGCAAAGCGTTTGTAGGTAGCAGGCGGTACAGTATTCTGGAGGATATACTTCTCAGCAGATTTTACTGCTTGTTTGCAGCCTTGTGCCTTTTAAAGATTGTTTTTTCCAAAAGAAATGGTAAATGATTCCTTTTGATTTCATGAAAGTCTTCAAATCAAGGAAGTATCTTCAGGTTCTGTTACGGAAACAAACTGTTTCACTAACCACCACCAATTGGAAGTTAGAAAAACTTCCTTCATTTTGTACAGTCACAGAAGTCTTTTAAAGGCATTTTTCTCACATTCTTCTCCAGGCAGGCAGGCAGGACTACGCTAACATGGCTGATCTGACTCAGTTATTGAGCCCGAGGACTGAAAAATAGGCACAAGAAAAGGCAGCTCTGATGTTGCCATGCAGTGTTTCTCAGGGACCACTGCTTTGTTTCCTTACCTCATTCAGAACCCCTTCCAAACACCCACTTAGTCAAGTCTTCATAGTGCTAACTGGACTCAGAGATAAAACTAACTGAATTACTGAATGCCTACTGACAAATAAAATGGGCTTGTTGAAAAATGACTGTTGGAAAAAGTGCTTCTGCATGCTTATACAGAGTTAATAGGTAATTACTATATATATTATTTTATATAACGAGTAGGATTATGCCTTTGTTGGTCCATAAATTGCTATTTGTTGTCTAATGCCAAACTAAGTAAGAGTGCAATAAATAAAACCCTAAGTGTACAACATGTAGGCATGCCACTTCCCTCCCTCTTTTTCTTAGCACATATGCTAGCTAATGGGAGAAGCAACTATTATATGGCTAGCTCTTTGGAAGAAGAATAGCATAACTTCTCGTCTTCCTAAGTTATGCTATTATTCTTCTTCCAAAGAGCTAGCCCTATAGTGTGTGCTACTGCTTTGCTATGTGACATAACACTAGCAGTATGTTTAGCTGCTCCATTGTGGCTCTAATCTTTGTGCAATACAGCCTGTGCACATAAATAGGAATCCAAGGATCCCCAGGATCCCACTTTCCCTGCTATGGAGCCTGAAAGGTGCCCAGACTAAGGTATGAGAAGGACTTACTGTACCTAAATGTTGCAGAGTATGTTGGTATTATCCTTGTTAAAAATCTACAGCTTGTCTGACTTGTGGCCTGAACCCCTTCCAAGACTAAAGCTGACCTTAAAGGTCTGAAGAAAGGAATCTCCAGTTCCATTACATGCAGGGGAGAGTTTTCAACCTTTTTCTGTTTCAAAACTCTCTTGGAAATGCAAACAGCCGTCCTGCCTACCAGCTAAGAGACTTATCACCTGCCAATTTATTAGAGGTCATTTATTAGAGGTCACAAGATGCCAACTTGTCATTGGAACTGGCAGCAGAAACCGCAGTCTGACAATCGACAAACACTGCTGCTTTTGTTGCAAGAAGTTTTCACTATGAGCCTGTGGTCTGGGAAAAGGGCAAATAGGGAAAGTCAATCACAGGGGAATGACTGATGGACATATAGGGAGTGAGCAAAACTATGAAATTAGGTGGGAGAGGGGAGTGTGGTCCTGAAGAAACACTGCATATTGAGCAGATGAAAAACCTTGAGGCAGTCATTGGTCAAAATATGAGCAATGTATCATTGCCTTTGCTCCTTCCTTGTCATCTCTAACACCTATAACCAAACACTGTAATTCTGCAAATTTCCCTTCTCTCTCTACTACTGCATTGAAGGGATAGTGATAATGTAGACATAAATGACATCTGAATTACTATATGGTATTCATTTACTGCAGCATACTGTATCAAATTATAATGCTTAAATCCATCAGCTTCCATTAACAATAAAAGCAGCTTAAAAATATATTAGAAACCTATGTTTTAACTTTATATGAGGTAATGCTGTACGACTTTATCCCGAGCAATAAATATTACAAAAAGGTACGTAGTTTTCAGAAGTTTCCTAGACTTACACCGCATCTCATATCTAATATCAAGTGGCATCTTTAATGTGTCTTAAAGTCTTTTTTAGGATCAAAACCACTCCTCTGCTCACTGTTCTAACATACTTCAGCAATTGCTGTTTTCCTTCTTACCACTAAAGTATATGTGTGCACAAAAATAACTTTCCTAAAATACACAGAGGAAATACAGTATGACTTGAGAAACTAATTTTCTTTTAAGGAATACATGAAGTGAGAATGGTTCAATGTCTACACCACTGTTATAAATTATGTCTGAAGAATAAGAGGGATGATCAGAAGAGTAATGTACTTCCAGATCTGCTCATGTAATGGCCTCTAAGTAGCCTGCAAACTTCCTGCCCAGGGTCAAGACTGTGCACACAAAAGCACTTGACCTGCTTCATTTCTTGTCATTTGGTTTCCGTCCCAAGGGATATGACTGTGTGGAGTTTCAATTAATATCCTGAAGAAGCTCTTCAACATAGATGATACAACCAATTGCAAACATCTATTAAATATGACCTGCTGCCTTCAGAAGTGGAAAAATTCTCTGGAAGATGAGCACCAAAATACACAAAGTGGCTAGCCAATGGATGTATACCAGGTAAAAACTGGCTAAAAGTGGGAAAAATCCTTACCCTGTATCTAGATAGATATTATAGTATTTCGAACTGCTCATCTACTCTTATAGACTAGGTTGTGCTATGAGGGAGGAATCACATTCTAAAAAACACAGAGGAGAGTCTGAATCAATCAGTAATAAATCACTTTCACCTGTTCTCTCCTTAGTAGAGAGAACTTTGCATACCTAAGATAAAGAAATCTTTTTCTGAAAAACAACCAGCTGATTTACCCAGTATTTACACAGCTGATTCAAGAAGTACTTTCCAAAGCTCTACCAAAAATCCATTTGTTTACCAGCAACAAGCCTTCACTAGACTTCTAAGAAGTTTTACAAAAGAAGTCATGGTGTGAAAAACCCCACCAAGTTATTTCATATATAAACCCAGAAGCTCTAGGAAATTCAGGTATGATCATTTGAATGATTTCATACATGCATGCATGCATATACACATTCCTTGTCTTCCCTGTCATTACAAGGAATAGAATTTTTTGTATTATCAAAGAAAAAAGGTTTTCAGGAAGAAACAATGAACACACCACTAATTCGCGTCTTCAAATTCCTTTTTATGGTTGGTATATACTTGCATGTTAGTTAACTAAACATAAATCAATAGACTGTCATATGCCATAGGGTTTAGATACCAATTTAACACCTCTGCATAAAGTTAGAGAGGAGAATTCTAAAATCGCTTTGAATTTATTATTTCTAGAAAGAGTAGACAAAAGTCTTTGAGGATTAATTTCATGCTGTGGGTTAAATTTCACTCTCACGATAGGCCAACTATTGCCTGGGGCTCTACAGATAATGAACCTGCCAAGGGATTAGCAAGGAAACACTTGTGTTATTATAAATCGTGTACACTTCCCTTTCTAACCAACTTCATCCTTCATGACATTAACAAATTACACTCTCTGTCCATGTTTCAATATAATGTGAGGCTGTGAATGACCCTGAACCAATAGTACATTAGATAAGATCTTCTCAAGGAATAAATAGCTATTAAATTTTGTTGAAGGATCCAGACCTCCTGAAGTGAGAACATAAGACATTTTATGTCAGATCTCTCCAAGACCCAGAGAAACATTTGTACATAAAATCTGTCTTAAGAATATCAGCTGATAGAGTCTAACATGGCTTATAGAGAGATGTGCACAAAGGAATTAAATGAAACACAGAAACAGAGAAAATTTTAGGGAGAATTAATCTACCACAAATAGTCTAAATAAACCCAAAGATGTTAATCACTTGGCTTCACTGTAAACAATGGACTTACTAAAGAGCTCAAACACATAATTTATCATATGTGTTTTAGACTAGAAGTTCCAATAATGATTTTATGCCTAAGGCCAGTTAAAATATTTATGATACAAATATATATTTCTGTATTTGACCCGTTCCTCCTTCCTTTTCTTGAAAAGCTTCACACTTTTACCTGTAAAAACCAGCTCAGTTTCTAGACAATCTGTGCCGAGCTCTGCTGGCATGCACTAGTAGTGAAATTGCGTAATATTACAACGTTAAAGTAGAAATCTGACATCACGAACTGGATCTTTCATTTACACACTACCACATAAACAGAAAGGCAAGAAAGAAGTCCAAGCTCCGAACCTTCTTTTGCTGATGCAAATCAGCTTAGGACAGCATTCCCTGAGTTTTAGAGATGGTAGTATTACTGCTAATGTCTCCTGGAGGAAGAGAGACTCCTAAAAATGGTACGGTTCTAGTAACATACCTCACCCTTCCGCATCTTTCAGAGCAACTGAGCACAACCACAGAAAGCAATTTTTTGTACGCTATTGCCTTCCTACCTCCTTTGAAGCCAAAGCCTTCTTTGAGACAAACCATCTCCAGGGTGCGGCACCACATCACTTCCAATCACCACACACTAATCATCCATGTTAAAATACTCGGAGATTTATTCTTTGTGCTGCATTGTAAAAGGCATGGACAATTTTTTCTTTTATTCCTCTTGTCAAACTGTCTGGGCGTGACCCCTTGCTAATGCTCCCTTAAACACTCTGAGGGTACACAACCTGACAGGTTCTCCCTGGACCCCAAAGGTGTGAGCTTATGATGCTGGAAAAGTGGCCAGTTTTGTCTCTTTGCTCCTATTTCTGCAAGCCAGTCAGCTCTGCTCTCCCTTGCTGTAGTTACAGACTGCTGCTCTTCCAGCCACCATGAGTCACGCTGAGCTATGCCAGATGACTCGGACCTCCTGCGTAGCCGGTATTGTTCTCATATGACCAAAACCGAGACAGAGGAATTTCACCATTGTGCTCTTGCAATACATCAGTATCATTTTCTTTAGTGCCTACAGTAGGCAAGAGTAGTATTTGCTGCACTTCCCTCTTAACTTTCTAACCAGACAGGAAATAATACAACTGTATTAGGAGGCAGATAATGTAGAGTAATAAACATCTTGTGTTTGAGAATTTGCCATTCTGACTCCTTGGCATCATGTAAGGCTAGGCAACTGCTCTCTTAACCTACCCATGCAGCTGAGCCAGCTCTGCATCCAACAGTGGGACCAGACCTTTGGCCAAAATGATTTTTAATGAAGGACAAAACCTATTAAAATGACAACTGAGCATTCCCTTATACTAAAGGAATAGCTGGACAGTGTAACAAGTCCTATGGCCAGAGCCCACCATACTTTTCCAGGACTGGAGGTGCTGCAGACTAGACTATTAGGATTCAGCGGCCTTAGTACTGGGAAGACAGTCAAGTGTCACTAACATCTTACATTTTCCACTTGGGATGTAATTCGGTGAATGGTTCCTCTGATGGCAAAGCCAGCTTAAGAAGATCACTACTTGTTGCCAGACTCTCTGTTTTGCTGATGCAAATATTTATGAGGCTATGCATACCAAACACCTCCCACCTGAATTTCTGCTATTAATCCAGATTGCTTTGTTTTTCATGACAAATTCAAAGCTGCTCTTGGGTGCATGCATACAAATCACACCAAAATGAACACAGCTTTGCTTTAAGTAATTACTTTCATTTTCCTCATGCAGCCTGTTCTATTTTATACCACAGGATCTCATAGACACTATATTCAGCATAGTATCTAAGAGACATATCATCACATGATATGTGGCTCCCCGTCTCAGCAAGTATTAAGCTTACAGCAGAAAGTGATGCCTTCATCTGAAGGGGTCAAAAGGAAACAGAGCAAGTAAAGAACTGCTGTCAAGTGAAGTGGAAATGAATTGGAGAGGAGGAACCTGGGACAGGTTGTTAAAAAGGACAAAGAAGAGACACAGAAGGAACAGATTTGGTGGAAAAGGGCAGCCACCAGTGTAAGGTGGACAGAAAAAAGATTTTTGGAGCTGGAGAGTGAAGAGTAAGGAGAAATGGGAGGCTGGAAACAGACGTAAATGAAATTATCTGGGCCACAAGGATCTGCAATGATTTGTGCACATGCTTTATGATACATTCTTTAACAAAAACCTTTTCAACATTTTCAGTGAGTGTAATTGTTTCATGAAAATCATGTTCTCTGCCTCTCTGTGGTTTGTTTTTGGAAGTGGCAAGTTCATCCTGTGAAACTTCTTAGAGAAAACTTTCCACTTTAAACATTCCCACAAGATACAATTCTTAAGTCAGATATACAGAAGTTAAAATGTGCAAAAAGAAGTTTATTTTTTGAGACCCTTTCCTCCTTAAATCCACAGGATATGTGATATCCTGCAAATGAATCAGGCTGCATCAGGAATATGGATGTTGAAGTTGGTGTATAATATGCAGAAGTTAAATGCTGAAGAGACACATTATTATGAATTGTGCAACTTACAGTTTCCTGAAAGCTAATGGCTTTAAATTCAGACATAAGTTCACTTCGGATGTAACAATAGTGTATATTTCTCAGTTGGTCATTACTTGAATAAAAAAATCTTAAGTCAGCTTCAATTAATTTTATGTTACGCTTCTAACCATAGAATAGTGCACGTTCTACTTTGCATTAAACAATTTACGTTCACATCTGTCGCATATTACTCGTTGCCTCTTTTCCCCCTTCCCTGAGGGGAGCTTCTTGTTTTGACAGCATTTTCATGTCTCTACTTTTAGCTAACTGTTGATTTATAAAGGAATCATTACAAAAATATTGTAAATTTATTTCTAATTTTGGTATTTCTACTTCCTGGTCATTGACTATGAATTGTTACTCTTAGCTTATAGAGAAAGAATTTAAAGAAAATCCTACCAACAAATGGAATAAGAGAAAGAAGAGGTATACCTAACTGCTAACCGTCACCTGCTTTTATTATCCCTGTTTTTCCTAAAGAAAATCATAAATAGGTGTGATGGATAAGAACTATCTTCCTCATAAGAGATCTGCCAAGCAGTTGTCAGCTGGCCAAACTGATACCCTGAACCATTTTTTGCCTTTTATAGACCGAGAACTTTCTATTAATATATGGCACATACAGATGAGGTCAGTTGGAAAATGCTTTTTAGTGGACAACCAGGTGAGAAAGGTTCTCATTATGAGTATTCGATGATACTCACCTCCACTCTAACAGGCACTACAATGCAACAAACACATTTAACTCTAAACAATCTTTACAATTTTATATAAACTTTAAAATCAGTAACTAAAGAGAAACTGAATAGACTTAACGTGTTAATTGTAAGTAATCAAAATGAATTATTTAATCCTCTGTGCCAGGTGGTAATAATAATTTACCTACTGAACTTTTTTGTGTCAGATTTTTTCAAATTTACAACTAACCTAAATTTTGAAAAGAGAAGAGCTAGGCATTGCTTGACAAGCTGAATTAATGTGTCTATCAGCATTAAGCCCATGCTACACAGTGACATCTCTCCAGTAGGTAAACTGCCTCTGAGACTAATGTGTCTTCACTTATTACTTCACTCCTCTTTGGCTAAGCTCTGAAATGCCAAGGTGTACAAATGATCTTGTCTTCAAAATAATTTAAAGCCTGCTGTAATACAGAATGGAAAACACAGAGAGCAAGGTCTTGTCAAAATGCAAAATCAACAGAAAGTGTCAGGAGGCAGAGCTTGCTGTCTGTAATGTGATCCTTCCACACACCATAATCTCCATTTTATTTTGCCTAATGAGGCAGGAGTTAAAACAGTTGACCTGATCAAATTCAGATGGCAGCCCTAAAGGATGAGCCCCCTGCTGCACTCTTGTCCCGACACCCTTTGTTACCTCCAAGTGAGCTGAGACCAGGCTGTGAACCATGTAAATAGGAGGTTTCCAGGTTAATGAAAAGCTGCAACACCCTTCTAAATCGGGACAGAAGGTTATGCTTTTCTAATCCAAAGAAAGTTTCATGAACCTCAGTAATAAAGTTTAACGAATGCTGGTCATTTTGAACCTCGCAAATAGAGACTGGACAAAGGGTAATAGTTTCCTTAAAAAAAATCCTTTTTCTACAACCACTGCTCAGCAAGTATTATTAGAATAACATGAATTTGTTTTCTTATGACAAATTCAAATATATCAATTAAAAAAGGATGTCTTGGGAAAAGGTAATTAATGGTTCTTATGAACTGATGTTTTTATTAGGTGATGGCATGTTTGCTGTTTCATTTCATTACTTATCTGCCAAGGAGTTTCTTTCAACACCAAATCAGAATCTACATGCTACAATCATGTAACACATTCAACTTCAGTCCATGTGCTCCAGCTGCTGACACAGATAAATCTTTAAAAGTGGGCAAAACATAAAAATAATCTATGTTATCTTTCAGCATGTACCATAATTTGCAGTCTTTTACACAAAAGAAATAAAAATTGGATTCACCAGCTATCCTTCTACCTGTCACTTGAAAGATGAGAGACTGTGTTGGATAGTACGTCTATAGTGTCTACAGAGAGGTATGGAGAGACAGGGTGCGTTAACATGGGCTTAGTGAATGCATAGCTTTTTGTTCAACTTTGAGTGTGAAGGTAGGGGCTCAAATGTGCTCACAAAAGATCATGTAGATAAATGAAGTG
The DNA here is from genome assembly GCF_964188355.1 of Buteo buteo. Taxonomy (NCBI): domain Eukaryota; kingdom Metazoa; phylum Chordata; class Aves; order Accipitriformes; family Accipitridae; genus Buteo; species Buteo buteo. The sequence goes on along the minus strand of NC_134176.1, from coordinate 28,111,534 downwards.
GATAAGATATACATAAAAATAACTCAGCGTTTCTCTGGTGTTTCATTAATAAGTTTGAATACATTTCCTGGTTTGGGATGGCTGAATTTTTTCTAAGATGAAGCATGCCATTTTATGAAAATACACATGTTAACACACAAAGAACACATTAAACTGGACAGCAAGATATTGATGCCTGCATAGTCAAAAAAATACATGTATGATTTATGCTTGGCTTGTGCATTTACATTGTTTTAACTCTACTGAAAATTTATATTAATCTAATCTAGTTGTCTTAAAGAAAAGTGTGACAGATTTCACATTTGTCATGTTTTAGGCTTATGTCCTGGGTGGCTATCATTTCTTACTTAGTATATATTACAATTTTGTGTTCAGATTTCACTGGACTGTATTTTTAGTCCCTTTTTCCTTTCCTCAATTATGCATTTGTGACACCACTTTTCATACATTCCAGTAATCAGTTCCGAAGCCATTCATCAGGATTTCAGAAGCCACTCTTGAAAAATTAGATACATGTGCTCAGTGTAAATGGGAATGCAATGATTTATGACACAGGTCATTCTGAAAACCCACGAGTTCTTTACAGTGACATGCCAGAAATCACAACTATTACTATAGGGCTGTGATCTGTTTATTATACAGCTTATGGGTGGTGCGCCATGTCTAATTCATTTTTAATGTGTTACATTTTTTCTGGTTGATTTTTGAAAACAAGATTTACAGTTGTTTAGAGTTTGACAAGAACAGTAAACTGCTGGTTTAGTTAATATGTTTTAAAATGGATTGATTAAACTATCAGCCTGTTTGCACTCAGCGTTCAAGCTATGAAGGCAGTATTGTTTTAATTGCAACTACAGCAGTCAGCAGTTCTGTAAATCATGTGTTATGCATCCCTTGGGTGAAAAAAACATGGATGCTCAATCTAACTGGCAAGGAAGAAATTAAATTCCTGGGTTCTCTTCAGTTTAGAAAGAGGAGAGGGTGGCAATCACAACAGAAACAGGGTCTTTCCAGAAGTCCATGATCTCAGTTACCCACTCAAGGGAGGGATGAGTATGTTCCTGAACCACCCAGCTCACAAAGCCTTGTCATTGCATCTGCTAGAAAGGTGCTTAATCAGCTCCTTCCCATTAGTGATACGAGAGCAAGAAAGCAGCTCTGCCACACACATGGCACAAATCAAATGAGGTTTTTCATGGTGCTCACCACAGCTAAAAAGCCAGTGAAGTTGTTCACTGCTTTGGTATTGGCACAACTTCTAACCACTGGTTAAGGATAAGCTTATAGAAAGTATCAACTAACTAGTTTATAATATAGATGCAGATATGGTTTTATCAAGAATATAAGAGAGCTGTAGTCCTCAGTTAATGCTATTTCACACAGCATACAATTCTGGTTGGATGACACATCAAAACCCATGCAGATATGCACCACAAACGTTCAGGCAGAGGGCACCTTTGCCGCTGTGAATGTGGGAACTAGGTTGTACCTCGGAAGTCTAGCACAAACAGACAACTCAGTGGCACTGAAGGCCTCTGCCTTTAGACTGGGTCAGAATCTGGCCAAAACTCTTGTAATTACCTACAGCCTGTTGGAATCAGATATGGGCTAAGGCAGAACCCTTGCATACATTTTAAGTACTTACGTATTACTCATTTACCTTCAGTCATCTTTGATAAGTCAGTCAGTCATGTAGGCTCCCTGTGAAATCAGTGCAGAGACGTGCATCTCCAAAGTCCCATTCATCCTATCTGAAGATGGGTATCAAGGACGGACGGAATTACTTGTCCTGCATAATTGTTCCTCTCTTTCCCCTGACTATAGATGGAGCTGTCTACCTTTGATACACTGCCAAGGCTCCAGCAAGTGCCCTTAAAGAAGAGGCACACATTTGTCCATGGTCTTGTTTTCTTAGGGGGCTGTTTGGGTTTTGATCAATAACAGAGATATTTCACACGAAAATACAACCAACTTTTCATATAGAGAGCAGGTCACTTAAACTTGCCAGCAAAGTATTACCAAGTGTCCCCAGACTCCCACAATCACATCCTCAGGGCACAGCACTGCTGCAGGTATCCCAGTATTTTGTGGAGGTCACCACGGGAGCAGTAATGGTGAAATCTGGACAGGTAGACCACTTTGGTCTGCTCTCTTTCTCCACAAGACTTCAATGCCTGGGGCAGGTTGTGCTCTTTGGATATGTGATGTAATCCAGACTCTGCAGGATGACAAGGAGAGGGGCAGAATGTCTAGGGTAGGGGCAAGGTGTAGCAGGAGGTTCAAAGATGGCAGACTCAGCACCTCAGTGGCTTGAGCACCCACAAACATGTATGTGAACAGGCAGTTACAATAAAAATACAGGTTTGACATAGAACCACCAGACTTGTCCACAACCTAGAAGATTATGGAAAAGAGAGATAAAATAACAAAATGTTTGATGAAAAATGCAACAGAATTAGACACCAATGTGTATTTTGCTTAATCCCAGAAGAGCACCCATGAAACAAAATTACTGAAATTCTGTTCACTAAAAACTGAAAACAAGAATGCTCATTTGATTAAAAACCAATGTCAGAAGCGCCCAGATGCCACTAGGAGAAAATATTTTTTTCTCAATTTTGTGGGCCCACTCTGCAGATGGCTTGGCCCCTTTGTGTTTTGCTTCTGACCATCCCGCCCCCTCTTTCCCCACTGTTCCCCTGTTCAGAGCTGGGCTGGCTTTACATGCATAGTCTCACTGCTCCACAGTCCCAGTGCCTCCCCTCCTTCCTGAAAAATGTCAGGGTGGAGCAGTCCTGCCTTGTATAGGCTCCAGAAGGTCTACAGGTCCTGCAAAAGGAACCTGCAATGAGGTTGTGCTAAAATAAAGGGAGAATCCATGCAGCAAAAGAAGAGGCAGGAGTCCCAGGACGGTAAGGAAGAAGGGGATGTGCTGTGGAAAGAAGATCTGTGCCCAGGAAAAGAACAGGGACTCTGCACCCTCAGCACCCCACTGTGCTGTGGCCTCCACCACGGACTGACCCACCCTGGGCCAAATTCTAGCCTTTGCAAATTCAGGAGCCTAGTGGAAAGGAGAGTGAGAGTGAGTGAGAAGGGGAGAGAGAGGGGAGGAGAAAGATCTTACCCATGGCCCACAAAACCTGTTGAAGCCCACATCCAAAACATTTCATATTACTATGTGGTACATCTCCTTTACCAATACAGTGAAAGATTGAAATGGGTTCATCTATCTCTTGCCTGTTTCCGCAATGCTGTTCCACTTATCCCTTCTCTGCCATTTCTTTAAAAAACGTCAGTGTGCAACAGAATACAATACACATCAATAACGTTGTATTTAAAGTCCAGATTAAAATCATCAGGTGTTGTAACACTGTACTGTAGTTTACGTATGCAATGCCTGAAAGAATTGTTTAAATACAAGAAAAATATTTCCAAGTAACTGCATGAGCAAATACAACCTACTACTTAGTGTGCAATAATTGCTTACTTTGTGCTCGATCCAAAGAGACTCATTTAGCAATAGCTTTGGCTTGAAGGTCAGAAAATTTAGTTCTACATGTAAAATACAATTAAAATAAAAAATCACATTTTTACTCTAGTAGCTCTTTGTTTAATTTTAGATTAAGGCAATAGGATTCATCAGGTGAAAAATGAAGGCCACTTGCAGGGGGGAAAGACAAACACAGTATTAGATTTTTCATGAACGAAAAGACTTTATTTGCTGGCAGATCAGACCAGAGGATGGTAAAACAAAAAAGACTGTGAAACAGCAGTCAATATTTAAATTGTTAGGTTTTCCAAAGATATGTATCAATAATATCTTAAAGTAATTTTGATTTCAGAAAGATCTCAGATTTAATATAGGAATTAAAAAGAGTTCCAAAGGATGAGTTTACATTACTGGACATTAGGTTTCATCTGGATTGTTTTATCTCTGTTTCCTACTTTAATTACTATTTTATCTATGAAGTATAGACTCAGGGCCAGTATCTTGGAGCAGAAGAATGTATTAGATTGGCTGTTAGAAGCACCTTTTCAAATCTCCCCCAAGCTTGAATTATGTAAGCACAACTACGTTCAGACTTCTAGCTACTGTTTTAAAAGATAAACTCTGCTGTCAGGGACCTTAGGAAGACTGGGTTTGCATTCAAATCAAAGAAACAGCAGAAGTCAGTAGGTCGCTTTAGAATCTTCTAAACTAGTCAGGAGAGGATTTACTGCACGTAAGCTCCTGCAACAATGATAAATGCAGCATGCAGTCTACATCATGAGAAGTTTCATGTACACTGCACAGCTCTACCACCTCTGTTTCAGTTATACCCCTCTAATCTGGGTGGAGCGATTCCTTCTTTGGCAATATTTCTGGCTGCATTACCTACTAGATGATTCTGATAAAATACTAGGGATGGACTCATTTCAAAAGAAAAGCTCCTAGGATTAGCTCAAGAACCTGGGGGAGTATTGCCCATAATTTGATTTGGTTTTAAGATGCTTACTCTTCTGGGTTTAGCTAAGTTATTTTATCTTAATCATAAAAATAAAAATTCATCCCAGAAAGGGCATTTACCCCAAACTGCCATGCACACGCCTTTTCAGTACAGCTGATCTTAGCTCTTTAATCACTCTTTAATCCTTGAAAGTTTAAGCTCTTTCATTGTTCCCTCCATAAAGTTAACCAGCAGCGTTTCACAAAAATTAAGGAAGGAAGAAAAGAATGGTCCTCTCGTAGTACATTTATCTAGTAATTTATCACAGAATAAAACCTTATTAATGACAACTGAAAGCATACTAAAGATATGTCTAGCAACAATGTCAGGGATAGAGATCAGAAATAGTAGACCTTAGTTTAAAACACGTCACAGGAAATATATTGAGCAGTTGGAATTTATGACCATTGATTGTTTATTAAAACATTAACCTGTCTAAAGCTATTATGAAAAGTGGCCAACAGCACATATAGCTGCACTTGCAGAAAGACTACAGGAGAAAGGAATAAAATTAATTACCCATATTCAGATTTTCCCCAAACTCTATGATTTGCATATTTCAAAACTGTCAGCTGTTCCATCCATTTTGTTCTTGTCATTACTTTGATTTTCTACTCCTTACCTAAAATATATTGCACACGTTCTCCAAGTACAATATCTTCTGCATCTCTACCAAAAGCACATGCGTTGTAGTGGGAAGGAAAATACAGAATACCCAGCTCTACACACAGATGATAAGAAGATTTAGAACAGTTTCACTACTGATAGATACTCGTCTGTTCTTATGGTTCCAGAAATAACCCCAAACCTCCAGGGAAGAATGTCTATTAGTGCAAGAGTTGAACACTATATGCGAGTCTAAGATGTAGTCTGGTAAAGCAGATGGACTCCTTCCTGCTCTTAATCATGATGTTTTTCATCATGATCTAAGAAAAGAAAAAATGCTGTCATTAGGTTAAACACTGATCATCACTGATGACCATGAGGTATGCCAAGTTAAAACCCACATGGAGCTGCTGACCTGAGCACTATGAAAGCATGTCAGAGTCAGGCCTGAGAATCTACCACAAGAGGTGAAAGGACCTCCAGTGCAGTAGCCGTATATTTCACAGATTCATGCAAAAGTTCTTGATCCTCAGCTGGGACAGTGAAGATTTGAACAAAGTATGGAAGGAGATTGTTCTTCTGACACTTGTCAAGAAATGAACAGGGATATGAAATGGTGTGAAGAACAGGACTCTTCCTGTTTGAAGGGAGTAGAGGTGATGCTGGAACATATACTACAGTCAAATGTCTGTGGTCACCAGGCCAGATTCAGCACCCCAAGGAGCAATGGTATCTTTTGAAAGAGTAAAACCAATTCAGAATTTTTTTCTTACATTTCAACTAAAATGAGATCTAGCGAAAAACCTCAAGAATAATGCTAGTTTGAAATGACACTCTTGAGGGGCAACAGCTGAAGTGCCAGCTCAGCTTCTGGCACTTGGGCATATTACACACGTGCCACACAGAGGGAAGGTGCAGGAATACATCATGGGCAGCGCTAAGACATAAAAATATCCTGTATCCTGACTGTGCATGATTCTGCACCTGCAGCATAGATATACATATGGAAATAATTTTAAGAATGGATCCATTTGACACAGAAATGGATATTTTTTATTCCTGTGAGGAGCAAAAATGTGACCTTCCATCTTGTTATTTTGATTAAGGGGAGTTGTAATTGTTGGAAAGATGAGAGGCAGGATATTAGTGGCTACAGTACTCACAATAGGATCTGGCAGAGATGCATTGAAGTTATCGCTTTGTTACAACAGTTTATAGTTGAACCATGTGCGCAAGTGAGCATGCTGGAGGAACGCCTAATCAGAGTTCACATTTTCAGTCTTGCCTAGAGCAGTTACTGAGGTTTGAATAAAGAATTATGCCATAGAGACTCAGAGGTCAAGGCACCTGTGTAGGTTTTGGGAAGGTCAAGTCCAAGTCTGACTTCCGATTCAGGAAAGGAAGAATTTGAACTGGTTCTCTCACTGCTTAGCTATGTGCTATGATGATGAGGTCTTTGTCTATTCCAGATCAGAGTCCACTCTGTCAATTCTATCTTGAAATTAAGAATTTATTACATGGCTTCTTCATAGATACTAAAATGTATCATTGATGCACATAGTAATTTATATTAATTTCAGAAATATATACATATAAAAATCTGTATTTCCTCATTGACTTTGAAGTTTTTCATTGACTCTCTGGATTAGCACCTGAATACTCAAGGAACACATGACTGCTGCTGAGCCCATCATACTTTACTTCAGTGACCATGAAAATGAGGACAAATAGATCAAACTATGCTGAGCTTCTGTTTAACTACATGACGGAAACCAGCACAGCTGGAGGCAATTCTTAGCAAATTGATCAGAATTCCTTTACTTTAACTACAGCTTAACTAATAAATAGACTTCCATAATTTTCTGCAATCAATCTAAATGTATTTGCAAAATTAGTGAAACATTTGATCTTGAAATGTTCACTAAATCTCAACTATATAACTTTGAAGAACTTACATCGTTTATCTTTCTGCCAAATTGGAAAAGAATAACTGTTTATAATAAAATCTTGTTAACTAAGTAAACTTTGTGGAAGGTGCATGTTCATAATTAATTTGCTGTGTAACAAAACTGTTTTTTTTTTTTCTTTTCAAAATTCAGTATTAACTTTCATTACCAGGTTTGTATTCTAGTCTTTTGTTTAAAGATATTTTTGTATCAACTTCTGGAACTAGTAGTAATCCCACTGAAAATCTGAAAAGTCTGTATGCATGTTGATGCTCTTCTTTTGCCATTTTTTAAAGTAAGCACACTTCATCCAACAATCCAGACATTTTTCTGGATGGATCTGTTTCTTTTAAGGGGCTTTTCAAATATTCTGTGAACAAGACAATCTTGAACTGCCTTTGAACATAACAGGCACTTGGAAAATTTAATGAAAATACACTTTTAAAAAATGTAATTGATCTGGCTTTCACCCTTTTCACGATTATTTCTGCAGTTACAGACTGGCAAAATCTGAAAGTAATAGAAACATCCTATTTGCTAAAACAAGCGAATACACTGAACTCTTTTTTTTCTAAAAACCCATGTTGCAATCCCTCCTAAGGGACAAAAACATAACAAGAAAAAGATGGAGTTTGAACTCAAAGCAAACATAAAAGCTTTACTTACAAAAAATCAATTACACACCCCAATTTGTTTTTACCAGCAGCCAAAGGAAAACCTGGTTAGCATGTTGCAGGATCCAAACACCTTGGATCTACATGTTTCACCAAATTTTACATTATGGCTATTTCTAAGAAACAAACTAACAATTAGAGACACCTGTTAAAAGTGCCTGTGCTCTGTTCACACTTCATGTAGTGTCTTAAAGTGACAGCATATTAAAATGTCAATGCAATTCTTTTGCATTACAGAACTATTTATAACAACAGAAAGTGCAATTAAATTCTCTGCTTCTAAGTATTTGTACTCAGCTTGCTTAGCATACAAGAAAAGTCCTAAAATACACTGGTGTAGAAGGGAAAACTATTGAAAATAAAGATTATAATACTACAAAACACAGAATTACAAGACACGGACAGAAAAAAAACAGTATCTAGATTAAACACCCCCCCCCCCCCGCCTTTTATGCACTTATTAAGCACATAATGTATTTCTTCTACAGATAGTCCAACAATTTTAAATGTATAGGCCCATATTGTAAAGTGAGTATTGCAGATGAAATATAACCACACTGAAATTATTTATTCAAAACTTTGCCTTTGATTATGTGCCTAGACAGTATACAACTCACAAATTAATGAAACATTCTTTGAATTTGACCCCTCCAGCACAGACATATGTGCCTAAGTCACGTTAGAAGCTTCTGAGTGGGAACTAAGCCACATTATGGACCATACCTGAGAAACAGAGCAAGATAACACACCTTCAAACAGTTTCTACAGAACCTTTTTACAGAGATCACTAATACAGTGATGGTGCATTTACAGCCAAGCTTTTCAAAGCTGTTTCGTGTAGTTCCACTGAACTCAGGCTAGCCAAGAATAGTGGAACTGTTGTAGCCCCAGCACGCATAACACAACTCTGGGAGTTGTTCTAATTGATGCTGAATTCCTATTAGTCACAAGGGTCTGTCCTGGCAGCCACAAAAAGCTGGAGTATAAAAGACATTCTGACCATTGACTTCTTTCCAGAATTACCTATTCCCATGTAAGAGTTTGTGAGGAACAGGTGAAGCAGAGTCATTAATCCACCTCTATACCACCTACCACCTAAGGATTTCTGTTCCATTAAGAAAATTTTCCAGTGCCAAAATCTCCCTCAAGGTCCCTTGAGCTGTCAGAATAGCACAAAAAGACAAGAATACGACTTTGCCCTTCCTCTTCAACAGCTCTAAATACTTCTGCTGTATACATTTCTACAAAGACTTCAAAGTGAGTAAGTAGAAATGGCATCATTAATGCATCTAACGGATCTCAAAATATTGTTTGGCTAATCAGGGAAAGGTTTCATGTATAGTAGCTTCTGTAGCAGAGCCAGCTGAGAATACCTGGTACTACTTACCTTGTTCCACAGGCGTGATTTTTCTCTGGGATTATGTTGTTTCTAATGGATGAGACACTTTTCATGTTACTCAGAGTGCACGTGAGCATCATGATTCTTTTATTACTTTTCTGATGATTTGTCATGCAAATCAAATAGTGGACTGAAAGGGGCTGGCTGAGTCAGTGAATTCAGCCTCAGTTATCACAGGCAACTATGTAATATATGCCTTTATAAGTCACTTGACCCAAGAAAGTGACTAAGCTCTACTGTAAAGATAGTTAGGAGGCTTTTTGCCTTCACAGCACCTACTACAAGGGTGCTCCACTTCACAACCTTCTTGAGATACCTAAAACCTAATTCCTAGTTTTAAATATATTCAGGAGAATTTAGACTCAGTTGTTTTTATCCTAATATCATCTATAAGAAGACAAAAGATCAGAAGGCCATCCATCCTAATATCTAGTCTGTGCCAATGGTCAACAGAGTATCATTAGGCCACTGTATGGCAAGATGGCAAGTATATACCCTCTGTATTTCCAGGCTCCATGATTCTGGAGCTCAAGCTCCTTGTTAAGTACATCCTTGCTCTCTCCTATGTGAGAGCATCTAACTGTGGGAACAAGTCTTTATATGGCCCCATACTTATTTGTATAGCCAGGTTTACTTCCCAGCTGGGGCAGAACACTACATGTTCCATTTTTCTCATGCTGCTCAGCAGAACTGACTGAAAAACTCACACCACTGCCTGGAGAGAGAGGTCTCAGTTTACTTCCTTCCATAGTCCTCCCTCTTCAACTACACTTACTCTGCTGGACAGTTTTTGGTTTGTTTTTTGTTTGTTTGTTTGTTTGTTTGTTTGTTTTTGCCAAGTTAGAGAGCTGGATCTGCTGAATGCAGGGCTGGCATGAGGGAGTGTGAGGCTCCTTTTAGTAGCCATGAATTATTGTATCTGCTGAAGCTGCAATATGAAATTTCAACTCTAATAACATGTTTCACAGAAAAGTCAACAGCTTTTTGTAATGTGCAATCATTTGTCATGGTAATAACAGCAAGCAACTTTTGCAATATTGTGCAATTTTATTAACAGGCAACTTCAGGAATCCTTTATTCATTCAAATTTGGCAAAGTATTTGGACACATGAATTAAGTATTGCAGAGCTAATGAATGAGTACTCTGAAGAACAGGAATTAATTTACCCATGATTTAAATGGTTTGATGCCTCTGACTTAAGCTGTTCCACAATCAGTTGAACTGATATAAGAGTTCACCTAAAACAAAACGGGGAGGTTTCACCCTCAATTCCTTCTCTGCTATTCCTACTCCTTTTTCACTGTGTGGTCCTGCTCCTTTCTCTGTGATAGTTCTGATGCTCACTGAAACCTTCTAATAAGCTGATTCAATACACAAATTCATCAGAAACTGTACCAATTAGTCTTCTCCTAGGATGGTATGTTGTATAGGCCCACTGGAAACTACAACAAGGTCTACAGCTTGTGTAAGGAGGAGTGGTGCCGACATGAGGGAGATAAGCATCTTGTTTTTCTAGCAACAATGAACTGCAAAATTGGCATTTCCTGTCTCATGAAACTGAAAACTAAATTTCAGTATATTCCTAAATTTCCGGAGACGTATGCCATATACTGTTACAATGCATTATCTGTATAACAGTGGAATTGTAAGCTGTTTCACTTCTTAGATATGTCAAATTGTTCAGATAATAAAACAATTTGGCAAGAAAAAAAAGAGATATGAAAAGGAAAAGGATGCATTGCTATTAATTTTAAAAGTCACCTTTCAATGGCTAAATTAGGAAAGTCTTTTACTTGCCTAACATTCTTGCATTGTTTTTATTCCCCCTGTGGTGTAACTCAAGTTACACCTTCAGAGGAACATTTTTTGCCCATACTACTGGACTTCATATTCTAAGAGAAGATAGAACACTATGAAGTATGTTCTAACAGATGAGATAGAAAAAACGGCAATCATACAAATAAAAGTTCATATTTAACTTAGAGACATAGTAAATATATATGTATACATCTTTAATTAGGATGTGGTTTTGCATTACAACAGAGATGATCTAACAGTATGCAGCCACTAGAAAACAAATACTTTTTAATAGCTTAATTTTCTGATATATCATCAAGCTGAACCAATTTTCCCTGAAGTTTTGCAATTGCTAGATCTGACGTAGGGGAAATGGTAGGATCTTACTACATACACTAGAGAAGGGAGTTGGGTGGCAAGGAACCAGGAGCAGGACGAACTTTTAGTGTAAGATCACCCTTTCAGCAGATTAAATGTAACATCGTACTCCACTCTAATGACAGTGTATACACACATGCCTTTCATGCATACCTTTAGCATAGAGTTTGGTGGTCACCACTGATGACCTGTCTGGGTTGCCCCCCCTTCTTTGTCCTGGTATTGCCTGTTACACAATTGTGTGAGGAACCAATTCAGGAAACCAAGCTGGTCAAAAAGAAACCCAACCAGAAAATGATTAATTCATCAGTTTTCCACTGTGCCAGGTCCCTGAACTGCCGCTGTATGGCAGTGTAAGTGTCAAGGGAACAAATGTAATTACAAAAGAATTGAGTTTAAAATGTTATGGAACCACATTTCAAATGAAATATGCCTTCCTTCACTTCTTTCTAAGATACAGAAAAAGGCAAAAAAGAGTTTTCCTTTTTGCTTTCCCTCTCCTAATTTGTATTCCAGTTTAGCAATCTCAGAACTATTTAATTTGATCCTTCCAGTTTGTAGCTGACTCACTCAGGGAAAAGTATCATGAGACAGCAGAATAATCTAAGGACCTGCTGCTGTCTACAGCCACTTTTCCCAACCCAATTCCCATCTGTCTTGTCCTCCTTCCTCCCTTGTACTGTCTCTGACACTTGTCTGATTCTTGCGTTGATTCAGCTCACTAATGTGCTAAAGAAAGAAGTATCCAATGTACCTCCTAGGAACAACCATCTTGATCTAAGTTGCCACATCTGGGCAGATGCTAGATGGATAGTATCACATGTAGCACTCAAATGTATATCTCCTTTTTCTCTGTTACAGACCGTGAACGACATCATGTGTATAGGCACTTGCAGCACTTTCTAACCACTCTGCTGCAGATGTATATGGCAGCCAGTAGGCAGGGGATCCTCAGGTACTATTTTGCCCCTGCTCCTGATTTAGGGAAATTGATAAAAAAGTATAAGGAATGGCAGTACTTTGTAGTTATGAGAAGTTAGTACTGCTATGGATCAACAATCCATTGCTGGGACAAGGGAAAACCGCAGCACCTCTGAGGCACAGTCCCTTCTGTGTGCTGCTCTTCAGCTGGTGCCGTTGAGCTCTGCCCCTGGCTCAGCTTGGGTTGTAAAAGCACAATCTAACCCGTTGCCTTCTCACCAGGGAGTCATCAGCTTACTACAACATTGCAGCAGCTAAAAACTTGCAAATATTTCCTTAGCTTTTTTCGTTAGGTTTTGGTTGTTGGGGTTTTTTTCAGTGTTTTTTTTCTTTTTTTTTTTCTTTTTTACTCTTTTGAGAAATAAATTCAAAAGACAGCTCTGTTGTGTCAAGATTATTTTGGAGATGGTATTTTACTTGCATCCTACTCATGAAGACTCTTGTTTCTCAAAACCCCCTCTAGACCTAGAATACACACTGATGCATCTGCTCATAAAAACATACAAAAAGCATAGTTCATAAAGATATTATCTCTCTTTTTATTTATTTATAGATTTACTTGGCACTTACTGGCCTAATGCAGTTATTTTAGGGACATACTTAAATACAGCATTAATGGCCAACTTCTCTGAGAGAATTATTGGCATTGCTACAGTTACATTGTGCTTCCAACATACACAGCTTTATTCTCTTGTATCCACAGCTTCTAAAGGCTAGCTCAAACACATGTAAGAAAAAAAAAGCAGTGTAAAGAGGTAGAAAATGTCTTTTCTGTTTATTGTAAATGAAGACGTTAAATAGTGATTTTCCATACTTAAACTCTCTCCCACTCGTTTTACTACATGACCAAATACTAATAAAAGTAAACATATTTCCCCCCCCCCCCCCCCTTTTTTTTTAAACGAAGTGGTTCCTTGCTTGTTTTATTTTAGGCATGTTGCATCCATGGTTAGAAATCAGGCATGACAATGGTCTAATGCAAAATTTTTGTCCATGGAGAAATCAGGCATGACCACGGTCTACCCCTGAATGTGATCTTAATGTTTTATACCACTGACAAATCATTAACATCTGTTAATAACTCACCCAGCTGCTTTGTTAGATTGTTTTAAAAAAATCTTATGTACACCGTAGATGTCTCCAACTTGTAGCCCATGTAACCTTTCCCAGCTGCTTAATCCTTATTTAAAATATTACTTTTAAATGCATACATTTTTAAAACTATCCCATTTCTTTGTCTCCAGACTACTTTTGTAACTGTGCTAACATCTGTTCATTTCCACTCCCCAATTCCCATCTTAAATACTTATTTTCAGCCTGTATTTTTCTTGTAAATAGAATCCCATGTACTTTCTCACCTCCTAGCCCTCCACTTTCTGCTTTCCTCTCTTGCTCTCATTCCACTCTATCCCTCATGGTTTCACTTGACTCATTATATATTAAATACAGGATTGATACAGAGAAAAGATTGTTTAAAGAGCTTTGATTATCTCACACTAATTTAGGCTTGGGAAAAAGAAAATGGGGGCATGCCATGCATCTACTGCATCTAAAGGTAATAAACAAAGGGAAAGGGGAACAATGTACAGTAAAGGGGGTCTAGGTAGTTGTTAGGGATGAAACTGCATAATGGAAATATCGGAACATTAGAAAATACTTCCTGGCTGTGAGAAGCAGTAGACTATGCAGGAGCCTCCCAAGGGAATCAAAGGGAGCTTGTTACCTGGCACACTTAAAATATGCTGGACAAAAGCTGTGGTTTGGGGCCAAGCAGCTAACAGAGGCAGGGAGAGAACAGAGGAGAGGAGAAGAGAGGAGGGGAGAGAGGAGAGGCTGCTGAACTCAACACCAGGATGGGGATTTCTGAGTGCTGGTACAGCAGTGGCAGGAGGCAGGACATGATGGACGCAGGCTGTAACACCTCATTTGGGAACTGGCTGTGATTTTAAGTGCTGGTTCTACTAAAGTGGTCTCAACTGCCGCCAGTACGGCCCTGGATAAAATGCTAGCAGTTCTGGTACTATTCCTCATTGCCATGAACTAGTAGATGAATAGGTGAATAGATGTCCCATGTCCAAAATAAATAAATCAGATTCATAAACGATGTACAGCATAGTCCACATTACATCGAGCACTAAGACTCTTAACATTAGTTCTTTCTGAGGCAATTTACATAACTAAAAAATGTACATCACCATGAGTTATAGTAATTCTTTTTTTTTTTTTGACAGCAATACAATGGCATATCCTGAGGCTGTGGGAATCTAAACAAATAAAATAATCAAACACATCTATTGTATTTAATACAAACCATAACACACACCATAATACTTCAGGGTATTTTCTGTACAAATATGGTTATATTTTTTTCCAGATTCACATATCCAAAATGTTTCAAACTGAATTTCATTTCTGTCATGAAGATTTGTTCATGGCTTCTGACTCATGTAAACGCCCTGATTACCTGTAGAAATCTTGAAATATTACAAAGAGAATCCCAGTGTTTCTATACTGTCTCTTATTTCTTTGGTAGGTTCTAACTAGAGAAGCAGCCAACAGTACAATGAGCATATGTTAGAGGGCATTTAGTCCTAGGTTCTCTCCATTTCCTTCCTTTCCCCATCAGACAGTGCAATGAAAAAAGAATTATTCTGTCATATCTGTAACCCATGGCATGGTTCTTCCCCATAATTACAGTTTTGGAGCTCTTTTGTCACATTTGCCTATTCTGTCTAGAGGAGCATTATTTGTGGCCTCATATTATGAAACGAAATATTTTCATAAAACTAAGATAAAAACAAAGGGAGGGAGAAAAATTCAGAGCTTTCTTGGATATAAACTGTCAGTGCACCATGTGCAGCCCATGAAATCACAAAATGCAGTCCACACCACCTTCCTGCAACTGCATCATGAGGACACAGCTAATCAACTGCAGGTTTTTCCAGTGCTAGAGAACTTAAACATGAGGAAACTTCACTTTCTCTACCAAGGAAGATGCTGTACCAGTACAACCAAATATGTCTGTGTACATTTATTTTTAAAACATGTAAATATATAGATGCAGATTATAGAAGGGAAACCTGCAGGCTCTTGTCATATTACAAGTTCTGCCCATGTAGTTGCCAGGAAATGTTTACATGAACTTTGTAAGTACTAGAAATCCAAACATGGAAAGAATATTGTGTTATGGCATTAGAATGAAAGCAAAATGTAAATTAAAGGGACCTGAAATGAACTATTTTAGCTCATTGTCCAAATTGGAGGAAAAGCAAAAAAACAAGCATGAAATTGTTAAGAGAACAAATGCATGTTTAAATTTTGCAAATGTCCATAGTATAAAGGATTGTCACTAGTAGGACGGATAATGTTCAATATGTCTTTTAGCATGATTTCCATTTATTCCTTAGATCAGCTGCACAAGGAATCATCCGTAAGGGTTCCACTAGACAGAGTTGTGCTTGGAGTATGTAAAAGGGCATACGGAAAGACATACCAAAACAAAAATCTCAAACAAAATTATATACTAAATTTTGAGGAGGACTAAGGCCACTCCATGTCAGCTTAGATCCAGCTTCCTTCCAGAAACCCAAAACACACCTTCTGCATCCACTGGATTGAGAAGACAATATGCAAGAAAACCCTCACACATTCCCTCTTGTCAGTCCTGGTTCTTCCTCAGACATTCTTTCTCTTTTGCTCTCTGTGGGAGACTGTCCACTTACTTTTTCTCCTGAAGAGCTCATCCCCTCTACTACTGCCTCTTTCCTCAGTTCTCCTATGATGGTCTCAACACGTGCTTCCTGCACACAGAGGCATTCCTCTTCCTTCTAGTGTCAGGGACTGGACAGCTGCACCCCTGCAGTATGTAGATAGCTAAATAGGCATCTGGAGTTTTCATTTATTTCATTTCATTCACCTAACAACCTCAGAAACAAGGAAAGGATTCTTTAAAAGGGGAATAGAGATTATTGTTCTACATCGAGCGTGCTGAAGGTGGACCTGGCTTATTTGGTGGGTGTTAGAAATTTCAGGTTGTTACAGCTCACGAGTGACTCAAGAAACTGAGGGTAGTTTTGGTATGGCCAGTGAAACGGCACAGATAACATGTAACTCAAAGCATGGTATCACCGTGCCATGCTGTCTAATGGAAATTATTATTTTATGGTATTTCAATTGTTTAAAAAAGAACTTACTATTCATTAAAGAACAGAGTAAATAGCAGAATGCTTAACCAAAATTAAGGAAAAGCTTGAGAAGAGACATCTCTGGCAGTCTGATTTGATGATGCGCAAATTCAGTTTCTATCAAAGAAGGGATAGGATTATTCTAAAATCAAGAAACAATATATGTTACAGTTTTTACAAAAATCTACACTGATTTGAAATAGGGATATTATTAAGCAGTTCTGCTTTTTGATCACAAATAACACAGTATCACATGAGGAGATGATGAAGCTGCATTTATACAGTTCCTTTTATCCCAAAGGATCTTGACACTCTTTATAAATCTACATATGGTATGCCTATGAATTAAAAAAAAAAAGCACATAGGAACAGAAATCACTTTGACCAGCACTGCAAATTAGAGCATCTGTTTAACAGTGCACATCAATATTGTTCTTTAATTCAGGGAAGGATTTCAATTGGAATAGTATATCTAGCAGGAATTATTAGCCCATGTGCCCTTATTAATTCTTAACAGATTGTATGTAGAAGGAAAACAAAGGGCAAATTACAGAGCCCTGGATCACATCCACATCCAAATTATTGTAAACTTGAGATAAGTTCTTATTATACAAAACTTGGATCTGTAACGAAATATTCAAAATATTTCAATGCTAAAATTCAAATGCCAAAACCAGAGTATAAGTTACAATATGCACACAAACCCTATGAACAATTATGCCAAAGGCCACTGATAAATCAAGTAAAACTAATCCCAGAGAAAAGCCTTGACATTTGGTTGAAATAAGGACATTAAGCTGAGTTGCTCAGGGATTATTTTCACTAGGTTTATTTTTCCTCAAAATGAAAAAAACACTTCTCAGGAAATGATCAGTTTCAATACATTTTTATACAGTTCTTTTAGATGACAATGGATGCTGTTCTCTACATTTTCAACCCAAAACTTCTGTTTTCCTAGTTCAAAATTACTTAAAAGTACTCAAAAAGAAAAAAAGAAATGGAAGTAAAAATTTCCAAAATTCAAAATTAATTAAATGAAGAGTTTCATTGGCCAACACCCATTGTTTTTCTACCAGTCTTCTGAGAGTTCAACTGGTCATTCCAATACAGAATTGTTTCGTATCCTGATAATTTTCCCAGGACAGGAAGACTATTTTCTGCTTAAAACTGTCATGAATCTAACTAGAGCAGTTTGCATCAAGTACCATGAACTTAACATGGCCTGATGCGAACCAAGTGAGCTATGATCATTTGGAAATAGTAACATTGTACAAAGACAATGAACTCTTCCTTAAATCAATGTTTTTCAGAAACAGGCTCCACTACTGCTCACTCAAACAAAAAAGACCAGAAATCAAAGAGGAATTAATGATATAAAGGAAGTAGCTCTTGCAAAACAACAGATGGAATGAGATCGGAAACACATGTAGTAAGCTGAACTTTTTTAATAAGACCAAAATGACAGAATTGGAACAAAGGATTGAAATGGATAAACATGCACACAAATCAGCACAACAGTTGCTAACTAGAAATGGGTCTGTAATGCAGAGTCCAAATCTGGACTTCGATCCCAAATTATTTTCTAAATTTCGGGCTTCAGATCCATGATGTTGGTCTAGATTTTTACAGAAAGAGTGGCAAACCCTAAAATCTCCATCATGACTAGATGAAAACTTTCTCCAAATTTCTAAGGTGAATTATTGGCCTCATTTTTTTAATGCTGATATTCTGGATCAGACATAAGATGTAAAGTCAGTTAACATGAAGATTCTGATCTAATGCTGAACTGTGTAAAAAGGTGTTGAAGTAGAAGCAACATGGACTGCATCTTCCCCAAGGTCCACCAAAGGTGAGAAACAGCTTTAAGAAAAAAACCACAGAGATCCAATAGGTTGATCAGGAAAACAAGCTATACTTATTAACTTATTCTTCTGATAAGTTGAAGTAAATGCTTTTGAAAGAATGCCTCCTGGGTCTCTCTTAGGCATTGCTCTCCAAATTGCACACTCATCCCAATGTAAGGCTGTGTTATGAAGACACAGTTAAGCCTGAAAATAGAAGAGATTGTTTAAATATAGGGCAAAAAAATTTAAAATCATCTGGAACTGTTATTATTTGAATTAACCAGAAAAGTATTAAAACACTGCCTGTTGAATATATGTTTAATTTGTTAGGACACAAGTTACCCTGATGATTCTCCTGATAAAATAATAAACTAGACTTTCTCCAAGTCCTTTAGATGGTAGTTGGCTTATGATAACATTTACCACTCTTTGAATACATTATCTGGAAGTAAAAAAACCTTAATCCTCAAGTGGTGTGAACTAATCTATCTCCACTGAGTCAACACAGATCTGGAGCACAATTTTGTATTAGTCTGACATGAGACAACCCATCTTTCTTTAAAATATTTGTCTAAAAACGTATAGTGATGTCAAATTACTGCCAAAATGAAAGAGATAAATGATTCATCTAATTCACATAACATTTTTCCTGTTCACTGGACTTTCAGACACAAATCTGTTCAGATGTGTTATGTATTTCAAAGTTTTTGGTGATGTCTTATTTTTTCTCTCTTATTTGAAAACACTTAATCATACATTTCTTCATATGTGTTTTCTATTAAATTCTGTCATGTAGACAACTGTTACAAAAAGTTACAAAGTATGGTTTCCATTTCCTAACTACACAATACCAAGTCACATCCAAAATGACTATTTATACTTCAATATATGTTTCATAGTTTGTATGAATACTTGCACAGAAAACTTTGAAATTTGTTTTCAAGAACAGTGGAGTGACTAAAATTCAGCTGTATAAATATTGGTGATAATCAATGAAAAAGAGAAAGCACATGTAAAGGTAATCAACTTATAAACCTGATGAAATATTAGCCAAAATGCTATTTTTAGTCATAGTTCTAATTTTGCAATATCAGTCTTGGTTGCATGCATTTTTTTAGGTATTAAAATGTAATAGCAAGGAAACTTACGTTAGCACATGTAGTTCAGAAGTTATCAAGCTCCTGAAAATGTCAGTTTTATGCCGGCAACTCAGTAGTAGAGAAATTTTAAAAAATGAACCGTTTGGGTTTTTTTCTGAAAATTCAAGCTGTTCAAGGCTATAGGACTACAGCAGAACATAACCTGGAGCCATCATAAGACCACACTAACATCCTCCAGTTATCAGTCAGGCTTGCTTGACTGATCCCTCAAACAACATTAGCTTTCCCTTGACTTCAGGCAACTCCCTGTAATTCTCTCCCTTTCACTCACCAACTACACCTGTGAACTGTTGCTTATAACAATAAAACGTTATTAAGTTCTGAATTTTGTACATTTCCTTAAGCCAAAACATATGCCACTAGGACACAAAGGATACGCTCTAGCTGAAAAAGCACTTTACTGGTTTTAATTTTAAAGTAATATATATGACAATGTCTTGTCCTACGTATCACAATCTAGCATACCCTTTTGTCATCCTTTGATAAGTTTGATGGATGAAAATGACATTACAACCTGCATTACACTTCAGACCCAAAAAAGGGTCCAAAATAAGCAAAAACAATTCTTTACCCAGACTAAGACAATTTTCTCCTCACTTTCCAGCAAAGAAAGATCATCTAGGTTTCTTAATTAAAAAGTAGACCTTCTGTGTCTTGACTGTATCCGTACCAGAAAACTCTTACTTGCTACCGCTCTCCTGGCTCATACATAGCCACACACATAAACTCTGACCAAATTCTGTAAAACTTATATTTAGGATGGCAAGAACAGAGATTCAGTACTTTATTTAATCTACAGATGGCTAAATTCATCATAAGAGTAACTGATAAATAAAACAGCTAATAGAGTCTCTGTTATACTGAGACATTAAAAGTTTAGCACAATTTTTTAAAGTCTCTCATCAGAAACTATACCAATATATATTGTAACTGAGAAAAGAGCTTTATTTGAAAGAATAAGTGGGATTCATAGAGCTAAAACAATGGATCATAGTTATCTCCATCTAGCTAGCTCACTCACATGAATTTCTTAATGATCTTTGGTGTTCTAATAGATAACAAAATAAAATTATTTTCAAATGTACATTTAGCAAAACCCACTCCATTAAGCATTTGTCTTGTCTATAGTTTATACACATGTATTTTTATATATATATTGTTCCTCCCTTGATGTGAGGAGATAAACAAGTCTAGCATTGTTACTGTAGAATAATAGAAAATTACTAAACACAGAAAAGATATTGCAAAATGTTGTCACAAAAGAGCCAAATAATTTTCGAGGGTTTCAAAATAATGTCTGACAGGAACTTTCTTTTCTCCAATTTTTTATTAAAAACATACACATACACACAAAAAAATCAACAAAGTAAAGATGCTAAGCCACCAGTCCACTAGATGTGAGCCTTTGGCATCTTCTCTAAACTCCTTCAGAATGCGCTCTTAGATCAATAAGATTCCACTAATTTGGAAAGGCCATGGGACTTTTTCCACCAAACCAACACTTTATAGAAAAAAACGCAGGAAACTTAACATAAAAATTAAGCAACAAATGCTTCTTTTATACATCCTTTCAGCTAATGATAAGGAAAAAAACCCCAAACAAACCACCATAACTGTAATAGCTGGAAGTGATTAGGAAATGACAGATTATCAATACCATGCTGGAAAAGAGTTAAGTGCACTGCACTACTTAGAGGCACTGTAACAAAGGAATAAAGTAAATGAAAATGAATTAGAAAACATTCTAAATCCAAAGTTCAGAATTTAAAACAATGTTTCACTTGAACTTCTCCAAGGCCATCAAAGAATTAATCTGCTATAGTAAATTTGGACCATTACAAAATGAAAGGAAATGGCATGATGTTATGAACATAGAATGGAATGATGGATGAGATCAAAGGATATTCTATTCTTGATTTTGTCATTGGCTTTCAAAATGTAAGTATTTTCAAATACTAACATCTGCTAAGATCAGCAGAAAAGTTACTGCAAGATCTGTGTAATATCTCTGAATACCTCTGCATCAACAAAACACTGAAAAACTATCACTTGGGGGCTGCCCAATTCTGCAAAGAGTTGCAGCTAACTCAATGGAAGAGCTGAGTTAACTCAACTTCACTTGAAGTTTCTTCAAAAGAAGTTTGCTTAATGGCTTTTTTACTTGATTCAGCCCCTTGGTTTCACCATAATCCATAATCTGATTTCTCCTGCACACCTACTGTTCTTTCATTTTTTCCTGCTTTCTTCTTTAATTCCCCTGTTTATGGACTCAGATTTCACATTTAAAGGGTTCCCAATTTTTATTTTCTTTTTTTTTTTTTACTATTGATGCAGCTTCACACACATGCCCATACACTCTTTAATACTTTCCATTTCTGGACCTCAGATCTGATTAGTATTTTTCACTACCAAAAGTATGACAAAACCAGTAAAATCTGCAATAGAAACAGGGAAATCTGCCCTTGTATTCTGAGAGTCCAGTGTATGCATGGTTTCTATCAGAAAGCTGAAAGTACATCTGTTGATTGCCAGTTTATCAGAACAGATGTGCAATTAATGCTTTTTATGATATACGATATGTAGCATGTCCTAAATCATGAATGATTCTATGGATATATATTAAGTTCCTTCAACCAAGACTGGGGGCATGAGGATGTGTAGGATGACAACCTCAAAGGCACCCAAAACATGAGAAGTAAATCACTGATGCTGCATTTATACTACAGAAGAACAAGACTCCTGGTTTAGTACAAAGAGGAAAACAGGAAGAGGTAAAACCAAAAGCTTGAGAGCTATAGGTGAGTTATAGCACAACCTGCCAAAATGAATTCACTGAAGCACATCCCATGAGGACCATATGACAGCAGAGCAAGACAAATTTTTTTCTTTTAAATTTGGTCTTGTACTTGTTTTGCTTTTACCTTATTGTTTCTGAGTCTTTAATTTCAATCTTTTTATGTAAAGCTTGTTTTAATAATAAGGTCTCTTGGAGGGGCAGAGAGGACCCTTGAAACTACCAGGTGTATTGTCTCTATATGAATCATCATATTCCATATTGTGAAGGCATACAG
The DNA here is from genome assembly GCF_964188355.1 of Buteo buteo. Lineage (NCBI taxonomy): Eukaryota > Metazoa > Chordata > Aves > Accipitriformes > Accipitridae > Buteo > Buteo buteo. The sequence continues at coordinate 28,089,006 of NC_134176.1, read as the reverse complement.
AAGAATTACCTGACAAACTTCAAGCCCTGAGGAGTACCTACAGCACCTCAGCAGCAGTTAAGATGGATGGAGCCTGCATTACCGTCCTCTGGTGTTGGGCAATGACCACAGAGAGATGGCCTCCTTCTCCAAAATACAAGCTGCAGAAAAGTGTATCTCAAGGTCTTAGGCAAACCCCAGAACGTGATTTAAACAGAAGCTGAAAATACATCCGTAACGAGCTCACATGTTGGCTAACTGGAACTAGAATCTCAAGTCATAATTGACTGCTTCAAGCATATTCCAGAGAGCACAGCTGTCCTCATCATTTTTTTGGGGCTGATTCATCCCCTAGAGAAGCTTTCCTGCCTATATGACCGAGAATTAGATAGACCTCCAGGAGCAGTATATGGTTAGTTATTGGCATTGTGTGTAACACACGTAGCATGAAAAGTTTTCTCCTCCTTATTGTATGCTTCTGCATTCTGGTTTGCTTTTCACGTATGGTAACGCTCACTTATGAATTGATAGGAAAACTAAAAAGCATAGAAAAGCAAAAAGATTCAAGAAACTAGAAACACAACTATACTTTTTCCATCTCAATAATCAACATTAAAAAAACCTGATCTGACCAAATTTTCTAGGTCACTTAATCATTTATACTCACATAAGCACAAATATTCAGAAAAGAAAATAGGGACAGATAAAAAGATTTAAAAAAAGATAAAAGCATGAAGTTACTTAGCTTACAGACAAAATACGGAATACCTTATTTTATTATTTTTATCAGGTCTCAAAAATCTGTGAAAATTATTTTCGAAGCAATATGGTATTTCCCAATTACATACAAAAGCATTACTGCAGATGATACATATAGTAAGTGAATTTAACTATAGCCCTCTTCAGGTTACAACATTAAAAATACATGTCATAAACCAGATTTAACACCTTTAGATGACCTCTAATTAGAAATGTGTCATGCTATTCAAATTCCATCTGTCAAACGCTGCAGATACAGGTAAGTAAATATAAATGCCATTAAAGGCACAAGTTATCTTACTTGGAGAAGTTCTAGCATTTTATTTTTTGACAGCTCCTAATTTGGATATCTTCCAGTGTCAACAAAACCTGTTCAAGCAGAATCTTACCTTGTTTTCACTACATCAAGGGGATGCATCAGGCAAATTTCTACAAGACCTATAAAATAATAGTAAAAAAAGGCCTAATAAACATCGGTACAAACATTAGTTTAATTTTCATTGACTCCAATAGCTTTTGCAGTTTGCAAAGTGAAGTAAAAGCCTAAACATATCATTGATGATACATTACTTAAATACCTCATGTATTAACATAGTGTTCTGTAGTATATTGGAACCATCAGGGATTTTAGACAGTAAACAGTACTAGTTGTTCGTTATAGTGGGGAAGGTGAGAACTTAAGCTATGTGATCAATTTAATCATAGTTTTTGCTCAGTTTTCTGACTTAAGTACAGTGGGAACATTTGACTGGCATCATAAATGAAAACATTAAGCCTTGCTGAAAGTAGTGAAGGAAGGGAGTTCAGGTTGGCACCGGCTTCTTTGTTATGCAAGACTAATCCCTAAGGACGCTGCTGTTCTGCAAGACGGCGCTGGGGGCTCAGACGACCTTGATGTTAGGATGACAGCTAATTCCTGAGCTGGCTATCTGAGCTGCAGCTTTACTGATTCTTCATCCTGTCCTGCTCTGCGCTGATGCTGTGTAGTCCTGGCTTTCCCCCTTCCTGCTCCACTACTCATCATGAGCGCTTAAATTCACATCCTGGGGACTTTCCACATCCAAGAATGGAGGGTGTGAATAGCAGGGGGGGAAAGCTGAGAAAGAAGAGATCTGGAAGATCCCGAACACACCTGCCACCACTGGCTTTGAAGCTGGTTCTGTTACTATTTTTCCACCCACCTGACACCTCATGAGAAGTCCAGAAGTTTACCACCTACATTTTGCCCATGCTCCCAGGCATACATCATCTGGGGAGAACTTTCAGAACTTCTCCTTATTTGCTTAAATTTTCTAGGCTTGCTTACTGCTCTGTCCATTTGGTATATCACCCTCATTCCAAAGAGCAAACATACAATAAGAAGATATTATTCATCAGGATCACAGTAAAAGTGTATTTTTGAGACCTGTCAATGTGCAGAGACAACAAAAACAACCACACAAATCTTAAAGGGTTTTGAAATGCCAAGAAAATATGTATCTGTGTGTCCAAGATACTAAATTATCCTGGTTTTGAATCTTCTGTGCCCTGGTTTATTCAGACTCTTAAGCATCTTAAGCATGGTTTCTTTTTATCCAGAGTAATAAATTTAATGCTACAACATGCAAAAACAGTTTGTGAAGACTATACTTACTATAATGTTTGAATGCATCTCTTTTATCTATTTACTATTATAGCAAAAATAATTACAAACCTTTGGTAATACAGAACGTGTCATTTGGTGATTCACAACTAAACTTCTAAAAATCTTGATGCAGGAAAGCATTCTTATTCAACTTAAAATATCTGCAATTCCTTTCTTTATGTATACCGTACAGTCCCACTGAAATTAAGCGCATGCTTGTGTTCCACTAGATGCTCTCCTTTTTCAGATATCACTGTCTTAAGGTCCCCATGCTGTCCTCTTATTTTAATGGCACAGAATATGGCTGAGCTCAGGTGTCACTAAAGCTAACAGACTCTAATACCTAAGACAATTTTATTACATGCTAGGCTACTCAACTACTTTCTCTTTCTAAGCAAGGCAAAGAAATTAAAACAAAGTGAAAATCTCATTTTGAAATGTTCCACACACAAACCATTGAACAAATGGAATTTGCGTTTTGGACCTATTCTTTGGCAGACTTGATGGAGAAAGACTCTTGGTGGGCTTCATGCAGGAACCAGGCTCTGCCTGGGTAGTGTGCACTGCAGTGTCAGAAACCTGAGTTCTTTTTTTCATTACTGAATATAAATCTAAGGAAGGCTTAAAGTTTCAAATTGAAATTATTTTAGAACTAATAAGTTTAGTAGTTCAAGTAGAACAGGAAAACTGTGGGGTTTTTAAAGTTTATATAAGAAAGGATTAAATTCCAAAACATTATCTACTTTCTATTTCAACTTTATCCAAACTTTCTGAGTAATACAGGTACTTACCTAGAGTAAGCCTTTTACACTGAACTAAAGCATTAGCAAAGGGAAGATTCTCATTACAGTCAAAGGAGAGTTAGCCAATAAAAGCAATAGTTTTTCACTCAGCCTATAGTAAATACCTATAAAAATAACCATTTATTTTCTGTTTCATATACTTTACATATCAAATACATATTATTATTGATAATTGTTACATATTCCTCTCAAGGAAGAATAATCTATTTATATAACAACAAAGGACTGCAAAAGTTTTTGTACACAAACACAAGTAACAGAAGGAGGGCATAAACTGTAATGCTAAAATTCTCAACTAAATGTATTTGAATGGGAGTTTACGTGAAAGTTTGTGAAGATGTTAAAATGTTTAAACTGAATTCTTGACATAAAATACTTGCTGAGAGTTCTAATTTAACATATACTGTTTTCCTACTTTTCTATCATTCCAGTCTAATGTATAAAGCTTGCAAAACATAGAACTGGCCAGATAACACCCTACACCTAGCTTTCTGCCACTGTGTTTGAATGACAGTATCAAGTTAATATTTATGACCATTGTTTTGTCGTATTTTCTTTCCACTCCATGCAACATTGTCTTGTTTTTCAGTTCTGGATAAAAGGAAGACAACATAGGTGGTATCAGCCAAAGAATATTAATATTAGTAGTAAGGAGAGTCATTAAAAATAATGATATTTAATGTTATATTTTTTCTAGAAAGCAAAAGTCATTATTTCTGAACAGGTATATTTATTGCTGTAATTATTGCCCAGGAATGACTTCTATTTTACTAAAATAAGGCCAAATCACATGTCACATAAGGGAACACAGACTATAAGTTTTTTATCCTGATTCTGTCCCAAAACCTATAAACTACTCCAATAGCTGCCAACAGGTGCTTTGCAAGCAGAGCTGCCGTTGAGTGTTTCAGTGCTGGCAGGGGGCATAGCCTATGAGTTTTTTCCTTTCCAACCACCCTCCTTTTCCAACTTCTCCTCCCCTCTCTCCCCCCACACCGTTTTTGATCTTCTATTCCATCTTGTTTTGGCAGATAGAGCCTACAGTAGGGGGCCAAACATGGGGCCAGGGGTTATTCACCCTATTCTGTTTTTGCAGCATTAATGTCCATTTTGGGAGAAAACTGTACAGTGCCAGAATTTGACTCTATTTTCTTGGTCCTCATAGGATAATTTTTAATTCAGGCATTTTTCCAGCAACTGAATCAGATGAATTCCAAGGTCCTTGGCAAGAGCTCTGTTTTGATAACTTCAGGATTCTATTGGTTATCTGCCTTTCTCAGTCTTTCCTTTGTCTCATCATTTAATTACGGACTAGGTTTTAAACAGTGTATAGTTACTTGATTTCATTAGACAAAACTCTTCAAAAGATGCTGGGATTATGACACAGCTCTCTGAAGAGCACCAAAGGAGTGCACACTGTGCAAGACACTAATGGAACAGCTACAAACACAAGCTACATTTTTCCATCTACTATAGTAGTCATGCAAATCATTACAACATCCTACTTGATAGCCTGCCCAGAAAGTGCGGTGGCCCTACTAAATTACAAGCACTCTGAGATGTGCTCAATAAAATAAAATATATTGCTCTTTCTTTAGCTAATGTTCATCAGCTTTGTGACAAATTCAATTAGCACTATGGAAATCTAATTTGCTGAACAGCTATATCAGGGTGCAATATATTTTAACTTGTCACACTGTAAAGACTACTGTTTACAAACTTTATTTTCATGATAAAGTAGTTAACATAGCTACAGATAGATTATCCAAAAACATATTCTAATTGTCCCATTGGGTCTCCTTGGTGATGTCACATGCGAACTAACCCAGAGTGATTTATGATCGCCTAATTATGTTTAAAACAACTCAGATCCAACTAGCTGAACAACAGCCCAAAGGAAATATAGGAAAGAACAATTACTAGGCCAGTCCAACATTTATTGTCTTCTGGGTGGGAAAACATTCCTTGTGAAAACTGGATACTAACCATAAAACAAGCCATAATCAAAATCTGTGTGTTGAAGAAATAACCAGCTGTCATCATTGACATCCTCTGAGTGTACACAAGTGGAATATCAACAACTGAGAAGGGAGTCCAGAATTCTATTATGTAAAACATTCTGCTCAGTAACTGAGCCCATAGAGGGAATAAAATGACAGAAAATACTGACCCCCAAACCGACCCTCCTCAGTACGGCATTTTCCCTTTTCCAACTCTTATCTTCTGTTTTTAAATCGTTTCCCATTATGGATTACATTACATTTCCCTCTACAAGATTCGTACTTAAAATTTCAAACTGGCAATCTTCATATATATCTCTTCAATGCAAACATTTTGGTGACTCATGGGTGTTTTGAGTTCCTTTGCTCTTTGTTCCTCTATTCCATCACACACGCAAATCTTGTATCAATAATCATACAACATGGCCTGAGAATACTATGACTGTTTAAAATGACTCTAATTATCCATCTGGCAAAAAGTGAAACTGAGATTTCAGCAGCACAGGATTATAGTTCTCCTCATCTCCCCAGGTGTTTCCATACTTTGTCTATTCACTGAATAGGGAGAGAAAGAATGAAATCTAGCTAACAGTACTTGCTAAATAGCACAAATAAAAATAGAATTGTTATGACTTTGGTCCTCCTTAGGAGACAAATTCTTGTCTTCAGCTCTTCTTCGACACTCAAAGCTATGAACTGAAAAGTATGACGTGCCTGTGATACATACTGATCAAAGAAACCTGAGTAGCTCACACTCTACATGTTTTCTGCATAATACACCCTGAACACAGATTCCAACACAGATTCAAGAGATGTAGAGCATGATCCATGTGTTAATTCAGACAACCCCCTACAGCATAGAAGTCATTATGCACCCTCCTCCCCTTGTGTTACTCATTTCCCTGGAATAACACAGTCACTGGAGAAACACAACAGAAAGGAGACTGGTCATAGAAAATGTGGCAATAAACACATCAGGCACTGTATATTGTATAGCTGGAAGAGCTGGTATTTATTTTGGCTTTTACATAGATATAGTTACAATGTAAGAAATGATCATAAATATTTTATGCATACTATGCATTTCCTTCTGAGAATATATGTCCAACAGAAAGAATCATGTGTTGATCTTTGTATCCTAATAAAAACAATGACAAATTCCTCTTAAATCTGCTTGTCTGTTGGCTAAAACACTTTCTTTGACAAGATGAAGCATGGAACCTCTTCTTGATTTTAACAGCATTATCTGAAGAATAATCAAGGCCTGGAAAAACGTATCCCTGTAGTCAATTACACAGGCTCATTTCTATCAGCCTGTTGTCCCACTCCACCTTCAAAGACACATACAGCCTTTACCTGTTCTGTAAGGGTACATCTCCCTCAGAAAAGTCCACAAAATGTTAGGTTCCCTGTGATATGTGTGGCAGCAAAGGCCCACTCCTTTCCCAGGGAGGCAGTCATGTATTGTGATCGTCTCAATTGTAGTATGCGTCAAGTAGGCTCCAAGGAAAACTATACAGCAGTATGCACGGACTATGCTGGAAAAGATCTACATGTTAGCCTTCACTTAGGAAAGTGACACTTATTTTAACTCTTGCCCAGGATTCTATTTAGCGATGTGGTATGGGATTAACTAATGGTACCCTGGAGCTCCTCACAAACATTAATTAAGCTTTTAGGTAATGAGCCAAGTCAATGCTTTCCTTAGAAAATGTGGAGAAATGGAAAGTTACTCCAAAAAGTACTCCATAATGGCAATGCTGCATTCATGAGTCATTCTTCCTTAGAGACCTTGTCTACACGGAGAAAATATACTAGAAAACATGTTAATTAAACAAGATGTTGAATATGATTTTTCCCTTGGTGTGGACAAGGTTGTCTGTGTTTAAAAAATGTGTTAGCTGATCACAATTAATCCCAGGAGGAGTTCTTGGTTTACCATCGTTACCTAACGCATTTTAGAAGAAGGCTTTTGCATGCCTACAGGAGGAGCTGGGTCATGATCAGCATCTTGTTAGGTAACAGTGTTCCTTAATGGATGCAACCTGTCAGTGTAGCACTGCTATCTGGAAAGCGAGGAATAGCAGGGTTGGGAACAGTGATTATCTGGCTCTCAAAAAACCCCAGTACTTCAGCAGCAGATGGAAATTTCTGATGTTTGGCCTGGAGCATTTGTGCTGAAAGTGGTCAGCGTTCTTGGAGCTCTCTCCATGAAAGCAATTCAGCCTGTGTTGAATTCATAATGGCTCCTTGATTGTATAGCAAACTAGCATTTTAATCTTCAAGGTTTCAAGTAAAGGTTACACAAGTGCTGGAGAATCACATCCTAGATGTGTGGAAGACAGGAGCTCGAAATGAGTGTTTCAGGCAGCATGTCATCTAGACCAGCTGGTGCTGAGCTGTAAATCCCCTTCAGTTTCCCAAGTCCCAGTCCATGGACCTAGCTAGAAATGTGCTTATACTCAACACTCACATCAGACAGTTCAAACTGCTCATCTTTGGTGCTGACAATGCTTACCTAGTATCTGCATGATTTCACTGCTCCCTGCCCAGCTAAAGAAAACATTATTATCACCAGACGGTAAACTGTTCAGTTCTCTTGCAAACATAAGAGAAAAGTAATTACATTCTATTATTTTTGCTGAGCTTGAAAATTGGGTTACAGCAGTTAAGTGAATAAAGACAGAAAATGGAATGGATCTTCTTAAAGAGTCATGCCATGAATCCATGATACTCAAACCTAAGTTGTGATTACACCTGGGCACACATGCATAAACCTTTATAGCCTTTGGAAGAGCAAATTCCACTTTGTGATAATACATGCATATACAAGTACTGAGAGGATACTGTAGTAATAAACCAACATTTGCAATGCAGCATTTGCCAATAAGGAATGTATTGTGAAGGTCTTAATGTTTGTCTTGATGTCCCAGGTACTTTGCTAAAAAAATGAAAAAATAAAGGTTGTTAAAAAAACTAAGATTATGCTTATATTTTAGTTCCCTTTTTGACTTATTTTTCTTGGATCATTAAATTGAAGATAAATGGTCCTATCGAGCTATTGTAGTTCCCTTTCACAGTAGTTCTACCAGAATATGGGCTTTTTTTTCCAGCCTAACACACAGCTGAGCTGATACATGTAGATTCAATGTGAGTGGAACAGGTGTAAGTATTCTAGTCAAAACTATGGGTCCTCAATCCACAATATGTCTCTATTTTATATTGAGCAGAATTCTGTAACAATTTACCAATGTATTTCTTGCCTCTGGGTAAAAAATATCTAGCTTTAATGTTTAAAGTATGTATGCAAACTACTCTAAATTTAGCACAAATTTATTCATTGTTTGCTTTTCACAATGTTTTTGGCACAATCAGCCAAAACAGTATATTATGCTCATGCTGCCAGCAATAACCACATCTTTATACTTTTGCCTCAAATACAGCTCACTGAATCTTGTAATGTGCTTCAATTAAAATGCTCAATGCTCATTTATGTTCTCTGAGTATTGCTTGCTGAGTAAAACAAAGGCCATCTTCCAGTTTAATTTGAATTTTTTACTTGCTGCTTATTTTAAAATGAAAAAATTAAGTCCTTGGTTCACAGACCTACCAACTTGATTAATCTCATGTCTATGACTTGACAGCAGAAATACTTATATATCTGCTATTAGACCAATCTATGACAATTTGGAGGATCAAGCCAGTTTTAAATTATGTATAGTTAAATACATCTAGAGTAAGACCAGGAGGAAATGTCAAATCATCCAGGAAAAATCAGTAGCTAGTGACAGATCTTCTACTACATCAACATATCTTTGGAAGAAAGGTTATTCCAGGCCCCAACAGCATATGGCACTTTCATAGGCAAGCAATTCCAACTGCACTACTTACATAGAGCCTTTTTGAAGTAAAATGCCATGTAGAAATTTTCATTGTATGGTAAGACCTATGAAATTTGCATTTATGGCATAGTCAAAAAGGCAGTTGAGATGACTATTTTAAAATTCCAGACTTTTCACACCTTTACTGGATTTTAAAATACGAAAGCTGTTCCAGTGGGGCTGAATAGCATGGAAAGTTTGATTATGCAGTGAAACAATGCAACATTTAGGTACTGACACAAAAGGTCATGGAGCAAAACACAGCACACAACACAAAAAAAAGCAAATATTTTCTCTAAGTTCTTAAATATTATTGAGGCAGTATGGTATGTATCTCCAGAATTTACCATTTAGAATGTTACAGGAATTGGCTTCTCCTTAATTTCTATTTCAATTCCTATTTACAAAATAACAATACAAAAATTAAGATATCAAACAATTCTCAAAAAAATATACTGAGTTGGACTCTCAAATATTTCTGGGCAATGTCACTTTTTCCAAAATGACTAGCAATAAAGAGTTGTTTATACAGCTAACTGATTTTTTTTTCTTCATTTAGTCTTTCTACATCCTTTACTGATGTTGTATTGATGTTAAAGCTTTGACTTATAAAATAAACACTTGCAATTTACAAACTTAAGTATCTGAGTCTCTAGACACAAGTGAAAGGCTATATATTGTGTAAATTCTCCATAAATTTTTCAGCAAGTATTATGTGCTATTATGTCACTCACATATGACATATTCTTTCCATCATGTGTGTCTGAAAAGGAAGTTTTTTAAAACATGATTGAAGGGACCACTGAGGTCAGCACTGGGTTACACGACGTTTGTGTCACTGCAGCTTTAGATATTTCAATGCATATTGAATCAATATTCCTGCAATGAAAATGTGTAACCTGTATTTTCTTTGCCGTTATAGTAAAATGCTTCTCAATAAACTTGTTTTCATAAGAAGTTTGCCCATTCATATGTCCCAGAGCTGTTGTAATCTTCATTGCTAATGCTGATCTAAGAGCATGGACATTATTCTATTTCTTGACACATTTAAAGTTCTCTAATGAATAAAGCAAACAGCTTATGGCTGCTTGGACTGTCACTCGATTGCCCCGGAGGGCTTTAATGTCTTTAAAATAGGCCTCCTAGTTTTTATTTAACTACCTTGTCCACAGAGGTCTGAGGGGTAGAGCAGATCAAAGATGTGCTGGAAACATAAAAAGCAGCTGTCCTTCATTTACCTTTAATTAGCTACATCTGACCAGATTCTTTATGGCCTCTTTGTCACACATTCAACAGTCTATAAGCCTTTTGACCTGTCCTTAAGGACTGTACTGTTACAAGAGTTACAACAAAATGCAAATGTAAAATATTAAATACAGGACTTCGAAAAAATCTTTGGTCTCACTATGGAAATAGTACCTGAGGCAACATTATTTTGGATTTATCTTCTCAGTATTTGGAGAGTCAAAATGGGATGGTTCCTGAACTTAGATTTAGTTACTTATGGTCCTTTTTGCACTACTCAACTTTGCAAAAAGTAAATATCACACAATAAGGAATCCTAAAGAAAACTGAAAGGCAAGCAAGCACCTCTTTGGCTAGCCCAGCAAAGCACTTCTTTATGCTGCCCTTCAAGGAGCTGTGGCACTCTTTGTAAAGAAAGTCACATACCTGCCCTCCATAGTACCCTTTTTTATATAGATCCCATTACACAGAGACCTCTCGGCTTAGCACAGAATGCCCACCAATTTCCAGTAGCATTTTGACTAAGGAGAAAGTTCTGTCATTGCTGCAGGATCAATAAGCAGTTCTTGTACGTTACAGCCCCACATTCAGGGCTGCAATAAATGCTGCTATCGTCAAACTAAGGCCCTTATAGAATAAAAAAGCCATTTTACATAGCAGCTAGAGTGTATGCTAAATGAGTCAAGTTATTGGTACTTGATGACACAGGGCATTATATAAAGCCACTGAGGATGGAGAGCACCTCTTCAAATTCTCTGGATTTTGGGTTAGGTCCTTTCACAAAGGATTAGCTAACAACAGAAAAAAACTATATAAAAGATACATTTACAAAGTTGAAAGGTTTCAGGAACTGATTCTGTAGTCTAAACTATCTCTTGATCTTTTTCTGTGCATGTAATAGCAATTTGCAACCTCCATATTCTTTTCCAAAATGTCAACCTTTTAGTCTTCCCTAAGAAAGTTTTAATTAATCACATCTCCAAACAAGTCAGCACGCCCTGAAAGACAGTCGTGGTGAGGTACATAAACAGTCAAGTAGCCTGCCTTAATATATGTACAGTAGCTAGCAAGCAGGTGTGGCTAGAAGCCAAACTTTATTCTTCAAGAAAAGTCCATACTATGAGCAGTATGTAGCAGAAGTAACTTTCTCCCAAACTATGAACATTGAGGGGTTATTGTTACACTTCAACTTTACTCTTCACAAAGTTCTTTTCTAGTATCGTAGAGAGTATTTGACCCAAACTGTACCGTTGAAGGCTAGCCTTATTGATTTAAAACAGGAGTCAAATCTGCTTCCATACATAACTAAGGGAGAAACGTGTATAAACAAAATAAAATTAAGGGGATTTAAAAATCAATTCAGCATGCTTACTTTTGTCACATACTTCCTAAAGTTAAGAATAACTGAAGAGTTATTAACGAGATAGGGATTGTTTTTCCATCTTTTGCACCATCAGTATAAACACATATTGAAGTATCTAGATGTATGAATAATGAAATGACACTACCAGTTCCAGCTCAGGAGAAGAAAGCAAATAGAAATGGGCATAGTAATGCTGAATGTGTAACACAGATAATGGTAATTTTCTATGTATTACTCCAAGTTACACTGAAAATATGTCATCTTTGACTGGGACACCCCTGTGTCCCAAAAATTTCAAACTAGAACTCTGTACAGAAATTATTAAAAAGGTCAAAGAAAAGCTTGCCCAAAGACAAACCTAACAGCAAGAATGGAAATGTTCTTAAAAGATTACAGTTACAAAGCATTTATATAATGTAGAGTAAAACCTTATTTTTCTTCTGAATCAATGAACATAAATCATTCTTCTGGGTAAAAATATACTAAATAGTTAAATAAAAAGACATAAAAATTTTAGCAAAAATATATGCACAAGACATGGAACAACTAGGGTTTGAGACAGTAGAGCAACCTTCTTTGGAACAGCTGAAGAACTCAACAATGCTATGAAAAAACAGAAGTGCAAAAACCTTACTGTTAAGTCTTTTACTCTGGGGTCAACCATCCAGTCACAAAGTGACCAGCTATCCTAGGGTGAGCTCTCCCTCATTTTCCTTACTAAATTTCAATGGCTTCCATTTCATGCTTGTATGAGCAGAAACATTTCAGAACTATCAGAGAAGAGTAATTCCTGCTTACATCTTTTGTTTACAATCTGTAAGTAATATTTATACAAAATATACCCCAAAATGAAGCATATATGCTGTGAAACACTACTGACTATGAACCCAGTTTTCAAATCAGTGATGTTACCCCACATGTAATAAATGGAAATACATGAAACTTGGCAAAAATAATGGCTAATTTGCCATCAGGGGAAAGCTCAGTATTGGATGGCCATTGCCTGGAGAGCAAGACAACTGACCACAAATAAAAGCAAAAATTTCAGAATGAGCTTATAATGAGATGTAGGTTTGAACAATTGCCGTACCTTAGCATATCATGTCCATTTGAGTTTTGCAAAGTGGCTTTCTAGCACTGTCTTTGCTAATCTGTATTTGAATGACTTTTCTGAAAAAGTTGTGGTTCCCACCAAGACAGCTGGAACAGTGTTTTTCCAACATCTCCACTAATTGCAGCAATGTAAACTGAACAATCCCTGATTTTTCCATTGGCTGTGAAACAACTCCATGGCTGATAAAGCTTTATAAAATTTTTATGAAAACCTAAACTATCTTTAGTTCCCTGCCTAGTGAAAACATATTTATAATTCAATCCAAAGTATAGGTAAACTACTGTTGTACAAATGTCGTAAGTCCATTCCAGATGGCTACTGAAAAATTTTCTTAAAAGAGGTTCTTTTCACTGTTTAACAATGAATACTATGTAAAAGCATGTTGAAGACGATGTTTTTTTCCCATTTCAATTACTGTAATTTAGACTCAAATTACATTTTCTTCATTCCTCTTAATCTTTAATATCAAAGATTAAATTTAATGGGATTTTTTCCACTTTACTGGGAAAAACAGTGACAAAAATATCAAGTATAACTGTACCAAAACCAGTTTCACAATAGAAAACCTTCATCTTCTACAGAGTCAAAATTAGCTATTTCACAAATGTGGCTCCTTGTAAATATTTTACTGAATCACTCCCCTCCCCTTCCCCCCCCCCGCAACATTAAGGCTGTAGAAGTTTGGATTTTCATCCAGTGTTTGAATATTCCTGAGATTTTCAAATACATTGTTTGTTGGCTTTTTTTGCCTGTGCCAGTAGTTGTAACGCTACACGATGACAAAAGAATACATTAGTGTTAAGATTAGGTTGATCTAGTGGTATTTTAAGGTTTGGGTTTTCATTAAAAATTTTGTACTTATCATTTGCAGGTAGTGCTCGTCAATTTCATAGTACTTTACACAGGGAACTACAAATTGTATAATTTTGCAGCACAATAAAAAAAACCCCAAAACCAACTCATCTTTGTTTTGTTGCTGTCCAAAATTTCCACTGAAGCTTGTAAACTTTTTTTTTCTACAATGGAGACAGGATCAAATTGCAAATGATGTCTCAAGAAGAATATATTCAACCTTTGTATATCAAAGCAAAGTAGTATTGCAGTAGGCATAGTTCTTCAAAAAGATCAAAAACTAGATGCATCTTTCTTTTTCTTCTCCAATGTCCCACCAATATTAACAACACCTACTATAGGATTACAATACCAATATTAATCCTGATTACGAGAATAGGCCTAAAACAAGTGCTTTGTATAAAAAGATATTCAGGACTCAATTCCTGCTTACTAAGATGGAAGCAGCTTCCTAGCAATTTCAGAGAAGTCTGCTAACGTATACCAGTAAGGAACTAGACTCGTGGTGCCAAGGCTACTAAAACACAACAACTAATTATCAATTATCTGTGGATAGAATTAAAAAAGATAAAATATTTTCTTGAACATGACCTGTATACACAATGCTGTCAAATATTCTAGGGTCTTCTACTGCATGCATTTTTTTGTTGAATTCTATGTTGTGGCAACAGGTGATGACAGCACCACTATTTTGTGTTATTTTAGCAGTCACTGGTCTTCCCAGTATTTTTCACCACTCCCATTTGCTGGCAGTATATCATGGCAAAGTTTCAAGAGAAATCTACTATGAAGCCGTGTGTTAACTGGGAAATGTCAACATGCAAAGCCATATCTAGAATTAACCTGTCTTTAACATTTTCAGGCACCCACACCCTCTCTTCTTTCCAAAACTTAATTACAGCAGCAGCTTGCCAGCATTAAAAAAAAACAAACCAAAACAAGAAAAAACACCAAAGAAGAAAAAGAAGGGGAAAAGGTGTAGCTGTATTTAACACAAAGATAGAGCAATAATCCTCCAACAGAGGCACAGAGGCTGGTAACGCTGAACTTGCCAAGAGACAAATGTCTTAAAAACATAAATACCACCAGTTAAGAAGGAATAATTTTCCACTGGAAGTATGAGGACTTACCACCACCAACTGTATTGATAGATATTTTCAACGTCTTCCTTTGAGAAATTATCTGATTTTTATTAGTCAGCTAGCAAATACCCTTGTTCTGGTACGCTGAAAGTAATTATGAATTACTAAGGATCCTTTCTCACAGAAGACGTGTTTCCTCCACTAAGTTTTATAGACAAGATTTTTTTTTCAGATCAAAATGAATCCACAAAACAAGTGAGGATTCTATAATCCCCTTGTTTATTTCTTTAATACAAGCTCTAATCACTGTCAGGTGGTCAGTTACATGTCAAGTAAAAAAGGATAACAATAGGTCTCAATTTAGCTATGGTATTTTTAGAGGGACTTCATCACTTGTAGAGAATGCCTCTGCCACAGTGTCGTGGGCCATACTACTGTTGATGTTAATAGGGAAGCTGTATATCCCTTGGTCATGTCCGTCCTTTCCCAGCAAAAATATGTGTATCAGAGCCAGGTCATATAATGCAATCAGCATCTGAAAAGTATTCTACAGATCCAAATTTTTGGCATCTAAAGAGTGGATGTCCTGAAACCTGCACTGCAAAGTCAGTTCATTGTCCAAATTTCTCTTCTCTCCACATCATCTTGAGCTAGAAGGTACAATCCATCCTCTTCACATAATCATAAAAAAACCCCACAAACCAGGAAAATTAGATTTCTTGTATAATGGCAAGTTCAAGTATTGTCCTATTCTCAAACTGTGAAAGTAGGAATGGGTAGACCTGCAAAATCCACCCTGTGAGGATCAGAACCAGCTTGAGTGTTTGCAGGAGGCAAATGATGACATATGCTCCTTCTACACTATGACATCAAAGAAGCAAAAACCTCCCGCAAAGTTCCTAAAGATGCAGCATTTGCATTTTACATTATTATTAGAGGACTGTGACTAAAAGACTCAACTAATCCATTCAATTCCTTTTTGCTACCTTGTTACGTCTATATTTGCAATTAATTAAGCACAACAGAAATGAGTGACAAGATTAAGCAATTAGGGCTGAGGCCCCAAAACACCTACATTACATACACTCTTACTTAAAACCAGATTTTATCTTTTCCTCTGGTTTGGTTTGGACCCCTTTTCCTTATTAACGTTTGGAGAGTGCTTGGTGAACTAACAGCAGAGCAGGCAGCTTTGGTTCACTGAAAATTTAGGGCAAAGGGGTTTTTCTGAAACCAAGAAAAATACATTCATTTATTTTCCCAAACTGCCAGTCAACGTACCCTGCTCTGCTTTAGAGCTAATTCTCTGATCAGTTTTGATGTGATATCAAAGGAAAAGAAGAGGTAACCTTGGCTTTTGAGCTACTGTGCAGCTCATCTACCGGCGTACATCACGCCACTGGCAGTAGGACAGCACCGTGGATTCAGGATGGGCTGCTGTGTGACACTAATGTCTGATTAGAGCCTAGCTCCATAATGTAATGGAGTTTTGCTGTGTCAGGAAGCCACTGTTATCTTCTATTTCCAAAATTTTTTCGGAGTTCCTTGTTGTCACAGTTCTTTGCACCTTTTGGCACTCAACCACATAAGGCGTTGGCAGTACATAGATTTGGAAGTCCAAAGGCTAGCCACTCTTTACATCAAATGGGGGAAGGAAAAACTAATTTATCTCAGTAAGAGGTTGTAATAGGAAGAAGGCATAGGAAAACTCTGGGACTGGAAGAAAACGGAATTCAGTAATGTCAGGTAGTATTTGTATACAAAATTACACAGAAGATCTTGTGCAGAAACCAATGGTGCAGATTTGGTCAAAAGCCACATATAAAGCTGAATATAGTGAACTAGGGTAAACACCAACACTTAGGCTGAAGAGAGACTCCTGGTGTCCACTTCTCATTCAGCTACATGGAAACAGAGCTTTCTGTTGATGAAGACAGTGTCAGGGCACCAGCCTTAGAAATCACCATAACTCAAACAGACATTTGTTCATTGCCTATCCTTCAGCACAGATCTGAACCTGCAACACTGAAAATTTACTCTGTAACACAGAGCATCCTTATTGCAACTACAGATGATAACTCTTAGTGATATAAATTTTAAGTTGTTATGCTCTTTTCTTGAACATGTGCTTTTTTACACCACTAGACAAGTTATTTTTGTTATGCATGAAATCATAGCATGATTTAGTTTGGAAGGGACCTCCAGAGGTCATTTAGTCCAACACTAGAAAACCCTGGTCCGCTCCACCCAGTTTGGCACTATCCACAAACTTGCTGAGAATGGCCTCCATCCCATCATCCAGTTTGAGCACTACTGCTCCCTGTATCGATCCCCAAGCAACACCACTGGTTACTGGCTGCCAGCTGGACTTTGCATCACTGATCACAACTCCTCAAGCCCAGCGGTCCAGCCAATTTTCCACCTACCTTATTGACCAGCTCATATCTCACCAATATGGTGACAGCGAGTCTACAGGAGACTGTGTTAACTGCCTTACTAAAGTCGAGGTATACCACATCCAGTGCCCTCCCCTTGCCTACAGATCAAGGCATCTCATTATAGGATGATTAATTAATGGCTGGTTAATGTAAAAATTGTGAGGCCAAAGACTTAGACAAGGGTTATGTAAATTACTTTGAGAACAGCCACAATCCTGTTATTAATTGGGATAGTCTTACTCTTAGTTGCTTAAATATAATCAGGCCTTTAATATGTGTTTGCTACTATTCTTATTTTACACGTGATTTTGGTTCTAAAAGTTAGGTATTATTTAAAGTACTATTTAAAATCAACCAAAGAGTCGTTTAGTGAAATGTAATTAATATAATTTTGGGATACACAGGCTCTTTCACTTTTTATCAACCTTAGTGTCATAACTCACTTCAAAAAAATGCTTTTAACAGCCTCGCTATAACAGAGAAAATCTTACATTTTAAATAGGGCAAACACATAATTTAAAGCTCTGAGTCCCTTTTAGTTCCTGAATTCCTCTTTTCAGTGTATGCAATCCATGTGCGGCACTTCAGCCTCCATTTTTGTCTGTATCTGGCATGACAGATCCAGGTAAAGAGAAACACCAAGTTACAAAATGCATAAAAAACCCATGAGACTTGAAAAACCTGGAAAAGCTAGTTGGAAACCTTGGCACTAGCAACCAGAGGAAAACACTCAGTTTCTAATATTTAATCCTTTTGATATTCCTTAATGTTCCACACTTGGAACTTAATGCTGCAGATACTGTAACAATATATTTAATTAGTAGGTTACATGTTCCCGTCTTGGATAGCTTATCAGTATAAAATGAGTCTGTTCATTCAGAGTGAATTCTGAGAATTCATTCTTGCCGAAAACATAAAAGTCCTTTAGAAGAAGACCACCTCCAGGAGCCCTGCACTCTGGAACCATTCCAGTAGGAAAGTCTGTGAGAGCAGACCTGCACTACTGAGTTGCAGGAGAGCACTGAAACTTGATACTTAGATGGGAGAGGATATCATCTGTGTAGCTAATTACCACCATTTTTATGGTATATGCACAGGTACATGAATAAACACTGTGTGTATGTTGCAGGGTCATTAATTTATAAATGGTTAGATTGCAACTTTTATTTGGTTTCCTACCATGAGACCCAGTGAAGAAAACTTCACCGTTTTTCCTCAAAAATAACGGCTGGTGCCTCTGCACCTGACTATTTATAATGACTGTACAAGCCTGTACTGGAAAGCACCCCATTTCTGACTAAAAATGTAGGAAAAAATATTGGGTTTTTTTGTGAAATGGAAAACTGTTCTGAGGAAAGTGACACAGTTTTCTGAACTGTTACAGTTTGTTTTAAACAATAGCATTCATCCACTTAATTTGGTATTAAAGTATTCCTTTTTTTAAAAAAACCAAACAAGCCTCTGCGGTTGGTCACTTTAAAAATAATATGAATTTTGAAGGAGTAAAGAAGTTTAAAGTATTAGGAACAGCAACCCTTCTTCTAACTTAAGTACAGTGTGTTTTCCAATGTTCAACATTCTCAAGTGCTATCACAGCTACAGACATTTTTTTTTTTTTTTCCTCTCTTGCAAACCAAACCATAGGACATTTTCTTACTAAATAGTTTTTGAATACTGATTTGCCATGGACATCATCATGTTTCAGAATCAAAGTCCAGCTGATAAGGTTTGCATCTCTATAGATCAATGTTGAATCTGTGCTATATAACAGATGTGTGCAGAGAACATAAACATTAATCAAAACAGTATTCTTGAGTGAACATCAGATGAAGTCACACCAGCAGATATCCAAGGAATCTGGCAAGGCAGACATTATAAAATGGCATCAAAAAGGTAAAACTTAAGTAACGATAGTTTAACCTATGATGACTGCAGAATTCAGATGGCTACAGCTATACTCAAACTTTGCACATATGGCACCATCACTGCATTATAGCCACTTATTCTTTTCCCTTTCTTTACATCTTAATTTACCACTGCCATCCACCTGTTGTATCTTGCCATTTTTGTGAACAATAAATCAGACTGTATCGGTATATGCACAGCCTAGCAGTAGGAACCATAATAACTCACAGAAGCCTTAATTTACTAATGCTGTTACTTCTGAATAAACAGTATTTTCCAATTTTACATCTTATGCCTTACTGTTTTCTTTTAACTTAAATCATACTTGTTTTCAGTTGGAGGCACTTTTTTTCCTCAAACACACTAGAAAATACATTGCATATTCTCCAAAAGCACAAATAAATATTTAAGACATGCATATTCTTGTTGTTCCCTGAAGATCTCATGCGACACTGTCATTTATTAGCTTGCTCTGGGCCATTACATTTCTACACATTTTACTTATACTGGCACTCAGCCAGCATGGACTGTTCAACTCTAGAAAGCCCACATGTTTTTGTATTTTTTGAAACTAGCATGACAACCATTCTGAAGAGTAGCTCTCTCACCTGGTATGTTAAAATGTAAAACCATGAACGTTGATGGTGTTCTCTCTCTATTTAGTGCTGAAAATGAAACTATTTTTTCAGGTGCAACAAGAGCCATATGAAATCTCCCTAATGTGTAGACGTTCTGTAGCCATATTTTTAATGGAACAGATCCATTAAACTTATCTAGAAATATAAAAAATAAATGCATGAACAACAAGCTTTTAAAACAAGCCCTGCATATACCACTGGACAAAAATCGTAGCTCTGGCAAATGCTGGGTAGCACTCACCTCTGTCTCAACTTAAGAAGACACTGAGAAGTAACACAGCAAGAGAAGCCCTTTACACAGACAGAACCACAATAGTTTTCCGCCAATGTATGAATGCATCAGAATTGAATCTGATGCAAACTGGGGAAATACTGAACTGGGAACAGCATTATACCTCTGTAAAACTAGCAAAACATACCTTGTTTACTTAGTTTTCACACATTTATGTAAAAACTGTTCACTTCAATACATATTGCCCGACTAAATTCTTTGACTGTGTGTGAAAGCTGAGCATGAGAATTACTTTGATTCAAATAATTAGCTAAAGCGCTTCAACATTACTACATGAAAGTTTTTATTTAGTTAAGGAATCATGATCACCTGTAATTTTAGCTTGAGAAAGTCCCAACAGCTTTTTGCTACTGAGTTTTTATCTGCATGAGCTTCACCAGTATGTTAGTGTTCTGCATCTTCTCAATTCACAACCCAGGAATCATCACTGAAAAATCAGCCAAATCAATGGGAATCAATACTAGTAGATCCTGAATGCCACAAGTTAATCTACATCTGCTTTATCAAACTGAACCACAGACATTCTTCATCTCCCATGACCCCTCATCGAATAATTTTTTTTGCTACCGCTCATGAACCCCCTGAAAAGGGAAGGAGGGAAACTGAAGCTCTGATTTAATGAGTAATTACCTCACTGGGATTCGTAAAGTAACTAAATGGTATGAAATGCTTTTCTGCTGAAAATTTTTCTATCAATCCTCTACTGACTATTCCCCTAAGTTTGTCTTGCCCTGATGTTTCCTTTCTTACTGTTTCCGAGTCCCTCAATGGCAGTTACTCTCTTTGAGCTATTAGTGTTACTCAATATTATCACTCAAATAAAGTTTGTAAATCCATTTGCTGTGTGTTAATTGCTTATATTACTCAAGAAGCTAGCGACAAAGGAGATTAGAAGAAAGCAGCCCTCATTTGGTGATCTGTGCATACTCTCAGGTACTGATCTCCTGAAAATCTGACCCAAGTGCTCACTTTTCCAAAATACCTGAACCTTAAAGTTTATATGCAAACCCAGAAAACAAATGAATAAAAAGTTTTCAGGAAAATGCTGTAATCTATCCGGGTGAGGATGTAATTTGATACACTACAAGAATAACTGAAAAAAGACATAAGAATATGTACATACACATATATAGAGATTGTTTAAAAATAATTTCTCTCCTATTTCCACTTTAAAATTAGAGAATCTGTAATTAATTAGAGAATTAGTATTTGTCTTTTCTTCAAATAAATTAGCTAAATATTAATTAAAGTTCAGAATTACACTTTTTGATTTAGGTCACTAATTGCAGGTTCACTAAAAATAGTTCTGACTGAAGAGAATTCTTTCATCACTATTTGCATATCAAAGTGTATTATGATGAGCAAGAATCCTGACACACAAGTATCTTGCAGAACATGCCCTTTTTTTTAAAATAATTTCTATTTCCGAGAGGAATTTATAATAAAATGCTGTTTAGGGCATAGTTCATTATGATTACTGTAGCTGGCAAAAATGCTATTCCATAAACAAGTTGCACAATTTATTGAAATAAATAATAGCCAGACAGCAGTTGTAGATTCAGAGGCTGTTTTGCAACACTGGTTGGTGACCACTGTAAAATTTGAAAATTAGAATTTTTATGGAATTAGACAAAACTGGAGAAATCCTCACAGGCCATTTTCTTGGTAGGTTAAAATTGTTCTCTTTCCCATATGTCTGCCTGACTTTGCTAGGCCGGTTCTCTATGCTTTTCTCCTACTTTTCACTTCTGTATTTGAATACACCATGTTTCTTTAACTAAGTGAGAGGTAACTCAAAGGTGGAATACAAATACCAATGTAAAAAATCAAATTTGATAAGGTGCAAGTGCATGTAACTGTTACTAGAACCTATTCTACAAAATAAAAATCTAAAAATGGGCACAAATCATAGGCACTACATTTGTCGTTTAAATCTAAACTACTCAAATCAGTAAAAAGAATGCTATGCCCATGTTACAGAACAATTTCTAGAATGGTACAGTGCACAGCTAAGGAATAAAATGGCATCTTTGCAAGCAAGTTATATCTGAGAGCACAATGGAATGAAAAGGGGAGGATTTAAACATTTTTACAGATCAGTTATATATTTATATAAATATATATTACTTATATACATAATACATAGTCAAAGTTATAACTATATTTTATATAGTCATAGATATTACTTTTATCATTCTATTTCTGCACCCACAAACACAGTGAAGTTATACATTCAGAAACTTTCAAATGCCATGTGGTCGTGGCACTTCTGAGTGAAAGGGAAGTCAGTAGCCTGCATAAACCTCATTAAAAATTCAGGTACAAGCAGAAGACTAGATTGCAACATTATTTTTCTTCAACGTAGCCAATTCCTTTATCCAAATTCACATATCCTGATGAATGAATAGTGCTGTTAGTGACAGAAAAGATATAACCTGCCCTTTGCATAACCAGCAAAGTATTCTGCTCACAGCGTTGGCTAGTATTCCTTCCTCTAGCTTCTGCAGATCTTAATATTTTATGAACAGGTAAAAATCAAATCAAATATAATTTTAAGTCACATTGCCTGATCATTTTGGGGTTGATGTACAAAACCAATAATTACCCCTACTGCTTACTAAGTAAAGCTTACATACATTCAACAGTACTGAACTGTAAGAACAGTTACAGAAAATGTCTTGTACATGAGCAGTACAAGAGAGAGATGGACAAACTAGAGTGAGTACAACAAAGGGCCCTGAAGGTTATTCAGGGACTGGAGCTTCTGAGGCATATACCAGAAGAGGCTCCAAGAGCTGGCACCGTTTAGCTTGGCAAAGAGAAGACTCGGGATCTTACCAATGTGTATCGATACCTCATGGGGCAGGAGGTTGCCCTTTTTCAGTGGTACCCAGCTGACAGGACAAAAGGCAAGGGGGAAAAACTGAAATACAGGAACTTCTGTTTCACAGAAGAGTATTCTGTAAGGGTAAGACTGAGCAAGTTTCCCAGAGAGGTTGGGGAGTCACCATCCTCGGAGATATTCAAAACCTAACTGGGTATGGCCCTGAGCAATCTATTCTAGCTAACCCTACTTTAAGCAGGAGGTTGGACTAGACAGTCTCCAGAGATACCTTTCAACCTCAGCTATTCTGAACACCTTGAACTCACTGGCCAATTTCAATTACATTTATCAGAGGGATAGATATCTTAAATATACAGAATTCTTCTATCTTTTTTTTTTTTAAATCAGCTGCTAGGAAGTCAAGCTAGACACTTTTTTAGTCTGATAGTCTTATCAGCTTTTATTAAAAGTGAAACATGATTAGTAATTGTGTTTGGCAACAGCCACATAACTAGTTGCAGGTGGTATTTACTAGTCTATTCACACAGTCATTGCACCAAACTAGCCACAGCTCATACTGTCTTTGCCCAACTGTCAGAGCACATGGGTAAAAGCTAGCAGGATTACAGGATGGTATCAGGAGGGAACTCAGGAAGAACAGAGCACCTCAAGGCATAAAGAAGGAAGGACTGAAGAATCTGTTGTTCAGCTAACTAATGCACTTTTATAAATTACTTTGAATGAGACTAATAAAAATAAATGTCACTTTTATGTTCGTTTTTGCTACTTAAAATGTGAGAAAAATCTTGCCGCCTTGCCTGTGCTGCAAAAGAGATTGTAGTATCGTAACATTACCTGTTAGTAGCAAGAAGCTATTCAGCTAAGGGATGACAGATGGTGCAAGGGTTTACTTAAAGAGCAGAGGCTCATGCAGTCTTGGAAGTCTCTGAAATAATGCAGATAACTATGCATGTAGATTCTGTGCCCCAGCATTCTGCTGCAAAACAGGGCCAATGATATTCCTTGTCCTCCCAGCAATGCCAGCAGGATAAACACATTCAATACTGTGAGGTTCTCAGCTCTTCTAACAACAGGAGAGGTAAGTGTTGCAGCTGAAAAAACTGCAGTCACCTGCTATCCTTCCACCTACTAAGTTTTGTATTAATCTTAGTATTTCATTTGTTATACCATATGAACAATGATACTTTTTACCCCTCAGCCTCCATCTATCCATACATTTCCTTATGCTAAGAAAATTTTCTTCTGCACGTTTCCAAACACATCCATATTTTGGCAAAGAAGAAAGAAACACTAAAAATTGCAAAGAATGAAAAATCTCTTTTAAACCTTGATGGTGAATGATGCAATTACAACTTATAATGGAGCCATAACTATAGTAAGTGAAAATACGAATAATGCTAAAACTCAGGCCTCAAATCAGCAATGACTTTGCTTATATGAAATTAATAGATATATAGGAGTATGCACATAATCCTTGCAGGATCAGAGCAAAGGGCTTGACTCGACACCTGCTGAAGTTGACAATAAAGCCTTGCTTTTACAGTCTTCAGCATGTTAAGAATCAAGCCATCAACTTTTCCCGTGAAACATGGAATAGAGATGACCAGACTTTAGTAGCGAAGGTATTGTTTCACATCCTATTTTGTAGAAGGACCTGCTAAAAGCATGACCAATTCAATGTTTCTCTTGCACTGCTAGAAATCACAAGCAACTTAACTGAAGTCATTAGTGTAATTCAGGAAGGTAAGAAACAGGCCAAGGGTGTTGGTACACGAAGCCGTATTGTACCAGACTCCCTTAAAAAGAAACTCCTAGTTAACTTCTGTTCTATTTAGAAACTAATGGCATGATATGGCTCAGGAAAGTTTGCTTTAGGAAAAGCATTCACAGAGGGCAGCTCTCTATTTTAAAAAATTAAGATTCTATTTTGTTAACACTGATAATTTTAAGAACTACAGCTTTCTAAAATGGCACCTTGTACAATAAAACATTCTTTGGTTTACAAGTTTACAAAAATGTGCCTGAAAACCACTAACTTCTATTTATGCACACCCCAAGAAAGCAGAGCTTTTTTTTTCAAATACATATTTTAAAAAATCACTGCCAAAAAAAGACCTCACAGCTTCTCTAGTTTATTTTTAAATGGCTGAGTTCAGTCATAAACACCCCAAAATACAAGTTTACTGTGGAAGTTACATGTTCTTAACTATAAAGTTATGAATGGAGTTGTCACTCTGATTCCTAAATTAATTGTAGAAAAATGCAACATTTTTGTATGTACATTTTGTTTGCAATCTCATATCTCACAGTTAGGAACTCAATAACTTTTTTAACTTTAGTGTCTATTATCTATACAATTGCTTAAAATCATGTATGCAAGCTTTCTTATTTAACTGTTTTACAGTTGAACTGAAAGGTACAGAAGTGCTTCTAATGCAGTATAGCCAGAGGATGTATTATTTTGTATGCCTAAAAGAAATAGGAAAAATTATTGTAATGGGCATGCAGTTGACTATGTAGTAAAATATATTTGATCTTTACTGTCTGAGAAGAAACAGGAAAGTGATGGAACTTAAATACTCATTCATACTCCATGTTGTAATAAGAAAACAAATAACAGTTATATACAACATGTATATAAAATGATGTCTCAAAGGTGAACCACAGAATTTTACTAGAAGCACTGAAATAAACCAGCCTTTAATGTCGCTAGAAATCCTAAGTCAATGTACAAAGCAATCCTTTGTAATGCTCTATCATAAATTTTAAATGTGTAAGCCTTACATGGTCCTCAGCCATTAAACATAAATGGGCCAAATTCTATTCAGACTAGCACCGTTTTGGGGAAGCAGGTTAGTAACCAGAGCATAAATCTTGTCAAAATTTCAGCTGGCAATCAGTACTATAAATCATAATGAATTTTTTTTACAGGAATGATGTTTTATGAGTATGTTATTACAAGTCCGGTTTTTCCTAAATATTCAAAATCGACCTTTCTATAAGGTTTATGTTGAAGGTCCTTGGTAAGACAACCTATCAAATCAGTAGAGTGATTTCATTTTACTTATTGACTAGCACGCTTTATTATTAATGTGCAATATTAATCTTGTTTATTTAATATGCTACTCTATACATTTAGGTATTCGTTTTAAAGACTTATTCTCAGAATGCAGCAGAAGCATGATAGAAGCAAATAGTTCTATTATGTTACAAAGTCCTTATCTTTATTAAGAATCAGGACAATTTAGTATGAGCATGCAATTATACAATCTCTAAACAATATGCACAGTGACAGTGTAACATAAAATAATCTCATCAAAAGCACGTACTATTATCAA
This sequence comes from Buteo buteo, assembly GCF_964188355.1. NCBI lineage: Eukaryota > Metazoa > Chordata > Aves > Accipitriformes > Accipitridae > Buteo > Buteo buteo. The sequence continues at coordinate 28,062,848 of NC_134176.1, read as the reverse complement.
ATGTATAAAAAAAAGTTTATTATAAACACTAAATGTGGCACTCTTGGGCTTTTTAATACTTTCATGTGGCTTTCAGAAATACTTCAAGTCTCTGTACCTGACAAATGATAATTGTAATTAATTATATAATTATATGAGAGAGAGAGATATGTGTGTAGTGACTTTAATTTTTACAGTAAGCTTAATCTCGTACAGGGACATTGGCTGACGGAATTCATCTGCGGACACTTGGAGACATAACTTTACCCAAGCATAGAGCAGCAGTGAAATGAATGTTAGCCAGGATCGGTTTTCAAAATGCATGCAATTTTGCATAGTAATACAATTCTATAAACTTTATCTTTTGTTTTCTTTCCAGAGCTTAGTCTTCTCAAACTTTTACAGAAAGTAAGAAGTAACTAAGTGCTGAAGTAAAAGACAACCACATTATAAAATACAATACTGAAAGTGAGTAATTTATCTCTAATTAAATCACTTTAACAAGTCATATAATCAAGGGTTAACTACCCTGCACAATCTATTATTTATTTAAAAGAAAGCTTTATTAATTTAAGCTCTTTTCTTAAAGACCAATACTACAATCAAAAGTATAATTGTTCTGCATATCTTACCTTGGGGTTGAAAACTGCTTTTTTTTTCCAGTTACTTCCAGGGTTTGCTTTTCCATAGCTATTTATCAGACCACAGTTAAGCCACTGTATTACCTTTCACAGTTCAAAACAAACAACTCTGCTCAATGATAAGAAATTTTATTTGCATTAACTAAAATAACTATACTGAGAAAAATTTCCTTACCATATAAAATTTTTTCTCATTAAAAAATCATGCACAGCACATACTTTTCAGTTGGAAAGAACACATTCTTAGAAGTTTGTACTGAACTAGTTTTTTAAAAAACACCTATGGATAATAATAAAAAAAAAGGTAAAAGAGCTGTACTGTCACCTAGTGGATGAAGGTAGTAGAAGAGTACACCTAGGATTACTTTTTAAGATACAGTTTTAACAACATTAAAACATACCTCAAGTTTTATATTGATTTCCTGGAAGAGATGAGTAAACATCAAGAATTGGACCTATTGCTGTCAGAGGTCCTCTGAGTACTTTAAAGACAGACCTACAGAGCCTTTGGCTCTGAATATATCTTTTAATTGATTCAGTGTAATATTGGGTATTACATTCTAAATCTGAATGTAAATATTGCATTTTTAAGAGCTTGGGATGTAGGAGAAAAACCTCAGATTGAGAGGCTGACTGGTAGTGTAGACAACACAAAGAATAAAGCCAAAAAATGCTGTGCAATTGACCTTTCTTTCGCCTTCTGCTTTGAACACACAACCTTGTTTTTGTACTTCAGGATGTCTTTAAGAAAAGTCTGACAAAGAAAGACTATGAGTGTGATATTTCTGAGAGACACTAGAAAGCGTCTACACTAAAAAGTTTAAGCCACTGAGTTCATTCAATAATTCAATCTAAATATATGCATGGATTAGACCCCTCACTTGTATGGTTTCCCAATAGAAATAATTTTTTTCAGAGAAATTCTTAACATAGCAGCAGGCGAATATTTAATTGAAATTTTGCCAAAACTTTTCCTATATTAGAGCCTGTGATTTAAGAGCAAAGGAAAAGCTTTGCTTTGGGACGCTGGTGTCAATACTCAAACCAAGCCAATGCTGCCACTCTCCCCAACCCTTCTTGTGGAGCAGAAACATAGTGAAGAGTTGTACCAATTGTAGATGTATGATGGGACTTCTCTCCACATAGTCTAATATGGCCGCAGAGGAAGAAGATTTTGGGAATGGTCATTTATTTACTGACCACTAGAATGGATTTTTAAAGAAGGAAAAGTAATACCTCTTATTAAAACAATTAAATGTATGATATTCTACTTGCATTCATTCAATAGTCATACTCTCAAGAAAATTTTCTGTTCTATTCCAGCATTTGAAACATGGGTTGAAGCTCTTTATAACCACCTCATCCTTGTCCATGGATTGAGGAATTATAGAAAAAATGTAGCAAGTATAGATTTCCCCTGGATGGTCATTTTTATGAAGTCTTTTTTTGCAGCACAGAGTAACCCACATTAGTTTTGCAACAATTAGAAAATTCTGTGGGAACATGCATTAGAGCACGTTACTGCAAACCTTGACTATTGTAAGAAACAAAGCATATGCACTGGAACTTCTACGAGATGCCTTCATGGTGTTGTATTACCTGACATTAAATCATTTCACCCCTGTTTGCCTTCAGTGAAGCAAACAGATTTATTTGTTCTTAATGCTGCAGTCTGAAGACTGATTCAATTCAACTAAGGTTCATACTAGGGGGAAAGAAAAAAAAAAAAAAGGCAGACAATATTCTACCTTATGTTACACTTTTCTGAAGACTTAAAAGATGAAGCCTATGGCTTTCTAGTACCAGAAGAATAAAAAAATACCAATAACAACATTCTCTCTCTTTCTAGGTAATACATATACAATCTATCTTGAAATGTTTTAAACAAATAAATAGCCATCCAACAAAAACCTGCAAATTGAAATGCTGTGGAAATCAGAAATTATTCTAAACCTGCAAATTTTGTTCAGGATTTCAATTCAAGCATATTTATAGCAATTCAGTAATGTTTTGGTCTCTGTTTTGACACCAAGTATTTGAAGAAAAAGGTTTATTTCCATATGCATTGTAATGTGCTTACTAAAACAGTGTTTATCATATCTACAGAGGAAATTATTAAACATTTGTGTCATAGTCACATGAGCTATATTATGCATTTTTTCCTAGTGAAAAAATCTATCTTTTCTTGCGCATCCCTTATATGGTTGGCTTCCTGACTACAAATTGCAAATACGCAGCTTAAAACAGAACTGAGTAAACTTTCTGCATTGAATAAATTCTTACTGAGCTGAAGTACCAAACATAGGTAGAGATGAACAGTGAGTTCAATGTGACTAACTGCAATTTAAAAACATGAGTGGCAAATAATACGATGTACTATGCCCTTGGTGTGTGAGACTTCTTCCTCAGTCTCCTTCCTTCTATACTAAACTCAGTGTTTAGTAGAACTGCTTGCAACATACATTTATAATTCACATTCCGTAAGCAGGCAGCCGTATGTGCTTACAGCTTGTGCTTTCAGTCAATGTTCTTACAGGTAAACATGTTTGCTAGAGTATTCAAAGCTGGAAAGCAAACATCAGAGGGCATGATCATTCAAAGTAATTTTAAAAAAAGGTTTGGAGAAACATTTACAAATTCCTTCCTAGAATGCAACACCTTTTAACCTAGACTTTATAGAATACACACTTCAAACAATATTACAATATTTGCAATATTGACTGATACTTCAAATGGACTTTACCAAACTTTAAATTATAACATGAAGGGGTGTCTTGAATGATAAATAAATAATAATTAAAATTCAAGAGCTACTTTGGATGTAATAATTTGTTTCATCTAGAGAAACAAGACAGTTAATAGTTTCACAGCTACGGGAGTGAAGAATCTATTTTCATCCTCTGCATCTTCTTTACAAGACATTTGATATTAAACAAGAACAAGACATTCTAGAAGTTACCCTAACTAATTGTTTCCTAAAGCTGGAGAATGAAGAGTTCAGCGCAGACTTATTCTTTACCCTTACTGTGTTTTGTGAAATACTTTAGAAAATACAGGTGATGTAGGAATTTTTAAAGACTGGAAAAAGTACAATACCTGGAAATAAGCAGAAGAAAGAAAAAAATATTTCCCTCTGACAGCAGAATTACATCTGTTTGGTGTCAAACCAAATGAGACAGATTGAGCTATAGGGTAAATGTTAATGGAACAAATGAAAACTGTGCCTTTTGCACTATGTTTTTCTAGATTTTATACAACATATAAAAGTGGAATTCTCTGCAATCTTTATTTCTTGCATGGACCTCAAAAACTCTCCGAGATGCACACTGTGAGGACATATCGATTTGAAGAAACATTTTCTTTTTGCCTGAACATGTGATGGCAGTTCAACCAAGCTCAAAACATGTATGCCCTAATCATCCATGTCAAGGCTGAGGACAGTGCAAAAACTGTGGAACTACTTTATAAAGTGGCTGAAGCAACAGAGAAGGTTACATAAAAATTGTCTGTAGAGTGCAGAGAAATTCGGTTAGTGGGCTTTTGCAGTGCTGGTCATCTGCTTCCCTCATTTTCTTGTTAAGGTAGGCTGGTTGTGGCAGGGCTGGATGCATTACTAACAGCCAAACCCTATCGAGTTTCTTTGAGCTAAAAATGGACGCTCCCATCCCCCAAGTGTCACAGGATCATAATCTCACCTCTTGTGCATCTCTTTCCTCTCATACCTGACTAAAATGTCTCATGGTTGAAAATATCGTGAGGCAAGAATTTCCTGTGAGATTTCCTGCTAGTCCCGAGTTCTGTAAGGTTGAAGATATTGCAGTTTCTTCCCTCACCTCCCGTCTCAGCTAAAGCAGGAAGTTCATAGACACAAAGGCAAAATAAAGAAAATAAGATTTTAAAATTAAAAAAAAAATAAATCTTAGAATAATTTAAGAAAAAAATCCTAACAGAAAAACACAGCTTTGGTCTAGGTTTCATTTTCAATGAAGATTAGGGATGACTCTAAAGCTTTATAGAAAGTTTTATTTACTTTAAAAGAATCCCAGACTATCATAATCACTAAATGAGAATTAAAAAAACAAATGGTTTCATGTATAGCTGTAAACAAAAGATGCGACTAGATTGAGACTCAGGAGACCTTGTTTCAATCCTCAGCCCAACCACAGGTGTCCTGTGTGACCTATGCATGCCACTCAATCTATCTGATGTTATAGTTCCTTGGCTGTATAATTAAGCTAGTATTTCTCTGTCTCAGAGGGATCCTATGAGGATTAAATTAATAATTATTTGCTTTTGTGTTAGTATGGTGGAAAAGTTTAAGTAGATTCCAAAACAGAAGTTGTGGGAATAAGTGTTGCAGAGTTTAATACATTTTAAAATAGAAACCAGGATGTTGAAAATGGAAGGATTTATGATACAAGCAATTTTAAAATTCTCCTATCTCATCTAAAGGAAAAAAAAAAAGGAAAGAAAACTCCAACAACTTGTTAACAAGCTGATAATTATATAAACCACTAACACAGAGACCAGGAAAGTTGTAAATGCAAAATTACTTTTTCAGCTAGGTTAATTCCAGAATTAACCTATACTAATTTTAACAATGAACTGTGACACATATTCAAATGCACTTGCCTTTTGTAAGTTCTTTTTCTAACATACAATGTGATCAAAGACTAGTGTTAAGAGCTTTAAATCAGAATCAGCAATCTAGTAAATGGCAGATGTCTGCAAGGCTTTCTACTCTTTCCTAAAAGCAGTTGCAACTTGGGAAATGGAAGCATCATCACTTTAGGAGATGAATACCAAGCAGATACAATTAAGAATGAAGCAAACTTTTCTACGGTCTGTTTCAGTATGGACATAACTTCCTATGAATTAAAAGACCGTGAATTTAACTGCATTTAAATATGAAGGAACAGTTGCCATTTCTGCAATTTCCCACCATTGTTAATGCCTAACTTTTCATATCATCAGAAGAACAAAAAAGCACAAAGGCTAAAATTTGAAGGTATACAATTAATACAAGCATTCATAAGAAATCACTAAAAATACTTTGGGAAAGCAAAGGCAGGAATCGATCAATAACAGTTTGCTGTCTAGAAATAGAAAACAGACAGCTTATCTACAAATACATTTAACACTTCATATCATTGCAACAGGTCAGTGAAAAAGGGCTCCACTTCAGCAATCTGACTACATACCTAGCTTGCAGTCAGGGTATCACAGACTGGGCACAGCTTCTGCTATGATAGACGTTCTTAGCATTACTGTTGACACAGGCTGACTTGCCCAGTCAAGTTTTTAATATTTCATGTGTGTCTTCATGTTTCATTACATAACAACTTCTTTTACACATCTCACCTCTGATAGCACTGTCATTATGGAAACTTATTTCTTCAGTAATAGAAAACCGCAAGGTCCTCCTGAGTCAAAGGTCAAATGCAGTCAATTTATTGCAAAAAACTTCAACAACCCACCAAAAAATCTCAGCTGCAAGTTACTACTTCACTCCAAGGAGTTTTATATTTTCCTTGCCTTTTGAAACAACCTACAAGTGATAATGAAATGCTTAAAGCAATAAGAGAGAGAATCAGGTTTCATCTACCTGGACTGTCTGGCAGCATACTGTGTAACAATAAACGAGTGTTCTTAAGTCACAGCATTTCACTGGAAATGAGGCAGAACTTGTGTATTTTAACAGCTTTTTACAACTAGTAACCACTAGCAAATTTATTTTACTTTCTCAGGGAAGACCAGTGAACGTCCCTAATTTAAACTAAAGGGCCATTCAGCCTTGAAGACAAAAAGCACTTCTGCTTAGCACCTGAGTAATACATGGAACATGTACAGGTGAATCAAGAGGACTGGAATCAAAGATAGTTTGTCTTTGGCTGGTCTGAAAGGTCTGACTCATTTCCAGTTCTGTGATCATTTATTATCCAGAAAAGAAAGGCTAGCTTTTTGCACTGCAAACACAGTGGTGGTCTGCAGCTCATGATGAATAGATTTACCAGGTCTGCTCTGAATTGCATGACATAGAGTTTTCCAGCAGGCTCTGACACATATACACCTGATATATGTTTAAACTTCCTAGCACAGAAAGGCCTGAATATCTACCTACATGCACTTTTTCTTAAAGTTATTATATACAAAATACATTCTCAGGTGGCATATTATTTAAAACAACATCACAATAGAGAAATATTTTTCATCAGTAATTTCATATCAGATAAAGACTTCCCCTGCCAGCATTCTGACTTCAGTATAGCAGGGGAGTTTGTTTTGGTCCTAAAACGTCAGTTTCCATATTTTAAAGTTCCACGTTATTCAAAGTTTATACAAGACTGGATTTACATTTGTGGAAATACAGAAAAATAGAAGATAACAATGATGTTTTTTATACTCAAATCAGTGCAACTACTGAAGTGTTTATCTGCACTACCTTGTGATAAATAGCAGAAACTCCAGACAATTACTCATGAACTTGGGAGTTACATGCCAAACTAAGCTTTTCAAAAGTCACAAAGTCCTAATTGAAATCAAAGTATTCACTGGAGGAATATCACAAAACCAAGAAACTTCACTGCCAAAGCTTAACAGCTGTCAATTTGATAGCCACACTGTTCTTTGTAGTTTACTTCGTTTTGCAGATAAAAACTAATTTTACCACTGCACTGGAAGCCCACACCTCCTTTTAGTTTTAAAGAGCCTGCCATTTGAGTAGTTTTAAGTGTTAGCACATGGTTAAAAACTACTAAAGCCAATATTAAAATATTATCATTAATCAAATATTTAGAATTAGCAATTAGAAAAAGCTAAACCAACACTGATAAGCAGTCTTTGATCTGCAAGAGAAAGGATCAAAACACTATGCAACTATGTTAAAATACATAAACCCACAAAAATACAAAAGATAACATAATTTTAAGTGCTTCTTCACTACCTGTGCTCCCTCTGAAATTCAGTTTAAATGTGTAGAATTATCTAACTTTTTAAATAACATGATTTAGTTGATTAGCCTGATGATTACTTGGAGTCCTACACACACAAATCTGAATCTATTAAAAAGACAAAAGAAAGAACAAGAAAATGCCCTTTCATTCAGTTCCTAATAAATCAATGCTGGTAAATTCCATACAGAATTAAGCAAAATATTGATTACTTTCTAAGACATCCTAGAAACATTGTAAACATTGTCTATAACATCCAATATGCAAATGAAGCATACACTAAGCATTCATAAATGCTGAGATAAGTTGTTTTTTAAAGTAAGTTAAATCACTAATCACTATCTGAGCTTTACTCTAAAAGTTCTTTCAGCAAAGATCGGCACTTATTATTCTTACAGTTGCACTGAAGTTTATTTGCTCCAACTCTCACAGAATTGTCATTTCAAAATTTTGTTGGGCACAGAAAGTGCCCTCCACTCTGCTTTATAAAGCTTAGTTTCCTTTACTTAGTCCTCCCTTTTTACATCCTCAGTTCATGTATATATCATTCTTCTAATTCTTTAACTTTCTTCTTACAAGGAAGAGGATGTCTTCAGTATTAGTAGAAAAGAGCGTGTTGTCACTCTCTCAATACCGCTGACTTCTACATTCACTTGCTATGGCAGTAAGAGAGAAGACAAAAATTACAGCACCCTAAAGGGTATTGAGAGGCTATACAGTGTATCAGGATCACACCTTTACGGATTTGGATTCAGAAGACAGAAGGGGGAAATATTACCTGGTTAAAAGGGCTTCACCTCAATTGCAGGAACATGAAAATCATCAGAACGTGACTGGAAAAGATTCTGTATCAATTTCCTTCAGAATTAAAATCAGCTGTATAGAGCAGTTATAACATAGCTAAATTCTTTCACGTAGTTCCCAATTAGTGAGAACAACTCTTGGATGGGTTAAATCTTGGTGGCCTAATTAATAAAGGAAATTATCTTCCCATAGAGGTAAGACATAATGAAATGAGACAGTTAGAGAGCCTTAGTACTTTCCAAGACTTTTCACAAGTCAAACTCAGTCTGAGGGTGAAAAGACTCAGATGAAGACCACACTTCCCTTGTATCTCTGGAGAGGCCCATAAGCTGAGACTACCTGATCCATTTGGGTGCTATTAACTTCCCTAACTTTGTTTTTTTTAAGGTCTGGTGAAAAACAAACAATGTATAAAATATTCTGTCTATATGACAAATAAAACGAGAACTTGAGCCTATGTTTTTGGATTCATTGATACACCATCCTATCTGAAACCTAGATACATGCAGGTCTTTTAATTATTTATTTTTTTAACATTATTTGTTGGATTATCTCCCAAATTGGCTGGATTACAAACATAATTTCCCTGACTATATTTCAATCCATATACTTCAATGTTCCAGGACAGGCAGAACAGCTTTACATTCTAGTTTTTGCTGGCACAATTAATGAAGGGGAAGATGCTTTTAAGAAGTATCTCCCTTTTTGTCCTATTCAATTCTCTATCAGGACAAGTACACGGAGATTACACATATATAGATACCCATATTTTGAGACAAAGAAGATGAAAGCAGACCAACAAACTACTTAATATCTCCAACATGATGATATACTTTTTTTTTCTTCCTGAATAAACACTGTTTATAAGATTGTCTTGTTAGGAAAATTAATTCCTGAGCCCAAATACAAATACAAATGTGCAGTCTCAAGGAAGACAAGATCATAGCTTGGCCTTTAAGAACAAAGTTGGTATTAGGACCTTTAGCTAGTTTTGTTTCAACTTTTGAAAAAAACCTTTTGGAGTCAATGTCAGTTTGGACTGAAAGATATCTAGAGACTCCAACTTTAACTAGTAAAATTGACTGAAGAATGGAAAAGGTTCTCATTTCATACATACTACAACTAAGAGCAACTTATACATCATTGTTAAAATGGAAGCTTAAGTTTTACATGGATTTCAAGAATGGTTATGAGTGCACACATTTTCATAATTTTAAAACCAATTCAGTATTTAGATAACTAGCTGCTCCTGTTGAAAGTGTAATATTCTGAACTGGAAGTGAGGTTAAAGACATCCCTTCTTCCACTGATCTGATCTTATAAAAGAGACAAATCGATTTCTTTATTAAATAGTGGCACCATCTTTCCAGTTCTTCCACTTCCAATCATTAGGGGTAGACATCTTCAGATCTTTTTTTTTTTCCAGTTTTTTTTCTTTAAGTGAAGTTGAACAGAAATAGTCTTCCAAATAGAAGACAGATCTATTCAAATTACATGTCAACTGTTATTTTCATTTTCAGTAAAAACTGCAGGAAAACTAAGTTCTATAACATTTGCCCAGGTCGATCCCAGAATCCTTTTTCTAAACATTGCTTAAAATTCTGGTATGTTCATCTAAAATTTTCAGTTCAAGTGAATATTTTAAAAGGAAACATCAGTTCAAGAAAATCATATGTATAAAATAATCAAAGAGCATCCATGTGCTGATGATCAGAAGAGAAGATAAACATAGAAAATTTCTCCAGGAAAAAAAAGAAAAAGAAAAAAAAGAGACAGTGTACGAAGTCCCAGATTGGTCATACATTTTGGTACTGGTCAATAAACTAGACCACCATATATAAACAAAACATTCCATTCAACATTATGTCAACCTTTAACAAAAAGATCATCAATCAACTGCAAATGCATGTTCTATGCACCTGTAAAATCTGATGGACATTCTTTCAAGTTTTTATTTCAACACTGTGTCTGTCAGAATTACCCCCCACTATAAATGTATTATTAATGTTGGGAGAAGTTTTCCAAATGTCACCAAAATGAATTAGTATCACACTGAGCCCAAGACTTAAGAGAGTCACCATATGCATTTATGTATTTTCCCTCCTGTAATACTGACACATTTATATCTTTTCCATGTCTGCTCCAGGTCTGGCGGAACTGCACAGTACATGTCTCATTTATTTTGTTATAACATGGTAACAAATATAGGAATTTATTAGCACAAAGTTTGTTGAAAAATTGTTAGCACAACATCCACCCATATGATGCTTCAAATCAAAACAAAGCAAACAAAAAGGTTTTTACTAATAGTATGACAAAGTGAAGTAAAATACCTATTGCACTACGCATTGTTTCTAATGTAATGTTAGAACTTAGTTGGGTTTCACATTTACATATAGGATGGTGTGTTTGATAGTAAAGGACTCTTCGTAGTGGATAAAGGTATAATATGAATAAAAAGTTGGAAACCAAAGCTAGACAAATTAAAACTAGGAATAAAATACTTCTTAACAGCAATATTAGTTAGCTTTTAGAATAATTTCTGAAGTGCTTCTGGATTCCCTGTCACTAGGACATATGCTTTTTAAAAAAATGTAAAGCTAAATAAGGGAAGACATGCAGTGCTTGTTACATCAGAGAACTCCATCACAAAATAGTGCTTTCCTAATTTGCAATCATATAATTTATATTCAGTTTACTGCCTATGAACTTAATGTTCGAGAGAGAGCTATAACATACTACAATAGGAACACGCTATCACTTAGTTCCCATGCAGTAAGAAGGATACAAGTTTCAGGGTGGGACAGGCAATGGTGTTTCAAAGCAAAGAGGCTATTTTTCATTTATAGTTCAACTTCAAACAGTGTATATAAGCACATGCATGATCTTGAGAGCTATTCTCTTGACTTCACTCTGTCCACTACATAAATAAAAGGAGGCACAGGACTTCATCTTTAAAGATTTTACAATATTCTTGAGAAACTATACATTTTGGTATATTCATCTGACTTCCTGAAACAAAAACTGTACTTCTCAACTTCCTCTTCACATACACAATGTAAAAAATGCATTCTCCAAGTGCATCAGTTAAGTGTGTCTGATTTCCTGTAATCTAGCTAGATGTTCTATTTATGTTTTCCCTTACATCACTAATTCAATAACCTACTCTGGCACACTTTAGCTATCCACAATTTTTTTAGTCCTTACTTTATAACCTAAAAGGCCCTCATTATGTAGAAAGCAGCATCCTGAACAAATGAATGGTGATGCAGGTCACAGTTCTATTAATTTTATTTAAAAGTCTGTAAAAGTTTTATCAAAAAGTCAGTAAAAGTCATTAAAGGTCATAACATAAGACCCTCATTCAGATTTCACTTGAGCAAAATTCCAGCTTCTATAGATTTCAAGGACAGTTTGCCTGAAGAAAACCTTACTATAGGTTTTATGATTTGTCCTGAAGTAAAGAATAGTCACTTACTAGTAGTAAGGACACAGACAATAAATGGATATATTACATAAATATTAAAAACAGAAAACAAGACTTTCACAAAGCAAGTTTTATGGCTTGTGTGGAATTCTTTGCTGGATCCTGGAATTGTTTCACTTGGACTAGGTGTTAGATTTCTCTCTACAGCTGTGTGAATCCTGCAGGGTTCAGTTCACAAAACGAACCCCTGCAGTTTGATTCAGAAGGTTTGGAAAGGAACCAATATCTCTTAGTTCACTTACAGGTTCAAGCATTTGGTCATCTCTTGAATTCTTAGCACCTTTACGTTAAAAGATTAATCCCTGTAATCACCAATGAATGAATGCTAGGCAGCCCAAGGACTCCTTGCATATGCGTACACGGATGTAATTCACAGAGCTCCACAGTCTTTGAGACCCCTGAGGATCTGACTATAAGCAGGACGAATAGGAGAGTTTTCCCGCTCTCATTTTACTCCAGGGAAGTCAAAAACCCCAAAGAGCTTCCAGATCTGGAAAGTAAGGTGGCGAACACTAAACTGACCCTAAATCAAGCCATTCAAAAAGGCCAGTAACAGGGAAATCACCAACTGGTAACTTGGATAACTCCACTCAAGGAGTGTGACTCTAAATTATGTTCCAAAGAAGCTGGGAATTAACAACCAAACTGAAGTCCTGTAGATTCACAGAGTTACTCTTCAAAAAAAAAAAAAAAAAAAAAAAAAAAAAATCATTACAGCACTTCAGGATGAATGGAAACGGTTGGCTATAAAAAGGAGATTGCAGGATAGTCACAGTGCAAATGGTCACAACCTTCATAAGCACAGACTAAGGTTCTTTAAAGCATCAGATCTGAATTAAGCTAAATTTCGTATTTGATAAAAATAATCTGTACATCTCTTCCGTGCTTCCCATTTCACTTCTTTGCTCTGGCCTGCATCCTGATTTTTCTTTTTTTAGGCAGTAAAAACCTTGCAAAATATCTCCAGTCCATAAAGTTATTATTTCTTTTTACATGGCTTTGTCTACAAGCATAGCCATCTGTGGCTATCAAACACTGCATTAAACAGAAATTTACATCTTGCATTTGTGCCTCCTTTCAGCCTCTAGCCTGTCACAGCATCAAATTAGACTGGAGGTATTAGGTTACACTAGCAAATCATTTGTTCACCAACTCTACAGCTAAGCTATGATTTATACTAGGAGAGTTCTATATTATATTACTCACATGCTGTGCTGGCTTCTAGCATTTCTACAAAAATGGCTGAGAAATTGAAGTGATTGAAACTCATCACCTTGCATTGAAGGGGCTGGTGTTAATCCAAGGGTGAATCATTTTATGTTATGGCCTTTCCCTGGTGTGACTGAAATGCCTATACCTTTGTTGGTGATTATGCATGATATTGCAGAAGCAGGGTGAATGTGAAGATTTCCGAGACAACGCATGTGAAAATCTTGATGAGGTTGAGGAACAAAGTTGTGAACAGCAATGAACAGAGAAGTTGAAGAAGGATATAACTAGTAAAAACCCAAAATATCTGTGGCAACATCTTCCTCCTTCTTCTTCACTAGGGAAGAAGAAATAAGGGGTTCCTGAGCTGAAGATTTTCTAAGTCTAGCAAAGATTTTAATTCAATGGATGGGAATAATTTTAAATTTTTAAAACTAATTTTCTTTTCTGTAGTGAAAGCTTTCCACTTCAGTAGCTCATTCAACCAGTTAACCTTCAGACCAAATTATTATAATGTGATCTACGGGAGACTGCTTTTGAAACCTCTTGTACACTGGATGTTTGGTAGAACATGGTAATAAAAACAAACCAGGACCTTTGCCTGTGAAACTAATGTTACACCTAGCATTTGCTATGAGTCGGGGAGAGCGAGGTCTAGGTTTTGCAGTCTTATGCTGTTGGAGATTGGCTTCCCTGGAAAGGAAAGGGTAAAGGGGAGGGTTGGATATTTTCAAATGGAAAGGAAAGGGTAAAGGGGAGGGATGGCTATCTTCAAATGGAAAGAGGATAAGGAGGGAAACTTTACCGCTGAAGGCCCAGAAGCCTGGGATCAGCACTGAAAAAACTCAACATCTGCACGGTCAAAGTTCTTTGAATTAATCCTTTTGTCCTATGTTTCTACTCTTCTTAGTTATTTCACACTTTTGTGTTGGAACTGTAATAGATTTTGTGTACTCCCACTGTATAAAATACTGATCACCACATATCCTTTATGTCTATGTGCCTGATTGATATTTAATATGGTTAATTTGCATCAAGGCAGCTCAAAGCCTTCGAGGCACTGAGAACAGTGATAACAGTACAAAGTAAGTGTTAATTTATGAGCTGTTCTTTCTACTTAATATAAAAGGGGGGAATGCTTTTAAATCAGTGTTCAACAAGCTGAAAATTAATCTCCTTGTATGAGATGTCTGAATGAGGTAACATACAGCCAAGAAAAGCGGCATTTAAAAGCAGAGTCAGTAGTTTGAATGTCTGATAAAAATCTTTAGGCAGATAGTTCATTGGAAGTAGTTTTCCTAATCAGAAAGGAATGTTGTATTAAATCATCATATTTTGACACAGTTTCTGGAAGCATATGTGTTGCAGATTCTCTACTAATTTGGAAGGCAGCAAGCCTCTATGGATAGGAAAGCACACAAAGCACATCTGGGAATGCAGAAGCAGCCCTGTGTGTGCTTCCATGAAGCATAAATGCTGGCATGAAGCCTGAATTAGGTCGGAGTTTAGGTGTTAGATCTAAAAATGATTCAGCACATGTGGCCACTACAACCAGTATTCTTTAAAAAGATTACCTTTTATCAATTACATATACTGGTGCTGCAAATCTATAAATCTGGCCAGAATTCTGCTTCTATTGCCTCCTGAGCATGAGAGATGAACACAAAAAGCATGCAGAGTTGCTATTTCTGCTCATAAGATAGCAGGAAAAGAAATAAAGACGGTGGGTGAAAAAAAGAACATATGCCTCTTAAAAGCAATTTAGTACGTGAAATGCATCTATGATTTTGCAGTAATGACACGCGGATAGTTATATTATCATGTCACCAGAAAAAGGAGCATTGTTTGGGCCCCTTAATTGAGCTTTCCATGTCATAAACTATTTGGATTTCCTTCCAATTTAAGTATCATTTGAACTTCTTGAGTTTCAGTGCACATTTTAAGGAGCAACTGCAAAAACTTCAAACCACTGATACACTCTATTCTTTAAATTCAGTTATACACAGGCTTAGTCTGCAACTGCACACACTAGAATAAAGGCAGTAAACTTGCTGAGGGTTGGTGTGTGAAACAAGGCTGAGGACAGCTTTTGTCATTCCTCCTTCTCCATTTGCATAACCTGACCACATTGTGGGTTAATTCAGGTTGTTAAACCATATGATCATAAGAATGGCTGTACTGGGTCAGATCAAAGCTTCATCTAGCCCAGTACCCAACAGCAGATGTTTGAGGGGTTTAAGAACAGAGCAGAATGATACCCTTCCCCCTTGCAATAGACTTCAGTAATTTACAGCTGAGGGATTCCCCACACCAGAGGTGGTTCCTTCTGTATTTCATATTCCTCAGGATTTCTTTACAAACCTAAAGAGTCCTGACTTGTTTAAATGTTCCCTGTACGAATACTGGTTCATGGTGAGCCTTGCCACCATTCCCAGAATCTGGCCAAGCTCTAACATATCTTTATAGAGACAGAAGATGACTGTAACAGCATATGGTCTTCAAAATATGGTAACACAACAGCTGTAAAAAGAAACATAAATTTTGTTCTTGGTTTTGTTCTCTGTTCCCTTCCAAACAATTACTAACATTAGATTTGTTTTCTTTTGATTGATACTAAACTAATATTTTTGCAGGACTATTATTTCTATTTGTCTCTTTTGCTAAAGGAATTTAATACAAATATTTCTACTTCTGTTTAGAAATATGTCTATTAAAAGCCTAAGATCTAACTACTGAGTAATAACAGACATCTCAAGGTCTGTCTTTTCATATGCAAAACCAGGATTTCCCCCCCTCCCCTACCTATTAATTTACACTAAACTACACTGATTTTATCTGACATTCTATCACAAAGCCATTCAACAGACTTTGTAAACTCCATTTACAATTCTCTATAGTTGGCCCTTGTTTACATTTCCTTCTGCAACTGTATAATTCACAGACTGTCACCTCACTATTGCTCCCTTTTTTTGAGATGACTCACTGGTGATACCCATTTGCTGTGAAAATTGACCATTTACTTTTAGTTTCTGTTTTCTTTTGTTCAGTTATTTATCCAATGCCATTTATTTTTTCCTTATTCTCTGGCAGTTTCTTAAACAACCTTTGGTGAGGACCCTCATCAAAAGTCTCTTGAAAATCCAACTAGACTGCATTCTTTGTACACATTTCTTTTGACTCCCTCTGAACTCCCAGAATCTGACTTCCCTTTCCTATGTCCATTTTGACTCTGCCTATACGCTTACTAATTCTAGACTGGATTCTAGTTCCTGCTAATCTGCATAGCACAGATGCCAAATTCCTTCCTCTGTAGTTCCCTGGATATTTCCTGAAATAATTTTTAAAAAGCATCAGGGAAAATTCATCTTACAAACCAGCAGAATAGTGTTCTGATTTTGCTCCCTGAACTGGCTCACCATGGAACTCTCCGGGTTCCCTCACTGTCAGTCAGGTAAACTCTACAGCTAAAGAAAAAGAATGTATCTAAGGAAGGAAAAGGAACAAGACCATCCTTTCCCATGATAGCTAGCTGTTGGTCAGCTGAGGCATGATACTATATAAATTGTATAAGTAACTTGGTTGATTTTCAGCAAAGAGCACTGGGGAACGTACGGGTGAGCTGCCATGTAGCAAGCCTGTGCAACGGAGAATCTCAAGCAAACAGCAAAAACATCTCAAAGTGGCATAACTGAACGCAAAATACATTTTACTCTAAACCTCAGTTCTACTTGCAAAACTACTTTTACGGGTTAGGATAGATGCTACTGAGGTGGATTTTTGTAACAGTCACTATGTATTCACCATAAATGTAAAGGGAGTCATTAAGTTCTTTTAAGTAGCTAGACAGGTGAAATGAAAACAGTCTTCACCCCAGACACAAGCACATACAAACAAACATGGGTACACGTTTGGTTGTGTGCATCTGCCACCAATAAAAGAAACAGCAAAAACCCCAGAAAAACTCATGAAGAAAGCAACAAAGTAGTGCTGAACACAAAAGGGTGTTTTGTGATCCTCGGGTTTCAGATTTAGCAGTTTCTGCTCTCACTGCTGTGGCTGTACAAAGAGCTGTGCTAACACAAGTGAGGAGGAAAGGGGGACACAAAAGGCAATTTTTCTTCCTGCTAATTACGCATTGGAAAAACACATGGAGAAACTGAAAGAATGATGCTGAGAAGCAGCAAACAAGATAACATATGTGGACTGCAGGGAGGATATGCAGAACTGGGGGGAAAAAAAAAAAAGTCTAACTTCTGTAGCAGGCACAACCCTAGAAATTAATAGTAAAGAATATAATGCTTGTCCATGTGCTACTAATTCTATAAAAGGAGTCAATGTGGCTTTCATAGAGGGAAGTTATATCTCACAATGCTACCTCAAATAATGCCAGTTGTCAGTCAGCAAGTAAATGAGATTAAACTGATTGATTGTTCAGCTCTGGGGCCCCCAAAATAAAACATGGATGTGCTTGAGTGGGTCCAGAGGAGGGCCACCTCCCCTATGAGGACAGGCTGAAGGAGTTGGGGTTGTTCAGCCTGGAGAAGAGAAGGCTCCAGGGACACCTTACAGCAGCCTGCCAGTACCTAAAGGGGGCCTACAGGAAAGATGGGGAGGGACACTGTGTCAGGGACTATAGTGATAGGACAAGGGGTAACGGTTTTAAACTAAAAGAGGGTAGATTTAGACTACATATCAGGAAAAAATTCTGTACTGAGCGGGTGGTGAGGCACTGGAACAGGTCACCCAGAGAAGCTGTGGATGCCCCATCCCTGGAAGTGTTCAAGGCTGGGCTGGATGGGGCTTTGAGCAACCTGGTCTAGTGGAAGGTGTCCCTGCCCATGGCAGGGGGAGTGGAACTACATGACCTTTAAGGTCCTTTCCAACCCAAACCATTCTATGATTCTATGATAGAGATGGGGTGCAGGAAGCCCTAACGTGGTAGCCAGAAGCCAGGAAAATATACTGAGAGAAGGATCAGCCTTCACTTGCTCTGTTCTGGTATGATTTTCCTAACAATTTACTCATGGCCATTGTCAGAGGGAGCTCACTGGACATCTGCTCTGAGACAGTACATGCACTCCTACCTCATCCTGCTCTCACAGAATTTGTTGAAGCTGAACAGTTCTGAAGCTTCCACTCTGCTAGATCTGGTTAAGATTGGCAAAAGAGTGAAAAAGTTATGAAGGGGAGGGAGCAAAAGGCAGCGAGAGACAGACACAGCAGGATTACATGAGCCTTCTTTCTTCACGTTCCTAAATGATTCCAGCAAAAGCTTCTGCGGAAGACTTGGCCATGGTTTTTATCTTGAAACATTTAGAATTTAAGAGGGTTTTTTTCATTGTCTTCAAACATATTTGGATTTAATGATAAAAATGCCACAGAAAGCATTTTTCTCTTTGAACAATACGTTCTGTTTCCTGTGATATATACAGAATTAAAGATCCCAAACCTACACAATTACAAAATCTTCACTGATACACCAATATTTACATTTCCCTATTTTAAGTAGAGAAGAGAAGATAAGTATCTCAATTAGGGTCATCAACTAATTTAGCTCTTAAGATGTACTATCTTATCTGATCTCATGTAGATTTTTGCTAATTCCACATATTTTTGAAAAGGTTTTGTCTTGCTAAAGAACATTGTTATTAAAAAGCAAGGAATTTACCCTACCCTAAACTAAGTGTGCTCTGATTGAATAGGTTAAAATTAGATATTAGCACACAAGCAAACACAGACTTTTACATGTGAATACTATGAAAATCAAAACTGTTCTAAGCTCTGCTGTTGACTTATATTACAGTAAGAAGTTAAGTTTCAAAATCTAAGCACACCAAAACTTCACAAAAGTGAATTTCCAATTCTGAGCTCTGCAGCTTGAACCTATTTCTAGTAAGAATTTATTGCTGTTTTGAATTGTAAATGGAGATTTAGAATATAAATAGGACCATCTGTAAATAATGGCATTCAAGCACCTATCATAGACAAAAACAAATTCCTTTTAGCATCATGTGCGGCAAACATTTTATTTACATAGATCCATAACAGTATTTAGATAGAAGTGTAGTCAGTGTGTTGAAAGCAACTGGGTCTGGGTAAGAAGTCACAGGGAAAACCTCTGTGGCACAGGAAGTCCTTTCACTTTTCAGAACGTCATCCATCATGCTGGGGAAACGGCAGGAAAGTAACCTACTACTTCTTAATAGGCTTCTGCATAGCAAGTCGCTTTGAAGCAGCAGCTGCCCACAGTAAATTTCGCTGACCCTTAGAGCCTTTCCCCAAGTTTTCCAACTGTTTTGTCTCCTGAGTTACAACTCAGTGTTAGGTCCAAGTCACCAGCACCTGACAAAACTTAGAAGCTCCAACAATGTGAGAATGTAAAGCTTTCAGGGATGTTGTCTTTTCCATACAGCACCAGCAGAGAGACCTGATGCCATTACATTTACCAATAGAGAAACTTTTCTCCCTCTGAGACAGGGACTATTTTAGAGGATGACATTACACTATGCACATGTGCACTATTACAGAATGTAAGATAAACAAAATGTTAGATTCCTGGCACAGGAATTAGCACTCTCTCATGATACCGAGTGCTATATCTTATTCATTAAACCTTAAACATGTAATAGTTTAAATCTGCTGTTTGCACTGAAGTGGTGAAATTAAATATTAACATGCAATTATAGAGAATGGCGGAGTATATCATCCTAACAGTATCCTACAGACATCAATTAATTAAGCCTTACAATACTTGTTTATTCATGCCCCGCTAATCAAATGCACTCCTGCATTTTTTGTTCCAGCATCTGTGGACTCAGTGCCAGCAAATTACTTGTTCTGCTTAACTTTCTCCTTAAACCATTCTTTCTCACCAGGGTTTGTGAAACAGAAGACATTATACCAACTCCACTTTAAACAAATCCTTATTCATCGTCTCCTCCTGTCCTTGCTGACACCGGGTGTCACCTTTCTTCTTCCCACTCCTTATCTGTTTCCTTTGGATTGCCTTCCTCTTCTTACTTTTCCCAATGCTGCTCGTATGTTCCCTTCCCCTTTTGTCTTCCCCTCCCAACAGCAGTCTGCTATGGGTTCTGTGCATGCCATACTACTACTATATAAGCATTTACCTTTCACAGTGCCTTAGTCCTTCCTTCTAGAATGAATAAATCACAACAAAATTAAAAGATTGAGGATTTTTAAGAAGGTCCACTTCTTTTCTATAAATTTTGCAAACCAGGATATTAGTAACTTTTCCCATTTTCCTGTACCTCTGATTTCTTTTTCATTTTTCAAATGGACTACCTAGAGAATAAAAGTTTCATTTAGCTTCAACAGTGGTGAGTAATCTAGCCTGATATAAATGCTTGGCATGCTTATGTTAGTGTTGGAGCTCCAGCTACTCTGTTAATGCTCAAGGTTAGGTCTTCTATACTGAACACTGCTAGATTTAATTGTGTTAAACACCAAAAATAGAACATTAGCACACTAAAATACTATGGCAAGATCACCACTTGTCCTTTACACTTGCACATAATAAACGGATTGTAAATGTCCTTTTAGCTCCTCATATGAATAAAACATGGCAGGGGGTCACATAATGGCAGAAAGAATATTCATTTCAAGACCATATATCCCTGAATAAGAAGTGGTTGGGATAGCAGAAGAATATTTGCCTTTCTTGGAAATTTGCCTGGATAGTTAGAAAACTAATAGGAAATGAGATTAAATTGCTACAAGTATAAACTAGAAACAAACCTGACCAAAAAAAGAAAAAATTGTGACATTGAATCAAAATTCATTACTTCATCTAGTTGGGAGACCATGCAAGTCAATGTTGTCCCTTATGCACCACTTTATGTAAAAGATTCCTGAATAAACAAATAAAGAATTGCTTCATGAGAAAATATCATCATCTGTTTTCTCTTTTAGAAGAATTGTGAATGAGTAGGAGACAATGATTAAACAAGAAGAAACCTGGTAGAATGATTTTCAAGCATAGACTTATGCTTCATGGAATTCCAGCAAGCGAATACCACACATGTTGTCAAGTAGCCTGAAAGCCAGACACCACTAGCCTACCAGTTATGCTTCCAAATAAGATTTCACAAGGTGAAAGGGAAAAAACGCACCCTAATTTTGTTGGTTTTTAAGATTCTATGTAAATCACAATTGGAAAAACCTGTAAATACCTGAAGTTTTAGGATTGCATTGGGTTGCCCAAAGAAACAGCAATAATATCTTCAGAAAGTATTAAGATTGAGAAAAATGGTGCAAAAATACATGTATCTGGAAAAATCATGAAAGACATGCCCAAACTAGTGAGCCTTGTTATTGGCTGTGGTTTTGTACTTTTTCTTTTGTTATTTTTAACTATGGCAGTATAGAACTCAGGGCAAACTACAAAAGCTCATCTAAGAAATGAGGTATAAACTTGGGTGATGAACTCATGGTAGGACTTACCCTGCTGCAGTTAGTATGGTAAAGTATTTAACAAATTTTTATTATGACTAGCTGAAGAATATTTGTATTTCAGTGCAATCAACTATGAGTTCAGTGCAGACTTCTTATTCTCTACCACCAAGCTACACAACGGAATGTTTGTTATGCTGCTGCACACAGCCCCAGTCACAAAGACTGTTTGATGGCACACAACTCTAAAACGATCAGAAGATGTCCATTTGTACTAGGCAGGGTGGCAGGAGTTAAGCTGGGGAAAAAAAGCACTCTGCAGTGCTTACTTTGCTGTCTGTATTATGCATATACAGATCATGTGGGATTTCTGAAGAGAATTCTGAGCTGAAGGAATGCTTCCAAAGACACATAATTTGCAAATTACTGTAACAGTCTTGTTACTTGGATCAAATAATCCTTGAACACTTAATTTGCTTTCAATGGACATTGACACCAAGCACTAAAAGCTTCATTTACAATAAACGGGGGAGGAAGAAGATACACTACTTCATACAGCCATGGTGAGGAGAATGTGTGTCGTCACAATCAAACTTTGAGGAGAGCTATGGACCCTTAAACTTCCTTTCTAATAAAAGAACCAGAAAGACAATTCTTAAGCAAAATAATTGAAGAATGGTCTCTATCTGGGAGAAGAAAGACTATATGAACTCAGATTAGATGGCTTCTCAGAATTAAACGGTCCTAATTTGGAAAGGAAAGATTACCTTCAGAAATCAATTTTGAAATCGTATTCAAGGGGTGAAGTGCTATTGAGTAGCTCATGCATTTCTCAGCAGGTGTGGTTTTAGCAAAAAAGCAAGCTTAGTTTTGAATGACAATACTAAGACTGAATACCACTCAATCAAATCTTTGGCTCCTTCAGTTAAGACACAGTTCAGAGAAATCATAAGCAGAAACTAGCACAACACTGGCAAGTAAAAACACATTTTATATTATTCTTTGTTTTGTAATGTTGATTCCAATTGTAAAGTGGAAAATATAATCCCTTCTTTTCTTGAAATCCTCTCTATAATTTTTTTTCTTTACCTTTTTAAACATGTCGAGTGTCCAGAATGAAATGAGGTGAATCTGACATATGGAGATTCTATAGAGAAAACAAATCCCCAAACCCCAGTATTAATGAAATTTAGTGCAGCATGGGAACCTCAGGAATTACAGTTTGCTTCTCATCAAGCTGCAAATGGCATTTTAAGGACTGGTACAAGAATCAGATCTTGCTTGTAGCCGGCAGATGTAAATGAAGTCCCTTTTGGCAAAGATCAAAGAATAATGCAAAACCATTGTTTAACACCATTTTGTCACAGCAGCTCTGAAAACCACCATAATATAAATAATAAACTATGTTATTACAAATCTTCCAGCCCGTGCAACATCTTTAGCTCCATAACCTACTCCAGTCCTTCTGTTTTTTTCGGCCAGGGTAGTTTTAACCTGGTTGCATCCTCTGATGCAGGTCTGGAGTGAATCCACACAAATCCTCCTTCTTATTCCAGGAATGAAGATGGCAACAAGGGAGGAATGCACAGCTGTAAGCAAAACCATTTCTTTAGCAGCAAATACTAGACCATTGTTTAAAAGCAAACAAACAAAAAAACAACTTAAGTGCACTGACAATTCCTCCTCTCACATCAGTCTTTAGGCCATGCCCCTCAGTGGACACAGTAATCAAATTTTTCTTTCTACGGTACCAATAGGAAAAAGCCATAGAATAGCTCTCTGCAAAGGCCGTTTCACTATTGCCAGATAGTAGCTAAGTATCCCAGAACAGGTTGCAAGATCTCTTTGTCCAAGAAAAATGAAAGGTACCAAGATATAAAAATTATAAAGCGAAGGCTGCAAACAGATTTGAAATTACATTTTTAACTGTTTGAGACAATCAATTTTGCTCGTATGGACCTATTTTTCATGGCACCAAATACAAATACATTCAGCTAAATCAGCACCTTTCTTGAGAGTTCTTCTTGAGTAATTTTTACATGGATAATGCAAGGTTTCCTTTATTGATACCTGCCAATTTTCCAACAATTTTAGGATGTGGATAAAATGGTATCTTCTTTTGATCACCAGGTTTATTTTTTTAATTCTGTTTATTATTCAGTTAAATGAGCCACAAATGAACTGTACATATTTCACGTCTATCTGTAAATTTATGTCAACAGGGAAATCAACCTATTATAAAAAAAATAAAGTTGCTGGTTTCTGGAGAATAGAAAGATACCAAAGCCATTTGCAACTGTGTGTAGAAAACATACTTTCCTTTTCTTATTTCTTGGTTTCAATTATAATGTCAAGTTATATGAGATGTTTAATATAGAATGTCAAGTTCCAGTAAAAAACACAGAACATTCAAGGCCAATGTTTTGTGCATTTTATCACTTACATAAATAGATTATTTCTTTTAGAGGAGGTTTAAAATTAATTTTTGAAAAAAAAACCAAACAAAAAATCCCCTGACAAATTAATCTTGAAGTTCTAAAGAACACACAGACATCAGCAACCAACTGAATATTTGGAACAGAAATTAACATTACTGAAATATGATATAATATAAAATGAAATATTAAAGAAGATAAAAAATTGGACACAAAAATCCTTAAAAGAATATTATTTGTATGCACTGCTTAGGAAAATTCAGGTTTAAACTGAAATAAAATAATAAAAGTGATGGCAGTACGGCATAAATAAGCAGAGGCTAAAGGACGAGGTACAATTAAACTTAATGAGTTTAGAAGAGCTGAAAACAGGATCCTGTGCAAATGCACTAGCGTTTTCAATTACAGGAGTCCTGGCATCTACCTAAAATGACCAAATACAAGTTAGCATAATTTAGAAACAAGATAAAATCACCCATACTCTACTTTTCATTAACAGCCTTACAACTCTGAAGGGACAGAGTACTCAAAGGCTCCACCTTAAGCTTCCAGGGTTAAGGGGAGTGACATTCCTAACTCCCACATCAGGCTGACAATAAACTCGACTGAATTGCCCCCAGAGACTGCTCCTATTTCTGTTACTGTGCTCCTACTCCTGTTACTGTCTTAGCTGTACCACAGAAATTTTACTGCGGCCTCCCTTCTCTACAAACTGAGTTTATTTTTATGTCATATTTTCACCTCCTGAATGCAAACTTAATTTCTCACACTCTAACCCATTAACAAGAGCAACCTGGTCGCTCTGTACAGTAAGATTTGATCAGAAAGTACCTAAGGAAATCATATAAATGTATCAGGGTGATGAAACATGAATGTGTGTGTGGCAAAGGAGGTTCAGTCAAAAACTCAATTAATGCTAAATAAAATGACAAAAAAGAGCCTACAAATTTACTTAAACATTTCAAATTTCATACACACTTCAGTGCATGAATTGTCTGAATGTCAAAATTTAAGTAAAAAGGAAGAACCCTAATTAGAAACCAAGAAATTGCCTTGAGAAATAAAGCTTTCTTAAAAAAAAAAAAAAAGGTAGCAAAGGAGATGTATATAAAATTCCCAACTCACTATATACAGAGGCTGAATCACAGAAAAATCAAAGCTGAAGAATAGCACGAACCTTCTATTTCCCTACAATTTGCATATGAATAGAGAAAGAGAATTGTTAAGGATGATATGGCACTAATTATGAAGTCCCATGGGAAGGGAGAGAAAAACCCAAAGATTGTGACACCTAGTAGGAGTTAGGGTCACGAAAAGAAAAAAAGCTAAAATAGAAAGTTGCAGAGAAAACATCTGCAAGTAGTGCTACTGTTGAGAGAAAAGGGAGAAGTACACCATTACCAAGCAGCCTGAAATTTAAACCAACACCATTGGTATGGGATTTTTCTTGCAAGATCAAAAGGAAGCAGCAATGCCATCTGCTGTTTGCTTTGAAAAATTGTTAGAGCAGATGTTCCCATGTGTGGACCCTGCATCCCTTCTACTAAGAAACCACTTGAAAAATAACCATGAAATAACATGGGGAAAACATCTGCATGGTATACAGCAGACCACCAGTAGTGAAGCACAGGAAAGCCAAGAGAGGAGGAGAGAAAGGGCTAGAGCAATTCAAGCACGTCTAAGACTAGGTCAGAGACAGGCACCCTGTTGCGTGGCATAACCTCCATATGTATACATATGTATAACCACTCACTGGTTGTCTTTTCCTTTCGTTACTCAGCAGGAGGAAGCCAGATTTCTCACCCATTGGGCCTATATCAGGCAAGACACTCTGTGTGTGTAGTTAAGCCAAACACCACAAAGAATGTGCTAAAGAACCTGTATGGCAAGGCACAAGAATGACTTGCTCCTTCCTCTCCTTTTCTATAGGCTTATATCCCACCTAGCACAATAAAAACACGGTAGTGTATTTATCACTATGGGTAGAGAAATTATGTGCTTTCCATATTTCTAAAACTGCTTGTATTTTAAAACTGAAATCTTCAACAATTTATACAGAGCCTTCTATGTACTCTGACAAATCTTTCAACAATACAAATACAGTACAATCACAGGCACGAAGATGTTATGGTACCATCTAAATACTACATGAGACAGACAGAAAGAAGATACAAGGTGCACTGAGTGTCTTATGTGTATCCTGGGAGTCTTAAAGTGGGCACATTTACCAGTCCTACAGCACTTTTAGAGATGATGGCAAAATATATTACCAACAAAGAGACTAGCTTAAAATTATATATCATAACAAAAGACATTCTAGATGGTTGTGAGATTAGAAAATTAGTTTGCTTGAATTTTAAAAAAATGTTCATGGCAGAACACTTTAAAAGGACTGACGGAATTGCACAGCATGTGATTTTAGTGAAGAAATTACTCTATGACAAAGTTCTGGCAGAAATAAGAGAATGGATGATGAGCATCATTGCAAAAAGTCTGAAGAAACAAACTACATAAAGAAGTGAATTGATTTCAGTGGAGACACCACATTGAATTGTTCATTTCTCTTGACCTCCTGATCTCACATTTTAGAAGCTTATTAAAAAAGTTAACTCAAATAGCACTAAACTACGTAGATATTCTACGTACAGGCATATAACTTACCACTTTAAGTTACCCTTGAAATTGCATCACCTAATTGCTTTGCAAACAGCAGCCTGGAAAGGGAAGCAGGTTTGTTTAAACTGCCATATTCTTCAAACTGCCTTGGTACCATCTCATAACATGTTTGCCAACTTATATATGAATAGATCTATTTCTTTCCTGGAACTGTGGAGGACCAGGGTGGACATTAACATTTTTTGACCTACCACCTGTTTGCCATTATTTTAGGTAAGGAATAACAGCTTGTTAAGCTTTGTCTTAGCAAACTGCTGAGTCGTGATCTGTACACTACAATAATTTGTTCCTGACTAATCTAGAATGATTGAAGAACACATTCAATCTTTTTAAGACTGACTGATGAAAGGGTAGATTTCAACTTTTGGAGTAATTAAATGTTAGCGTTTGGGTGAAAATGCAGCTAGCACAGAGACACTTCCAGAAAGGTTCAACAGAAGTTTACTGAAGTTTTTCAGAGATTACAACTGTCTTTCTGCTGGTCCACTTCTTAATGTGTACCACTGATGGATCCCTTCAGTTATTACAATGACAGTATAAATATATGCTTGTTAAAAACAAAGAATTCCTTCATTTTTTAATTTGAAATGGCAGCCACCAGGATTGCTTGATTTCACCATCAAGATAGTCAGTCATTTAGCTATTCTGCAGCTTGAACAGTGTTGGGCAGCTCTGGTCATCTCAGACTGGAGACCTACCAGCCCCTGTTTCATAGCGTGGCCTTTTAAGATTCCAAGAACACACTACTGCATCCCTGGGGCAAAGTCAAACACTGGATTTGAGGAAATACCACAGAGTATTGGGTTCTTTCTTTTTTTTCCAGATTGAACTTCTCTTTCTATCATGGCCTGGGAGCCTCTAGTACAAGTTAGGCAAAACTCTTTCCTTTCCGCATCACATGGGGGAAAATACCAAATATGGAACATAAGACACAATATCCCAAGAAAGAGAAAAATCCTAAAACGACTGAAGGATCTGCATGCTGAATGCTTCCATTCCAAACAGACTAAACTGAAAAAAAAAGCCATGTGGGAGATGCTGGTACTTAACTACAGCTAGCCTAAATTAAACTATCTACAAAAGAAGAACACAAAACCCCAGAAATTTGCAAAGAATGATCCTGACTGAGCTAGATCAGACAAATGGAAGGAGGGATGTAGTGGGCTGAAGCTTATGAGATGAAACCTGGGTGAATTAGCACCAATAAAAGGACTGGATTTGGGAAACTAAATTTTTTTCAATACTCTATAGGATAGTCAATATAGGACAGTCCTTTTTAGGGTGATCTTCAAAGTACTCTAGTATGCAAGAGTTCAGGGGGAAAACAAGTCAGGCCTTATACAACAAGAAAGTATAGAAGGGATAGAATGCTGCTACATAACCTTTCAATACTTTATGATGACAACATCACAGAACGGTTGAGGTCGGAAGCAACCTCTGGAGGTCATCTGGTCCAACCCCCTGCTCAAGCAGGGCCACCTACAGATGGTTGCCCAGGACCACTTCCAGACAGCTTTTGAATATTTCCAAGGAGGCAGACAGACCTTCACAACCTCTCTGGGCAACCTGTGCCACTGCTTGATCACCCTCACACTGATTTCAGAGGGAATATCCCATGTTTCAGTTTGTGCCCATTGCCCTTGGTCCTGTCACTGGGCACCACTGAAAAGAGCCTGGCGCTGCTCCCTTTGCACCCTCCCTCCCTTCAGATATTTGTTCACGTTGATGAGACCCTCCTGAGCCTTCTCTTCACCAGGCTAAACAGTCCCAGTCTTTCCTCATATGAAATATGCTCCAGTCCCTTCATCATCTTGGTGGCCCTTTGCTTGATTCTGTACATCATGTCCGTGTCTCTCTTGTACTGGGGAGCCCAGAACTGGACCCAGCACTCCAGGTGTGGCCTCACCAGCACTGACTACAGGGCAAGAATCACCTCCCTTGACCTGCTGGCAACACTCCTCCTGATGCAGCGCAGGATACCGTTAGCCTTCTGATACAAGTGGCCCAAACAGAAAATGCCTTAGATTTGTTCTGAATGTATTCTTCCATCAGTCTAGATTAACCATTCTCAGAAGGATTTAACACACTACATCTTGTATAGATATTCCTAACTTCTCAGACACTTTAACCCATCTATTCAGAGTTTTTATAGCGTCATTCAAGTGGACTGTAATCCTTACGCATACTGCTCTTTTTTTAATCTCTTGAAGTGATTGAGTAATGACTGACCTGAAGTAAAACTGAATAGCAAATGTGAGTATGTCAAGACTACCTCTTGGACCACTTCTCTTTAAGAAAAAAAAAATAAATGTTGGCAAGAATTATTATCTGAGAATTCTCCGCTAATGATGTCCTACAAGATTTCTATGGGGTGAACTATCTTTAGAACCTCACAATCCCTTTGGGTTGTTAAGAAAAGCATAAGCTTTTTACAGTTTTTAAAATATATTTTTTCCAATTCAGCAGTTTGCAGTTAGTGCCCTAATACTTGTATTTGTCTTATAAACAACTGAGAAGTGGTACTACAACTACAGTAGCACTGTCAGCTATGTAGTTCAGGATTAAAACATCACATGTAGTTCAGATCTTAGAGACACTTGAATCTGGATTTGAACTTTGCAGAAGAAAATATACTCATTTTAAGGTACAGAAAACACAAAAGTGACTTTGAGAAGTCTGGAAATTAATTTGGCCCAGTTATGTTTCAGATGGCTACCATCTGTGAGTTTCTCAAAGACCAGACACAGATATGTGAGCCAGTCCTTCAAATTACAATAGAAGGCAGAGCAATGTGTGCACACATGTCTAGCCAATATGATAAATAAAAAAATAATATATACTGATTTATCACACAAACATTTCTTCTTTCTGCCAATGCCTTTTGGTATCTTTTCCCCTTCTCCTGCTTGCTCTTTCTCTCTTTTCTTTCTATTCTCTATTTCTTCCTCCTTCTAATGATAAAAAGAAAAATGAATCAGAATTACAGTAGGCTATGATAAACATTTGTGAGAAAGTGAGAATTTCTCATTTATATACCCAGAGTTTGGTCCTCTGACAACTCAAGACACAAGCTCCTTCCTAAATCTTAGTTGAAGGTTGAATCATCACCCATAGATCAGAAACAAATGGATTGTTTAGAGGCAGCAAGAAACAACAGTTTGCTTAGAAATATTTTAGGGCCAATTTTTCAAATTCCACCACATGTTCAGTAATCAGTATCCAAAACCAGGTAAAAAACCTCAACAACAACTTCTAGTATCTCCTCTGAGACACCAACACACTAAAAACAATACTGTATCTGCCATCTAAATGAATGCTTTTCAGTGATTAGAAACTATTCTGTCCAATTTTGCCAATCTATTTCTTCTGAAATTAGAAGTCATTCATGGGCAAAACCAGATCTTTAAATGCGGTGCAAGTATAATGCTTAAATGTAGTATTTTATTAGGAAACTATGGGTAAGACAGGACTTAAATGCACATAATAATTTTTTGTTTTCTGTAATTTTATCTAGAGTTTCAGACAATAAAAAAGTACAGTATTATTTCTCTGAATGACCACAACTGAACAGTATATTGTACTACCAATTGCTTACATATACCTGTGCATTATATGATCTATTAACAAAACTATATTAAGACTACAACATCAGGTTGTTCTGACATATTTGTATAACTGTACCTTTTACTGTAATTAAACATATCATGACTCTTCTAGATTTATATACTACTTGACTTGCAAGCTTGAAGTTGTCCCCATAATATGTATTAGGCTTACTTCAGGTGGGTATAGGAGATAAAAAATTGATGCTGTGTTCCAGAAGATATTCTTATTGACAGAATATGTAAAAGGACAAAACTTTTTTTCAAGGGATTACAGCTGCAGACAATTATTACCATTGTCCTATCAGGATTGCCTTTATCCCGTAGTGATGAAAAACATCTCTCTGCAAGGGATTCTAGAAGTGGACATATATGTGTTATCAGGAGGAGCAGAATAACTAATTTCCAAACGTTCGATCTCTGTGTGACAGTCCCTAAGTACAAGCAAAAATGTTGCTGCCTCAAAATGCAGACAAAGAAAGTAGTAAGTTAATGTTACGGGGCAAATTTCAATATTACTAATTTCAAAAGTGAGACATTGATATTATGAAACATCATTTGGCATACATGTAATGCTTTTATCGCTTCAACTGTATACTCTCCAGTTTTGATTCAAAACTTCAAGTAGGTCAAGGAACAACCATTTTCTTTCTCTGTGGCTTCTAAAGTGGCTTTTCCTGTTCATGTTACAAATGTAGCATTTCTTGTTCACAGTAGAACATATTCAATAGGGATAGAAAATCATCTACTAAGATATTGCTGATGAGGAGTTCTGTGGAATTTATTGTTGCTGGCTTCACTTTCAAAGCATATTCTGGCCCCCCATCCAATAGTTATCCAATTTAATATCAGTCTAAATATGCAATTTGTAATCAGTTTACACGTATTTCAGAATGCTCTTTCTGTAAGTCTTGCTATATACATACTATTGTACCATCTTTTCCTTCCAGTCACCTGGAGATCTACTGAGGCGTAATGATAACTTACATGTTTTAGAAGCTGGAATCATCACTGGAAACAGAACACAAGTTGATTCAGATTCAGACAAATTTTGTTGATATGCGCAGTATTTGTAAAATATTCTGTCTGCTCATCCCTGTTGCCTATAAGAAATACTGTTATATAGGCTCAATTCTTCCCCGGAGCTATTAATCTTAGAGGCCTCGGCTGGGAATCTCAAACTGTGAAGCAGCTGTCATTGCTTCAGAAGGAAACGCGAGCAGCCAGAACGAACACCAGTGCTGTTCCTTGCTTGTTCCTGCCATTGTGCAACGATGCTCACCGGCTGTATCGCAGTGTCAGAAATGCACATTTAGAGCCTACTAAAATGATTTAAACAGCTATTAGATTTAGCCACAATTCGTAAATATTCTGTATCTTCAGTTTAAAGACTTTTTCAAATTAACATCTCCCAAACTGTAGAAACAAACAAAATATCAATGCTGATTTTTTCTTTCTAGTAATATTCTACTATCTCAAACAGAAAATTGGGTTTTTTTTACTTCTTTGAAAATACAGAAAAAATTGAATTACAAACTAAAAATTCTTCTTAAATTGTTTTTAAGGAGAATTCTTATTCTTCTGCATTATTTTTATCTTCACTAACTCATAATTCAAACAAAAGAAAAGTAGTGGTTTTAAAGCACTAGTTTGTATCTTTATACTAGCCCAACTTGTATTTACAAAAAGAAGATATGTGAGGTTGTTGACTATTCTTATGATCTCAGATCCAAGCTGCATGCTTCTATGCAATATTTTACCAGGAAATTCATCATACGTTGGGCACTGAAATGCAATATCATAAATTCAGTTCAAATTAAATTGGCCACATATTGTCTATTTTGTTCCTTATCCTTGGAGGCTGCCAAAGGAGGTAGAGAATACTGGACCATACCCAGAACCTTAAATTCATAAGAATTTATGTTTGTGAAACAGCATGCTTCTCAGGCCTATAAGCAAGCAAGAGACAATGAAGCAGAGTAAGAAGCCAAGGCACTGTGAGCAGATGATGAATGTGTCTAGCTTTGTAAAGACTCGCATCTGGTATTACAACTCCTTGCCTTTCCAAGTTTGGTAACTGAATAGCATATATTCTTCTTAAGAATTTTGATTGCAAAAAAAAAAAAAAAAGGTTTGATGTACAAACCTTTTGAAAATATGCTTCATACAAAAGTTGCTGGCTTAGGAGCTGAGTCAGAGATTTAATGATAAGATAAGTATGCTGAAGCTTGGTAAGTAAGATACTATCTTCTTCTCTTGACCTTTTTCCAAAACAAAGACTGTCCTGGAAATAACTAAGATGTTATTAGCTCTTCCATTTTTTTCCTCTCACTGTCCTGCTTCTGAAGATGTTTTGCAGTTGCTGCTGGTACTAACAAGAAGCTTAGCAAAACAAGAATAGAAATGAAGATTTGAAAGAAGGCATCAGATGCCACTGGGAAATATTGATATAGAAGTTAAGAATCCAAAAAGAAAGCAGTTTGTAAATAAATGTTTATTGATGTAGCAAAGCCAGTTATCTCCAAATGACTGTCTGCAAGTCTAGCATCTACAAATTCACAAAGGCATTATTTCCTAATTTTACAAGAAAATGATGTAATGATTCATTTTGTTATTTTATGGACTGAGAGAATTAAGATGTAAGAGGGACTACACTGTTTGTTTCCATAAAGAAGCTTTTGTTTTTTCTAAAATAGTGACAGATATACTTTTATTATACCATGATATATAGAGTAGCATCAGAAGACACTGAAGGTTGTCTTCTTTGTAGAAGACAGGAAAAGATAATCTTTTAATAAACTCATAACAGGAAAGGTAATCTTGCCTTGGAATAATGGCTGAATTCACTTCTGTAGTCTTCCCTTTATTCTCTTTGTACCTGTTTTATAAGGTAGTGCACTCTCAGGTTTGGTCTTACCTTAAATGGTCAGTCAAAGGAGATGAACAAAAAAAAGAAGAGAGATTTTGAAATGGAATGCATTTTCATAACATACGGCATTTGCTTTCCAGCTCTCAGCAAAGGTGACAATAACTTCCATCTAATGTGCAATTTATATGCCAAAGTTTGGAGCAATAACATCTGCAAAGAAAATTCCTGCTGAAACAAAGTAATAATTTTCCATAGCAGAAAAAATTTATTCACTTGTCCAAAAATCTCAGCGTTAGCTTTATTTCTATGCACCCAAAAATGCTATCAACAAAATATTTGGAATGCTATCAGAGTTTAGCTTTCAATTCTGGTCTTTTCTAATAGTCATAACTATAACTAGGGATGATCTTGCCTACATCCACAATGCTGAAAGTTTCACTTTGAAAAAAACTATTACAGAAGTGTACTTTCAAAGTAGATTTTATGTAGGGAATTTGTTTGGAGAGTCTTTCCACATGAACAATAGTGAGCCTGTTGCACACATGCAGAGTATGAGTCCTGAGCCAGAACCATCAAACTCAAGATTGTTGTGAACAAGTCTAGTCTACATAATGATTTTGTCTTCCTTTCTGAACGTTTGCAGAGATTTTTCACTGGCATTGCACAGTTCTGTAGCAGTGCTTAAAAGCCAGTGTTGAGGAAGAACAGTGAAACAAAGTTTACAAACTATGATGAACCTTTGATAATTAGAGCAGTTAAATTAGCAAATAAATAATGAAGTAGTTGGTGAGGAGGAAATCTCTATGTATGCCTACACTAGACCTTCAGCTAATGATTGAGATATACTGGATGAGTGCAGTCTAATCAAAAGCTACTGAGAATCCCCCAACTGTTTGTCCTATGTATTCACGGAGAATACTGGATGGGTGTCATCTCTCATAACGCATCCTGCATGTCCTTGCAGCATATCTAGCTTGGCCTTTCAGCATTTCTCTCCATCTCATTTGTCTGGTCCGTGAACAGCCTCCTAAGTCACACACTCCTTGTGTATTAGGAGTCTTGCACTAATCTTGGTGTGCTTTGCAAAACACTGAAGCTTATGAAATGGAGATAGCCAGGAGAGAGGTGGGTTGAACCTATCAAATTCCCATCTACCATATTCCAAATTTGTCATCCGAGGCTAGACTCTCACTGCAATTTCAACCTTCTTTGGAATACTGAACTGCAATGCTACTGCTCTGTAATACCCCCAGGATAGTCGTCTTCCAAAAACTGATGGCTGTCCATTTCTGCTGTCTTTTGCATTTTGGAAATGAGCAGCTTGCTGTTCCGCAAAAGTGGGTTGATTAACCATGTGTCTGCCTTGATGAACGCTAGTTGTTCACAGCCAAACTCAAACACAAGGCTGTGCTTCTGTAGCTGTCCTCTTTGCAGATTTGTGTGGTTTTGCACAGAATTGTACAGTACACACATATAATGTAAGACACACTGAGTCTCAGATTCACTGTAGGCAGCTTATAGAGGTGTAAAGGTTATCAATAATTATTTATGGTTTGCAAATCACAAGTTATTTTGATTTCTTTCAATCACTTTGATATTCAAAATTGTTTCACAAAATAGCTTGGACAAACACTAAAACGTACTAAGTCAAACTAATGGCAACAATGTCCTTTTGTCAGCACATATACCACTTATCTCTTTGTTCTATATACCAGAGGCTTCTCCTTTTCACTAAACGCTATCTTTGCAAACAATGCCTAAACTAAAAGAATCCCCAAAGAAAACAGCATTCTGTTTACTGGAATATCCACATACATTTTAGTTTCTGTATCACTGTGTGTCTATGATTTCATTTTAGTAAAAATCTTTTAATCACCCTTAACATTTTGCTAGATATGTCGTGAATTCTTCTACTACATAAGCAGAAGTTAGTTATTCTAAAACTTTGATCCTTAACCCAACACTGGTGCACAAATCATACTATGTATCCACTACTATCCTTTCCGTACAATCCCTCACTTTTTTTTTTCTTGCTCTTGCCTAATGTAAAACTATGACAGCGGGGAAGAAGAAGTAGCTTTCATTCTAAAGGGCTCTGAAACATATGCAACCTTTCCTGTTTCCTGTACTTTACAAGAAAATTTTATGTTGCTCTGGGCAGAGGCAAGGAAATAGAATTCAAGAAATGATGCCATGTGTAATGTTAGGCAAGTATTAGACTCAGAAGAATGATAGGCAAAGGCATAAAGAAAGCTTTAGGCAGCACAACCAGGCATACTATAACCAGCCAGTCCCAGCTTCCCCACATGGGCATGATTGCACCAGAGGACAAAAAGTGCTGGAACCAAAGATGAGACAGGGAAAGACAGAAATTCCTAGGACTGACAGGATGCAGTGCATATGACTCTATAAGCATAGATAATAATAGATAGATGAGGACAGACTGCCTGCTTGCTTAATAAAGTCTACTAAGGCAAAGTTTAAAACCAATAGGCTCTGTGAATGAAATTTATTGACTTTTGTATGATTTTTTAATTACAACTAATATGACTATAATTTTCATTATTTGCATTTTTGTCTTATAATAACTTCTTAAGGTAGAAGACCCTTTCAGTTTTTAGGTTGGCCTGCATTTTATTAAAAAAAAACCAACAAACTTTATCACTTTCCAAGTCTTAAAAAAAAGAAAAGATTGTGAGCATTAATCTTTTTGAAGAAGCCATTTAACCAACAAAGAAAAGGGTATATCATCACATACTTACAGCTGTTCAATAAGTGGGACAGCTTCACCAAAATGTCTCATAAACAATGATTACTAGAAAAGATCTTGAGATAATGAAAAATTATTCTGTTTGCTTGTGGAGAATGGAGTTTTGCCTAAGGTTAGATAGGAGGGCTTTGAGAGTACTAGGAACTGAAGACAGATTTCCTCAATCTCTTAGGGCTTTAACCACAAATCATATTGCATGTATATTGACTATGAAGTGTCAGCATGACTGACTATAAGCTTCAGTACTTGATGCATATAAATGTTTTGTTGGGTTTTTTTTACAAGTAAATAATACCTACCTGTATGACAATAGCATGCAAACTGACACTTTTTACATGCTAACATCAAGTTATGATCATGTAGACTGCTTTTCCCCTCTCAAATTATAGATTGTCTTAAACGTGCTAACAGCAGCTATGCCTAGCCAAAATACATCAAGAATTTGAACACGTTTTCTTCTCTCACAGACTTACTAACACAAATGTAAGCATCCAAACCCTCCTAGCTCACTTCCATTAGCAATACAGGAGCATTAGTCTAATACAGACCCACTTGTTCAGCAATAGGCTGGAGTGTAGTTCAGTTTGTGTAGCTGTGTATTGCACAGAGGAGAACTAACTAGCTTTCAGTGGACTTTTATTGTCAACAGCACAACAAATAAAATACAAATTCTTCAAAGCTGTTTTTCTACTAGCTGGAATTATGTAGCATGCAATGCTGCTCACCTGTATATAACCTCATTGGTTACGTGCTGTCCTTTCTTTAAGCCCTGGTTACTATGCCATTTGCCAAACACACGTTTCTCAGATGAAACAATTCCTTTCTAAAGCTTCTGTGGTGGCCCTCAGTGGTCGCCTTCAGTGGTATCTTGGTTTCCAAATGCTCAGCAGTTATGCTAAGCCAAATCAATCCAAATCCAAGCCCACAATGATTTAATGATTCAACAGGAAGGAGTGCTGGATGACCCATGAATTCTTTTACACTTCATTTTCTTCTTGGGTAATATACATTAAGACTAATATTTTAATAACATGAACTATTCTCCTGCACTGTATGAGTCCGATCTACAGCATCTAGTTTGAAAAGGAACTATAACTGAGACCCTATATTTCAGTAACAAATATACCAAAGCAAAAATTGCCGGCTACTTTCTCCTTTGACCAAATGAGCCCCCACAAAAAGGAAGAATGGGAAAGGAAAAGAAAAAACTTGTTTTTAGAAGAAACCTTGGTTTTAAAACTCTGTTTTTCATGGAGGCACATTGAAATGGATCATTGAGCAGTTAGGTTGGAGCATGATGTTGAACTAACAGAGAGAAAATAGTTTCATGGCCAGAGCCCTTGTTTCTATGTAAGGAACTTTTCCCATACTGTTCTAACATCTTCTAGTTTATGAGAGAAAACACCATTGAAAAATACTTTATCAGGCTCTCCAGCATGAGGTATGATCCCCCTATTTCAGACAGCTTCCCTGGTTAACAGTGGTAACAGGGGGGCAACTCTTCAGCATAGATCCTGAATTCCTTATGCTCTGCCCTCAGCTCCTCCATATTCAGCATGTGTATGTACCTTAGTAATAAGAGGATCGCAAATCACACTGAAAGACAGTTTCCATTCTGTAGCTCATGGCCATTGCTATTCCAGTTCATGCCACCTCAATCACCCTTTTGGACTCTTTTCCTTAGGGTGACATAGTGGCACAAAAGAATCTGTTCCTTGCACTCAAAACATCTTCCTGACTACGTATGTTAAGCAACCATCAAACTCCTCCTTTAGGCATCAAATGAGAAAAGGATATTTTCAAATATCGTATCTGCATACAGTGCACATTCTAAAACCTCTCATGGTACAACTTTACTTAATAAGATAAACATACTGTTAGGTATTTGTCTCATGACTGAAATCCGCTAACAACCTATGCCTCCTTAGGCATCCACAATTACCTGTCGCCTTGCTGGAATACCTCTAATTTAGAGCAAAAGCAACAGTAAACAAAAAGCTCTTTTCTACCACTTGTAGGAGAAGTGCCAGCTAGCCTAACACACATTATTTTTTTTTTCCTTGTGGGCTCAAATAGAACCATCATGAAAAGAAGGAGGAACAGAGAGAATAGCAAAGGAATACAAAGAAACACCATTATCTGAGAACCTCTGCTAGCCTCAGGTGACAAAGCAGCAACTGCTAAACATCCTAATTGGACAAACCTGGCAGTAAATCATACAGGTGTGCTCCCCAAAAGAACTGATCTAATACACCATATGAAAAATGGAAAACTAGTCAGTCAGAGCCACTGACTCTGCTGGAAATAGTATCACCAGAAACAACCTGATAGCAAGTTTTAAGACTGGGCAAATTTCCTGCAGTGTTTGACAGCAGGGATAGTCTAACTAGAATTTTCATTATGTTGCAAACTTGATACTTCTGTGAGAGGAAAAGTCAAAATAGGAAGAGGAACATCTAACAATTTCCACAGAATAAAAATTCAAAAGAAAAAAATATCAGGACTACTAAACTAATTTTGCTTTCTATAATGTCAAATTTTCCTTCTGGCAGTATTAAGATATTCAGCTTTCCAAGATAAAAAAAAAAAATTGCTAGCATGCCAGTTTTATTATTTTTAAAAACTTAAAACATACTATGATATCAAATGTAATATTATGAGCTGAAATAAATATGTAAATGTTATACATAAATATTGAACACACACATTGTAATAAACAAGTCCAGACAAAATCATCAAAATAAAATATTTTATCATATCAAAACCATACGTTTTTGAAATGAATTCAGAAAATTGTCAGACTCACTCATTTCTATTCTTATTATTGAGACGTTATCAAAATAAGCTGCTCCCACAAAACTTTTTTATTGCCCTAAAACCGCATTCTTATCTTTTATAGAGAAATCTGTTCCATTAAAAATATTTTAACCAGTTTTAGTCAGTCTGGAAACAGATGAGTTCACGTAATCTGCTAAAATGTGTTACAGAGCCTACAGAGGGCTTGAACGATTAGTTGCTGTAGCTGGGAAGCCTTGACTCTTCATTTTGTGCTTAGAGTTTTGGGTTTAGTCCTTGAATGCCAACAGAATGATCAGGGTGTTGGTCCATCAGGTGCATCTAGGGCCTCAGGGGCTAAGAATGATCAGGAGTCCATGCTGAAAGCACACAGGTGACAAACCACAGAAAGGAAATGCATGCAAGGGCTGAGACAAAAGGTCTCCTGAATAAAGATTAAGGTGGAACTGGGTTACTTCGAACCTGTGTTGTTGCTTTCTCTGTCTAAGTCTAATCAAGATGCAGCATAAGTAGTAATGTTAGCAGCCACATATTCCCTCTTCATTCTGTAAATACTGAGGTACACAAGAGAGGTCAGCTTAATTAAATGCTTCCATCAAAAAAGAGTACCATTTACCTCTCCTTCTGCAGCTCAACTGTGGAATAAATTATGTACCTTCAAGTCTAAACTTTGCCTGGTCTTTAAACATACTTGCCCAAAGATACTGCTAAATACTAACGTCGGCCTTGGTCTCAACACCGTTGTATCTGTGCAGCGGCCAAAGCTCCCGTGCCGATCTGGCAGAGCTCTGCCATTCAATATACTCATGCTTACTTTAGCTGATACGGGAGAAACTTATTTCACCAGAGGTGAATTCCACTGCTGCAAGATGGTCCTAAGACACAGTGTGTGTGAGCGTGTAAGGACTGACATCAGCAAGACAGACCACATTTTTTTTTTTCCTATGCATGTTTATTATTATGCATACATGTTTGGTTTTTTATTTAGCTCTATAGTTTAATGTTTACTTGACCCTACAGGAGCAAGCTGCAGAATATACGCCTATGTGTGAACATTTGGCAAGGCGTATTTTTCTAAATAAGACATTGTTCTATTCTCACAATTCACATAAAAGATCTCATACTATTGTGGACATTTAAAGAGTTATCCAGGAAAATACCTAACTACACAAAAATGTCTGCTTTAATTTATTGATTCATTTTGGACCATCATGGGAAACTTAGGGCCTAAAAATATCTTACCCATAGGCTTTATGTTCACATTTCATATGTACTGAGAATGACTGACTGTACTAGAGGCCCTTGGTACCTGTTGCTGAAGTTTCTGTACTCAGTATTTTTCTTGGATCGGACTTGCAGCCAACTGGTTGTAATTGACCCTCTACTGGGACAAGTTAGGATAAGAACATATGCCTTTCCTTAAAAAAGAGAGAGAGAAAAAGAGAAGGAGAAAGGGAGAGAGAAAGAGAAATATCACCAGTATTTATTTTAAGTTGCCTTCATTTCCAACTTTTCTGGCAGAATGTCAAGCTTCTGTCATAATACAGAACTCCATTTAAAAGCAGCTCCTGGAAAAAAAGACTACATGAAGAACTGTACCTAACTAAAATATAAAATTTAAGAATGGAGCAGCAGAGTTATTTCTGCCCTGTAGGTTAGACAGTCCACCTGACATTGTCATAAGATTTCTGCATATGAAATGCCAGGCTGGCATTTCTCTTTAGGGCAGTCATTAGTCAATTTGTCATACATCATGCAAACATAAATTACTAAATTATAACTGCAAATGTGAAAACCTCCAATGGTTCTTTACCTCAGGCCAACTATTTCTAGGCTAAACAAACTTGACACCAGGCTTCAGCAGCAATTGTAACAATTCCACAATGTTCTCAAGGGAATTACTGGCTGTACCATGTGAAAATATGCAAATTCTATCTAATTTTTAGCATATGAAAAAGGAACTTCATTTTTACTAAACTTTTGCATGTAGAAAAGTGTATTAAAAAACAAAGCTAGTGTCTGTTTACATGAATCTTTCTACAACATGCTCTATGTTGGTGCACGTAAATGGAAACTACCACCATCTAACCTTCATTGATGAGCTCACGCTCACACTAGCTTCATTCTCATTTTTGGCGTATAATGCAAACCTCCTTCTGAAATCAGCAGTCAATTCCTAATGGAACTCAGCATCTCTTGTTCCTGTCCTAGTGTCCAAATACAAGATTGCAGGTGTAAACTTACTAGAAATCATCCTTTTTTCTTTAGACATGTGCAAAAATTTACTGTTTTGGAAACTGCCATACATACACCTCCTCCTACTAAAGGAGTACTTATTAGCATCTTTACCAGTATCATACATCAACACTTCAGATTTTCAGACACAAAGTTAAATACTAAGTTGCAAAATACTGATTGATGAAATCTAGTCCCTCCTCAGAGAGGTGAAATTCCTTCATTTGTCATGGAAACGCTCCAACCTCTATCATAAAATACCACAATGGAGAACAGCCTGCACAGCCACAGACTCCTGCGGTATCTTTAAT
Source organism: Buteo buteo (assembly GCF_964188355.1). Lineage (NCBI taxonomy): Eukaryota > Metazoa > Chordata > Aves > Accipitriformes > Accipitridae > Buteo > Buteo buteo. The sequence continues at coordinate 28,021,675 of NC_134176.1, read as the reverse complement.
AAATACAAACATTTGGTGTCACTATTAGGCATTGCCTCCAAAAGAGAAATCAAGTAGCTTGGTATCTCCTCATGCTATATAAGGATGCTGATGCAATATTTAACAGATAATTTAACCTCTCCTAGTGGTGTGCACAACTCCCACACCAAAACCACGCATGTCCTGACTTATTGTTCATCCCCAAGACCAGCTTTGTTTGCAACATACATGTGTCCTTCTCAAAGTCACTGATTGGAGCACTAAAACCAGCACAGTCCTGCTTAGCTTAGAAAACTTCCATTACAGCTGAATATAAACTATTGAAGCTAATGGTAATGTCATAGAGACTTGGTGGCTTACAATGGATTTATGAATAAAGAGCAGGCATTTGTAACCTAACAGTTTCTAGCTGGATGAAAATTGTTGTTCTTTCTTAGATGGTAAACAGCTGTTGAGCAGCCGCTTGTCCAGACAGGCAAAACAAGGAAAAGCCTTTTTCACAAGAGAAAAGCAATGCTTGTGTGCCATAAACATGCTTCTCACCCTCCTGCATACTGCTCGACTCATGCATCTCGGTGCTCCCACTCCTCCCTGTCCCTAGCTGCATTTCTGGGCCCGTAGGAGCTGTAATGGACTTATAAGCTATGTAATTGCTGCGTGTGACTTCAGCAGCAGCAGCCACGCAGCCTCGGGGGGGTAATACTAGACGACGACAGAGCATCTGTTCCTTTTTATTTTAACATAGCAGCCAGTCATGGAAGAACCATCTTTCCTAGCTGTTGGTATGAATGCAAGGATGGCATTAACATGGACAAAATGCCCACAAGCTACGCTGCCACACGCGGCAGTGGACGTGCCTGGAGTCTCTGGAAGGACCCATGAGAAAACTGTCCCCAGCTGTCTCACAGTCCCGGCTTAGGTCTTCATCCATCCACCACTGAGAGTGAATCAGCTCCTGACGCACAAGTAGTGCTGCAGAGAAATTCCTGTATTCTTCATAGTGCATAGGCACTTTCCACAAGGAAAAAATATGCACCTCACACTTCACTTTTTACACTGTTGGCAGGTGAGGATAATCTGAAAAAATGTGAAATAATGCAGAATGAGAAAAGTTTTCTCTTCCTCTCTCTGTCTCTTCTTTTAAAGCAGAAGCTTAACCTCTTCCATGGATTTAACATCATAATCTGTTGCAGCCAAAAGGTTTGTAAGAGCTATGTTATCAAAACTCAAATCATCAAGAAATTGTATCAGAAGACACTGTTTAAGTCCAAGTCTAATTACTCCAATTTTTTTTTTTTTTCCCTCTTTTTGTTTCCTTTGCATAGATCCACTTAATCCCATCTCTTAGTGTGGTCAAAAGCTGACAGTTGCATGACAAGGAATGTTTCCCTTTGTAAAAGCCTACTTCCTCTCTGTGTAGTTTTAGCCTAATTGAAATGTTTCCTATTAAGCTCAATCAAGGCAGCAATTATCTAATTACTCACTTATGCTTTCCCAGTCAGAAATTGTACAACCAAGTATATTAGAGAGCTGCATACATATTTATTATTGTTTTTATATGTCCTTGTTTAGGTTTAAGCAGCAATCAAACGTTTTTACAGTACTTTTGTACTGCCCCTAAGTCAGCTTGCTACTATTTTCTACCACAAAGATTGTGCAGGTCACAAAACCACTTCTATGCCTCCTACCAATTCTTCAGTAGGTAGATGGTAATTTCAGAATCAAGTTACTCCTACAAAATACAGCAAAGAGAAAGGAGGGTTACAAACCAACCCATTTCATATGAATGGGCCTCACATGAATAAATTTGCAAGGCTGAAATGATTCAAAGGAACTCTGAGGTCTTTTACATGCACCACATTTATGATGAAACTTTTTCTAAAAAAAAGCTCAACTGAAGAAGGATTTTACAAGACCTCCATAAAAACACACCTTCTGTATGTCTAGACATATTCTTTAGAAAGATCCCTAAAATCAAGGGTATCAATGCTGCAGGTGATCTATATTCTTTATGGCAGTAAATTAATTGTATGTCTCATTTAAAGACCCATGAAGTCATCAATGATTAATTTTTTACTGAAGTATGACAGAAATTGCAGTACATATAAGTACACGATGACAGTGTTTGTTGCCTACCTAGTTCTTGCTCTATATGTAGACAGCTATCATTTTGTTATTTCTCTGAATAAAAATACTTGTTATTGATAAATTATTTTTTAAAAAATTGAGAAACTTTTAAATGAATGATACTTTGTTTCAGAATGCTTCATTGCTCAAAGGCAGGAATAGAACTGTATTAAAATATCTTTACACAATCTGTATAGCATGCAATACTTTCTGGTTGGAATTGATTTTACTGATGTGAATTATCTTTCCAAAACTGACTTGTGACTTTGGACACCACAGGCTCATAACCTAATAGACCATATGGTAATAGCTATGTTTTCAGAATGGTGCTGAGCAACCACCCATTGAAACCTAGACCTCTTTCCCTATCCCAGTTTAAGAACTCGAAAGATAAAAAGAGTTGCAGCAATGAGTCTATGTCCCTTTTTTCATGGGCACTTGAATCACATAGTTTGGTTCACAAACACTTAAAGCTCCACTTGAAGCCTAGAAAGTTCTTCCCAGGTCCAAAGGAATCTTATTTTTTAAGTGAGCCTTCTTAGAGTGGTCCTTCCAACATGTATACAGCTATAAAAACACAGTACTCCTTCAGTAGCCTCATGCTGGTTGGTTTTCATACAGTAGCCTCTTTTCTATGAGATACATTATAGCAGAAGCACAGCCACAGAAAACTTCTGTCCTATGTTGCAGAAATACTGCAGCTTTGACTTTTCACATAAGGCCTCCTGCAATGCATGACAAAGGCAATGGAAAGATTCTCTTTGACTTCATGTGGTCCATAAACAGAAGGGGAGAATAAAAGGACTGGACGTGCCAGCTAAACACTCACTGCTTCCCCCAAACGGTACATAAGAGGGCAGGAGACCCACCTCGCACTCTCGCCCTCACGCCAGCTCCTGACTGGGGAGGCACTGTGCTCACGCGTGACGGAACAGCAGTGATCTCTGCGGCAGGTCATCCTCAGCCTTCCCGCAGAAATTTTGTCTGGGTCTGCAGAACATCAGCCAGTTCAAGCACATTCACCCTTTCCTCCTGCCCAGGCCACCTCCAGATTATGCCCACCAAAGACAAGAACTCAGTACTTCTTTCAAGTTTCAAGTTACTTTACCAGTAAAGGCTGCTTAAAAGTTATGGGAGTATTTAATAATTTTAAAAAGGAGAAAGTAAAAAGTACCAAAAATGAACATTTCATGAAAACAAGATTAGACACCCCCCCCCCCCCCCCCCCCATTAAAACTTATCAGTCAGGCTGTAAGAATTAATGTTACAGAGCATGACACTAAAATTACAAATGTATTATCCCCCTGCATGAGACATGCTACGTGTACATGGGTTTAAAGCATACACGCAGCGAGTCTGGAAACACTTAGCAGTGACAGCCTGCACTAGTGGGTAGGAAACCTATCTTTAATTTCTAGACCCAGGACATCTGGGACAAAAGTAGAACTAAATGACGTTCATCACATGGCTGCCCTTTATTAACTTGCAGACTATAATACTTTTTTGCCATAATGCTATGAACGTATTCTGTTGTCTACTTTTTAAAGTGAAATTGTTCATTGTTAGTAGAAAGGATAATTTTACAGGAAAAAAGAAATAATTTCAGACTTGTGTTGTCATAGTTAGCATGTAAATGGATACTTATACAGTATTTCATAAATTCATGAAATGCACTATTTTTCCCACCACCTGACTGTGATGTTGTTTCATATATATTATCAACAAAAATACAGCTGCCTGGGGTTTCTGGAAGATATATGTATATAGTACACACTCACACCCCATATACATGGAGGTAATATCCATGTGAAAAATTGGAGAGGTATGTGATACCCATGACTGCATCACCTGCCCACTAATCCAGCTCCCTGAGCGTCACTAACATTCCAAACTCCTGAGCAGCTTCAAACAGCTGCCACTGGAAAGAAAAGAAAAAAAAAAAAACAGCCCCAAACCTCTGAATATGACAGTGAAATGCTTCTCCTTTCCCTCTTCTCTTACTTCTCCACAAAATATTCCCCTAAAGTAAACCATGAACCACCCCCATCTGAACTACAAGGTAAACAAAGCCAATTTTGAATCAACTTTGAACTTCTACCTGTAGAAATGGTATGAGTCCAAAATCCAGCCCTTTCCCCAATGATTAACATCAGGGTGGTATTGACTAAAAAGATTTATTTTAATAACTGCAGCTATAATGAGCAGTTCCAATTTTAAAAAGCATTGAAAGATTCAGAATTCCCAATATCCCAATGCAATGATTGCTACATCCTTAAGAATGAGTACAAAGAAGCAGTCTAGCTGCACAGAGAAGATTTTAATTCAAACTCAGAAAAACAACCAACTCGACTATGAGATTACAATATAACAACATTCAGGGGAAAACTGCTGTAAATTATACCAAACATACAATCCACGTAGTCCTTTATACTGCAAGAGAAAGACATTCTTAATCTCTAGCTTTATCAGGGCTCATCGACGATAGCAAACTTCTCATTGCCACCAATAATAATCTGGACAGCACAGAACAGGATCAGATCCATTCCCTCTAACTGAGACTCCAGAAAATTTCCTAGAAGATATGAACAATGACACATATAAATGCTTCGGCTCACAAAATACTCTCTGGCATCATTGTTGTCCCCTGTATAAGTAAGTAAGCCTGTGAAGCAGGTACACCTCCACTTTAACCAGCTCTGGTCCATATGTTATCAGTAAGAAAATTTTATAGTGGTGTTACCTCTCTCACATCTACCCAATAATATCAAGTCCTGCATAAAGCTCATATATGCAACATGAGGAGTGCTGCTGAATTCAAGTGTTTAACTTAAGAAGGTAGATGCTCCAGCAGAGTAGACATCAGCCTAGCATTCTGATATGGAAGATTATTTTCTTCATTGTTCATTCTTCTGTCAATAAGCTATTTTGACAACTTAAAACATGTTCGACATTTTGGAAGTCGAAACTTCCAAACAAAACTAACCCCAAATAGTCTTGACTCTTGATTTGAGCCCAATACAGCTGCCACTATACTAAGAATATTTTTCTCACAGCTAGGGTTGTCAAACACTGGAATAGGCTGCCCCGATGGGCTGTGGAACCTCCACACCCAGAGATGAGACAACTCGACTGGACATGGCCTGAGCAGTCTGAACTAACTTTGACTTGCTTTAAGCTGGACCAGATGACCTCCAGAGGTCCCCTAGTGCTTACATGGCTGTATTATTCTAGTAATAATTGTAGTAGCAATAATATTAACAACAAACTGAGTCTACAAGGCAAAAAGCTCTCTATGAATATACACACTGAACAAGGTAAAAAAAAAATCTCGAAATTGCCTATGAATATGTACACTAAGTAAAACATTGCAAAATTTCATTTACTCCTCTGTTTAGATTTCTTTTGTCTTATGAAAAGGGATCTACCATGACTATGAAACAGATACCATAATTGGAAATTCATTCCATGTCATTAAACAATTTAAAAGACACATTTGAATAAGGATAAATTATTAATGACATTTTAAAAGTTGAATTAAAATGTAAAGATTACTTGGATATATGAAATAAAACTGACTCCTTTTCCAAAGATAAAGCTTTGAAAAATAGAAAAGATCTGAAAATTGTATGGAGTGAGTTTTTTAAAAAGTTTTGGTGGATATAATCAATACAAAGCCAGAAGGAAAATGCAACTAAAAGCACATTACAGCTCTATATTCTATTATGACTACGATGACATCATTACTAAGTCATTAGTAAAACAGTTGATTAAGAATTCTATTTTCATGACACATGTTAATAGTTATGAGAATTTTGACAGTTAATACCGAGAGCTGTAGGAAAGCAAAGTATAAAACACAGTATTTATCCTAAAAGAGTTCTTCATACTGCAGAGGATAGATGCAATGGAAATAAAACAAAGATTTATTAAAAATAGCTACTGCTTATTAATTTTTCCTGAGGCCAATAAAATCTAAAGGTAGAAATGTTAAGAGCGAAGAGGGAAAGGACCAGGAGAATTAAAATCCTTAAAATCTTTAAATCATTGCAAAGTCAATAAGGCCAGTGGGGATTAAGAACATTACAAAAGTCCCAACTGTACATGTAAAATAAAAGAATGGATAAAACATATGTAAAATGTGAACATTTTTATATTAAAAAGAACAGTGTTTCAACTATTACTGCTCTGATTAGCAAACTGCTTGCTATAAGAATAGTGAAGGCTGGAAAGCATGATCTGTACAATTTACCTCACTGATTCTCAAGAAAAACATGATGTCAGGATCCTGATGGTAGGTGGTCTTTGAAAGCATTATGTTGATTTCGTATAACACAGATTCAATTTAAAGTGTATGTGGAAAGACAACGCACATCCAAAGCACAAACCACAATATATTACCTTTGTACACAGATATGTAACAGCGCAAATTCCTCCAAATTATAGGTTAAACAGCTCCCAGAGGAAGAGCAGTCTAGCCAGCCCCACAGCAATGTAATCACGTTACAGACCCCAGAGGAAGTTAGAAGCCATCGGGACAATCGCCTTTGGACTCTACCGTACAGCTAGACACTGCTGCCAGTAGCTGATTTTCCACAAGCAAGAATCTGTTTTTGAAAACAGCTCTAATCCATTTTGCAGCAAGTACAACAGCCTAAACAGCAAGATGAAGCAGGAAATGGTCAAAGTCTAGCTGCCTTATTCAAGTGGAACTGTTTCTCATGTTCTCACTAATAAATACTCACCCAGTGTAGTTTTCCTTTTATCGTTTCATAGAGGATATACTGGCCCGCTATTGTATCCCTTTTGAGACTGTAGGATCTGGAAATTTGTTTCTGATTGTTACTTCTTTTTCATCTTTTACTTTAGTCCAGTTCGGAATTTTGCATTAAACAATGATTAGACAGAGAAATTAGTTGGCTCCCTCTCTTCCATTAGTTTAACAACTCAGGCTTGCTCGTGTTTGTTTGCCTCCTTGCATTCGCGGCAACACAACACCCCACTCCAAGCAGCAAGGGTGAAGGAGGACCCTCTACCGGTACAGTCATTCTCTGGGACACAGCAGCAGGGGAGTCATCTAGTATATGGGAAGGCTGGGGATGAATCTCTTCAGGCTGGAGAGAATTCAGACCACATCTCCTACTTTTTGTGCTTGTCAATAGCAATTACACAACAAAGAGCATAGCTGTATCCTGCTCTCAGGAGACACATTCTCAGTTTGGATCCCAGCTGGATGAAGTACTCACTGTGCAACTCTAAAACATGCATCTCAGCTGAAAAGGGGATCAAGAATCCCCCAAAATAAGGTGCTGTTTTGTACTGACTCTTCCTTCAGATACACCTAATTCTCTTCATTGACTGCCCCAGTTGCTTAACTCTTACAACTCTAGGCTCTTGTGATACTTGGCCACCTAATTTTTAAGTATTGTCATTCTTTAATTATAGGCATCAGGCAGGTGTTCTGGACATCCTCCTGCTAGGCTAAGGCTGAGATGCTGTTTTCCTGTCACCCCCTAACTCGATGTTGCAGCCACACAGAGCTGCTGATGCCTGGTTCCAGCTGTAGTGCATGAGAACACCGAGTCTAATGGCAGCATTTGCTAGAAGCTATGCCTCAAAGGAAGAGGGAGAGAAACAGTATTTTGTGGTAAGAGCGCCATACAAAATAACCATGAACAGCACGTGGCTACTTTATTCTGAGCCTGTTCCTGAGTTTCAGTCTGTTCCTGAGGTAAATGTGTCCTGTAGTTAAACTTCTGGCAGTCAAATAATTAAAGAGAACTTTCAGTCCAGCCCCGACAAGCTCCTTCCAAAGATCCAGAAACTCACTTCAAAAGAAACTGCCACAGAACGTTTTCTCTAGTGGCTTTTCATTCAGCTTGGCATAGTGGCCGTCTTTTCTGTCCAATTGTTTCTCAGCTAAAAGCACATCCTTTCCTCAACTGCCAGCTTATTCATTTAGTTCAGAGACACACAGCCAACGTATCACACTTTCCAACTTGCTTACAACTCAGTCTTATAACACCTTCTCCTCTCACATGGGGAATCATTACTGGGGTTCAATATAAAGTCATATTTTCTTTAGATTTAGTCTCAGCGTGAATATTTGTCTGCTAATGCAATAATTGCCAAAGCATATTAAAAAGGGATAACTGAAAAAGTAAACATACATACGAAGTAACTGATGACATAAAGAAGCCTAATGATGAATTCCTTTTTCAGGCACTAAATACAACATGTCTTCAATATTATACTCTCTCATATAACTTCATATGTATCTACTAAAAAAATATTATTTATAATGGCCTTTCACAAAGGTGCTCAGGATGGGCCCAATGACGCCAGATGTTGAGAACTCTCAATTCCAATTAATTTTAATGAGAGCTGAAGGTATTCTGAATGTCCACCCCAGTTGCTAGTTAAGTAGTGATCTTGCAGTCACACTGGAATTTCTGAATCCTAGTAAAATTATGCAAAAAGACATACACAGCACCAAACTGAAGTAGGTAGGGTCACTCTATTTTCAATTTACTGTTAAAAATGTCCACTTTCCCTCTCTCTCAACAGGTCTGATCCTTTTCTACACATTTTCCCTCTCTGTTTTCTTCTACTGCAGTGCCCAAGGAAGAAAACAGCTACCTGACTCCGACACGCTCATGCTAAAAAACTCAAATGTTTTCCTGTGCCATTGAAGCTCCACATCATTTCAGACGCCCCACTCTCTTTGCATGATAATGTTGACTGTGATCTAAGTTTTGAGAATGTGCTGGTACTAAACAGTTGCATGTTTTTGGAGGATAAGGGAGGAATATTTCCTACTGAGCCAATTTATCTGAGATGCAATCAGTTTCCCACCCTCCCAGCAGGATTACAGAGACAGGCATATTTGGATTCAGAACACTATGAATTAGAAATCTAATATTAAAAGTAAAGTAACAGACTGTATAGTTTCTCACAGGTTGCAGTTAATACACAGCAAAAATAGGCTAAATAGACTGTTTCCCAGAGGTAAACGAGATTTTCACCTACATTTCTATGGAAAAGAGGAATAGTGAAGCCTTCAGACTGTTTCTTGCCTCTCCTACAGCTGGAAATAGTGAGAGGAACTGTAAACTGAGTTTTGAGAGGGACAGACTGAGGGCATCTGCCTCAAATTATGCTGGGAGCAACTGTTACATAGTATGCTTGTACTTAAATAGATGAATTTCTGTGCACTGCCAAGATTATAATTTCTAGTCTGCCTCAGTCTCTACCTCTATTTCTTTTGGCTCTGAGCAAGGCACAACCAGAGATGCTATATGACTTTCCTAGAGAAATAAAAAGGGCCCAGACATACGGTCCAGTTATCTCAATTCAACTGGTTAACATGCATTAGCTGAACCATGGTAACTGCCTTTGTACCCATTCTTAGTCCTAGGAATACACGCTTGTTCGATTTATAGGCCAAACTATTGACAGAAGGCTAAACTGTAAAGCAGTAATAAAGTGTGCTTGATGTCGAGCTTTCAGAGTCTGAGCTAGAACTGAGGACCACTAGCTCCTCATTCTGCACAGTGTTTTGAAGATGCACATGGAACAATACTACGTAATACACCGCACTTATATTTGCTTCTTCCAACATTCCAATATGATATTTCAAGAGCTGAATAAGTACACAGTAAAGTAGTCAAAAATTACTCTGTAGTAAACAGAAGTCACATTACTGTTTTGATTTACTGTTTGGGGTCCATCTTGCATAGACTTATTCATGGATTTAGCTTTAAAAGAATGAGTAGGCCTACCAGGGCTAGTGGGGCTACTTAAGACTCTCCAAAATCACTAGCCAATTTTCCTTGCACTGAATCATAGTATGGTTTGGGTTGGAAGGGACATTAAAGATCCTATAGTTCCAAGCCCCCCGTGCCATGGGCAGGGACACCTTACACTAGACCAGGTTGCTCAAAGCCTCATCCAACCTGGCCTTGAACACTTTCAGGGATGGAGCATCCACAGCCTCTCTGGGCAACTTGTTCCAGTGCCTCACCACCCTCTCAGTAAAGAACATCTTCCTTACCCTTATCTAAATCTACCCTCTTTCAGTGTAAAGCCATTACCCGTTGTCCTATCGCTGCATGCCCTTGTAAAAAGTCCCTCTCCAGCTTTCTTGTAGGCCCCCTTCAGGTACTGGAAGGCTGCTACAAGGTCTCTCCGGAGTCTTCTCTTCTCCAGGCTGAACAATACCAACTCTTTCAGCCTGTCTTCATAAGAGAGCTGCTCCAGTCCTCTGATCATCTTTGTGGCCCTCCTCTGGACTTGCTCCAACAGGTCCACGTTCTTCTTACCTGGGGGCCCCAGAGCTGAACACAGTACCCCATATGTGGTCTCATGAGAGCAGAGCAGAAGGGCAGAATCACCTCCCTTAACCTGCTGGTCATGCTTCTTTTGATGCAGCCCAGGATACAGTTGGCTTTCTAGGCTGCAAGCACATGTTGCTGGGTCATGTTGAGCTTCTTGTCAACCAACACCCCCAAGTCCTCCTCAGGGCTGCTCTCAATCCACTCATTGCCCAGCCTGTGTTTGTGCTTGGGATTGCCCCGACTCACGTGCAGGACCTTGCACTTAGCCTTGTTGAACTTCATGAGGTTTGCACAGGCCCACCTCTCACGCCTGTCAAAGTCCCTCTGGATGGCATCCCTTCCCTCCAGCATGTTGACTGCACCACACAGCTTGGTGTCTTCGGCAAGCTTGCTGAGGGTGCACTCAATTGCACTGTCCATGTCACCAACAAATATGTTAAACAGTGCCAGTCCTAATACTGATCCCACTTGGCACTGTCCTCCCACTTGGACATCAAGCCATTAACCACAAGTCTTTGAGTGCAACCATCCAGCCAATTCCTTATCTACCAAGTGTTCCATCCATCAAATCCATGTCTTTCCAATTTAGAGACAAAGATGTTGTGCAGGACAGTGTCAACTGCTTTGCACAAGTCCAGGTAGATGATGTCAGTTGCTCTTCCCTCATCCACCAATGCTGTAATCCCATCATAAAAGGCCACCAGGCGTGATTTGCTCTTAGTGAAGCCATGTTGGCTATAACCAATCGCCTCCTTATTTTCCATGTGCCTTAGCATAGTTTCCAGGAGGATCCGCTCCATGATCCTGCTGACACAGAGGTGAGACTGTCTGGCCTGTAGTTCCCCAGGTCTTCCTTTTTTTCCCTTTTTAAAAATGGGGGTTATGTTTCCCCTTTTCCAGTCAGTGGGAACTTCCCTGGACTGCCATGACTTCTCAGATATGATGAATAGTGGCATAGCAACTCCATCTACCAGTTCCCTCAGGACCCATGGATGCATCTCATCAGGTCCCATGGACTTGTGCGCCTTCAGGTTCCTTAGATGGTCTCAAAGCTGATCTTCTACAGTGGGTGGTTCTTCATTTTCCCAGTCCCCACCTTTGCTTTCTGCATCTTGGGCGGTGTGGCTCGAGCACTTGCCAGTGAAGACTAAGGCAAAAATGTCATTGAGTACCTCAGCCTTCTCCATATGCTGTGTAACCAAGTCTCCCGTTTCCTTCCAGAGAGGGCCCACATTTTCCCTAGTCCTCCTTTTATCACTGACATACCTATAGAAGCTTTTCTTGTTACCCTTGACATCCCTGGCCAGATTTAATTCTATCAGGGCTTTAGCTTTCCTAACCTGATCTCTGGCTGCTTGGACGATTTCTCTGTATTCCTTCCAGGCTACCTGCCCTTGCTTCCACCCTCTGTAGGATCCCTTTTTGTGTTTAAGTTTATCCACTTCCACTGAGGAAGCCTTAAAACTATGTTATTTATTACATGGGGTGGAATTTATCTCATCTACCACCTTAGGCAAAAAGTCAGGCATCTAGTCTAAGGAAACAATTTCCCACTCAACCAGGATAGATAAAAGCTCCATGGGAGAACATTTGTCCCTACTTTAGATACCAATCTTAGGACAGTTTTGGACAAGATGCCTCTCATTGTGCACTTTATTAATACAGGAAGCTTAGATAACTAGCTTAGACTAGACACTGAATTTATACATGGCTAAATTAAGAAGACCTCCAGAAACTCGAACCATGTGTGAAAACTTCAAAATGTGAAATTGGCCACCGAATGTAAGGTTGTATGAATCTCTTCAAGAGAGCCAGAAAAAAAGCAGTGGAGCTAAAGTAAACATAACCACCCAAAACATTCATTGGTGATGTTTTGGTTTTATTTTCTGTTTTTTAAAACAGAGTGCATATGAAGTCAGTACTTCCTTAACAAGAATCATGCATACATATATACAAAGGTATCACATGCATATTCTTTTTTTAATATATATTTTTACTTCTTGTGAGAACTAGAAGTGAATACAGGTCTACTGCTCTAGCAACATGCATCCCCCAAAAAGTATGACTAAAGCAAAATAAATTTAGATATAAAATTTCTCAGGACTTTGCTCTCACTGTAAGAAACTTGGAAGGCAAGGAGAAACAATGGCTATTTTTCCACCTAAGTTTTTTCTTGTTCATCAAAATGAATTGTTACCTCTTTAAGAATAAGAAACGTACTGTCTGCAATCTAGTTAGCATCTACAAAGTGGGTATGCATATGTTATTCTTAAACAAACAAAAATATAGTTAGTATGAAGCCAAACTGCCTGTTAAGAGACTTCACGTTTTTTTAGTCTATAGTCATAGCTAAAAAAAAAAAAGGATAGGTAGAGGGATATTGAAAAGGAAAAGCATCAATATTCTTGACAGGCAATTAAGGATCCATCTGAGGGACTTCAAAGTAGCATATAATTAGAAATTCAGTGCTATAATGCAGACAAATACAAAAAAATTCCTGTTTCTCAAAAAATGGTTTGGAAAATGAATGACATCCACATTAGTATTTATAGATACAAATAATACTTGTTAATGTAGGCACGCACGTATACACATGCACTTGCATTAATTTTAATGCTGTTATCACAGCACAATACTAAGGATTAATTACAACCATAACCTCCAAAATAAAAATCTAGAAAATATGAGAACTCTATTTTAATATGATGGGTTTGAAGTAAATATTCATTTGAGAAACTTCTTAGGAATTGAAGCATATTGAAGAACTGATATGCAACAGCAAGAAAACTGTGACCTTTATGCAGAACATTTTCTTGATCAGAATTTTTTCTTTCAGAGTCAGCAGAAAAACTTTGAGAGTAATCACAGTTTTAAATTTTTTTCCTTGCCTTCTCTCAATGTCCCATTTCTATTTACCAGGTCTCAAGGAAAGGAGAGAAACAGGAACCACCCCCACAAAATATTACACTGCAAGCAAAAAGGTGGTGGTGAGGGCAGGTTTCAAAAGGTCTGTTTGTCCCCTGCTTCTGTTTTCTCTGCTCCCCTAGCATATTTCAATGACAGCATAGCTGATGGGACTTTCTCCAGCAGACATGCACACCCCTCCACTTATTACTATCCTATATGTATAGAAAGGCACATAAGGAAACAAAATATTTATTTGCTCATGATTCTTTGAGAACATTTAGAAGATAAAATATAGCTAAATACATGGCATATTACCCATCTTTAAAGTGCTTGGTTTAACCTACTAATCCATTCTTCACCATAAAAACTCACTGCATCAATGTACACAGAAGTATCATTAAAGAGGTGTTACTAGGATTTTAATTGTTAATTCTTCCAGAAGGAGGTAGACCATTAGACTACATTACAATGAAGATAATTTTTCAAGTCCTTAAGTACTAAATGACTCTTATGCTCAAGAGTATCAGACAACGATCTAGTTCAACAGTTCAGTCAGCTCTTGCCATGCTCCTGACAAGCTGAAGAGTTGGACTTCTGCACACTGTCAAGTATTTAAATTTTGAAAGAAATCTAAATAATTACTTCTTTCTCAGAATTATCACCTCAGTCCTTTAATTCTCATCTGAGTAGGAACACACTTGCAGAAATGAAAGACTTCTGTGCTGCTTTAAAAAAAAAAAAAGGAAAAAGTAGAACAACATTAGAATTTGGAAAAGTTAGTATTAACTAACTTTTCAACTCAAAGATAACGTGCATTCTCAAAAAAACTACCAAAAAAACCCCAGATCTATCATTAGAGAATAAAAACCAATTCACTTAAACTGATAAAGACACTACTGCTCAAGCTGTCAATCTTCCACTGCTTTCCAGTCTGGAGGACAACCAAGAAATAAGAATTGCAGGAGCTCAGTGCTTCCTTGCCTGCACCCATACCCAAGGGACCTACCTGAATATTTACTACAAACTACATATCTTCCTTCTTGGCTAGGGAGCAGGCGGATGCATATTCACACCTTGCTGGCTACATGGCGGGTCAGAATTTGTGTGCCTTCCCTTTGCTTGTTATTGTTCTTTCTTTTTTTATACTGTAGCCTTATTTCACTTCTCTGGATACCCTGATACTACAGTAATATTAATTTAAATTAACAGGAAAACAACACCTTAAGTATTTTATTGCATTATGATTAAGTATAGGTGAACTACTATTACACAGTTAAAAAAAAAAATTAAAACCATACTGGCCATGAGGACTTCAATGCCAGACTTCAGCCTGCTGTGATGTGATATATGAAGGAGCTGTAAATCTCTGCCTATCTTTGGTTGGTGTCCAACTGGAAATTGATCTCCCATCATTCTTCTTTAAAGTTTGGGTATAACTCCAGAAACCTGGCCAACATTTCCTCTCTCAATAAAGTAGGATCTAAATACATCTAAAGATGTGTGAGAGCTACAGTTGAACTTATGGCAGATACCGCATTTGCCTACTCACTGCACTACCAGTAACCAAAAATGCTACTTTGTAAAAGACCTTTGTATTCCTCAGTATTGAAAAATAGTATATAAACCCATTTTTAATATACATGTGTATATAAAATGGATTTTGAACGTATGCAGTTTTGTTTTGGTGGGTCCCTTAACATATAAGCAGTAAAAGTTATAGGGATGTTTTATATTCCCAGTTCCTTATAGAAATGGATTGGGAAAGCTGTTTCCAATATTTTGCCAGTGTACATTTTAATAGGGAAAAATAACTGCTGATTATTATGAAACAATGAGCCACATTTCAAGTAATCCAGCCAATCAGTAGAAAGGATTTGAGGCCTTCTGGTTTATATTTGTGTGCAAACAGCTGTATTTCATTTTTTAGCCTCTTTGTTTTCCAAAGCTTTTTAACTTTTTGTCAGATTAAAATCCCTGTTGTCATGGTGGCCAACACACTAGCAAAATTAGGGTGGAGGAAGGGGGAGAGTTATAGGGGAATTGAAAGCCCCCTGGTTGAAGTCTGTAAAAAAAAAAACAAACACCACACAACAAAAAACCCCACCCAAAACAACAACAACAACAATCCCTCCCCCAAATCCCCCAACAAAAATAAAATGAATATGTAGAATAAGAACAGTTCATCTGTAGTTAAAATATCAGCTCCAGAATACATTGCTTGGAATTGTAAATACTGGTTATTGTAGTGATCTCAAATCACAGCACTGAATAACTCACTGCTAAAAGATAGCATAAAAAATAGTCTATCATACAAACTTGACACCATAAAATTCCTAATTTCCTAATTTTGATAACAATTTATAACTTCCTTGGGAAACTGTTTGGATTTGTTTTAATAAAGCAGTTGGGGAAGAATGAACACTGGAAGAAGTCCAGCTGCAGTACGTGCAGTTCTTAAAAATTAAAAATAATAAAATAATTTCATGACTTTGTAATGGTTTATTGCCTCTTTTGAGATTTACTTCAAAATTTAATAAGTTTGTTGTACTATAAAAATCTGAATAGAATTTCAGTAGGGTCAAAAAGTCTAAATCTAGCTGGCACCGCAAATTAAAATGCGCTTGGTGTTCTCAGTTCAGACCTCCTGGGACAAAAGTTTATGTCAGAGAACTACTGTATACAGAGTATAATAGTGTAACTGCCCCATATTCCATGTACTCCATGCATGTGGCTTGCATGCTGGCCTTATCAAGCCTATATTTTAGTATTATGGGAAGCTTTGATCAGGAAAGATCCAAGAAATAATTGCAAGACTCAGCTGACAGCCTAAAAGAAGAACACATCAGGTTAGGCAATGGCCAGAAGTCTAAGCAGGAAGGGGCTTCATAGTACAGAAGTCATTTAGTGCATGAACACATCTGTGCTTTCAATCTCTTTTCAAAGAACAGCCACTTCTGAGAATGTCAAGAACATCCAAAAGAAAACTCCAGCATTTAAACTCAGTGGGCCAAATTCAAAGGCTTGCTCAGAACTCTGACTTCCAAACATAGCTTTCTCATGCCAAACACAGAAAGCAGTTAAAGTAACCTTTTACATATCTTCTCTCTGATATGGCCCAAGTTGACCCTCAAATTCCATGGGATGTTTTCCTACAAACTAATCAGAAATGCAGAATGGCCTTGTTCAAAATTGTTTATGTACTATGTAAAATTGATTTTTTTCTTTAATACTAAAATTTGGTCCATCTGTTGAGAAAACAAAATATTCTAAATATATACAAAAAGTAGAACGGCTTCATTCCACTCAGTATATCCTGTGGTAGATGCATTTTCATCAGTATGTTTGTCTTGCAGACAAAATGAATATCAGATGGTGGTTTTGAAAAAGGGCAGACCTAACATGAGGTGATTAGTTTCAAAAACAGATTTTTATTCTTGATAAATTATTACCAAATACAATCATCTGTTGATTGAGGATATAAAACAGATTGGTCATACCATAACCCACAGGTTAAATGAAAAACGGAAATAATACGTTTATTTAACATAGTCTTGCATTAAGTTCCCAAGCAGTGCAAATCTAAGGCAAATAATTAGATTTCCAATTTAAAGATACACAATTGTTAACTCAGACGTTTCTTGAGGTCATCTATTTCTTTAGTGGCTATTCTATCTACATTGCGTACTACACATGTACATGGACTTTTACACGTGTATATAAATATATCGTTTCAACTTGCGACCAATGATTAATGTACTTTGTACAAGACATCAACTGGAATTGCCATTGCCATTTTATTCAGTAAAAATCCATAATCTATTACATTTGCTGATTGTTTGTGAAGAAATTTGAGAAAACTGCTGGCCTACAAAAAGAAATTCTAGTTGAGTACTACAGAGAAAAAGAAAGTGATTCTTAAAGCAGTGGGAGTCCTGGAAGAAAAGAGCTTTGACTTACTAAAAGCAACTCATAACAATACTTGCCTAGCAGATCTTATTGAAATGGCACCACAATGAGTTACGTATGTTTCAGGAAGAAATCATACTCCCTGAAAACTACCTTCTTTTATCTTGAAAACAATTATAGCTGTACTGTGTTTAACATGAAGATGGAAAAAAGAATGTGACCGCAAGTTTCCCCAACATCCCCTCGCACCTGAGTAAAAATGACGACTTTTTCCTCATATTTTCATTGTATTCTATGACACGTAGTCATCTAGGCAAAGTTTCCTGCATAAAAGTTCTCATTAAAATGATAAATTAAAGCCATGCGTACAAGCATTCCAAGTTTAGTAGTGACAATCATACAAAATGAAATCAGGGAAATTTCCCATTCTCAGAGACAGCTCTGTAACAAGGTTTTTAAATCAAAGCTAACTGCTGACTAGAAGTCTAACTTCTTTATAGGGACCATGCTCTATTAACTGGAATTCTTCTACCAACCAGAAAGCTTATCCACTTCTTCTGTTAAAGCTTCTAAAAATAGTATGCTAAATCCATAAAAAGCTATTGTTTTGCTTCTCTCTTGGTTAGTGTGCAAAATTTTCACATATAAGAAAAGCTTCACCCTCACATATCCTCCAACTGTCAGCAGCAAGTTTACTCTTCCAACATTCAACCTAAACACACTTTTACCATATTGAAGTGGGGAAAAAATAGAGAATTTTGCATTCTTGACTAGACAGAACTATTTAAAGTGGAAGAAACAAACACATCACTAATTTCACTTTAACATCATTCTGGGATTTTTTAAAGCCTTCCTGAACAGTCAAGTATTTTTGGACATTGGTGCTTGTGGTGAGTTGACCCTGGGTGGATGCCAGGTGCCCACCAAAGCTGCTCCATCACTTCCCTCCTCAACTGGACACGGGAGAGGAAATAGAATGAAAGGCTTGTGGGTCAAGATCCATGGGGTCCCTCCCACAGGAGACAGTCCTCCACAAACTTTTCCAATATGGATCCTTCCCACAGGCTACAGTTCTTCACAAACTGCTCCAGTGTGGGTCCCTTCCACGGGCTGCAGTCCTTCAGGCACAGACTGCTCCAGTGTGGGTCCCCTGTGGGGTCACAAGTCCTGCCGGAAAACCTGCTCCAGCGTGGGCTCCTCTCTCCACAGGTCTGCAGGTCCTGCCAGGAGCCTGCTCCAGCTTGGGCATACCACAGGGTCACAGCCTCCTTCAGGCACATTCACCTGCTCCGGTGCGGGGTCCTCCCCGGGCTGCAGGTGGAGATCTGCTCCACCGTGGACCTCCCTGGGCTGCAGGGGGACAGCCTGCCTCACCACGGTCTTCATCACAGGCTGCAGGGGAATCTCTGCTCTGGTGCCTGGAGCACCTCCTCCCTCTTTTTCACCGACCTTAGGGTCTGCAGGGCTGTTTCTCTCACATGTTCTTCCTCCTCTCTCCGGCTGCAGTTTGTTTGGGTTTTTTTTTTTTTGCACAGCAACTTTCTTCCCTTCTTAAGTATGTTATCCCAGAGGCACTACCACTATTGCTGATGGGCTCAGCCTTAGAGCCGGCTGGCATTGCCTCCATGGGACATAGGGGAAGTTTCTACCAACTTCTCACAGAAGCCACCCCTGTATTCCCCCCACTACCAAAGTCTTGCTACATAAACCCAATACACTTCTGAATAAGGACAATTTCATTTTATACTTTTCATAAACTACTTGGAAGTACCTGAGTACCTAAAGTACCACTGACATGTAAATTACAAAGAATTGTGGGTTTGTCTTTTTTTTCCCCTGCAGCCTGTAATTCTGTAGTAGGCATCAGAATTTTCTGAAATATAGCTATATATTTCGTTAATGAGACTCTCATTTACTGTTTAGAAAAGAGCTTTTTTAAAAAAAAAATTTGTGCTATTCAAATTACCTATGATATTGTTAACTTTTCACATTTTGTTCAATGGTTTTGCTTTTTCATTGCAGACTCTTTCCAGATGGGAATTAATGGGAATCCCTAAGAACTTTATCATGGTTTTTAGCCAGTGGAATTTAAACATTTCTCATACTGCCTTTTGAGTATCTTTTATTCGTTCCAAGTGCTATTACTTAGGATTTGATATAATTGACTCTTAAGCCAGAGACTTCTTTGAATACCATCATTTGCTTCATAAGGCATGAGGCACACTGAAGTAAAGGGATCAGCAATCATCATTAGAACATCATTCATATGAAGTTTAATTCTTCTCCCTCCCTATCAGCCATCTGTATTTATTCTCCTGTTGTGGCCTTCCCTCCCCTGCCATTTTTTGCATGCAAGAGGCTCCATGGTCATAAAGTAAATTGAGTGCGGGCATTCTTGTCAAATGAACAGGGGGATTGATTGGCTCACAGTCTCTTTGGTGAAGTGTATTCTTATGTATTCAAGCTTTAAGCAACACACAGGAGAGCTGATTATTATTGGTTTTGCCAGCTTTATATTATGCAACAGTAAAAGTAAAATTATACAATAAAATCTATGTCAGACAGGAAAGGTGGAATGAACAGCATCAAAGGGAAAACTCTAAAAATGCAGGACTGAACGAACAGGAAAACTTTAAGTACCCAAAGTGTATATATATGTAGACATCAAACAACAGCAACTACAAGATCCCACATCAGACTTGTCCAATAGGTGACTGAATTGTACCAAAAGTACTAAGAATCCATTACTACATAAAGCATGCAGAAACCTGTTCCTCAAAAGTGGCAAAACACACACTATGAAACTTATTTCATTTTGCAGAATTCACATCAAACCAATATTCTGTGGTGCAGTCCATCATTTACCATCAAATGTGTGACACGGAAACTTTCACCAGTTGCCTTATTCTTGCTTCAAAGACTGCAGTGCAACATCAAATGATTTTCAAAATACTTTTGCAGGTCTTTTCTTATCATAGTCACAGAAGGGGTTTTAACAAAGTGCTGTCACCTCCTATATATCTACAGCCTCACAAGAAATATGCACATATTCATAAAAGCCAAAAATGCAAAGTTTTGCAATGCCAATGACTGACATTTCATACCAGTCAAGTAGATTTCAGTAAGTATTTCTCAGCATTTACTGTTCAGAAGAACAGAGTTCCTTCACTGAATGGATCTGCTCTGAGTCATAGTGCAGTTCCTTTTCATAGAATGTGGAAACTAGTGCATGGACTCAATTTGTAATTTTCCTGTATATTCACTAACTATTTAATGATGTCCCCAGGAATTTCCATCTTTACATGGGCACCATTCAGTAGTTTAAATAAGGATACACTGGTGTTTTCTGTTCTTCCTTTCCACCCACCCTCAAATGCTTCCTAAGTTTAGTTTTGAGGATGGTGTTATCTTAGCCTGTAATTTTCACAGAATGTAAGTGTCACTGCTACAGAGACAAGCTTAGCCATGCTTAACTCAGCAAATACATCACTTGAACACAACATTACATAGCTCCTGAGGATCATAGAGTAGCTCTGGCATGGAGTTGTCACTAAGAAACAAAGACAAATTACATCTCTCCTAACCAAACAGCTCACTATCAGTGGGCTCAGCTGTGACAACAGAAATGTTTACCTTCTCCTTTTCTACTGTATGTCTGAGAGCCAAGAGAACACTCATTCACCACTGTGGATGCTCCCACAAAGCAGCTCACTCTCCAACTTTTCCACTTTGAATTTTTTTGTTGTTTTTATGTTTTACACTCCAGAAAGCATTTGTTTAATCCATCACCTTAAGTAAGGTGAGCAACTGATAAAGTCTCCACCTGTCTCACTGATGAAGTGAGATTCTGCAGTATATTGACTAAAGATGTATAGGTTTCTCTGCCAGTGATGAAAGGATGCAATATAACTTCTCTATAAGTGGAAAAGTACAGAAATAATGTGTAACTGTTTCTTACTATAGGTATTGTCAATGAAATTTTGAACAATTCTTTATTCTCTAACCTTAGTGGAGTACGTCCACATCTCTCTGAAAAGGACATTTCTGTGCGTCTTCTAGCATCAGATCAAATGTTTTATGAGCTTTCCTGAAAAAAAACCAAACAAAAAATGCCCAAAACAAAACCCACCAAAAGCAAAGTCTGTTTTCTTGAAAATTTCCTCTGTAGCCCCTCTGGGTTCTGAAGTGTACTGGCTCTCTTCCTGCCTGGCTCTAGGCAAAGACAGAAACTCTAAAACACAGGTATCCTGGCTAAGTAGAAACAGGACAAGATTTTTTGTTTGTTTGTTTTGGGTGTTGTTTGCACTATGAAAGATCACATATGGGAAACTAAGAAAGCAAAGAACGAACCCTCAGATCCTGGCTGAGGCAACTGCAGAGTGATGAACTGCAGGCAGAAAGAATGGAAGGGGACTTCACAGCACAAGAGAAAAAAACCCCGAGTTTAGGCTTCCTCTTGGCATGCAGAAGTTAGCTGGGGGGATGTGCAACAGTCTTAGGCTTCAGGGGAGCCTAAGAATAACCACTAGGGGAAGAAGGGGAAGATCACACTATCTTTCCACCTAATGTACTTAAAAAGAGGTAAGGAGTTAGAGTTAGGGACTTGGATCAAAACCATGGCTATTTTCTGCAGTTCATCATGTAATTAGAAAAATAAAAGCACTCAAAAAACCTCCCAACCTTGCCTATAAGACAATTGCACAAAAGCAGTAGAAAGAAGTAGGAGTCCCTATTTCACATTATCCTGTCTGTATGTATGCACAAAGAGTTTGAGTCAGAGGACGGCTGCTCTCTTCACTAACCAGCTCAAGGCTTTTCCTACTGAAAGCTATTTTACACTCAGAGGGATGATGGGTTTTCAGAGCTGATGGCTCAACAGCTACTTCCTTTGATTCTAGTGAAAAGGCCATTTTTATCTAGGTTGAATGCATAAAGATAAGAAATACCCATTTTCAGTAGCTTGTCTTTATTTCCATTTTGCTTAAACATCAACATGTACAATTTGCTTGAGTGATGTTTGAAAGAACTGGTCTTCATAACAACAAACTAACAGGAAAATGTCTTAGCATTGTCAGGATATTCATAAATACATTGCACAACTTCAGTCTATATGTGTTGTTTCTGTAATTTGATATTGAACATGGATTTATCACAACAGTGACACTGGATGCTGCGAATTTTTAACTACACAGTTAATTTCTCTTTTGAGTATTCATGTGTAACCTTTGAGCAATAGCATCAATAACACACAACAGTATTAACATAGGATGAAGACTTTCCACAAATGCCTTACTAAAAGGCTAAGTACGCTATAAAGATTCTTTCCTAGAAACTTAATCCTTCAGAAAGAAATATCTCCTGGCTTTGGAGGATGTTAACCTTCCTCAAAAGCAAAAGAGATCTCCTAGCACACTCATTTATGATATTTTTAGAGCAAGCCTTTCAGCCTGTCATGAAATACACAGAATAAGCATGGCACAAAATAAGCAACAGCTTTGAGAAAACAAGACACAGAACCACCCAGAGCCTGATAACCAGTCGATGTGATGGAAGTGAATACCTCCTTGGTGAAACCCTGGCTCCAAGACAATTACATTGTAAAATCTCTCTTCACTGAGATCAGCTACCTGCCCACCTTTCTGGACTTCTTCGTTTTGCTCCAAACTTTCTCCCCTCATTGGGACAACAAAGTGGTGCTTTGTCTATCAAGTTAAAACCCAGCTACACTCAGTGCCACTGGAGATGGAGTGAATTGGTTGTTGTACAATTGGAACACATTCATATTTCCTATACAACTAAACTCCACTGCTTAAAGTTATGATGTAGCTACCTTGATAACTTTGAGCTCCCAAACTAATATTTGCATATGATGTGTATGAGCTGAGACTAAAATTCTACTTTCTAAGAACAGGATAACATGTAATTAATTATTGCAAAGTGTTCTGAAGACAAAAAGGCCATGCAAAAAACTACAGTATTATTTTTCTGTGTCACAACTGCACAGATAAGCAGCCACTACAAGCAGTGCAACATTTGTAGCCCCCATTTTTCAGACATGTTGACTTTTCCAAAGCAGGACAGTAAGGGACAGAGTACAGAATTGCTGAGTGTGCTCTATGAGGAACACAAGTAATGAGGCATAGCGCTATCTTTTCTAAATGGAAAAACATAACCAGGGCAGGAAATGCTATAAGTGAAGCTGTAAAAAAAAAAAAAAACAACAATTTTATAAGAAAGCAAGTTTTAAACTAGTTCCAAAGATGTGAGATACATTTAACAGTTTCCTTTTCTCATGCCTGCTTTTTAGACTACCATGAAAGAAAACAGACTGCAATAATAGAACTGATGCTGTAAATAAACTTATCAGAAACTTTGTGATTTTGCCAGCTGTTTCACTTTCAAGCACAAATTCAGCCATTTTTCAAAATTTGCTAAAACTTTCGTATAGTGTAACACACAGAAAAGCCAGAGAATCAGCGATATTAGAACAGTAAGAAAACTTGTGCAAAACAGGAAAAAAACCCCAACATTTTATGTCTGGATTCTCCTTTCAGTAATGCATAATGCCATTATGACAGTTTCTGACAATCACTGTATTATCAATACATCACATCGGTGTTATGGTAGCCCTGTAAAACACAACAAAGACAGTGGCTGGATACAGATACGGTTATGTCCAATTGACTTAACCGCTAGATAAGGGCTGGCATTAAGTTTCAAATTTCACAGCAATGAAACCTGGGAAGTATATGAAGCTTCAGGGTGAAATAGCAGAGATGTGCTGGCCTTGTAAAAGATCAACAATAAAAATAGTGACAATGTGTGTCAACCTGTGTGCCAAATATTCACAATGATGTGATTCGCCACTTTAGCTGACAAACCACCAAAGTGCAAGACAGTGACCTTACAGAAGGTAATTTCCCCTCCTTTGCCTCAAGAGAGAAAGGTCATCTAGAAATATATTTAGGGCTGAATTCTACCTGCACCCTTTAGTATTTGAAGCCACTTGTCATGAAAACTGGGATCAATGCAAAACACAACAGTAGCTCCCCCACACATTGAGTTCAAGCATGCAATTTTATAGCAGGCAGCAAACAAGATTGGGAATTCAGGGTTAAAATCTCCAGTGAAATTTTGTCTTAAAGTAATGAAAGTTGACCAAGAGAGTAAATCACATGGATCTCCTAACAAACTGAAAACAGCTGTTTGGCCAAGTTTGTCTCTGATTTAAGTTTGGTAATTATTGCCCTACTGTGGCTCAAGGTTATTCTGTATTAGTGAAATAGGATATCATATGAAAATCATCCAACTTCTTAATTTACTGTAGCATCAAAAATTCCACTGTATAAAAATAAGTGGGAAACGTAACCTTCTAAAAACTTACCTATAAACCTTTTAAATGCCCATTTATTTACTCTTCTGACACACAATTACACAAATTACAATAAACTAGAATATCTAATGCCAAACAAATACGTCACCTCTAGTCACTCCAACTATGTTTTCACATAAATACACTGAGAAACAACTTTATAAACTCAGAGACAGTGATACAACATCTTGCCTTAACAGCCCACTCCCTGGACTACTATGCTTTACGTTAGCATGCAGAAAAATTACTGAGATTCTTATGAGAAAGATTCCTACACAGGAAACTTTCTTTTAAGGTCTTCTCATACCAATAGGAGCACAAGACACAAAGCTACAAAATTTAATTTTTCAAAGTTGAAAAACTTCTTAGAGAAAGACATGGGAGACATTTAATTAATTTAAAATGAAGTCGCTCAACTAATACTTGATCCTTCATTAATCCCAAAGTATCCTGTAGTTTCATTAGTTGCTTCTATTTGGGTTATTAGGTGTCTTTATTGCCTAAGAAACATGAATCAATAGTTTATATTAATAATGTAATTACTACAGTATTATGGGTCTGCCTGTTGGACATCAAACAGTGTACAAGTTCATGAAAGTGTTTAATTGGCTGGAACATAATTTTTAATGCCTAAAAAAGTGAAGAAACACCATGTGTGTTCTATGAGCAGCGTACTAGGATTTCTGTTCTGGAAATTCAACAAAAAAATTGGCTCTCCCTCACACACAGGCTGCAATTTTTGAGTCAGTACCAATTACTGTACATTTCTAGACAACCTTTAATTTAAAAAGGTAAGTGTAACAAATATTTCTTTAAACAATAATACTATCCTAGTAAATTATTACAAATCAAAGTGCTGCTTCTTTCTGAATCTTTCTTTCAAGATCAACTGGAAGTCTCAAATCAAATGATTCAGGTGATTTAAGGTCAGGTCTAAGTAAACACTGAATTCAGCTTAGTACATTATAAGAGAAATAATTTCACTTGGAGAGCGAGTTATCACAGATTAATTGCAAACAGGCATTTCAAGAGTATCCTTACTTTATCCAGCACACCATCCTCTTTGTTTCCCATTTTCTCAGTTGAGATATGCGCAAATTAAACCTTTGCCAAAACAAAATGTGTGTACGTACATTCTAAAAACGTGATAATTACTACGTATATTACTGAGTATATGCCACAAAAATAATATTTTTAAAATGCCACAGTGCTAATAAATTTTTTTATGTCAACAAAGATTGGACAGACTCAAGCAGGAATAGTAGTAAACTGACTGTTTACTCTTAAAAATAGAGTGGGCTCCATGCAGGTCTTTCTGAATACGTAACACAAAATAGGCAGACGTAAGTCTGAAATCCCCTCTGCATATCCTTTGCCAAGGAGCAATTTCCATATTGACATTGTTTAAATACTTATACAACAGAAGCCAATAAAGGCACTTCGGCTATGAAAAGCATCAAGACACACACCCAGTCAAAGACCCCCTGAGCAGCATTGCAGAAGAAACCAACTGGAAGCAAGCGCCCACTTTTGTTTTTAATAAAGGGCCCCATAAGACAAGCAGCTAAACTGAAAGAGAAAGAAATAGAAGGGCACAATAATTCAAATTTACCTGCTGATCTCAAGATACTTTATAATTGAAGCAACATCAGAGATAACTCCACCAGCTAACTACCAGCCAGAGTACTGTGAGCTCCAGCCTTGTCCCTTACAGAAGGATGGGATGCAGATGACCTACAAACAAGCTCTACTGGCTTATGTGGCTTCAGCAATTTTCCCTGCACATTTTCAGGCACCCCTTAGAAGCATTTTTCTAGCTGCTTCACAGTCTGAATGCAGTCCAAACCCATCCAGCTTAGCAGTTTGGCTTTACTAGAAAACACAGGGTAGGCCCAAAGAAATCTTTGGGCACCTACAAGTCATTCTTCAGCTCCAGCATCTAATGTAAACTGCCATATCACCTAATGCTTAACATATTTTATGCACACACTCAGGATCCATGAATGACATCAACTACTGTCATAGCTAAAACCAATTATCAATTATGTACTAATACTGTTTTCTTCCTGCACTTCAGTTCATTGAAGTGTGTAACAAATGTTTCTTCAAAGAAGAGGATACACATGGAAGAGGGTGAAAACTAAGGATTTAAGGATTAAATTAATCCTTGTCATTAAGCAGGCTGAGACAGGCTTACTCTCAATAAGTGACAGAAGTCTTTCATTGGCATTTAAAATCAAGGTGACTTAATTTAACATATTGACTGTTGATTTCCATGAAAAATGTAAAGTAACTATCAGAGAATATAAGCTTCTAAAATAAGACTTGGGACAACTTTATGCACACATTTCAAAAACGCTCTATTCAGGAGCTGCCTAACCTTGAAGGCAACTCTCTAAGCTTAATGTTCCATAAGCTCTTGGTGATGCTTCTGAGCCCATCAAGATCTGCCTTTCATAGCCAAATTAATTCCTGCTTAAGCCTCTTCAAGTTTCAAAACTTAAGTAGAGCAACACAAAAGCCACATGAGGGGCCCAATCCAATATGCAGACCCACAACATACTTGACATGCACACACAGACCAGGACCTTGTGAAAACAGGTCTGTGAGCACTTATAAAACATCCCTAACAAAGGAGGTATTGGTAGTGCTCAGCCCCAGTCACTTTTTTATGGGAAACCATAGAGGTCTTAGGATTGAAATCTTTCCTCAATCCAGAAGGGGTTCAACACCTTCTACCTGACAGAAGCAGGTACAGGCTAGCTTCAGTCTGATGTTGCCTTTCAGTAGTGCTGGAGAGTGTCATTGTGCAGAAAGAGCAAAATGCACAGCATCAGAAATAGACTACAAAAGACAAAGCATGCCTTTATTGCTTAAAATTTCAGACTTGCCTAAAAGTAGAGTTCTATGTTCTGGTATGGAAGGCATCAATCCAGGGCGTTTCACTTCCTGAGAAGTGATCTAGCCACCTTTGGATCTGGTCTCCATGCAGGAATGTAGAAAAGGTCTTTAGCATGACCATGGTACCTTATTTAATACAAAGTTCCACTGTGTAATTCTGTATCCTGCAGGGGAATACATAGTCTTAAATATTCATTGAAACAATTCTACAAGGCAACCGTAAGGACTGCTGTAATATCAAAGTAACCACCTCTGCTGAAACATGATAAAATTGACTGTTTCTCAACAATGGCTATCATAGGGCAGAGGATCCAACACAAACTGTTCAATTACAGACAGCAGCTAGATCCTTCCCGTTTTAACTCTGGCATACATGGTGTATGTAACAAGAACATGCTTTTTGCAATTATACATATCTCAACTCTGTTTTTGTAAAAAACAAAAACAAAAAAAAAACAAAAAACAAACAAACAAAAAAAAACCAAAAAAACAAACCACCACCAAAACCAAAACAGTAAAAAAAGCTTTGGTTTGGATACCCATTAAATGGATATTGTTTCTCCTCAAAAACATCTGACACATAAGTTGCAACTTCTAATGGTATTAACAGCAATGAAGTATACTGTTAGTTCTTCAAAACATGTACTACATGTTTTTTCCTCAAGGAAATCATTTCATGCAGAAGGAGTCATGAATTAGTTCCCTAGAATGCTTCTGTCTCTTCTGTCTTTAGAGTATTCTAACACTGAACAGAGAAAATAAATCAGAGATGCAGGAACAGTTATTTTAATCCCTGACAATATTCAGTGGACATATTTTGTGGTGTTCTGTTTGCACAGTGTTTTTCACTGAGATCAATGATGTTTTCCTCTTAATTGAATTATGCTTTCACATACTGACACACAAACTTAAAGATGAGCTCATCCACCACCAAAATGCCCCTGCAGTCAGAATGCAATTAGTCTTACAATAAGCACTTTGAAATTTCATATGACAAATTCTTAAAGTGATTATGAGATGCAGCAATATATGACCTCTATTGTTAATATTTTGTATGCACTGCAATCCAGCTTCTTTCTTGTACCTATACTAGAGACAGCCATCATAAAAATAGAGTACCACCTACTACAGTGAACGGAAACAAGTATTTGATTCCTCTGCCATTTTGTCATCCACACTATAGAACCCCTCCCCTTCCTGACACATCTGGAACAGTGTTCAGCACTACAATGTTTCCAAAGCTTCTTTTCGTAATAGGATCCAGAGTTGAGGTAAGTTCTTTGAAATTTCAGAGTTAGCAAGACCTGTTCTAAATTTCAATTTGACATCTACAGAAGATGACTCAAAAGGGGGTATAAATCTTGGGCTACTTTACTAAAAATGCTACATTGCTGTCAGTATCTCAGCATGTGGCTATCAGCAGTGACAGATTGTAAGTGTCCTCACACATACTGCAAGTCACTGCCCAGCTGTACAGCAGCTGGCTTCAACTAAGCCCAGTAAAGGTCAAGGGTGATATGAATCCTCAAAGTACTGCTGGCTTGTTGTATTTATCTTTGATGGCCAAAGAGTGCAAATGCCAAAAAAAGAAAACACACTTTCCTTCACCTTGGATTTCTTAAATTATTTAATGTCTTTGTCTCCTGTGAGAAGCAGTTCAAAACATGACACTTGTATCTGCAGACTGGTCACTGGATGCCATTGTGCATGAAGCAGTGAGAGCAGAAACTGGTAACCAGTCAGATTTCAGTAGCCTACCTTGACAAGGACATGGAATTATCCACAAAGATGTTTGCTGACCTAGGAGTCTCAATGGCTTCTCAAATAACATTCTATTGATAGGTACATGACTTCTAATTTGCAAAGCCAAAGGGCTGGGATTTAGCCAATTTTCAATCTTTCACATGCAAAAGGAATTGTTCTGTTCTGAATTTGTATAGCAACATAATGCTGGAACAGAAATGACCAAAGAAAGGAACTATCATGTTGATTCAGTTGTGGATTGAGCTAGTCAAGTAGCCTGCACCACCATTCACAGTGTTACATAAAACTGAAGAATTTCTTTAAGAAAATTTCTATATAATTACAATTTTATGCTTAGTATGCTCCCAGCAGAGAAAAGTGAAAACATAACACTCCACAAAAGCACACTATATACTTTACTACACAAATCTAATGGTATAGACAAATAAGAGTCAGGTATACTGAAAAATTAAAGCCAGACATGCCCACAAAACTTGTTACCATTATAAGATACTGTTAGGGTAGGTACTTCTCACTATACTTTGATTCTCTGTTGGCATAACAGACTTCACAAACTTCTGATAGTTTTGCCATTTAAAATCTAACCCTCTTTTCATACAGTATTTAGAATATAAACATGGTAAATGGGTACAGAAGTAAACAACCTGATGCATAATGAAAATACATAGAGCTCAGGGAAGAAATCAGGTGTACTAATTAGCTATAAAAGCATGAACTCTGGTCAGTTCTGCTCAATAGAACTCAACACTCAGGTACTGCTCTTGGTAACTCACATGGCTGTGCCACAAGATGAGGCTAGTCTCACCTGCTTGGGCCTTTCACTTCATTGCCCTCTGTCTACACTCTCTTTTCCCTCTCCCAATCCAGTTTCAGTTTCATTTTGTTTCTGAAGTGCTCATTCAGGTGTTCTGGTAAAGGTCAGCAAAACTATTTTCTGTTCTGAGAATCACTCTGGTAGCGAGAGAGGTGGAAAATAAAAAACAACAAAAAAGGCATTTCCCATTGCATATGATGGTCCTAACCACTCACCAGCAACCGCCTTCTTGCTGTGACCTCAGAATTCCGCAGTCTTTGCTGCACAGGAGGCTTTACCAAGGGACAGGAAGGTTCTCATCCCATCTAGCCCACAGCCTCACGGTCAGAGGATAGGCTGTGGTTCATTTGGGTCTGAAACCTCTCAAACTAATCTTCCAGAAGACAGTAGGCATGAGTCCTCATGACTTCAGCTGGACTACTCACACCAGCTTCTCACTAGTGGGCAAAAAAGTTCCACTGTTTGGCTTTAAAAAAAAAATAATCTGGATTGTCACTAGCAGCAGCTAAACAGTTTGCCACCAGCACTTCCTCAGATGCATGGATACAGCTGGTCACTGGTAATGATTTTGTGCTTTGCATCTTGAATAATGAATCCCGTTCGCGTGTTCTGTATTTACTAGTAGAGCTAGACACCTACCTTTATAATCGAATCTAGGTTGTTTAATTTAATTGTAATGGAAAGCTTAAGGTCAGCTTATATTTAAAACTGTTCATATTTCAAAAACGCCCCCATGGGCATTTACAATCCATGGATTTAAAGATAAGAAAATCAAAACGTTCTTAATGCCAGGTAAATGTAGTACAGATGATCCAAAGTACCTTAGAGTTCAGCAATATTCTTGGACTTCAGAGTAAGTTCAGATCATTTTGTATTATACTGGTAGGTGATTATATAAAATACATACACATACAAAAACAAGGATATGCACACCTACATATTCACAAAGAGTTCCGGAATGTCCAGACTGCCTTGTTTTGGGCTCAGTTCTATTCAAAACACACACGTATAATAAAGGATTTAAAAACAAAAAACAAAACAAACAAAAAAAAACCAAAAAGAAAAATAATTTTTCACAATATACTTTTTACGTGGCCAATTGAACTTCTATTTCAATAGAGGCACTCACATCACCATAGGTTGTAATAACACTGAACAGTGCTTATTAAAATATTCTCACTGAAATCAGGTAGGGCCAGAATGACAAACAACTACTTCTAGATGGGAGCTACTCGCATAAATAGTCCCATGGAACTCAGCAAGTCTATGATTTTGACAGTCTGAATCTATATAAACAAGTACCAATACACTGACCTTAACTTAACAGCAGCTCTGTTCTTACCATGCCTTTGCTTAGTGTAAGCTTGACACATTAAATGTTTTGTCTTAACATCACAAGGCTATCAATAGCTAGAGACAGCTGTGAATCCTAACTCATACAAAAGAAAGTGAAGGTTTTATTTTGGCTTTCAGGCAAAGACAGCTCATCATTGTTACTTTCTCTAGTAGTTTTTTTCCCCCTCTTTCATTATTCCATTTTAGTACTTTTAAGTTATTGCCTGCAAAAGAAATTAGAAAATGCTTTCCACATAATACTTGAATACCTGAATGTAATCCAATGTACTCTTAGTGAATATGAATCGTCACAGATTGCTGTCTTTTAAAAAATGTTTTGAAACATCTTATTTGTATTTTAACATCTAGATTTTGAGGTCCAGTTGCAAGTGTTTACCATAGAAAACTCGGTGAAGCTGGTGTTTGACCTTTGACAGGAAACTGCCCTCACTCCGGCTAGTGCCAACAAACCAGGCCCAAGACAATAAGCTGCTTTATAGCTATTAGCTAGGCCAGTGTGTTTCTCCAGGAAGACCTCAAGCTGAAAAGCCAACACGCTTGACAACCACAGCCAAGGTACCAAGGGCCCAAGCACTAGACATTAGAAAACAAATGGAAAAGCACACATGGCTACATCTGGAATCCTAATGGGCCACCAATGGTTCCCAGCTAAAGGAAGAATTACCAATGTTATTTTATCATCCCCTGTGCTAACTTAGCTGTTTATGTACAGCAATAAATGATTTTTTAAAAACATATTTGGGTCATTATGTCATATACCACCAGCAAGTACGATTGTTTTATTGTGCTTGGAGTCAAAATACACTGCTATACCCAGATGTGAGGGAAGTTCAAAACCTCTAGTCCTTCTGTATTCGTTCCTGTTGGACAAATGGATTAAGTTTTTAAAAGGGAAACTGAGAATTTTTATGGCCTGTACTCCCATCTCACTAGTAAAATTCGCACTGATATTTTCCTACAGAAGTTTGCCTTGCCAATGATAACATTAAATATTAACTTAGTAAGCAAACCAAAATTTCAACCAACAGGAAATGCCACACATTTTATTGTCAAAACATCCCCATTCTCTTCTTCCAAAGCCACAATATGTTATATTAAAGAAATAATTTTGATGTGCCTTTTTTTTTTTTTTTTACTCAAATTCCTATTGAAATTTAAGGCAAAGTAATCATTGTACTGTGGAACAAAATTAAAATACATATATATTTATTAACAGGCTTAATAAATAAGGACTCTGCAGTTATGGCCCTGAATTTATATGTGCAAAACCAAGCTTTTCCAAAGTCTACAGTCAGAATGTTGTTTCCATGTAGTGAAACATGGAATTTATGTAAAGACTCTTGCAGTGTTTCTAACCCTAGTACTATGGCATTTAAACATTGATATCAAAGCAGAAAAAACAAAAGTTAGATCCTTTAGCATTTGCTGCTTGAGAAAAATATCAACAACTCAGTAAAAAAAAACAGCAAAAAGTATTTATTTTTAAAAGACATTATAATAAACAAAAGGTTCAACATTTGTTGACAATACTATTCTAAAATTGACTGTATCCCAACAGTTTAAATCAACATTTATCAACAAAATATTTCACAACTTTCCATTCCAAGAGACATTGAAGGTATTTGAAAATAAGTGCAATTTAGCAAGTGACAACTGAATCCAATTGCAGTGAATGTAATTCTAATGGACTTACATTCATTTTAATGGAGACTGGATCAATTTGTAATCAAAATGAATAAACAATTCAAAGAAACCAGGTTTCATCATCTTCCCCTTCCAGTCTCATTCCCTTTTTTTCCTATTTGTTGCTAGCCCTGTTGCACTTTTGCTCTCTTTTCACTTTTTTTGAGGGGTCAGGGCTGAGGAGTTGGGGGGGGAGCAGTAGCTCTCAGCTAAAAAAAGCCATTTCTCACAGAAGAAATAGAAAACTAAATAGAAATACACCAAGAATCTACAATTAACTCCAATATAGAATACAGAGTTTTCCACATTCTAAATTTTTTAGTATCATTTAACATCAAGCTGCAGCTGAAAAGACCTGTAGTATTTTTAAATCTTGCTAGCTTCCTAGGAAGACTGCCAAGAGTGTGCACACACTCATCACACAGGTTACGCTACAACTGTGCCATCCCATTCACAGTGAGTCAAGGGGAAACCCAGTTGGGAAGACTGCCGAGAAGCAAATGATCCAAAATAGAAAGACACTGTGATAGACACGTGCACGTCCCAGATGTGCAATGCTTATGATGATGATGCACTGGTAACATTCTCAACTACTTATAGTGAATCAAGACGGATGAACCGGCCAATAACCTATATATGACTTCCATTAAATTAGCTGGGAGATAGCTCAGAAGATTTTAGGGATTATTCTATCAAGTGACTGAAATTACTTCAACACATAATGACTAAGGAAGCAGCGATTAAGCAAGCTATTTGCAGAGAAGTCAATACTAAAAGTAGCTTCTTTTCAAAACAGTTTTGATCACCTTGTTTTTCTTTTATTATTACACTATGGGCAACCCTTATTTGCCATGAAAAAAACAGCCCTGTGAATTCGATACCCTACACTTGATGTGTTTTTAAAGCTGACAGCAGAGTGCAGAACGTGAAATTTCCTTGCTTCTGCTGCCACATGTCAGGTTAAACGCACAATTAAGTAAACAGATAAGTGTTTCCCCTGATTTCCAGGAACAGCAGAAACATGTTAAACCTAAAAGAAAAAATACATCCCAGCAACTAATCTCTAGACATTATAAAGTAGCTGCAGAAGTGTCTGTTCTGTTTCCAAAAGGTACGCTAAATAGGGAAACAAAATACTTAAAAATTCATTTCTGGCACTGCTGTAAAGCACCACATCTCTATATAATGTAATGCAATGTATTTATAATGTTTAACTTTGGGATGTTAATAAATATGTCTACATGTACACATATATGCATACATGTATATTTATATATGCTCACATCCATACTTAGCAATTTAAAATAATTCAGAATACCTTTTCCTTGCTGCCTTTCCAGATGTTTTTTTACTTAATGAAAGAAACAGAGCAAGGATTAGAGAACAGTTTCAGAGAAACACAAAGCACACTGACAAATACTGAAAAGATAAATGTTTTCATACTCACATAAGTGATACCTTACATATGCCAATTACTCCATCATGTTATCATTAGAAAAATTTGATCCTTGACAAAAACAGATTTTAAAAGATATATAATCCTAAAGGACCTTATATCAACAGAAGTGAAAGAAAAAAAATTATGCACTCATTTTGTTTCATCTGCATATTAGTTCATACTATTTTCTTCTCCCTTTTCTCCACTCCCTGCCTCCATACTCCCCTCCCCTTCTTTTTAAGGGAAGGGAAATGAAATGATTGATTTATCTGTGTTTGCCACATTCACCTGTGCAAGACCCTATCCATCTTAAGCACAATTACATTAAAACAAGTTTTAAATAACACAGAAGGCTTTGTGCAAGTACATCACAAACAGGAATTTCAGAGGTGGATACTTAAAAAAATCAGATTTATAAAATCCTTACTGATGAGTCCTGTTCTTGCCACAACAATATTTATAATTTCATATAAAGAAACTAATTCTAAAAGCATAATTTAAGTATCCCTTTCAAAAACACTGCTGTATTTATTAGCAGTCTCCATTATAATTTTAGATGTATTTAGCAGCAATAATGAGTAATTTCTACAGTTTCTCACTGTACTCTCACAAATCAATTAGAAAACATCAGTTTCTAATTTTATTGGTCTGGCATTTTTCACAATAACTACATTTTATTATGGAAAAAATGTGTTTTCCCTCTAGTGACTATTTGGCAAATGTATGTAGAGTATTTCTACCATTAATTAAAGTGGCTCATTTTTGTTTACTTCTTTATGTCCCAGTATCTCCAACAATTTTAAGAATATACCCAGCTGGCAAGGGGCCTGTTTAGCAGCTAGATACACCACAACGAGGTATTTCACACATTTTGGGTTAGTCACAAAAATGGTGAACTCTTCAAAGTGTCTGTCTGAAGAGGTGGGGTGAACAGTTTTGAGAAAGAAATTATTTAGAAGTACATTCCCTATTAGACAATAAGAAATACTTTAAACCAGTGCTTAAGTACATTTTTAAAAGGAGATGTTTGAAAATGGTTATGAAATACTTCCACATGTGATCATATTTTCACAAGAATGGTGACCATCAAACATTATATTGCACATTAATTTTTATTGTTGAATAAGATACCAGAGCCAAGAATACTGCAGACTGTAAAGCACAGACTGCTGCAGCATATTTCCAGGCCAACTCTTCATACCACAGATGTCGGGCTGCTATCCCAAACCATTCCACATATTTACTGGTGCTCTCATTTTTTTATATTAGAAGTTCTGTATTTAGCTGTTCTCCTCAGTAGCATTAACCAAGCAGTTCGTAAAGTCTGTTTTTAAATGCAGCTGCAAATATCTAACTGCTTTGTGAAGCCACTTATTTCATGTTCCCCTAAAGATCAGCCATCTGCCATTAACAGAGACTAAATGGCCTGTGACATAGGTGGAGAAAGTTGTTCAAAAGCCAACTAACATCTTGTTTCAGGTACTTTTGAAGCAAATGCCTAATGTCAAGTTTAAATATAGGTCTATGATGAAGTACATTGAGCCATCAGAGTTTAAATACAAACACTGCCAATATAGTGTCCTGCTAGAATTAAATTATAGTCTTCCAAAGACTGAATAGTCATAAAGCCTTTAGGCAATATTAATAATGGACACCAGTATAATTTCAACACAAAGTAATCACAGGCCAGAGCTTCCAGCAAAGGTTTCTGCACCATAATTGAAGACTTTTTTCAAGTTCTTAGCAGCCCAACACTATTCCTACTAACATCAGTGGGTACACAGACTAACTTTGCAGATGTGAACTGAAATCAACTGCTTTCCAATAGAATTTTATAAGTAAAAACATCCTGGTTTAAAGTTGAGTATCTCAGGACAGCCCCAGACAGTGTATCTTACTGAAGCCAAAAGTGTCCAAAATATGACAGTTTGTGAAGTACTAAACTTTGCCATGCCAAGTTGATTATCGTCCAGTTGTTTTTTTTTACATAGGCCAGTGTATTTTTTGGAGGCAGAGAGTACTTCATTGGTTAGGAGAAAGGCAGGAAATTTTTCTTTGGCAGGTTGATTTTTTTTTTTATTTTATTTTATTTTTTTTTAAATTAGCAGATGTTTGAAGCTGCTCCAAGGTTTGGAATGTCAAATAAATCCCAGTGGGGATAGATTAGTGGCAGAAAGCAGGTGAGGTGGTCAAAGGTGGATGTAAATACAATTTATCAGATGACTCTGCTATTTGTCACATTGGTATCACCATTGCACATGTGGCATATATAAAAGCTTTAACAACTGAGAATGAACACCATTCCCTCTAGCCAATGTAGTTAGAGAGGAATTGTATAGCAACCCAGGGATGTGCTACCAATAAATGAATCAAGAAAAATCCTAGAAAAAATTACTCCTTAGTTTACAAAAATCCAGTGTGCATCCTTGCACTAAGAACGGATACAGGCAGGTGTTCCACTAAAAAACCCCAAACCACAAAAAAAACCCCAAACCAAAACACACACATTGCTCCCAGCCTCCAAAAAAATATTCTTCTATAACTGGAAAACTGAGCTAGGCAAATTATCAGCTCTCAGGCTAAGCATGAGTCATAACATGACCAGTTTGTCAGGTCAAATAGGTCAGATATGTTCCTAGAATCCTCCCAGGTGCTCAATTCTCACATCACAGTATCTTTAGGTGAAGCTTTCTACCACTTTCAACCAAAAAAACATCCCACTCTGCTGGATGATTTGTGATTACCTCAGTTATATTCTCTTTTTTCAGCCCCAATACTACAGCAAAGTCATGGCTTATATCTTTAGTATAAAATAGTGTATTTCTTCTCAGCAGCCAAACAACTAGGACTTTATCAGTGTGCTCTCTACTGCAGTTTTTTTGGCCTCACAGACTACCAGGACAACTTCAGTGGACTGGACTTTATCTTTAATATGCTAAATGTTTCCAGGCAAAAAGCTGAAAAGCTGAATAAAATCAAGGGACTGGATACTTGGTCATTAAATTAGTTACCTGAGAACACTGGGTTCATTTCTGCATCAGTGTCATCTTCACTGCAGTAACAAAAAAATGAAACAAAATCCAGCAGAACATACATGACATTACTATCTTCCATGCCATATATCAGGTATAGCACTTTGATCCTCTTTTATATATCATAAATTCTTAGCAAAACATATCAAGAATTCATATACATATATAAAGATTACAGTATCAGGTCCCTCACACACCTGATAGCCAGAGATATGGGCCTCCATGTAAACAATTGTCTTCCTGGGAAGTGAATAAATTAAATTTATCAGAACTGTTTAAAAAATACTGAAATCTGTCTCTTCCTCAAAGATCCTGATTAGTCTAATTTAATGTTACAGCCCTAACACTATTTGATCCATCAGTACAAATAAAACCCTATGATGCTCTTTTAAGCTGTGATGAAATGCTAAAACATCAATATGCTAATGTAGTTAGGACTGGAAGTTTCCCTTCTATGAATGAAGATACTGCCAGCACCAAGCAGTGCACACATACATACCAGAGTCCTGGTGAAAAGGTGGGCCTGGAGAAACTCCCTCCCCCTCTCTCTAGCCCAATTCAGTAGAGGACTCTGGTTGATGTCCCGCTGATATGAACTGCTGGAAATTACCAGAAAGGTGTTCTCAAACAAGGGTTCTTTGGTTTTGGAATCAGTTACCTCCAATTGTCTGAAGTGGCTCACATCTGATAACTGACTTCATCTGCTTGTAGAGGCTATTTTTTGCCGCTAGGAATTTTAAGAGAGGAAAGCTGGAATTTAAAGTTTTCTACCTTAGTAGAAACAGGTTTTCCTAAGCAGCACTACAAACCGATTATATTAATTGCAGCATGTTCATAAGAGTTTTGCTAGACTGCATACGTCATCTAATAGGTTTAATAAGCAGATAAGCAAGATAAATAAGTGCACAAAAATATCAGAGGAAAAGTTTTTTACCCCACCAGCAGTGGCAGTAGCAGCTATCACCACAGGGGCCAAAATCCAGGGTAGATACCATCATTGACAGGAACATTGGTGGTCCTGGCTCAATTTTAGGATGCAGCTGTACATATACCAATTTGGAAAACTTCATTTCAAGAATGGTGATAAATTGAACTACTGTGAGGAAAATAAAGCATGTAGGTGACTGTAGAAAAACTACCAATATGTGGGTGAAAACAAGATGCATATATACTTGGAAGTGTTGGAACTGTTACTGTATCCAAGAGTTTCCTATCTCTGGGACCCTTCCATTATGGGTTGGTTTGGTTGGTTTTTTGGGTTTTTTTTTGTTTGGGGGTTTTTTTGTGTGTGTGTTTTTTTTTTTTTTTTTTTTTTTCCAATTCAGAAGATCTACCATATGGATTCTCCATAATTTTTCACTCATGGTTTAAGATTATAGAGTTACTTTATAATTGATAAGATTCTTCTCACCCATACAAGTAAGAAACAAACACGCAAAAGAATTGTTAAATTATCTTGTTCCACCTCTAGGAAAATAATGGAACAGAAAAGTGTTAAAGCACTACTATTATGCATTAACAAGATACAGGTCAAGGTACTTAATAACGAGCTCTCCCAGACAGGACCTCTTAGGACTTGAAACAGGAATGCATAACTAAGCATATCTCAAAGTAAAGCAGTAGCAGTGTTCACACTGTATGCTTGCTCTGTAAGCTATTCTTACAGTGCCCTAAACAGGACTTCAGAACTGAATCCTCTTCTTGAACAGGTGCAACAGATGCTAGATGATGTCTCAGCTTGTATCATTTACAAAATGGAAAATATGAAAATGGAAAATAAATTACAAAGTGGTATTGACTTATGTTCACATATTCCTACCTTGCAACTGCAGATTTCTTCAGTCCTCTTCAATAAACAAGAAAAAAACCTCTTAACAGTCCAACTCTGAATTATGTCTATCTCCTTCATTGATCAGTTGGATGTACCCAAATTTAATTATCTCTGCCCTTTTAAGAAAAAAGTAACACCCAGGCTTCAAAAGAAGTTACCTCACTTTTATTTCTGACACATCTTCCTCCTCACACATCCATCTCTTTGCTTGACTTGTTGTCCATTAAAACTTTATGCCTTAAAACTTTCCATCTTCCTAAAATAACACTCTTGTGGCAGCCTGAACAGTGTGTGCCAGAACAGCACATTGTCATTACAACAAAAACCCTTTCTATGACACCAAAAATCAATTTGTAAACTTAGGGCAAGACAGGACCCATTGACATAATACTCAAGCTTGAAAAACAAAAAAATTCATCCTGAGTAAGGAAGTAAAACATTACAAGAAAAAAAAAGTTTTAAGCAGTGATGTTCTAAGCTAGGAGCATTAATTCATCTTTTCACTGTTAAGAGTCAAGGAAAGACAGCATGGATAGTTTCTGTATATTCTTAATGAATTTACCCTATCATTTAGTGAGGCCCAGTTGGTAATGAAAAACACATCACAGTGTCTAGACACAGTTCCTACTTCTAGCAGAGTCCTTTGCATTTCAAAAGTCATAGCAGAGTCTTCTGTACAGGAAGCTTTTCAGAGATGTCCTTCAAGGCAAGAACTGAAAGTAACATGATAAATGGAAGGGTAATGCCAGAACAGTCCAGAATGACAGGGAAATGCTTTCAGGGAAAGTGGTGAGAAGCAGGTCTTGTTGCAGAAAAAGTGAATGCATTGCATTGTTTTATACTGTGGCCCACTGAAAGACATGGCACAGTGTGAAAAAAACAAATGTTGTGCCAAAAAGAAATTCTGTACTTCCAAAGACCTGTATGAATTGTGTAACATCTTTGCTTATTTCAGCTCCTGTGTAAACATTAATGTATGCAATACATACATGAACCTGAGGATATCTACTATATCGTACTAGGAAAAGGAAAATCTACTGTGCTCTGCTTTTGCAACAGCACAGATTACAGAACTTAGTCTGATTACTGTTACCACTGCAATTTAATAAGCCTACCTCCTGAATGCAGGAACAATGCTCTTAACCCCAAAATATTTTAATAATTTTAATAAAACAAACTATTGTGCAATAACCATATATCTGTATTTGAAACATCCCATAAAACGATTGATGACTATGGAGCAACATTTCTTTGTGAAAATTAAAGGTGAGAAAAGGACTATTAATAAATGAGAAAAATATATAGTCCACATGTAAGTGAATTTTGAGCTTCTTTTCTGAAAACAAGAGTAAATCATGCAATGAACTAGTTCATGCAAGAAGAGACAAAGAATGCTAATAGAATTTATTCATTAAAAAATTACTACAAAATTGCTTATACAACTTTTCCAGTTTCAAAAAATAATTTTAAATACAGTGATGGAAATTTTCCTAGTAGTATGTGGTTCTCATAAATATTTTGAACACTCTTCTTTTCCTCCTAACCTTTTTTAATCATTATGGCTCTAAAAGCAAAATTTAGTTTCTCAGAAGGCCAAATTAAATTACATTTTGATGGCTGAAAGTTGGCGTATGTGATACAAGCTGTGCTTCATTCAAGTCCTCAGTCAGCTTGGGTACTTGTACTATTTTGATTATGACTACAGTAAAAAAAACCCAAACCAACAAAAAAACCCAACCCCCAAAAACTCAGGGCTCCTAGTGCTAAATAGTCTACAGACATAAGGGAAAGAGAGAGACTAAAGCAGCTTACAATTCTAGTAAATGAAAGCCACTTGCCATGGTTTGACCTACCTGGAATGTCAGTAAGGCTGTCTTATCACAGAGGTCAGGGAATGAATGAAAATAGAAACTATGGAAATATGACTATGTCAGTAATAGAGTGCAGGTGATGCTTTGATTGAAAGGTCCTGTTGCTTGCAGGTTGGTGAATATCTGGCTTCAGAAGTCTACATAATTGAATTAACAAAAATTAAAGGAAGTAAAATGCAGTCTGCAGACACATCACAATTGTCCTGAGATGCAGATTTCAGATATACTGTGAGTCATAAGAATGTTGAGGGGATAATTACATGAATGGAAAGAAAAGAAAATATATTTTTCCCCTTTTTAAGTGTTCCATGGACTGCATTCTCACTGGTACAATATACACAGCATTGTGCACGAGGCAATACTGATAGCAAACAGTCAACAGCCCCTCATCTGTGAACTGTTTATTAGAACCAGGGCTGCACAGACTCCACACTAATTTAGGTCTGAGCCAGTTTAGGTTCAGATACAGTCTTAATCCAGAAAAGCTGCACCAGTACAGACCTCTGTCTCATTTTTAGGCCAAGTGCCTATACATCCACTGTCATGGTCACCAAAATTTTCTTTCATTGCTCCATTAAGCCCTCAGTGTACATTTGTATGGCTTAATTAATCGTTTCCTGTGGCTTTGCTTACTGGGGTTATTCCAATCCTTCCTCTTCCCTATTCCAAGTTACCCTAGGTAATTCAGAGCTGATTATCTATCAAAACATAGTCGGTTCTGGCTGAAAAAAAGGGTTCACATAGTTGTATTTCTTCTGGGAAGTGAGCTGTCTCAAATCCTGAGCCTAACATCACAAATCTGCATGTGATACGCTAGAAACTTCTGGTATGACAATTTATGTTCAAGCAACTCAGACTAAGTTTAAAAAAAAGTTGTCTTGCCCTGCTTAAAAACTAGAGGAATTCCGAAAAGTAAGCAATACATAGGAGTAACTAGTTATTCAAAGTGTGAGTTTGTGTTAGGAAGTTCCTCTGAACCAATACAGATGTCTGAACTAATTGATCAGACTCACTTTGTACTCAGAGAAACAAACACTGTTTTGCATGGTTTGACTCACCCTAAGAAAAACTTCTAACACAGGTCAGATAAGTATCCTAAAGAGACTTATACCTAAGGACTATAGAGAGAGCCCAGAGCAACTAAGACAAATATAGCCATTTAAAATAACCTGAGAAGAATCTGTTTGTGTATTGCATATGCTCTTTGCGCCTGTATATATGCTCTTGGAATACACCACCAGTGAACATGGGTGCTTGCTCCTCTGTCATTTAGGGATGCAAACAAATCTACATGCATGAAAATTTTACAGAGGCCAACCAAAACTGTTTCATTTCAATCAGTATATTCAAATCTCAGATCCAAAAATCTTGTAAGACAGTAAGATTACAATTTCCAACACTATAGTCTAATCAAGCAGGTAAGTACAGAAGGTGAAGTCAATGTATTTCTCACATGATCAGCCACTCAAAAACAGTGCTTGCTGCAGTTTGTGTATCTGTCTGCTCAGCAGAAGCTTGCACTAGAAATGGCAAAATGAGAAAACGTTTCCTCCTCTTCCCCTCTCAAGCTCAGGACCTTAGTGCTATAAAAAGAATTCACTGAGTGTGAAGGAATATCAATATAGTGTGATGAATATTAATATAGTGTGACAAATACCAAGACTACTTAATTCCTTTGTCATTCTCAACAGCCAGTCTCCTCAGGACTCGCTAATTGAGGAATGACAATATTGTCATTTAGGACTGTTTTCCAAACTAAAGCTGGCTACTAATTGGATATAATTCAATTAACTTGCAATCTCAGTCTCCCTTTAGTTCCCATGCTGTTTTGATACACGTAGCCCCAAATACATGATTGCTACTTGGAAATACTTTGCTTCATCTAACAGACACACCTTGCAATTCAGCAAGTCTGTTGTTCATTGGTGACTTTTTAATAGAACCACATAAAAGATTTAATGTGCATGATCTTTAATAGGTGCCTTGAGTCACAAATATAGATTAAGATCAATTTATTTGTTTATTAAAGCCTCTGAACATTTATTGAAAATAAAGCATATGCCTAGAAACAATAAGCCAGACACAAAATGACTGGGTTTGACTTATCTAAGATTTTTAGAGCAATTTATTGATTTAAAACTACTTTTTACAGCAACAGGAGAAAGTCATATTCTTTTGAGGAACATGCAAAAGATGAGAGTTTAATTTTTACATTCTGTAAACAGACAATATTTAATCTGTTTAAAATTAAACTCAGAAGATCAGATAGGCTTTTGAAGGGCTCAGACACTGCAAGTAGTTTAGCATTGTATTTGCAAGAGATACAGCCAGTTGTTTAACCACACAGATATCATTTAGTCTATAACTTAAACAAGCATTGATAAAGTTTTTTTTATAAAAAGATGCTATCAGCAAAACAAACACAGTATTTTGTACTACTTCAAAGCTTATTTGTAATGTGTTTAGAAATATTCAGTGGAAACAGGAAAATAATGTCTTGATTTTCTAAACTTTACAACATCTGCTTTTACTTACTTGCAGCATTGTAAAGTTCTCCAGATTTCAAATGGGTAACTTTTTCTTTTGCCTGGTCCCAAATTTGAAAGTGTTCACATTGTGTGGGGTAAAAAAAAAAATAATTTGCCATTTTTCACTTAATACAGCCATATGAAAATCTCTGCAGCCTTCTAACAGTGGTAAATACTAGTTAGCATAACTTACATTTTAAATAAGCACATTAGAAACCTGCTAGAAATTACTCTTCCTCAGAAGACTAAAATTCCTACATTCTTATCATTTCCCAATGTACATACGTAACTAACTTTTTAACCAGATATCATGCTGTTTATTCATACTACTGTCTCCCAGTTGGGTATAACCTGCAGAAAACATTCTTTTCAACAAATTTTCACTGGCTTGGTTTGTGGAAGTGACTACAACCTTCTACAACC
The DNA here is from genome assembly GCF_964188355.1 of Buteo buteo. Lineage (NCBI taxonomy): Eukaryota > Metazoa > Chordata > Aves > Accipitriformes > Accipitridae > Buteo > Buteo buteo. The sequence continues at coordinate 27,977,410 of NC_134176.1, read as the reverse complement.
AAAGGGCTTCTCCTTTGACATTTTTTCCATCTATAAGAAAGGACTCAACCTGTAATCCTAGACATTAAGATGTTACAAATGCATCTGTATCACCTTTAACATGACCTGTTTGATGATGCACTATTATATATAGCTTTATTGATTCTCCTCCACTATGTAAAATTAAAGCTGTTGGTGATTTAGTGATAAGTCATATCCGAAGACTTCAAGTACACAATCATGCACTATTTGATAAATACACAGTAACGTCATAAGTAACTTCCTCTACCTGCTTTACATAAGAGGTAGACAAGCTACTCCTGCTGATGAGTTACTTTCTGGCTGTGCCTAGTCTAATAAGCTGCGTGCCTACTGCAGAACATTTTATGTTACTATGTACCTTGGGCTCCTGATCACCCAGACCAGGCTGATCAGCTATTGCGTGGTCTGGCTCCCATCTGGCCTCATACTCAGGTTTCCCTCCCATCAATCAATAGCACCTGGGGGGACAGAAGGAAAGAGAAAGGAACTGGTGGAAAGCTGGGTCTCAAGACCACTGTTGGGATACGTGGCTGCAGGGTGAGGCTTAGTTTGTGCTTGAGTTTTGCTGCAGCACAAGATGAGGTCAGTCGGACATGCCCAGACCCCAGAGGCTGGAAATGCTTCCAGGTCTACTAACTTAAACATAGCTTCTGTGTGCCAGACAAACAAAGGCAGTGAAGACAAAGATTTCCTGCATAGTCCTTGAAAAAATAAAACCATGTTTGCTGCTGTGCTGTAAACAGCTGCATAGCACTGACACTTCTTTTTCCTTTAATTCCGTAACAATAAATGCTTAGTTTTAATTGTAACTTTCCTCTTAAAGCCATTATTTTTTGTACCTATGTCTGGAATAGCCACTGAAACATGGGGTTTGCCATTGGCAGCATGGTACATGCAGAGATTTAGACTCTGTCACATATTTCTTTGCAGTGGAGTGGAGGTGGAACTAATGTTCTAGATCTGGCTATCTCAGGCTGAATTCAGGTACATTGAGTGATTTTACATCCAATACAAATCTGCACCCCAAATTCTCCTTTCCAACCAGTTTTCAAAGCTTGACACAGACTAGATTCCATTCATCTCAACGAAACCTATGAAACATTTGAACTGTTTTTAAACCCACTTTTGGAAAAAATTTTTTTGAAAGTTTTATTTTACAAGTCTTTGCTTAATTACTGCCACACAGTAGTAGATTTAGCAATGTCTGTGCAAAGTTCTAAGCAGAATTTTCACACATATTTACCAAGGGGTAGGTTTAGTATTTTTGGTGCATGGTTTACCAGGTTACCATGGTAGCAAGTTACATGAACACCAAAAATTTTAAAGGGAAAATCCCTGACCTGGGATCACTGGCATGATGATTTGAGAGCTAGACCCACATAGCAATTTACACTTAGATGCCCGAGAAGCATTTTAGAGCACTGCTCCCTTGGGGGTACTTAAATACTGTTAATTTCAGTGACTGTCAGGGGAGCCTCCGGCCCCAATTAAGGAAGATATGGGCAAGAGAATTAAAAATGTAGATTCTCAGATATGCTTCATACTTTCTGCCCAAGATACTTGACAACACACACTAGAATCTACATTTTGGTATGTTACAGGCTACATAGCAGATGAAGTCTGCTTCTCTGCTGCATCCTCTATAGGTGATGCTCTAAGATCTATTGCCCACTTATCTATGGACTTCAGTTCTCCATCCACAACTCATCATCTTGAAATCTTTTAGACAAAGACTACTAGAGCAAAGAAAGAATGGATACTCAAGACTTATCTTAATGCTTGAGGCACTTCTCCAAAAGCAAGGAGGTGTGAAATTAGTTTCTAGATCCAGTAGTTTCAGCTTTCCCCCTCCCCCCCCTCACATATTGTGACACAAATTCCCATTAAAATAGTAACAGGAACTCATGACTCTTGACAACATATCAGTGTGCCTCAGTTATGAGGCTAAAAAGCCATACTCTTCTATTCATCCTCTTTGGCCAAAGTCCAGCTGTTTGAAGCTGCCATAAAGTTCCTAGTTCCTCAGTAGGGACAAGGGAACTAAATCTCGTCCTCTGCATTTTCACTTAGATGGGTCCCCTGTTCTGTTTATTGGGAATAAAAGTACCTATTTCAAAGACATGGATTCTGCTCCCAGAGCATAGCACTGGCTTACTTTGCAGATACAGGCTTTTCTTTGTCAGTTAGACACATAGCAAATAATTAGTGTCAGGTATTTGAAGAAAACTAGCTGTGGAATCAACCACTTGACTTCAGCTGTGCATAAGATGCCTGTTCTAGCCAGTGGGGACAGAAAAAAAAATAAAATAGCTTGAATGAGCAGTCACAGTCTTGGTAAGGTTGTCAATATCTCTCCCCCATAAAACAACTGACAGAAGTCCTCTTCTCACTACCTCAGCATATACCAGGCTGTACTTGAAGACGCCAATTCAGTTCAATCCCTGTGGTGCCAGAGAAGATTTATTGTCCTCATGCAAGTAAAATCATGTCCTTTGATATCTTTTGCAGGGTGTCAAAAGACTCAGGGGAAACTTCTTAAAACAGAGAAAACAGCCTATTGACCAAAATGTGCACTTCAGGCATCTTCCCTTTCTATACCATAGGTGTTGCCAGAAACAGCCCTGATTCTCCAGTTTTAGCTCTGAGTCAGCACATGGCATACTAACTAGCCAGGACAGTAGTGACCTTTAGTCAGGGGTGAGTTTTTAATCAGCCTTCTCAGTCCTCAAGTTACAGGTATTGACTTATGCAGGTAGGAATATAACTCAAAAGGCTGAAGGAATAGAGATAACTTGGGATTCCAGGAACATAAATTATCAAATTCTAAGCTTCAGCAAGGCTGACAGGGACAGCTCAAAAAACTTCTAATGCTTCAACTTATGATGAGGCCTCCTTGTGCCATGCATTGCTCTGGGGCACAGCACTTGTAGCTGCCACTAAAGATTCCTGGACCCCAACCTCAGCTGACCATTGCAAGAAGTCCAGCTCCATTTTCCTCCACCAGCCCATATGAATGACACTACATTGCTCCATGCAGAGAAGAAATGGTGAGGAAGGAGAGCTGAAAAAAAATCTAGCATCCAGCAGAACACATGTAGATAGAAGTAGAAGGTAAGGGATGATAGGTAGAGAGTAAGACACAGAGCACAGTTTCTCAGATTTGAAAGAACTTTTAGTTCATTAAAGGATGGAATGAGCAACCATAAGAAACTTCTCTACCACACAACTTGTGGGACGTACCTTTTAAAAGCCCCATGATCTTTGTGATGGACCTCGAGAAATGCTTTAGGGTAGAAACAGACCAGTTTTCCCACTATATGGCCTCCTAAAACTTCCTTTCTCTCCCATCTGAATCCAATGTCCCATTCTAACTAGCTGTACAAATGCTAAAACAGCCACATAGCAGAACAGCAGCTGACCTAGCAAGAGAAACCAGAAAGTCCAACTTGAGTGTCCTCTGCATTTGTTATTAGACAAGCCTCCTTAGTCAAATAAGCCACATAAATGAATGTGAACAAGCTATGTCGTCTTCATCATTTGTTCATTATGTGTAAGGAAGGGGATGATGCCTAATCACTACTGTCACCAGCTACTTGTAGCTGGTCAAGTTCAATAATGAACCACTTGATAGTCCTTGTGGAGAAAATAAAAATCCCTAGATAGCAAGAACTTTTGACTTCGTGTTACTCAACTTATTGGTAAAAAACAATCTCAGATTTTTACTCAAAACAAACATGGAATAAGCTGATAATTTGTTTTCCATGCTTGAGTTTGATGACTCTATAAATCTTGCTTCTCTCATACTGGCATCACAAGCACAGCGTTAGTAATTCCAACTCAAATTTGTATTTGGAGCCTCTCTCAGGATGAAACTCAAAAGCTTAAATCATGGGTAAACATTCTTCTGCCAAATCTGTTGCTCCCCATTCCCCACCACCCCTAGGCAGGGGTAAAAGACGGAGTTAATTTTTAAAATTAAACAAACAAAATATTTGGTCACTTAGTTTCAGGTTCTTCTGGCATTGCTATCTTGTGGGTACTATATCAAGCCATGAAAAATAAATAAAAGGGAGTGAACATTTCAAACACCGTCAGTGAACTTTTTTCTAGTTCAGTGAGGTTAATAGGCCTTTTAATTTATAAATTCATAAGAATAGGATATTTGGTTAATATGGTTTTTATGTACTCCTTGAAGTCTTACTACTAGAAATAGAAATTAGTTCCTCATGACAGAAAGAGTCAAGATTAGTTGTAATTAACAGAAAAGTTGCATTCAAACAGACTTTAGACAGCAACAGCTAATTACAGCAACCAGAACATGCAAGCAAGAAAGCTATGAGCTTGCAAACCCTTGAACAAATGATTAGACTCCAGCATGTCAGTTGGTCCAGAGAATTGGTTCAAACAAGTTAAAAACATGCACAAGTAATTTACAGGACTGGGAACAAATCAATCATTTCATTCTGGGATCAACCCAAATCAATTTCAGATCCTTCACAAGCTTTTTGCATTGCAGAAGAGATGCACCCATGTCATGTTACTCTGTCAACTGTCTACATCAAATCTTCAGATCCAAGCAATGTTGAATTACAAGGTTCAATATTATTTTTATTCTACATTTACTATGCCTTGTAAGAAATATGTTACAGTGTATCCATGCATCAACTGAAAACAGGGAAATCATTTGGGAGTTTGCAAAAAAAGTGTTTGCTTTTTTGTTGTTTTTTGTTTGTTTGTTTTTAAGGGTGACAAGCACAAGATGTGCAACACCTTATTACAATATCAAGGCAGTAAACAATGGAAAACTAAAAAAGTAGGAAGTTCTCTATCAAATTTTCTTCTTGCAATGTGAACCTAGAGGAAGAATTTAACCTGCTGAACATTGCAATTATTTCTTCATGCTAAGAGAAGCTTTGCTCAGTGCAGCAAGCTATAGTTCCCTCTGCACACCTAGTTGTAGAGAAAATGCTTTATTAAAAGAACCTTCAAAGTGACAGTGTCAGCACACAACTTCCATTCCTTTAATATGCTTTTCTAAATGTCAAATCAAAACATGGCAATGCGATTAAATACACTGGTAACCATAGTTTTATTATAACTGCCTTATAAATCACATTATAGCTAATTAATCTAATTAACAGTCCTATGTCCCAGATACATTACAGGAAAAGACCAAATCAATCCAGCCTTGAAGAAACCACTAATATGTCTCAGACACCAATCCTGGATTTGTTGAACATTCATTGAATATCGACCTGCTATGAAAATATTACTATACCTGCTGCTTTTATGGGACTGGATTTTGCTTGCCTTTTTTTTTCCTCTTAAAAAAATTTAGGAACACAGAAGTTAATACTATGAACTAAAAATACTTTGCTAGCAGCTTGGCATTTTAAAGATAACTAATCAAGCTGAACCTCTTGTAAGTTAAGATTCACAGGTTGAAAGTTTAGTATTTTTCTGCTATGTACCTTTTTCATCTGTCCAAATTGAAACACTGGTACACAAATAAAACCACATTCAGTCCCTTGAAACTTGGGCTGAAAAGTCTCACATTTTCAGAAGGTAAATAAAGAGCATGTTGAAGCAGAACAGTTTCTAATGAGTTAATGTAAAAAACCTCATGCAAAAGCAATCCGCATCAAAGCTAGCAGGCAATGCCCTGACAGTCATCCATCAAACCAAAAGTCCCCTTAATAAATGCCAATTATAGGGCAAATATGCACAAATGCGGATAGCATAAGCCATGGGATCATTTCCTTCCAAGAAAATTAGTGACCAACAAAACACCCATGCAGCCTGCCCTACAGCAACACTCACTCCTGACTGGAATACTAACTACTATTATTATTTCACTCCTTTTTATTTTATTTTATTTTGTACTTTTGTAAGAGTTCAGAGCCACACAGATTTTTGTTTGGGGTTATACAAATTCCTTCACAATTTGTATAGAAGTCTAACATAACTTTTTAAAAGCCATGACATGCCTATAATGTATACAGAGTCTCTGACTTCCGCCGTAAGCGAGCCTTTTTCCTAACTTAATCATACTCAAATTTCACCCCTTTTAAAGATCCTGATTCAAAAATGTTCACTCATTCTCCACAGTCCACAAATTTATACCATCTCTTCCTGTAGTATTATATGTGCATAAATTAAAAAAGAATGGTCTTGTACAAGCACTGAAAATGGAACATTCCAAGTCCCCACCCCCCAAATCTAACTTCAGTTTATCAAGGAAAATGTTCAATACAAAATATACATTCTTATAAAATTATCATTTTGTTTATGTATAGGATGTTTTGAATTTGAGCAGGGTTGTTTCCCAAACTTACAACTAAAGGGTAGTACAGCATACTTAAGTCAAATGAACAATATTAAAAGCCTCTCTACTGTTATATTTGCCATACCTCTGATTTATTTCAGCCCCTTTTGCTAACACCTTCTACATATCACATCTGATCAATGCTTCTGTTCTCCCAAGAGCAGGGTTTTTTTAGATTTATAATATCTGATATACAGTATACTGAAAAGTAGCACATTTTGTCTTATGGAATATCAGGGGTCCATACCTTGAGGTAACAGTTGAGGTCTAAGATAAAAACATGCTAATAAGACAAAGCAGCTTTGCAAGAAATACTTAATGCTAGTATCATGACAGAGAGAATTAATTTCATAGATGAAAACGCTAACATTTGCTATATTTATAGAAATAGAAATGCTACATTAGTCCTAGTTTGATGTCTTATCTAATTGACCTCTAAAGTGACATCTTCCATTGCACAGGCTGGCCCGTGCTATATTCATTTATTTCTACCTTAGCTAAAATTATGATGAATGGTCTGAGCTCCATTCAATTATTGCAAATGTGCAAAGAAACAGAAACAATGGAACTGGCAAAGTGCTCTGCATTCTTAGGAACAATTTAGGCTAATTAACATCAACTTCTCCCCCATTCATCATACCCCTTTAGAAATATAAACAAACTGTCAGCTCTAACCTAACAAACAGATCACTGAGCTACTTAACACAAATTATTCTTACATGAAAAGCTCCTTCTCAGGCAATATTCTCCTCTAGGGCATCTGGGAAGCTGAGCTATTAAAATTGAAGACATATGTTTCAGTCAAACTTAACTCCCAGATTGTAGTGATTGCTGTTGTGACAGTTTTCCATCAGCATGCTGCTGCTGGCAACATACTACATATTTAAACAAAGCGATGCAACAATAGACTTCAACGATGCATGTTCATTTAGTGCAATATCAATACCACCCAATTAGGATCCTACACCTCAAAGTAGCACTATTAAAATTATTGCCTAGGTACAACTCAAATCTCAGATTTCATTTGGGATTTCTTTTGGAATTACAAGTTCTATATGTTCCTGCAAGCGTGCAGAAGGCAATGACAGAAGGCCACTGTCAGCTATGACAATAGCTTAGTAATTCAAATCAAGCTGCAAAGGCAATGCTGTGAAGAGGCCAGAGGGGAGCACTGTTATCACTCCTGGGTTCTAGCTCAAACATCTCCATTGGCGCCACAAATAAAAGGACAGCTCTAAGCTAAAGGAAAACAGGGAGGTTTGCAGAATCGAATTCTTTCTGAAGACTGCAATCCACGTGCTACTTTGAAAGCCAAAATGATAATGAATTACTTTCTTCCCTTTCTCCAAAATGCAGAAGGAACTAAATTTGTCCCCCACTCCATACCCAATTAAGAGATTTTTATGCTAAAGCTAACACTTTTTCATCATTTCAGTAAAATAGTTCACTATCTGGTGAAAGGAAGAAATAAACACTGGTGTGGAGCTTCCAGTCCTACAGGTATTTGAGACTGTGTGTACAGAAGAATAAGCCTTTTTCAGTAAGAAATGCAAAATTGGGGAATATCCTCCATTGTTTTTTAGAAACATGCACACTGACAAATGTAATTTTGAAACTCCAGAGACATTGGAAATAATCGGTGTTGAGAAGCTATTTCCTAAATTGGGTTTTTCTTTTCAATCCCTAAGAAAATTCCTACTTATTGCCTTAGTTCCCTTTGAACAGCAAAATATGTAATTAGAACTTCGTGAATTAAAAGAGGAAGACTTTCCCATCCTTTATCCTTTGACTTTCTTTCATTTCTGTGCTTTGCTATTTCTTCCTGGCTCTAATTTTGTCTTGCCAGAATCACTTATAGTACATGTCATAGCTTGCCTTTTTTTTTTTCTCTTCTGAGGAAGTTAATGAAACCAAGCAGTAGCAGCTTTGTGGCCTGTTTGCATAAAAAGGTGTAGTCTGAATTTAATTGTTTTATCTTTGGGTGAGAGGAGGAAGGAAAATCCTCCTTTAACTTCCTGATTTGGTCCTCACTGCTGGCTGCACATGCAATAGCTTTTTCCCCTTGTATACAGAACTTCCAAGGCCTGGAAGCATATGGGGAGTCTTGCGAGACCCCACCTGGAGTACTGTATTCAGCTCTGGAGCCCCCAACATAAGAAAGACGTAGACCTGCTTGAGTGGGTCCAGAGGACCACCATGAAGAGGATCAGAGGGCTGGAGCACCTCCGCTATGAGGACAGGCTGAGGGAGTTGGGGTTGTTCAGCCTGGAGAAGAGAAGGCTCCCGGGAGACCTTACAGCAGCCTGCCAGTACCTAAAGGGGGCCTACAGGAAAGATGGGGAGGGACTCTTTAGCAGGGAGTGTAGTGATAGGACGAGGGGTAATGGTTTTAAACTAAAAGAGGGTAGATTTAGACTAGATATTCAGAAAAAATTCTTTCCTGTGAGGGTGGGGAGGTACTGGAACAGGTTGCCCAGAGAAATTATGGAGGCCAGGTTGGATGGGGCTTTAGGCAACCTGGTCTAGTGGAAGGTGTCCCTGCCCATGGCGGGGGGGGGTGGAACTAGATGATCTTTAAGGTCCCCTCCAACCCAAACCACTCTATTCTATGATTCTATAACATGGATGGGAACCTGGCCCCCAAACACCTCCATGGTGATATACTTCCTAAGAGCAACAGAGATATACTTTCTGAATGAATGATCACAGAGCAAAATACTATTTCTTGCTTCCAAAGAAAAGGTTCTTGCATTAAGACATGACAGCCACCTCAAAAAGTGTTTTAGACATTAGTGCTGACCAGAAGGCCTGATCCTAGAAGTGTTATGCAAAACAGATTGGCAAGATTTGAAAGTGAGCACCAAGACAACAGCTCTTGCCTATCTTGTCTGAAATGAACTCACAGCTATGGGCTTGATTGACCCAGAGAATTCATGATGTAGTTCATGTTTATTAGGACAGAATGAAGAGAGGTTTTACAGTGGGAGGACTAAAAACCTGTTTCAGATATCCTGAACATAAATTGATACTTCACAGTAACAATTCAAGATTGAGCTAGACAGAAACACCTGAGGTCTGAAGAGATACAAGTCACAGCATAGAAACAATACTTAGACTCATGTTTGTAGATAAGACTGCTCAAGCTAGTCTAAGATCTAAGAAGAAACAGGATAAAAAAAAGTCTCATGAGAATCTTAGAGGGCTGAAGCAAAAGAAGTTAAAATTACCCACCTTTGTTCACACTAAAAGACAAAAAACATCCCAGAGAAAAATCTGAAGGGTGACTACACAGAAACCAAGGGGAAATAAGCTTTCAAGACAAGGGTAAGTTCTGACAAGTCAACAAGGATGGAGTACTGCTTCAGCAACTTCACTAGGAACAGGATATTAAAAACCTTTGGACTAGAAAGTGTTCTAACATGACAGAGGCTGGCTTAAGGTGAATCCTTCTAAACTGTTCTTCAGCTACCCAACAACAGAAGTACCTAAATCTCAAATATAGACCTAAAGAAAGAATATATTCATGAAAACTGACCTCTAACTTACAACACTGAAGTATAAAGTGAAATGGAAATCTTAGGATTGTACCCAGCTCCTATACCTTTCTGGTTTTGTTTCCAATGCCCACTTAACGAAAACATGAATAACTCTGCTCTAGAGAGGCATGAAATTAGATTCAAAGGGACAGAGCAGCACTGAGTGTTTTTTGGATGTTAAAGCAGGAACTGGGAGTACACCAGACACAGCAAGCAGAATGTCACTTAGAGGGCCAGTAGTTTTCCCTGTGTTATGAAAAAGGATTGTCTTAGGTGGGGGTTGTTTTGTACAGGACAGTCTCAAAGGGGGTCATCAACCAGCACTTTTTGCTACATTACTGAAAAGAACACAGGGGATTAGGTATGCTAATACCCAGTTGGATATTCCAGTTTGCCTTTTTTTTTTTTCTTAGTTCAGCCATTTGTCCTGGTTTTGGCTGGGATAGAGTTAATTTTCTTCTTAGGAACTGGTACAGTGTATTTTGGATTTAGTGCGAGAATAATGTTGGTAACACACTGGTGTTTTAGTTAGGGTAAGTGCTACTTAGCAACAAGTTAAGGATTTTTCAGTTTCCCATGCTTTGCCAACTAGCAGGTATACAAGAACCTGGGAGGGAACATAGCCAGGACAGCTGATCAAAACTAGCCGAAGGGAGATTCCATACCATAGAACATCAGGCTCAGTATATAAACTGGGGGGAGTTGGCCAGGAGGTGTGGATCACTGCTCAGGCATCAGTCAGCAGGTGGTAAGCAACTGCATTGTGCAGCACTTGTTTTTTCTTGGGTTTTATTTTACTTTATTTTTTCCTTTTCATTACAATTATTATTATACTTTGTTATTATTCTTATTATATTTTATTTTACATTAGTTATTAAATCATTATCTCAACCCACAAATTTCGCCCCCCCCATTCTCCTCCCCATACCACTGGGAGGGGAGGAGTAAAAAAGCAGCTGCATAGTGCCTAGTTGCTGGTTGGGGTTAAACCATGACAATATTAAAAAGACATTTTCCATATTGGCATCTAAAGAGCATCTAATATAAAAGAATACATAGATTTCATCTTCAGTTTCAACTGCTGTCTCAACAGCTACAAAACTGTCCTTATTTTTAAGAATCTATATGCATGTGAACATGACTGCCTTAGAGACAAATAAAATAAATATTGAATCACATCTCTGGAAATCACTTCCAAATTGGCATAAGACTTTCATTGAGCTATGCTGAAGCTCAGAAACTTGCACACTGTATTTTTACCATTATGTTATATAGATCAAGTTTGCAACATTCAAGGGTTTATTATTTACGGTGAGTTGCTCTCACATGGCTGTTAATTTTTCTGATACATTTTCAACTGTTTTCTGTTGGTTCTGAGTTGTTTTCTTCCTGGTTGCAGTGCCTTTTTAAAGGCATAGCATCAAGTAATAGAAGCAGACAGGAAATAAGCATTGTTGCTCTCCAGAGGATGATTAAGCAAGTCTGTACAAGTTCCCCAAAGTTCCCACAAACAGGCTCTTATGTAACAACATATGTTTTCAAAGATATTTTCTCTGAGCAGTGAAGAGTCTTCATGGGAAAAACAAACTAGCTTTATAATAAACACTGTGGAACATGAAATAAATATAAAGAGCACTATAAATGAAGTTAATTATTAGATACTTAAAATACTATAGCAACTGATTCTCATTTACATTCCTCAGAATTAATCTTGGGTAATAAAGTACCCGGGTCCTGCAGTCTTTTGCTTATGCAAACAACGCATATTCCATGTTCCTTAGAACATAATCTGTAATGCTCTGGGATGAGTCCAGATGATGGTTTTAATGCAAGTAGTCCAGATGCCTTCAGTAGACTGCTTCTGTGAAGCAAGCAGGATCCATCCTTTTCCTCTCACTTATGCCCAGAGAATTTATAACTTGACAAAACTTAAAAAAAACACTCTAACATTTCCCTTGTGTTAGACTTTCCCATTATGTACTGTCATTAGTTGAACTATGGATAGGTTGAAGCCATTCAGTATTGCATAGTTGTCATTCTTTGAAAAATACATGCATATTATAAAACACTAAGATTTTCTGTCCTTATCTTTAAAGAAAATTCTGAATCATTTTATTACAAGAATTTTAAGCCTACAGAAGTGGTTTAGATTCACATGAGGAAAATACTTGAACTAGCTAGCATTAGACATTAGGATAGACTATAGTATGCTTCGATTTTTCTACCAATAAATAAAAATTCTGAACATCAAAAGTTAAACTACACAGCATAAGTCTTCAAGTTACATTCATTTCACTTACAATTTCACTGCCCATTTACAAAGATTTGATATTGCAAAGGTAGAAAAGTCAGGTCAACCAAAAATGCCAAAAGTTAACTATGATCTCACAAACCAGAATCCCAAGCTGTATTCCAGCTGAACATCTTGTATGCTCTGAAAGTCTGCTAGCAGAGTGCTTAGCTGGTGCTTTGTTTTATTGGTGTATGCCTATGCCCACATGGTTAAGAGCGGGAATTGACTTTGTGGGGTTGTTTAGTCATAGAAACTGAACTAGAAGTGACCCAACAGGCCATTTTCCTGGTCAAACAGGATCATTTTTTCTATTCTAGTCTATTTTCTAATGAGCTGTTAAAGGACTTAGGTGATAAGACTTTCACCACTTTCTTCTTTCACAGCTTGTAGATCTTGCTGCTTGAAAGCAATACCAACAGTCATTTTTTCAGGCATGGTGTTTCATTTTCAACTCCTCTTTCTACACATTTTTACTCCACAACCAGTTATGATTCAGTACCAAACAATGGCCAAAACAGGCATGATTATCACAGCAACAAATATTTAGAAGTATTATAATCTATTTCACTCTACTTCAAAAATTTGAGCAAAATAAATAGTAAACCTTTCATTGACAAACAGCAAGAGCTGAAACCAACTATTGTTATACCATACAGTTTTGGGTATGATTTCAATCTCAGTTCTTACTCTTAAGTGACTTCAAGGAAGTTATAGTGAAACTCTTAAGGGAAAAATGGAGCACACAAGCTGCAATTATGTTGATCTGAGCCATTCCTGATCATATGAAGAGTTCATAAAGGCAAGAATTGCATCTCCAGTTCATATATAAAAAAGTAATTGCATTGTAACAGCTTAAAAAAAAGACAAAGAAAAGCACTCTTGGAACAGCCCTAGTGAGGAAAACTGAGAAGACAACTGCTACAGAGTTAAAAACAAAGCTTCAAAGATATATAAATGCTGGAAGGCAAACAAATGCCAACTTATGGGACTAAATCTAAAGATCTGGTAAGAGAGACTACTTCCTTCATTCAACTGGGCACAAGTTTGCTGTGTTCTCTTAATATACATCTTTCCCAAGTAGGGTAATCAAAGGGATCATAAAATAGATAATCCAAGTTATTTTCCCATCATCTCTTAGGTCTGGCTTAGTACAGCCTTTAATACATTATTCAGAATAAAAATTAAGGAAAACACCCATAAAATTTTTCTGTCCCTCTTAAGCCTAATGAGGTGATCCAGAACTGAAAATCTATGCCTTCCAGGTCACATGAGCCTCTGAAGACAACAGATGGAAGCACTGTAGTTAACAGAAGCATCAGGAAAATCCAGAAAGCTGCCAAAGCATTCCTGCTTTTCGGTCAGGAACTGCAGAGCTGCCAAAAACAGGGGTCAGGAACAGAGAACTGACAACTTGTGCAAATGCTTTCCAGGCTATGAAAGTCATGATTCGCAGGGCAGTTAAGCTCCCTAGTTGGGCCTACATAACTTGAAAAAGCATACTTTAATTTTATTTTTTTTAAAAGCCATGTGTGGGGAGGCAGGACCTAGGCCAGCTTCTGGACTAAAAATCACTTATTTGCATTTAAAAAACAAAACCTGTCACTCAATGGGAGCAGGGTAGATGGGCTCAGGCCAAAACCTGTTTACAATTCCACCCCAGCTGACAGATGTTCTTTGAACAAGGGAAATTCCTGCTCATGCATTAAAGGGCTATCTAACAAACATGGAAGCAAATGGGAGTCTTCCTACCAAGTTCACATAAGTGCTGCATCAAACCACACTGTCAGATAATTTAGTGGCTGTTATTCCTAAAATTTCAGTTCCTATAGTGGCACAAATGGACTCCCCCAGCTTGGTGCATCCATAGGAAGCGTCAGGTTTAGGGCCTGAGTAAATGTACAGTTTTTGCTTCTAAGCCTGTAAACTGGCTATTAACAGATCTTTGCATACACATGGATGTTCATTAAAAGGGTAACAAGCAGTTCAGGTAGCAAATGCTGGTTAAAGATTGGTTAATCAAATAATATTGGTTAAAACCCATGTAGTTAACTAGGAACTTAGGTGCTTTTCACACAAAGCATCAGCCAAAAGAAGAAGATATTGAAATTTGCGTATCCAGTTTAGGTTGATCTATGAAGCAGTAGAGGTATTCTAGGCCAATGTATCTTGTTTTGTCTCAGGTATCTCTCTCATTTAAATCCTGCCATACCAGCAGGGGACTTTAAGCTCCAAAATAAGCCACTAAACAGCCATGATATCCCCTACTTCCACATGGCCCAATTAAGAAAACAGTTCCCAAAGTCACTGGAATGCAAAATTACAGACCACTAGCAGAAAAAATAGTATTGAAAGAAGGGACAAGTGCAGGGTGTCCAGAAAGCTACCTTCACTACTTAAGGTTCTAGAACTGAAGCAGAAAGTAACACTCTTGAAGCCTTAACCCTGAAATGCAGGTAATCCTTATCAGCCTGCAGAAGCATCCCACAAACACTCAAAGTGTCCAAGAACAGCTGGGTCTTCAGTTCTGCTCTTTGCTGTGTGTACACCCCACCAGCCACAACTAACATTTTCTTCTGGAATTGTCACCTTAGCTAATTTAGTGGGCACAGATCCAATTCACAGTTCTTGTCTATGCTTTTGTCAAGGCGTCATTTTGAACATGCCCTTCAGAAGGAAAGATGCAATACAGTTTACCTTATGTTGCTTTAATGCCTATTTTAGTGACTCTATAGTAAGCAGCTTGTTTCAGGACACACAACTGAAGAACGAGTGCCACTGAAATGGATGCTATACTTGACTCATTTTGAGGCTGTTTTGTTTGAGCTTTTCTCACTATTATCAGAGGAATGGACATTTATCCTGGTCTCATTAGCCCCTCACACCTATAACACTTTCAAGATCTGAAACTGCTGCTTTGAGCCTAAACCCATAAAGAACATGCTAAGAAACGCTGTATGCTATTGCACCTACATTAAATTTTCTGCCTCATTTGTGCAACCCACACTGGGTTAGGTAGGATTCCTGAATGCTTGATTCACAGACAAGGTAAATACCATTGAGGTTCCTCAAAAGAGCCAAAAACCAGAGGAGTTGCTCCTCAACTGAAGAGGAGCAGTGAGTCATGCCAAGGAAAGGGAGAGACTCCCCTTCAGTATCAGGTACCCAAATTCTCAGCAGGTGTAAGGCATCTCTCTCCACCTAGTATTGTCAACCTGCAGCCTCATCCTGGAGTTAGACACATTAACATTTGTCCCTCTTTTGAAAGAGCAATGACAGCAATTGTACCCCCAAGCCAATAGGTAAACATGTCAACTGGTAACTGAATTATAACATCAAGGCAAGGGAAATGGATTCCTTGCCTGCCTCTTCCAAAAGGGATTTAAATCTGCCTTTATCATCTCCAGGAGACTGCCCTAAAATACTAAGCTACAATAGAAGAACTGTAGGAGGTAAGTTTATTCATTCCCTTCTGTTCAAACCAGCCCATTTTGCATAATTAAAGATCCACTTGATCAAAGGCTATATACTATGACCTAGTGGTAGAGGCACTCATGGGAGGCAGGAAGTCCAGATTATAGTCTCAGCTCCAAGAAAACATTTAACACTTAAATTGAAACCTCCTTCCTTCCTCCACAGTCATGCTTAGTCTAACAAGCACATCACCCTTCTCTGCCCTTAAATATTTCATGCAAACATGTTCAATACAGAAGGCTGAGAGCATCAGCTGTTCCCCGCACCAACTTAAAGTGAGCACCATACTACCCCAACACAGTGAATAATGCAAGCTTGAGTTTTCACAGGCAGAGAAGGAGCTGAACCCAAGTCTCGTGCATCAGTCAAGTGATCTAAGACTGGAGAGCTAGAGAAAGCAGATGCAGGACAAAACTGTGGGGAATTATTTTCCTTCCCACAATGGTTTATATAAAGCCTGATCTTATGAAGCTGCTCTAAACACGTCTGCTGAATGGAGCCCTGCAGGGAAGATGAAGGATGCCTACCTACACTATTAATCCTAATACAGCATGGACATGAGTAAATCTACAAACTGATCATTTATAACTAGCAAATTAGATTATTAAAAACTGAGCTCTCATTCAAAAGAAAACTGAAAGAACTTTTCAGAATCCAATATATCAGGCACCTAAGTCTACAAAAATTACTTAAATTTAAATCCTAAAGGTCTGTAACCCTTGGACTCCATTTGTTTCAAGAATGTTTATATCTAGTATTTCAGCCAAACAGTTCTGTTTTTAAATGTATGTACATCTGCCACATCCAGGCAGGTAAGCGTTAAAAGCAATGGGAAAACAATAGGAGGTTAAAGCATGCAATGCAGTAAGAATGTTTAGCATGCCCTGACACTCCAACTCCGCCCCCCCCCCCGCCCCCCCCCCCCCCCCCCCCCCCGGCATCTAATTGTTTGCTTTTCCTCCTACATAAAATGATGAAGTGAACTACAAAGTGTGATGACAAATGGTCCCAGGGTTTGCATTCTTTGGAACATATTGGCATTTGTAAACCAAAAGATAGATGTAATCAACCACCCTCATACAAGAGAAGGATCTGGAAGAATATGTTGGCAAAATCTTCAAACCACATTAAGCACAAATTTGAAAGTATGTTTGAAAGGAAGAAAGCAATGCATCTAACACCAGTTTATTTGTGTAACAACAACTAGACACTGAACTTAGTAGACATATTTTGAAAGATGGAAACAATTAAAATACATTAGTGATCTAAACAGGCACCATATTTTAAAAGAAAAGAACTTTAAACAATCAAAATTACACATTTTGTTGACTAATCCTCACCTTCCCTTGATCTGCTAATATTCAGTACTTATATTACATGGAAACTTTGCATCTGTGCTTGCAGTAATTCATAAGAGCCAAGTCTGTATGAATACATTTGCTTATGGAAAGAGTGATACATTCTCATGAGAAAAAACACATCAGCTGCAGGATGGCAACTGCTCTGCCTCCAACATTAAAAACTTTGACCCTTCTATCCAAATAACAACATACAGCTCCAAACACAGAGTGTCCAGGCTGCACCATATCAATGTAACCACTAAATGGTCAGCTCATTTTACTAGTAAATCAAAATGGACAAGTACACTGAGAGGACATGTTACTCATGTCTTCTTCATTAGCAAGATCTTGACTAGAAGGGTAAAGGACTCAGTATGGGAGCAGGCTTAGCAAGGAGATAAATAATAAAATATTATTTTTAAAAAGTAGTTTAAAATATTTAATACTTAAGTTCAAATACATCTCAAATTAGGGATTAACATAACCTGCACTGTTTCCAGTCATGTTTGAAATGCAGTACTTCAGATTTCTGGACACTGACAACCCCTCCTTCAAAACAAGATCAAATCATTCCAAAGCCCAAGCATGAACCGTTAAAAATAGAGCTATCTTTCAATACTCACTTCTGACCTGCTGCAGTCTTACCAGGCCACCACAGACACATACGAGCTTCAGAAGAACACTGGCATGTCTTCATAACATGATACTTCCTCTCCTTTTTTAATACACTTTGATGAGCAGCAAAATTGTTAGCATTTATAAGCATCATCATTAGCATAACATTAGCACACAGTAAAATGAACAGTTCATGCCCACAAGCTACCACTTCTAATCTTCTGGAAACAGACATCACTACAGTGGTTACAGTTACTTTTAGTCTTGAGGATTTTATGTGCAGCAGAAACTTGGGTATAGAGAAGGATGATACAGAGTTGGAGATTTCCTGATTGGTTTTTGATCTCTTTGTTTTATATGAAGCATGATTCCAATCCTTACCTTTGGTGGGAAATTACTCTTAATTACATAAGCTATATAAATGTTTTAAGAGGCCATGTTAATTAATGCTTTTAAAAAACAGAAAACCCCAAGGGCGTAATCAGTGCATATCAATCACCACTTCAGAGACCCAAGGGGGGGATCAATATATCAGAATTTAAGGTACAATATTTGCAGCTAATATACAAGAATTTAAAATACCAAACAAAAACCAGATGTAATGCTTTCCTACTACTAGAGTACCTGGATTTTAGGAAAAGTGGTGGTAATTACCCCATGAAACAGCTTTGTCATTCATTAAAAAGGTTAAATGGTAAACACTGAAGACAAAGCATAATAATCTACTGAACTCTAAAATCACCATTGATACAATGGGTAGACAGATTTCAAACACACACAAGCTGTGCCATCACACCATATTCTATAATATTTATGTTTTAATAGTGATACACCTTGCTCTACGTGGTCTGGAGCCAGTTTTCAGGAAATTCCTGTTTCAGAGGAAGAGAAAAAGTAGTCACTGCAACAGGCAACAGAGAATCAGGACTAGAAAATATGAATGATTCCACCTTTTAAATATCAATTTAAGGAACAAACTTTAGACAGATCTGCAGTTGTAAATTGTTACAGACATTAGAGAAACAATATACACAGAAACAGTATGATACATTCTGTATATACTTAGCCCCTCTTCCAACCCTGTTTCACGTATTTTTGTGATGGCTATTCAAATGCCTTAAGTATCAAAGTCTTCACTTGTAGGATAAAATAGGTAAGTCCTGGCATTAATACAAGTTCTACCACATATCTCAAGGGTTATGCTCTGAAAGCTACCATTGTTGATGCGGGTTTCAAGAGCAACGAAGAACTAAAAATGCCTACACCACTAATATATAGTATATTATTCTTTCATACTATATATGCCTTCATATTTCCCAAAATATTTGTATCTACTCATGATTTAATAGGTGCCCAAAGTTACACAGTTGCTACTGAATTCTACTAATAGCTGTGTAAGTCCCTAGGACATAGCTTAACAGATGCACATTCTTGTTCAGAGTTTGAAGAAGCGTACACACTGAAACCATCCAACTGTAGAAGTGCTATGGGGGGAACTTAAGGAGGAAAACTAGAAGGTTAAAAGTAAAAGTATCTCAGAAAAACAAAGGTATCTGTCATCTGTGAGGCTGTGTTAGTAAAAGATTCAATAAATATTTGCTTATATAGTTAATATAATAATATGAAATCAAGAAAGCCAAGGCACAAGTAGTCAGTGGAGCTTAGATCTTCTAACTTCAGTGTGCAAGTAGACACTGTGCAAGGTGACAGTATCTCAGTGGGCACTGCATCCACAGGTGCAGGACCACCAAGGTCAGCATCTGGCTGCTTTCCAAACACAAGGCCAAAGTTCCAGGTGTTCGGAGGCACTGCTCTGGCTCCACCAAGAACACATTTACATTATGGGTCTTCCAAACACAGAACTGGGGTTTTATTGAAGCCAGGAAATTCGTGCCCAGACACCTATAACTGTAGTGACAATGTTTGAAGTTAATATTATAGTTTCTATGACTGTTTATAAAATTTTCGTAATTACTATAAAAGCTTAACTTCCAGACTATGAATGGCTCAAAAGCCAGTTCTCTTCCATTTTAATCTAGAGCACAGGCAATAGTCTATGTGAAAAACTTAGTCTTAATTTAAATATTTTTCAATCAAGTGTTATATAATAGAACTTTTCAACTAATACCATACTTGCCTGCAACACCTACAGACTGATCTTTAACTACTTCCAGTAGCTTCTTCCAGTTTTTTTTGTCATAAGACATAGCTGTCTTCCTATAGACACAATTGCACATAGCAAACCCCTCTGCGTGGTTAGGCTTCTGTTTGCACACATGAACTCAGCAACAACACAGCAGCCTGAGCATCCTAGTAAGCAATTTGCTTTTGTCTCCAAACAAGACAGCAGAGCAGCACAACACTGCCATCTCCACCTTAAATGCTGAAGTACAAGTATCACACACAAAAAGATCACAAAATACAGCAAACAATAATATATGTAAAGGCTTCTAAAACTTTTATGCAAATTAAGAGAAATACTGTCAGGCAGAAAAATCAAGTTTAACCAACCAGCACAGTGTACCAGAAAAAACATCAAAATCAGCTTTGAAGCCTAGAGAGGACAGAGCAAGCGAGCTGAAAATGCAAATTCCCCTCACATTTCCAGCCTCAGCCCTCAAGTGACTGGCATCAGAAAGGCAGAAGACATACTTGAAAGTGTTTCTATGCCTTGGTTTATTTGTCAGTGTTCCAGATTAACACAAACTGTGATGGTTTTTCTAATGATGGGCTTATGAACTGGGAAGCAGACCACCAGTGACTCAACTGCCACAGCTGCAATTTGCTGTTTTTTCTACACATACAGCCAAGTGGGTTATACACCAAGCAAAGTGCAATACAAAGCCCCAAATACATCCCCCAGACCCTAAACTCAATTTAGTATATGTTCATCAGCATACCAGTAGTACAGAAAACAGTTTAAGCTCTTTCTTAAAAAGCAGAGTGGAACCTTCCTTCCCCCTTAATCCTCACACAAAGCTGAGCAAAGTTCTTTTTCCTGGTGTGGATTATTTGAATAAGTATTTTCCTTTAATGGTATTTGTTAAAGCCTCAGGTTACCCAAGAAGCAGGTCCTACAAGGGAAAATATGGAAGGTGACAAACAGCTTCATTAGCTACCACAATAGAGTAAGCAAATTAAATAGCTGATGTCTGTTAAGCTTTGGGTGAAGTTCAGAAGCGGAAGTGTTCTTGGCACTCACTACAGCCTGATAAAACAGGTAAGCAATCCCACAAGCCAGCTGCTACCAGAACCATTACCTACTCTTCCTACAGTGACTGGGAATTCCTGCCAGCTCCCACAGTTCAGGCAAGTAAACTGACAGAAAACTAACCCTACCAAAAGCAATTAAGTTTCTGTCACTTAAGGTCCTTGGATCAGTTCCCTAGAAGGTGAGCATCATTTCAAAGTGTTTGCTAACACAATAAGAACAGGCATAGATAAATAGCACCACCTCTCCATAGGTCAATGAGGAACATTGCAACAGATGAATATATCAACTTAAATGCACCCAGAATTCGTGCAGATTTTAATGCAGATAGTGACACGAAAGCAACAAGTAAAATGAGAAAAGCATTCTCATAGGTAGCCTTTGGCTAAAGAAAAACAGGGCTTGCACAAGCAACTTTGTCCCTACTAATAACACAAGCTAATCATAAAAGCAATTAACAAATGGAAAAAATATGAAATATCAGACTGACAAGCACCCTTTCTGGTGTTTCAGCTTTGCGAAGTGTTGGTATACAATAAGATAGCACACAGGACTAACACAACCAAGGAACCATTTGGAGAGGAAACAAGGAAGTTCAACATACAGAAAGTTCATGCTTAGTAAATAGGGAACTTCCTTCAAGAGACAGCCTATAAAGCTTGGGTGGTTATTGCTTTAGGCATCAGAATGAACAGAAGGAACTGAGTGAATATATTTACTGGCTACAACAGGTGTGAAAAAAGCTCAGGGCCTTCATTTATTTACCTAGTTTGTAGATATGAAAAAAGGAATATTTAAACTACGTGCAAGAGCAGAGACTTGGGAGATGACTGATGGCAAATATTTTTCCCATCAGCAGGTTTGATACCATCAGCGTTCTGGCAAGAACAGACAGGAAAATGAAGTACATAATTGTATACAGTCAGTGCATCCTGCCATTTAGGTCCTGCTTGGCACAGAACATGTTTTAGAAAAAATCTCAATCACCTGAGGTTCTACATACAAAGCATGACCATCAGAGTCTCAGAAAAAGCTAGAGTTGCTGAGCAGAAGCAAAGCAAAAGGAACTTCCACTGAATGGAAACAGACCTGGAAGAGATGTTAGCACTGTCAGACCACTGCCAACCTACATCCTTCAACCAATGAGGGAGAAACATAAATATGCACTGGCCACTGAACAACAGGAGGAAACTTGTGCTCAATCCAGCCCCAGCCTCCAACTGAAAGCCAACCGAAGATGACTAATACATATGGGATGCAAATCTCAATAGAAAATATTGAGAAATTGAACAAGTCCCAGCTATGACTGAAAGAATAACCGAGATGTCCATAGAAGCTTCTAAGGCAAATACTGACAGTCCTCTTATATCACAGTTTCAAAGTCTAAACTAGGAATTCAAGACAAAACCGCAATGCTGTTAGGTAAATGTAAATAGGCTCAGACCAAAGACTGCTTAGATTTTAGCTCACTTAGTACAACAAACTCAGGAAAGGTTTTTTAAATGTCTGTGGAGTTTGTAAAAACGCTGTTCCTCACTCAGCAAGACTACCATTTGCAGACTGATTACAAATAAGAAACTATTTCCAGATATGCACCCCAGATCCTTCAGTAAAAGGCCAATAAAGCCAGGTCCAAAAAATACAGCAGTGTCCAATGTGACTTCACATACATAACTTGGGGTAAGGGAAGTAAAATATTAAGAAGAATTTTGTTCTGTTCTATAACTTTTATTCTCAAACAGGAAATAACATAAAGAACACTGCAGCCATGAAAGGATTCATGAAAAAGGATGCCAGTGGTACATCAGAATAGCTCTCCTCCTTCCCTGCAAAAGTTTTAATTTGTTGGGTAGAAAACAGTTTTATACAAGACTCCAGGGTTACTCGTTTTCCTGAAGAGATTTACAGTGCTCTTCTGTGCACCATACAGCTATTCTCACTAAAACAAATACATCTGATCCAGGAGTACCTGACAACAGGTTACACATTTTAGAAGCACAAATTCAGAGCTGGCTAGATTTTTCAGCTATGAGCTCTACAGCCTGTTACAGAAATATTTTTTTCCACCACAGATATAAACTGAGAATGTAAGCTATAACAAATATAACCAATTAGCTATCACAAAAGCCATTGCCTACAGGACTGTTTTTTTAAAAGACAGCAAATTTTCCAACATTTTAGCCTAGTGTCCAAACGCAGGTGGGGATAGCAATTCAAGTAGTGTGCAGGATTTCAGAGACATAACTTAATAGATTTTCTCAGATTTACAAGTCATTTAAAAAAATAGCATTTCTACTAGAGTTAGAAACAGTAACTTCGGCAAGATGGGATCTTTGGTGGTCATCTGGTCCAATGCGTTCTCAAAGATGGACCACCTCTGAAATTCATTCAGACTAGGCAAGGCTCTGTCCAGTCCATTAACTACTCTGTATTTTATAACATTGTGGAAAACACTGAAAATTTCAACTCACATATGAATACATATTGTTCATCCTTAGCTGCTGTGATTAGCCGCCATTCTGCAACAGTTTATCACAAAAATAACTTTTGTGGGAAGTTTAGATTTTGAAATTTAATATTTACCACGGTTATTTTAAAATAGTCAATTAGCAAAGTAAAATTTTGAACTGCCTTGGTATAAAGTGAATATTCTTCCAGTTTAAAACTCCTTTTTCCTATAAGCAGCATGTGACAACTATCTTTTAAAGGTTTTGCTTAAAATTAAGGCAAAATAATTTTCCCCAGTATGATATTTTTTTCTTCAGTATGGTTTTTAATAAATTGATGTATTTTAGTCAAGCAAAGCTTCCAAAGTCACTGGGATAGGAACCCTTTACCAGTCTAGCCTACTAGATAGGCACTTACTTTACTAGTCCCCATTCTATTCCTGTGGACTTCAATCAGTTGTAATAAAAATAAGGCCTGTTTTATTCAAATACTTGATATATGCTTTTAGACACCCAGTTTTAGACACTCAAAATAGAAAAAAATAATTTTAAAGGTATTTGCCTACATACTTTAGGGACATCAGCCTAGGCACTGCAATGTTTAGAAAGTTGCTGCCTGACTTCAACTGGACACTTCAGAGCGCCCAAGCCCACAGCCAATGAAATAATTCAACAGGTCTATCCTTGTATACATACAGGGAGTAGCCACCCAGAGCTAGTAATGAGTACGTTGACATGCTGGACACCACAGGATACCTGATGCAGATCTAGCACAGTTCAGAAAAGATTCAGGAAAAGAGTAACTTCCATTGATAACAGTGGAATTGAGATACTGATCAGTCTCATGGTTCAGGCACCTCCAGTTCCCTTAGAACTGAGGAATGACAGTTTCCCTGAAAGTACACATGAAAAGTTAATGTGTTAGGGCCTAGAAAGCAAAGAAGTTATGCCTAAGGTTGCCCTCAGCTAAAAAAATTAAAACCCATTATTTCACTTTTCCGGAGACTTGACTGACCACCAGGGTCACTGCATATACAGTTACTCTCCCATGTTTGGTCTATACCACTATGCAAAAAATGATTACAAGATTCAAAGACCTAGAAAGCAAGCAAGAATGAACCCAGTTTTACAGCCTGGTGAAAAACTCTTGGAAAAGAGGATTTTCTTGGTTCCTTGGTTTCCTGGGCTACAAGCTAAGCCAAGGAGGGTCCCAGTTATTTCACTGGTCTCATGAACCTCCTGGGTCTGTTCCAAACTGTTCGATAAGTCAGAGACACCCAGTTTTTGCTTATGCAGAATGCAGGCAGTCTAAATCTCGCCCCTAGTCAAAACTATTTATACTACAAACTTGAATACTGAAAGGTTTACAAAACAATTAGCAAACATATAAAATATGTTCACATTTTACAAACAGTTCAACCATCATATAAGATGTAACAGTGATTTATTCCTCTGTCTGAATTTAATTTCTTAACAGAGTTCGTAGTCAAAATAAAGACAAAGCAAGGTATCCCTAATTCCAGTTGCACTAGGTAAGGTTCCAGCCCTACTGATGTCCCACTGAAAAGAGGCTTTATAGAACATCAACTCAAAGTTTTTCAATTCTTCACAGGTTTTGCAATTAAGGTTCTAGGTGCAATTATAAAGATTAATTAAAATGTAGGAAATGGATTAAGACTGAACAGAAGACGACCAGTTTAAGACTGAGCTGGTAATAATTGGGATACCATCTCTACCTGACTGCAGTTTTCCCTGAAGGATGCTACCCCCATTCAGCACACAGAATGCATACAGCTCAGTCTGAGTAGCATTTAGTTGTTAGTCCTCTCTACTTCTTAAAAACAGTTGGATGATGCACAGATAAGGAAACAAAGGACTACAGGCAAGGAGAAAAATAAAAACACCCCATAATTAAGGTAGTTAAAACCATTTCTTCCTCTTCCCTCCTACAATTATGTCTCTGCTTCTCTACAAGTTGCATAAAACATTCATAGCATCCCAGTAAACACATCTACTTTACTTGCAGGTGTCTATCTTGAGGCACCAGAGAGGACTAATCACTCCTGCAAATCTCAGCACACCAACTGAAATATTCAGTGAAAATACTCAAGTAGCAAGGATATTCATGTATAATCAAGAAGAAATAGTCTGATGTTGTATGTGATAACATACTACATGAGAAGATAAGTATTTAAATAGAAAGCCATTTTCTTTCCATTCCGTGAAGAAAGTATACATTGATATGGAGAAAAAGGAAAAGGCTACCATATAATGAAAGGTAAGACCATATTACACAAGAGTTTCTGCCCAAGTCACTTCACCACAATTCTAAGTGTTCAGCCTAGGGCTGCAAAACTAAGCAAATGACTAGTCCAATTAAAAGTGTTGTGTCAACTGATTAATATTCTTGCAATGCTTTTGAAGAACATGTCTGAATGGAGAAAATCTTTGTGTGTAGACAATATCTAACCACAACACTGTAAAACTGCTTTATTAGCAAAATTTTAAAAGTTTATTCTATATTGCCCCTTACCTTCA
The DNA here is from genome assembly GCF_964188355.1 of Buteo buteo. Classification (NCBI taxonomy): domain Eukaryota; kingdom Metazoa; phylum Chordata; class Aves; order Accipitriformes; family Accipitridae; genus Buteo; species Buteo buteo. The sequence continues at coordinate 27,951,613 of NC_134176.1, read as the reverse complement.
TACCAACAATTTTGACAAGTGACATTTTTAGTGGATGCTTAAGGGCTATCTGCTCCAATTTTGTGACCACTTTTTGCTTCTCATACTTGTGTTTGTATAAACTTTAGTTTTTAAATCAACTTATTTTTCCCTATTCATTTTTAAAAACTACCTTTTGTTTAGAGTTTGTACAATCCTTCTGTTTATTAATTAGCTGCCAGAAATATTTGAATTTCAGTTAAGTACAATGTTACCGAAAAAGTTATATCAAATGTTGAAGTTCAATACAGGTTAGATTATACAATTTACAGATTTTCCAGATCTATAAAGATGACTGAATTCCTATGCATACAAATACAGAAAAGGAGTCCCATTTGTATACCATTTCAGCAAGGGGTCACATGTTCTTTTGGTTCTTGTGTGAATTACCAGATGTCATCCTATTTTTATGCAAAACAGTGTTCATTTTCATTAATTTTAGAAGAATATTTTCCATTTATTTTCCAGAGTTATAAACTATATCCCAAATCTTGATTCAGGAAGAAAAACTTAAAATAATTTCTGTTTACAATAAATGGCATCACATAGGTACCACACATTCATTCACTAGGTTTTAATTAGATCCATGCTGTGCAAAACAGTTATTGCCCATGCCCAATATACATTTGTCTATCGACATTCACCTAATAGCAACAAGCCCCTAGAACAGGACAGAATGAAAGCTCCTTTTTCAGGAACATGAGATCTCCTCCTTTTACACCCTTTGTGAAGCAGAGATATGACTTATGCCAGTGTTGACCCAATATCCACTCTTACATGAAAGAAGAGGCTCCAAATACTGCAAAGCAATTTAAGTTTTTTTCCAGGAGAGGGCTACTCCAGTTCTAACCCAGCAGACCTCAATGAGATTACTGAAAAATGCTATATCCACTGCCTAAATTTAACAAGGTCCACTCAGCACAGCACACATTTCCAGCTCTGCTGGCTACATCAACCTTCCTGATCAAATGACAGAAAACAATAAAAAATGCTGTCCCACATAAATGTTCACATGAGATCTGGGCAAAGTGTATTTTGCAGTCCAAGTTCCAAGCATCCAATTAATGTTTTAGTGCAACCTTTGCATCAGCTTAAAGAAAGGTATTCTGCCAGTAAAGTAGTAATTGGGGAAAAATATTTAGCAGTGACAAGAATAGCTATATGTCTATTAGTACAATACTTCAGTTACAATTACAAGTGGCAGAATTCCAGCAACTCAGTAACTCATTTATCTAAACACATTAAAAGCCAGTGTTGCCCATATAAACTTCAAAAAACTGAAGAGATGTATTGATTGACAGAAAAAAATACATTTTCAGCAGGTCTATTTTGATAATTATGACTTGATGAAATATTGAAGACTTTTCAAAACGTTTTTCACTGTCACATATGAAAGCATCATAGCCATCCACACTATCATGTTAACTGCAGCTTGACAGAAGCTATTACTTGTGCAAAACCATAAAGTAGTAAAAATACTAGCTACTGTTATGTCCTATTATGCAGTCTTCAACTGATACTACATTTTAAGTTCTATCATATTCTTTAACAAGTTTTGGGGGAAGGTATAAATGACATGGTACATTTGCTTTTGAATTCAAGGAACTTCTAAAAATAGTCTGTTTCCCATTTAGCTCTCCAATGAGAAACAATATTTTCATTTGTAAACATACTGTATCATAATCAGACATTTTGTGCTTTTGAGGGTCCCCTGAAATAAAGTCTACTGAACTCTAATAACTTATTTTAAAAATAAAGCAGTACCTTTTCAACATAAATCTTTCAATACTTCCTGCACCCCTTTACAATCTAACATATAAGGAAAGATTTTAAGGAAAATTTAATCTAGTGTCCAAATGTAACTTTACTTTAAACATGAGGTCATCTAAACATCTGTCTCCAATATGTCCCTAGGGATTTAAATCAAAAGCCTGCTAAACATGTACAATCATTTTGAAAATAAATAACAGAACAAATTTAGTCTTGATTATGATTATCATGCTTTTTAAAAGGAAACATTTATTCTAATAAGAAAAGCCTGAACTAATTTAAACTTTATGGACATTAACTTAGAATTTCATACACTAGACATCTTTCCACTTAGTCTAGTCTCTAGCAATATTTATTGTTTTATATTTGCAGAAAGCCCATATGCTTTCTTCCTCCCTTTTAGAAATGTCTAGTCAATACAGTTGTATTTCTTATCATACTAAGAAGTATAATTTTGCAGAAAGGTTTGCTGACAAATCAGCAGAAGAGATTGATTTGTTTCCTTTTTGTCATCTAGGATAGCCATCATCATACTTCACACTAAGGAACAATACGCCAGACAAAACATATTGCATCTTGATACTTATTTTCTTCACTACTTAGAAAAAACACAGTAGAGGCTGTTTTAAGCAAGGACTGTTTCATTACCCGGTCAGTGTTACAGTTCTAGGTAAAATTTTTACTAACAGGTATAATAAGTGGCAGCCATGTCTCCTCTGCTTAATTCAACAGCCCCAATCCCATTCAGAATCCTAATCCCGTTTAGGAGAAGAGAATGAAGCTCTCATCCATACAACACAATACTTTCTTAAAAGTCCCATCGCTTTGGCTCTGTAACCACAGACTTGGAAATGAGTGAAGAGCAGGACTCTGAGGACTCTCAATGTTCTCAGGTTCTTCCAGAAATCTTTTCTCAGCATACTGCTGATTTCTTTACATAAGCACTCTTTTTAATGAGGAATTGTTCCAAGGGTGAACCAGTACAGCAATCTAGAGACAAGAGAGGCTACCAAGGATATGATCACAGAAGCACCTAAAAAAAGAGTGCTGGATACAAGGTTTAGAATGTGTGGCATGAACAAGGCAAATACTCTTGTTCACACTATTATGCAATTCTGACAAAATTAGGGTGTATATACTCTTAAAAGATCATGCTGACACTTGTCAGCATCTATAAGGCAGCAGTGTTTTGGAAAACAAGTTCTTCTAACAAGCTATAAGCAGCCTGATGCTTTGTTTTCTACTTGTTGCCATGAGGTTACGTTAAATATGTGTATACACCATCCCATGCAAGGCAGCATCGCAAACCTGCCTATAGAGAAGATATATATAACCAACCTCAAAAAGGCTAGTATATCATCACTAACCTCAAGTCTTCACAACATCAAGGCTCAGATCCCAAATTAATCTAAAAATCATGAGAACCATCTTTAAAGTTTCTTTGGGTTTTAGGTTCTTAAAGCCTCTACAATTCATCAGTTGAAGCTTTAATGCCACAACACTGAGGATATGTTTATTTATTTTTTTTTTAGAAATCAAGTTTTAATCAAACTTTCAAGTTCTGAAACTAAATCACACAGCTCTTCTCTCCTGGAAGAGACATCAAAAATATCACAAAACCCATAATAAAGAGTTAAATTTGGTTTCTGTGTCTATGATTATGGCAGTTAGAACCACCCTCTGGGGTTTTTTGGGTTTTGTTTTTTTTTTTTTACCATGTCCTTCATGTTTTACCAAGTTCAGCATGCTCTCTGGAGTCAGCTGAAAAAACAAAGTTGAGCAATATTTACTATACATTCAAAATATACACCAATTTTGAAAATCAAGCCTCTAACTAAATATTAAGAAATAGGTGTTGGTAATAGAAAAATAAGTAAAACTTAACTCTGTTGCAAAGCCACTCAGAATCAGCTTTAAGAGGAGGTGAAATAGTGTAAAGCATTTTCTCAAACTGACAGTACTACTAAGACTCTCATTTTGATTTTGGGAGTGTTGCTGTTTGGGAACACCAGCCACATAGCAGCACACTTCAGCATAATAAAAGCAGCAAAAAGCCAAGGAAACTAGGATAACACCCTGAACTAGGAAATGATCCATTGAGTAAAGGCTGAAAGATGACCCATAAACTATGTTTCCTGCCAAAATTTGGCAGATTGAAAAGGATCCAGAGGAAAAACAAAAGCAGCTGTTAACAGTGTAGTTCAGTGACTGAAAAGCAGATCTAAAGGCCAATTACTCCTGTGTTTCTTTCCCCACTATATGGGTGGGACTTTTCAACAGCATTGACTTTCTCAGATATAACCACAGTTTCTCATCAGAAAAATCACTGCTATAGACAATTGAAGCCTTAGATGTTTCAGATGTTGGTGAAATTATATCTAATTGTAATGAGCCCCCAGGACAAGACAGGCTGCGGGAAAAATAGCAGGTACTTATCCTGCAAGTATCCAACTTCCAACACAACCAAAGCAGCTGACCTGTACTACAGACACTGAGTACAGAAACTACTATTTAATGACTGATATTTTTATTCACTTTCTTGCACACTTTTTTATGCACTTTCTTGGGCATCAGAGAGAGCTTCCAATTATAAAAACCAGTATTGACTTATTTTATCCATCAACAGGACCAGTGATGTTTTCCACAGGTAGCAAATGCCAATTCACCTCCTCAGAGGGGAAAAATTACATATTTTCAACTCCAGTTGAAGCAGAACAGATTTAAGGCCTTTATGACCAAGATGCAGATACTTGAAAATACTTACAGGCATCCCTATAATGGAACTATAGTCAGTTCTCTCCATTCATTGCAATATTGATTTTTCAAGACTTCCAGGTTCTAGGAGTCACATAATTATCTGAAAAGGTAGGATTTTTCCTACTTGTCTTTAGTTCTTTTAGCACTTTTAATTCATACCAACCCTATTATTTTAATCATAATACTTAGGCCAGTCTGAGTAGTTTAGGTTAATACACCCATTTTTCAGAGAGAATTTTAACAGAGTCAATCTTGTAATAAATGAGTGCCTCCAGTCTCAGGGATATGATTTTGAGTGTCTCCTACCCAGCTAGCTTAAAATAGAAAAGTAACAAGCATAAGAAATAACATTTACAAGTATAAGAAGGAGATCCAAGGTAATGTCACAGAAACTAAGCTACAGTTATGGGAAAATTTGTAATATCACTTACAGGCAAAAATCCCAGATTTTCTGCACATAAATAACCAGAATCAGTTTTCATTTTCCTTTCTAGAACACTGCCACAGAAAAACATATGCTATCAAAAGGCATGCTTTGTTTCTATACATCAGAATTTTATTCTTACTACATAATTAGCCTTTATGTTATGACAATTTAACATGGATTTGAACATGAACATCAGTCACTAAGCACAACTGATGAAACAGTAATGAAAAATTGTTCTTTACCCAAATATAGACTTTGCTCATAGAAGTTGATATGACTTCAGAACTGCCTCTGCAGACAAAGCATTTTTTGCCTATAAACTTTACAACAGGCATGCTCCAGTATTATTTTGACTACCTATTTGATTTTACATGTATAATATGTACTATTCTATAATATTCTTTAACTTGGAAATCTGACAACAAAATATTTAGTGTTTGTTCTAAAGTACCTATCTTTAAGCTTTTATGCTTTGCTGTAGGTCTCATTCCTGCCAATACTTGAAAGAAGGTAACAGAGGATTACAGCAGCATGTAACACAGCAGTCTTCACTTTGTTTATAGATGGGCATTGAGAGTTTTAAGAGATTTCTGCAATATCACATAAAATCTATGGTAAAATTAAAATAATAAAGACTCAAATTCCTCACTCTGGAAATCAGTAGCTAGTTGTACATAGATTCCACTGGGCCAGGAGTTTATCCCAAGTTTTCTGATTTATATGTGGTATCCTGGCCTTAGGACCATCTTTTGACCTTTACCAGTGATATATGACCATTTATAGTTTTTGCAGTTAATTCAAGGAAAGTCAAATTCAACACCATTGGTTTTACAGTACATATATGAAATCAGCATTTATTGATCATTATTTGTTTTATATTGTTAACCTCTGCTTTCAAATATTATCATCCAAAATGACATACGCTAATCTTCTCACCTGCAACAACTTCTACATACATTTTTATTCATCTTCCACCCACTGGAAATACCATATTTAGCATCTTATTGTAGTATTACGCTGCCATCTTGTGGGTAGTAGAGCAAATGTGTATAACTTCATTACTCCTTAGTTTTCTAGGTTTGGGGTTGGTAGTTTTGTCAGGGGTTTTTTTCAGTTGTTTGTTTTGAGGAAAAAAACTTGTTACACTAAAAACAATAGAAAAAGTATAACCTTTCTTAAAACCTTCAGGCTTACCATATATACAAAATCTTAAGGATAAGTGTCTTATCGCACACCCATAGAGGATTCTGTCCATAAGAAATTTTGTCCCTATTGGCTAACAAGCCAGACTAAAAGCTCAGCCAACTACTTGCTTTCCCCAGTGTTTCTCTGGGAAAAAAGACAGAATGGGACCAATGAATTTGCTGCAGGATGCTCAAACCAACAGTGATTATCAGAGCAAGGCAAGACTAGCTTAGTTTGAATTAAACCCCAGGTTCAACAAGCAGTTTGTTGTGAGCAATTTCTGAGTCCACAGGCCAAACAATTCTTTTCAAGGTCCCAGTTGCTACAGAAAGTACTAAGCATACAAGAGGTGTCATGACATGTTAAAAGTTATGAAAAGTCTTAGTTTGTTAGGTTTTGTCACTGTTATATAAACATGTTAGAATTAGTTCTTCACCCCCATATAAAGGCTATTAATTTTAAAAAACACATAGCTTGAAACACATTTAAGAGCTCCAAATGGATGTTCATAGCTTGTTGGTATACTGCAATGACCTAATTGAACAACATCAGTTCACCCTAAACACTACATTGAGGTTTTAAGTTGTTCCATTTAAACTAAAATTATATTGCAGCAATATTGTTTCTTCAAATTACTTAGCAATCTTAAAATTTATAGGAATTTTGCTAGCTGCTAGCTTCACATATTCAGCACAGTATATGAAAGCCCACGAGGATTTCATTAGTTTCCACTAAAATTAAACAAGGTTTTCTGAGGCAACCCCATACCACTTTTAATTAAGGAAGATGTATATGAAGCAAACAGTCCAATCCATCCTTCAGATTCAGGGGTGAATTTTTAGTATTATCAGCTGGTAGAAAAGGGGAAGCTCAGAGACTGAAAAAATGTTACTTGCAGAATTAAAGTTTGAAATGCTGTAGTAAGGTGGGAAGATACTCTTAAAAGGGAATGTTCACAAGGTAACTGCAACTTGTTCATGACATAGCATTCTGCATACCCTCAGCTAACTGGACACTGCAGTGGTCTGCAGCATGGAGGTACATTCTCATGGGATGAAGATTATTACTTTACCTGTTTAAGTGCCCAGGAGACTAAAGCCAGCAATTCAACCATACTAACTTCAAAACCATACTAACTTCAAAACTAGCATGAGTTTCTGTGAGCTTCCCTGGTGGCTGTTCCTTATTCCCAGGGACTCACTGAAGTCACAAATTGTCCTGAACACCGTATTCCCTCTCTGCACTGTATAATGATGAAAGCAATAGGGGTTGCACAGAGCTTGCAAAGGTATTTCGCATTTACTTTTCAGCACATTTTAAAATACAGCATGGAGGGATAGTTGTCTGAGCAGCAACAGATAGAGGTCTTTTCAAGTCTTAACTTGCTGACTGTTCCTTATGTCCTTCAAATTCCCAGGAGCATACTTGAGGAGGTTCAGGATACCTGGTAAGTCAGTTTACACACACTTAACCTTCTTCTGGTCTTCTCTTCACCCAAAGTTCTCCTCACCATATTGCCAACCAAGCACTCCCCTCCAAAGCTTTAAGTCCAACACCAGGTAGCACACTATCAATTTCTCAGCCTAGCAGAGAAAATTGGCTTCACTGGTAAGAGCAAGTACATACCCTTGGAGTACTTTGACTTGTAGGATGTTTCCTTGAAACTAACACTATTTGACTGCTTCCCACCCTTACCTTTTTAATATAAGCAGTCTTTGTTAACATCTGAAATGCCAAATACAGGCAGTGAAAGACAATTAGCACATACTGTGGTCTCTGATAATATTTCAGCCTTAACAGACTTCAGAAAGAAGAAGGTTTAAGAACTTTAAAATATTATGGTTTGAAGTCAATATAGTTATGAGGTTTAGCCAAGTACCTAGCTAGTTGAAATTACCTCTGAGCATTAAGTGATTATTTTAGTAACATGTGAATGCCAATTGCATGGCTTAAAAGCAAGAAAAAAAAGCAGTTAAGAAAACATAGAACACTCATTCTATCTTTAATTCCCAGTAAAATGTCAGCAAAATAATCAAAACCAATTAGTTAAACACCTGGGGGAATAAAAGGGGAGAATTAATCAATTTTCCTGCTGTTAAAAGTGCTTCCTGTACATCTATCACACTCCCTCTCCCATTTGTAGGGACCAAATAATCTGAGGTGTTTCACAGAGTATGCTGGCTAGCATACCTTGTGATGATGTTTGTCTGCCTAATGCCTCTAGTGATAGGAAGACCAAACACTGTTTTTAATACTGCATTTGCATCCAACAGTCTTACTCTTGACTATTGGCTTTCCTGCTTATAGATCTTGTTCAAAGGAGTTGCTGCTAGCCAGGATAATCAGCTTCGTCTACTCCTGAAATAAAACACCTCTCAAAAGAAAAGATTTGGACTTTCAAAGGAGCTTAACAGAATTAGACTCCCAAATCCTATGAGATATCAATACAGCTGCAAACCTAACTCTTCCCCCTAAAAATTGATGCCAAGAGGTCCAGAAAGGCAGAAACCCTGCTGTTTCATGAAAATAAGAACAGGGGGAAAAAAGACCAGCTCTGGTTGTTCTTACAAAGCAATTGTTTTTAAGTGCTCATTTTATTCTGACTTTCCCATATTCATTTTGCAGTAAGAGAGCCAATAGTTCATGTTGATTTATTAAATGGAACTAGGAAAAGAAACACACTGAATTACAGCAAAAAAGTACTTAAAGATTAACTTAATATTACAGATCTGAAAAACATGTCATCTTTGTATTTATCACCTACTAGACCTATTAAATTCTTCAAAATTTAAACTTCAAAATTAAAAATGTATGTTATTTGCAAGTGTATGGAAGAAAGAGGTGAACATACAAACTAAATATAAATTAAATTATATTTCTTATCTGTGGTTTTAGCTAATGGTCTTCATCTGAGCCTTTTTTATTAACAAAACAAGAACACACCTATACCAAGTAGCAGCATCCTAAAACCTTCAGGGTAACTATATTCAGCTGCTTCCCTTCACTCAGCCAAGGGTCATCTGTGCAATTGTTTATGATGACATTTGCACTTCATCAAACTGACTCAAGACTGTTACAAGGATGTATTGGGAAATCAAGCTGGGTATCACACAACATACTTTGCAGTATTCGATTCCTCTCTGTGCAGAAAGAAATCTCCATCAACTTTATATGCAACACTATTACTTTAACTTTTGCCTTTTCCATACAGGCAGACAAAACAAGGATTTTTTTGATCCTTGTGAATTAGAGAAACAATTCTGCCTGTGACTTGAACCCTGCATTAACTGGACTTCTCAAATAGACTTTTGAAAAATTGCTATAAACCTAAGGAAATCAATTAGAGATTCCCAGGTTGTTCTTTTCACAGCAATTCTTACAGTTTAATGAGTTTATTTTCTGTTTAATTTTTTCTACAAATTCCACACATGCCTTAGTTTACCAATTAACTACTAAAGGAGTATGCCTGCAGTTGTCTGTACAAGAAGGGACCAAACTTATTAACAAAGCATCCCAATTACATTTCAATCACAGTTCTGTTCCTCAGTACTGTCATACACCCAGGCAAGCAAACAAAAGCAAGTATTTTCAATTATGCCATTAACCTCCATTCAGAAATCTGAAAGATGGGAGCAAACTGAATGCCAGCAGAATGAACATAAGCCAAGACTGAATAAGACTTCGTTCATATTTAAAATTGAGTTCACCCTCAGGAAGCAAAGCTTTCAATTTAATATGAAGTCAGATTACAAGCCACACAAGCAGATGCACCCCTTGCTGCAGACATGAAGTACACATGAGATGCTGTAATGCTTGAGTTTCACAGTTCAATTACAGCAGAGTGCCATTCAAGTTTACCATTAACATTGAAATGCCTCAGACAGCCAATGGTATGTTTAAATCTTTTCCTTTACAACACAAATACTTTCATTTCTCCTTCCTTCAGCATGCCAGTATCTTCCCTTTTACCAGTCCTGTGGGCTAGGGGTCATGCTTGATTTCTTACTTTCCTCTTCCCTTGCATTAAGTCCATGAACAAGTCCTGTCATCTTCTGTAAAGCTTCAAAAATCCCTTTCTTCCTGTTCTGACAGCTTAGGCTTACCTCTAACCATTTTCCACTCGACCTAGCAGAATCACTTCATATCAGATCCTTTTGCATCAGACATGCAGATGCTAAATAGCCTCTCATTTTATTTATGCAGACAGTATTTCTGACCCTTCAATTATACCTGTTCTGCTGTGCAGTTCCCTGACTACCTCACTACTTTCCTATCATTCTTTTGACAAGGACACCAACTTATAGTATCTTTCTGACCAACGGCTTCATACATGCCTTGTGCTTAACTGTACAAGTTCAGGTGATCAGAACTTCTTAGAAATCTAAACATTAGATCACCGCAATGATTTTTTTTTTTCCAGTTTTCTTCTAAATGTGGTACAGGCAGCAAAGCCACTCTAGGATGCCTGTGACATTCACATGAGGCCAGTAACTACAACAAAGCACCTACAAGAGCCCCATGTCCTTCCGCAGAGGCAGCCAAAAGCAATACAGGGTGTCTAAAGTGATACTGGGAAACTAAGGTCAGGTAACCCAATCCCCCACTAGGATGAAATACCAAGTACACTCTCAACAACTCATGCCCTCCATCTTTTCCTTCCTGCTTCTACCATCTCCATGTCAGATCCACACTTGCCTGAGAAATTCAACCTTTAGACTGAAGACCTCAAAGCTACAGCCTTCCTCTTCTATCTTCTCTATAAATGACCAAGAAAAAAACCACTGTGTTTTAAGCATCTGTCAAGAAAGTTTTCAAGCTTGAGCCATTTCCCTTGAATACCTTAGAGCTCCCACTTTGAGCCATACCTTCACCAGTCCCTCTGGTACAATTTTAGTGTTGTTCAGACCTAGACAACAGTCCTTACTGGTTTATTTCAAAACAAATTAGTATAAATTTCTGTACAGATTTAAGGCTAGTCATGGAGCTAAGGAACCTGCCTGCCTGACAGGAGACTAAGCAAAAGGATGCAACCATCTTTTAACGATATGCCTCTGGACCAGATTCAACAGGCCTCCCACATTATACCTTAAAAAAAGGTGTTAGGTGCAGTTCAGTTGTCCCCTTGAATTGAGACTTCTCTCACCTTAACATTTATGCCTACCAGAGCAGCAAATAGTTTTCATGCTGTCTTCTCCCTACACCACCCTCAAACACACTTTCCAATTCTAGTCCTTCTGTAAAACTTTGCCTTCTAAATGACAATTTTCTTTTCAGTGCATTAGTCAAGCTATCTGTTCTTCTATGAAGAAAGAGAGCCTGTAAAGAAAACAGGCTACTGCCAGAGGATGGGAAGATGCTGAGTTAGACCTCTAAGACACAGGTCCACTACTATGGGCAGGTAAATCTGTCATCTTGCAAAGCATCTGGTGGCAGAACACCTCAGTATCCCTTCAGGTAGGAAGGGCCTTCAGCAGTCTCATGCAGATTAAACCTTTCCTTTCTCTCCTAAGGGAAGAAGGGGGTAGTACCAAGCAGAACCTAAAAAAAGCTTTAGGATTTCCAAGGCTGCAGAAGAGCTACATAAACACAGTCATAGGATACACTGGAAGGGCCAGGGCAGCAGACCTCCCTCCACTTCTGCTGTGACATCTCTCCGTGTCAAAGCAGAAGGCTGAACACAAAGGATGTGCAGAGTCACGAGCATGAAAAGGAAGCGCTCAAATGTGTGTTGGTGGCAGGAATGCATAAAAGTGGATTTAGGGGCAGCAGGGGAATTAGAGGGAACAGAACACCAGCTCACATGCAGTGTCATGGCCACAGAGGACTCATCCACAGGAGAGTTGTGCTCACATGCATTACACTGAAGCATTACATAAGACACAGCAACATTACTGTGTAGCTTTCCTCTTTCAAGTAAAACATAGTATAACATACAGCATTTGGACCGCAAAAGAAACACTAAAGAACACTTAAAACTACACTATGTAGTTGAAATGCTAACAGGATTTACATTTATACACTGAAGGAGCAGCATAGTGTGTAAATATTCCCAACACTGCAGACTGACTTAAGTTTATTTCATATTTATTCCAACATAGGGAAAACAAACTGAAGAAATTAACTAGCAATGCTTTCATTGCTAAACAGACATATACGGTTTTGACATTTATAGTTTGCAGTACAAGTAGTGTGATGAATTAGTAACCTCGACATTCCAAACTATGAAAAAAACCACGGAAACACATTTCCACTGTAGCCCTGCATTTCTTTCTAAGGCAAGGACGGAGAGTGCCACAGGGAACGCACTGGGAAGGGGAACAGCCTTTTCTGCCCCGCATCAACGCGCCGCGGGCAGACGACGCGGGCTCGCAGTGAGCGCATCTGTAGGAATGACCGAGTCCCCCCCGAGGAAAGACCAACCGCCGCCCACCAGGGAAGCTCGCGAGGGGGCACCGACGGCTGCTGCCGTTGCAGGGGGCCCGCCTGCCGCCCTTATCACCCGAGGGGCTGCAGGGTGTGTTTACCACAGATACACCGCGGACCCGGCGAAGCGCTCCCCCACCCCCCCCCTCCGGGGACCGAGCACCGTTACAGAAGTTACCGCCGCGGCCCGGCCGCGCCGCTCCCGCCCCCCCGGACCCCCGGGCCGCTGGTCGCCTCAGGGGCCCGCTCGCGCCGCCGGGCGGGGGAGGAGCCGCCGCCGAGCCGGACCGTTCCCCGCCGCCGCTCCCGCGCCCGGGGAGAGCGGCGAGGGGGCGGCGGCGCGGCCACCTTCCCCTCAGCTTGGCGGAGCACCGGCGGGGGACGGGCAGACTCTCCCCGCCCAGGAGGAACGCGCCCACTTACCCGCCGAGCCTCCGGCGACGACTTGGTGAGAGGCCTCCTGCAGAAAGCCCCCAGACTTGCGAGCCATCCTCGCCCGCGCCGCGGCAAGAGGCAGCCGGCGCTTGGAGAACGGCTGCCGAGCCGGGGCCGACTCCGCGCTGGGCGGGTGGGGAAGAGCCGGGAGCCGCGGTTATCTGCGGGGGGGGGGAATGGGGACGGATGGCAAGGCCGGGCGGGGCGGGAGCACGCGGGCCGGGCCCCCGCACTGGCAGAAAGCATATGGCCGCGCAGCGGCCTTTAGTAACCGGCGGGCAGAGGGCGGCCCCGGCAGGACCCGGGCTCGCAGCTGCTGGCGATCGCGGCGGAGAAGGGGCTCTCTGATCGCTTCCAGCTGGCAAACCGTCAGCCTGCCTCTCTCGGGCAGAGCTGGGGCGGCCGGCGCTGGTATCGCTCTCGCTGGGGCGGGGAGGCAAGGCTTTGGCGGCCTGTCAGTGAGCTGACAGGGAAAGGCCTGTCACCTTCTTCAGACTTCCGCCATTTACTCCTGGCTTCGGGGCTGGTGCCATACAGCACACACTTGCAGTCCTGCTCCTCACAGCTACTGGGACCCAGCTAACACCCGCAGATCCCTTGGTGCTCCACTTCTAGGAAGGCTCAGTGGTGCCGTTTGGCTCACCAGCTGTCTTTCTGTTCTTTTAAAACCTTTAGACTTTGGTTCCAGCTCTTCAGTGTTCAAAGGACACGGGTGTTTTGTCACTTGGAGAGTGGCTATTGCATGTGTTATGCAGACCTGTTGGCCTGTCTTAGTAAACGAAACAGTGCCAGGGCATGGGCTTGAGTGCTGGGACACAGTCAATGGCATTGCTGACAGTCCCCAATGTTGTTTTTGCCACGGCCAAACTGTGCTTTTCCAGAAGATGCCAGGGTACATTGTGGGGGACAGCATGGGCTCATCGCCAGAAGCAGCACCGTTGAAGGGGAAGAGAGTTCAGCCATATGGATGCAGAACACACATGGACATTTATTCTCAGGGCCAGAGAATGGGCATAGATCCTTTCTGTTTAATAGTACAGACAGTCTTTTTGACTTAGCCAGATTCAAAATGGCACTCAGGTTAATAAACTACAGCTTAAGCACTTAATCAACAACTGAATACCTAAATGTTTCTATGGATTTGGAGCCTGCAGAAGTTGGGAGCAGATGCAGTATTGCAGGTGGTCTTTTATTTTCCCTGCTGTATCCCTGACCCTGTTCTACTAGTCAAACCCCTGGGTTGCCATCATCTAGCTGTAAAGATTTTTTACTTGTTTCCACTTCTTCTGTTTCCCCTAGCTCTGAATAGCACTGTGGTTTCTCACACCGTTCTCTCTTTCCTCCTTTTGCACCTAACCCACAGCCTCCAGTACTGCTGATTTTTCTTACCCCAAGGGAAGGCTCGTCCACTCTGAGCTCAACCTTTCTTCTTTCCTAACAGTCAGGGGTACATACAAGCTCAATTACATTGGTTGAGGGAGAAAACAGAGCTACTGTTGATCTCAAGGGCACATTTATTAGAGTTAAGAAGGTGGATTTAAGGAAATGGCTCTTGAATAAGGTGCTAGACTAACCAGTCACATGGATAATTTGGGATTAATTTTTTTTTCTTCCTTGCTAATAGTCCTACAGTGTTAACACAAACAAGGATATTCATTTTGAATCAGAAATCCTTCACGTTATCTTCAAAGTCATTCTGAATTCTGTGTGTGATCTTGAGCATCTTGAAATAGAACTAGGAGGCTAAATTTGCTGGCACCTCTTCAAAAGAGAAGGAAAAGAAAGGTATTTTTTACATCCTTAATTTTTAACTTTTCTCCCCTGAAAAAAAAAAAAAGACAAGACTGTTGTTGCCTTACAGGGGCATCAGCTTATGCTAAACTCAAAGCATAGATAATTTGTAACTAGGTGCATTTATGTATTCCTGCAGCACAGCTACCAGAGGCAAATGTTGGTACCTAGTTCTTTCTCTATTCCTTAAGAAACATATTAAGTTAGATCTGTTTCTTATGTCTGAACAGTGGTATGTATGCTCTGTTTTCCATGTCTGATAGGTATTTAACTGCAGTCTGCTGTCTATATACATTTTAGTTTAGTAAGAGAGGGGCTTCCAGATGTTCATTTAAAGCCTTTGAGGTAGTGACTTCAAGGTAAAATCCTAGGCACAGTGAATCCTAGGTACACCAGAGGCATTGTGCTAAAATCAGGATTTCGTGACTCTGACTCTTCAAATATATGTAGCATAGCAGAGTTGAAGAGAATATGTGCTGGTTTTCCTTGCCCTCCAGTCCTGGAAAGGTACCTTTAAGATACAAGAGAAATCTGCATTTGTTACAATAATACCACATCTTTTCCTCAAGGAGAAGGGAAAAAAGTTGAGGAAAAAATCCAATGTGAAGAAAGGCACTCTTGACTACTATAAAAGTGAAGATGGAAATACCTAAAGTTGATAAGACAGGAAAAAATAGCGTTCCAGCATTCTGGTGGATGGAATTTGCATATTGAAGAGATTAATTAATAAATGAGAAAAATATATTTAAGTAAAAGACAAAATATATTTTAGATTGGGATTTAAATGTCATTACTTATTTCATAGAGGCGGAAAGCAGTGCAGTCGGAGAAAATTTGTTTCAGACAGTATTGTGAAAGAGAGAGTTCTGAGATCACATCTCTCCAGATTGGATGGATGGAAATACAAAGGTTACTGTTAGACTGAGGGAAAGAATCTGGAAATAAATAAACCTGAATAATGAAAACCTATTAGAAACAAGATTCATCTCATTTAACTGTCCACCTCATTCACTGGGAAAGAATCTTGTTTCTTTATGTTTTACATGAGGAGCATTTTGAGAAGGAAGGATCCAAGAGCCTACAAGTGGGGTTTGTGCACAAGGTTCTAAAACTACAGTGTTTTCATCCCCCTCGGAGGCTTTTCTGGGAGTCATTTCTCAAACCTTTCCAAACACATTTTCCTGTTTTGAGAACAGATTGCAGGTGCTGTAGTATTTGGAAACCAAAATTTTATAAAAGTATCTTTGGGAAAGTATTTTCATGAAGTTTTAATACTGTTCTGATATGTTAGTTTCCAGAGTGTCCCGGAGTGTTTTATGATAGTTTAGCAACAAATGTTGCTAACTGAAGAGAGGTTCCAAGTTGGAAAGGAAATGTAGCCTTTGGTAATTTAGAACAAAGATTGGAGAAAAACAACAGGTTTATTGCTACTGAAAAGTATGGGAACGTAGAAGCGTTAATAAAGTGTTAAAAGGCTGAGACCCTAATTGCAAAAAGGAATACTATTCACGTATAACATTCAGTTACATAATTTGCATGCATTGGCAAATAAACAGTAACTTGAATTCTTTGATCTGTGTAAAAGCAGAATGGGGATTGCTGTGGGAATACAGATTAACTCTCTTAAATTAATAAACTTTGAATGTGCTGACCTTTAAGTAATTAAAATCTCAACTTCAATGTTTCATTAACATTTGCCTTAATTCCCTTGGTTTGGCTCTTTGAGACTGCTGCTCGATAAATATAGCAGGATCATCAAGTCTCCAGTGTTCTGTATCATCAAAAAGCAGATGCTGAAACATCACTACTTTTTTGTTCCAGAGAGGCAGGTCTCCCTGCGCAATGTCCCCTTTGATACCACTAGCAAATCTAGTATTAAGGTGGACTTGCTGCAGCAGTTCAACAGTAAAGAGAATTTGGAGTTGATCAGAGGGTGTAGAAACTGGTTGGTTAGATTTGTTTTCTGCAGAAGGTGTCACTGCAACAAAAAGAAGGTTTACATGAAAAAAATGAAAAATAATGTTCAGAGTGCACATAATTTACGTAGAGATATGTTTACAGAATAGCATAACACCTGCTCCTTAAAAAGATAAACTCTGCTATTGTTACTAAGTTTGCCTCACAGTGTTCAACCCCCAAATCTATTCACCTCAACACAAATTCTCCGGCTGAAAGTCTCTTTTACATATGGCCCATCTCCCTTTTTCTCCATCCACCCCTCCCTACTCCGCCGCAAAGGGCAACCCTCCCATGGTGCAGGTTTCCTAAGGCACTCCTAGGCTTAATCCCACCATTTCCCTATGGCCTCTTCCCAGACGAGTACTTGTGCGCCGCTACCTTCTCCTCCTTCGTAACCCCGGCAGGGGTTGTCTCCCCATTTGTGATGACCCCATCCCTTAGCAGGGAATGCCGTTCCCAGCCAGCCTGGGCAGCGCTCCAGTGCTAACCCCCCCCCGCCAGGGGGAATCAACTTTTCCCTGTGCGGGGGAAAGGCGGGCAGGGGAGACGCCCGCTCCCACGACCCGTGCCAGGGACGCCCGCAAAGCAGCCCCTCAAGCTCGCCCCCGCCGCGGTTCGCCTTGCGCCGCCTCTCCCGCCCGCCGGGCGGCGCCATCTCCGCGCCCCGAGGCCAGCGGCCGCGCCGCCTCGCCCCGCCTCCGGGCCGCGGCTCCGCCGCTGCGCGCTCCCGAGGGCGGCGCGCGCGAGCGCGCTCGCTCGTTCGGCCGCCCGCCCGCCCGCCTCTCCTCCCGCCCCGGCCACAGGGTCCGCCCGCTCGCGGGCTTTGTTGTGGAGGCGGCGGCGCGGGGCCGGCAGCGGGGGAGGAGCGCGCAGGTAACGGGCTGGCGGGGCGCTTCCCTCGGCGGCTGCGGCCCGGCGAGGCCGCGGCTGCCCCGCGGCGCTCGGGTTTGAATTTGCCCCGTCTCCTGCGGCGGGGCTCGGGCAGCGGCGTCGCGTCCCGCCGAGGCGGCGTTTGTAGGGGCCGCTCGGCCCTCAGCGCCTCCCCGCGGGCAAGCGGCCCTGCCCGGCCTCCTCGCCTCCCCCCCCGCCGCCGCCGGCGGCCTGCTCCGTCGCCGGCCGGGCCCTCGCTCCGCTCACCGGCCGCGTGCGCCGCGGCAGCCGCCCCCGGCGCAGCCCCTTGGCTGGCTTGCCGTTACCCCCCCCGCCCCGTGGCCTCCGGGCGACCCCGGCTCGCCCGACCTACCGCCCGCTCTGCAGCTGGAGAGGCGGGGAAGGACGTTTCCCGTGCGGGGATGCCCGACTCGGAGTTGGAGAGGCTGTCAGCTCAGGGGGAGGGAAGGGAAGGGAAGGGACGGGACGGACAGGCTGCCGCCTCCCGGGAGGGAGGGCAGCGCTGGGAAGGTGGCTTGGAGAATCTGAGGTGAAACCTCTCCCGAGCAAATTCAGGAGGTCAGTGCTGAATCTTTAGCGTCAGGTGAGAACAAACGGGGTCGGGCACTCGGAACAGTAGTAATACATTTTAAAAACAGAAAAAAAAAAACCACACCAAAAACTTGGCAAAATAAAGTTTGCAATCTGTGCTTTTTTTTTGAACAGAATGACTTTTAAAAAAAGCTCCTTAGGAAGTCCAAATGACTTGTATGCCTCAGCTCCTAATGTAATTAAGTTCTTCACTAATTGCTTTCTTGATGGTCTTGTGAAGGTCTATTTCGGTTAAGGAAAAAGGCTATGGTTTCTCAGTGTGAGCAGTTTGGAGGAAGAACATTCAGTGTGTGTATTTATCTGAGACAGCACACCCTCCAAAGTTTGCCTGTGGAACAGCTACAGCTGGGTGCAACTTCAGGGGGTTGAGCTGGTCGGTCGGAGTTGGGTGCTGTAGGAGTTTGCTCACCCGGAGTTTGGGAATTCATAGCTCCCTGCAGCGGCATAGTTTCTTTTTTAATATTTCAGTGAGGGCCTTCTAACTGCTGTTAGAACTGTCTTAAATTGCAGTGCTTTAGTTGTGTAAGAAAAATCAGTTAACCACAGCAATGCGCTTCTGGCTCAGCGGATCTCAGAGCTGCAAATTCTGGAGGTTGTGGGACCTGTGGGTCCTAGGGAAATGCAGTGATGTGCTTGCCTTGTTCTTGCACCTGTCCTTGAGCATCTGTTCTTGGCCAGTTTTGCTCTGGGAATATACAACTTTGGTTCAGCCTGAAACCACCTGTTTTGGATTATTTGCTTATTTAAATATATCATGGCACTAACTTAAACGTCTTGTGCAGTTTAACAAGAGTTAAAACTAAGTCATAACAGTTAAAGTAAACATGCTGTGTTATGTAGTAGTTCTGGTTTTGTTCTATTTTGCTTTTAAGTATGCAAAATGTAGTCATTTATGACAAGGTCCTTCAGCTGTATGGGATTTGTGAGACTGAGCTGTATACACCAGTGAGCGTCACCAGCGTGACAGCTAAGAGCTCTTCTGCCCATCACCAGTACAGAGATCAGCACTGATTTCAGGCTCTTGAAAGTGATAAACTTGTCGTGCCCGTCCAGCTAAGGAGAAGTTACTGCAGTTCTGGTTGCAGTATGGAAAGTGAAGGGAGGGCTGGGAGGTAAAATTATGTACAGGATTTGAGAAAGTAAGAACAACTGCTCCTGCAAGTTTTGAGGGAAGGAGGTGGAGTTTTGAAGCTATGCAGTCACTGCTGCATCTGATCACTGGGAGTGACAGCATTATTGGGGAGATATAGCCCTCCTAGGACTTGGTATATCTGCCTGTGGAGAGGATGTATGGTAGCAGAATATCCATTTTACCTCCTGGCACTTTCTTCACTAGTGTTAGATGTTTTGTCTAGTTTTCTTCTAGATACCTAGACTGATAAGGCTCAAACCAAACCAGTAGATTTGTGGTCAGGAAGATTATATACTCTCTTAGATTTAGTAAATGATTACTTATTGTTGGCATCTGTATATATCCTTTTTGTAGTTATTACAAGTTTTCATATAGTGAAACTACAAGTTCTTTAGGGCCTGATTCCCACTATGGTTTGTAATGGGAACTACTATGCTATTCTGTCTGATAGTAGTGGGTAGCAAATGAAATTTTAAAAATCTGTTCCCCAGTTCTCATGTGATAGCTGATTAGACTTATTGCCTTTGTTTTGTTTTGTTCTGGATTCACTTCATTTCCCTTTTAATTATTAGTTTGTCCCTTTTGGAGAAGGAAATGTTGCTTTTGTTCTTTGCATTCTGTTATTCTATCTCCCTGCATGTTAGAAGTCATTCCAGATGATGCTAAATTAGAAATGCACTAATGTTATCCTCTTTTCTTGACCAGTAAGAAACAAAACCAATTGTCAGGCTTACTGTTTCTCTTGCAGCGAGACAAACCCAACGCTTTGTATTACTGGCAGAAATAGGAATACAGTGCTGATGCCCTGTGGCCCAGGTGTAGCTTTTTGCAATTTGTGGGGTGTTTAGTTTTTGAGGGTGCCTAGATTAGTAAAAATGTAAGGAGGTTTTCAGGGCTTGCTTGAAGGGGTTAGGGGAGGGGAGAAAATATGGGGTTTGTAATTCTTTCCACAAAGAATCATTAAATTACTCACTAGAATTGAAAGCAGGAAGGTACATGTGAGCTGAGGGTGAAGGGGGAGAGAATCCTGCCTATGGTCAGTTTTGTGTAAAATAGTAATGTGAACTTGAGAGATATCCTAACAAATCTTTTTGCTACCTCCTCTTAAACTTTTTAGGCTGCTAAACATATGGCAGAGTAGGTGCTGCATGTTAATGGCAGCATGCAGATAGGGAAATGTTTTTAAACTATGAATTGCTGATCTGACTTGATGTTTGCTTTAGTGCAGATCTCCCAAATCTATGCAGAGGCTTCTTTTCACTTTTACATCTGTTATCCTATATGGGCAATAGATGTTTTGAAACTTACTTTTAAAACAACCAACCAACCCTTCTGGACTGCAGTCTATTAATGGATTTATCTACAGGGTAATGTTGCAACTGGCAGATATTCCTGAAAGTACGATTGCTGGCTTTTGCCTTTTCCTTTTAAAAGAAAATGATTTTGAATGGGTAGCAGAAACAGTTTTGAACACTTATTTGCAGAACAGATACAGCTATGGAATGAACCAGTATGTATGCTCATTTGTTAAGGTGAATCTCTGCTGCTTCGAGGCACCAGTTTTTTAAGTGATAGTATGGTTGGTGTGCTCCCTGCTAGCCTCATGAGCCATGGTACAGAAACCATAACAGCAGGCTTCTGTTTTCTACAGTAATTCTTGATTTGGACTTGAGTCTGTTAAGGACAGGTTAAAATGCAAACTGGCAGTTTCTGCAAAGTGGTGGCCTTTGCTATATAAAAGAACATTATGTATTAGAATTTTGAAAATATTTTACATGTGTAAAATTGCGTGGCATGGTTTTGGTAGCAGGGGGGCTACTGGGTGACTTCTGTGAGAAGTTGCTGGAAGCTTCCCTATGTGCAATAGAGCCAATGCCAGCTGGCTCCAAGATGGACCTGCCTGTGGCCAAGGCTAGGCCCATCAGTGATGGTAGCAGCGCCTCTGTGATAACATATTTAAGAAGGAGCGGGGGGGAACCCATGGGAATTGCAGCCGGAGAGAGGAGTGAGAGTATGTGAGAGAAACAGCCCTGCAGACACCAAGGTCAGTGAAGAAGGAGGGGGAGGAGGTGCTCCAGGCGCCAGAGCAGAGATTCCCCTGCAGCCTGTGGGGAAGACCATGGTGAGGCAGGCTGTCCCCCTGCAGCCCATGGAGGTCCACGGTGGAGCAGATATCCACCTGCAGGCTGGGGAGGACCCTGTAGCGGAGCAGGTGAATGCCTGAAGGAGGCTGTGACCCCATGGGAAGCCCATGCTAGAGCAGGCTCCTGGCAGGACCTGTGGCCCCATGGAGAGAGGAACCCACGCTGGAGCAGGTTTGCTGGCAGGACTTGTGACCCCATGGGGGACCCACGCTGGAGCAATGTGCTCCTGAAGGACTGCACCCAGTGGAAGGGACCCAAGCCGGAGCAGTTCGTGAAGAACTGCAGCTCATGGGAAAGACTCACGTTGGAGAAGTTTGTGGAGGACTGTCTTCTGTGGGAGAGACCCCACGCTGGAGGAGGGGAAGAGCGTGAGGAGTCCTGCCCCTGAGGAGGAAGGAGCAGCAGAGGCAACATGTGATGAACTAACCACAACCCCCATTCCCCATCCCCATGTGCTGCTGGGGGGAAGGAGGTACACAAAACCAGGAGTAAAGTTAAGCCTGGGAAGAAGGGAGGGGTAGGGGGAAGGTGTTCTTAAGATTTGGTTTTATTTCTCATTACCCTTCTCTGATTTGATTGGTAATAAATTAAATTAATTTCGAGTCTGTTTTGCCTGTGATGGTAATTGGTTGAGTGATGTCTCCCTGTCCTTATCTTGACCCACGAGCCTTTCATTCTATTTTCTCTCCACTGTCCAGTTGAGGAGGGAAGTGATGGAGTGGCTTTGGTGTGAACCTGGCATCCAGCCAGGGTCAACCCACCACAACATGAAGTATTGCTGGGATTGATTTTTGGTTTTCATAGTATCAGTGAATCAAATAATATATTTTTTTAAATGTGCATGTGTGTTAGTTACAATTCTGTCAAATAAATGGCATTTCTTGAGCCTTTTTGTATGAAGTGTGAAACAGGCACTGCTTATCTGTCCCAAGTACAAGTAATAGAGACATAATCATTTAAATTGAATGCCAGTGGATAGCTATCATAATGCAGTATGTGTTTATGGATTTCTTCTGTATGTTACTGAACATTAACTACATGTGAAAACAGCTTGTTGTATTTATTGTGCACCATTACACTTGGCTGAGCCTTGTCAAAGATGTTGTCAGATTTATTTCATGCTTTTCAGAGGAATTAAAATGCAGTGATTCAGTTAATTATTTTGAAAGCTTTTTTTTTTTTTTTTTTGAAAGCGAAAGTTGTGGCACCTGTCACCTATGGTCAACTTTGTTGGCCACCAGAATACATGTACAGCTTGTTTTCTTTTTTTGTTTACCAGTGCTTTTCTGTCACAGGCGTATAAAAGGAGTTTATTGGGTCAGGTGCCTAGTAGGAGGCTATTTGTATGTGTGCTGTGAGTTTGGTGTGATACATGTGCACGAGATGACTTCTGTGGGTTCTGGAGTAGGGAAGGGGATGAAGGGCTGAGTAGGGTCCATGAGCGACTCTACAGGCTGTTTGCCATTATTGTTGCTGAAAAGTATTCTGGAAATTCATGTTGAAAAAGGCATATAATTCTGTTGGTGACTTTATGTGTAGTTAAAATTATCATCGATATGTTGCTTTCAGTTTTAGCAGGGAATAAAATACATGAGACTGGTTCATAGTGTCTTCCTTATTAGCAGGAATCTATTCTGTCATTTTGCTCAGTATCACTTGCTAGAGTAGCAAACCAAGGAACAGATCCAACTTCCCTTTAAGTGAATGGCAAAACTTCCATCGGTCACAGCAGCGTGGGATTACACTGCGGGTTTGGAAGAAATAATTGGTAATGAGTTCAGTTCCTGGAGGGCATTAATTTTTGCACCATGAAATCCATAGTAAATTGAGTTAAGGAGATCCACATAACATGCTGGTAGACAAATGTTATCCTTTCTGTCCTTTTATGTAAATATGTTGAAGACGGAATTTGATCTTTAAGTTATACGTTCATTTAAATAGTAATATTCCAGCTAGCTATGCACTAATTTAAATGTTAAGTGTGAAATAAATTAGAAAAATCTAATCTGCTTCAGTAATGTAGTATTAGGACAAAGAAGGATTAAAATACTTGGTTATTGATTAGCTCTTTGGAGGGAGAGGGTGGCGGTTCCCATCAGGATTTGTGGAATGAGAGCAGGGTTGTGTCTGAATTGAAACTGTTCTGAAAATGCTGTATGGTGCTCCACTGTGAGAGAATTTTGACATGGGATCAAAGATTGCTGTACTTGAAGCAGACAGATTGAATTTTTAATGGTGTTTTTAAAATGTGCAAACCTAGTAATTTATGTTGACTTGTACTTTAGCTTATAAATAAAAATGTCCACTTGTAAAGAGACTATTTAGGCTGAAGAATTGCTTCATGCTATTGTGTGCATACGTATTACGGTTGGTGGGAACAGAACTAGAAATTGTCGTTAGTTGCCAGTTTAACAAATGAATGGTACTAAGTTTAGATTGGCTTGTGGAAAGGGAATAGGGCTTTCTGAGGCATGGCAGTTGTCATATATGGAAATGAAAAGTATTATTTCTTTTTTTGCAGAGTGTTTACACAATTAAAAATATTACTGTGTGTTTTTTCAGTTTTTAATGCACAAAGTTAAATATGTATAGATATTTGTATTGTGAACATTGTTTCTTTTTTTTAGATGTCCTTGGCTTCTTTTCCTTTGGGAGTAATCAGCTCTGCTTTAGCTTTCTTTCACTACACTATTTCCAAACATATATATTTGACCCCCTCTCTTTGTTAATTCTGTGTATCAACAGGTGAGGAATTGGAACCATTCTTAGTGCTTACGTATTAAATTTGATAGGAAATAAAATATCAGTTTGTACTATGTTTTTGTTGGTTTTTCCCTATGTATTATAGATTTAACTTCATTTTAGAAGCTTAATTGACTGCCAAAAAGATAAGCCTAGTTGCCAAGAAAAATGGTAGCTCAGCTTGTAGCTAAGCATAGTTAGAGAAATGAGAATACTAACTGAGCATAATTAGAAAATTATTCTAAGAAATTCCAGTGGCCACTTCACTGCTATTGAAAGAAGTTATGCAAAAATAAGTGTGTTCTTTTTTTAAGCATTAATTTCTCTTATTAATGGTATGACACATAGTTATATATTTATTTAAAAACAGCTAGTCCTGTTTGAGAGAGATTAGGTGGTGAAATGTGAAGAAAATGCATATCTAATGCAGTGTCCTGTCTGGATATTGTCATTTATGATGGTTGTAGTTGCCTAAATTATACCCACCATATAATAAAATCATTAGTATTGATACAATAAAGTTATTAGTGTCAGTATAATAGTTTAACAAAGTTATTAGTATTACTTTTAGAAAGGCACAATTTGGCTTTCTCAAGTACAGTTCTTAATTTCAAGTTTCTTTGATTTACAGTTGGACTTGCTTTAAGATTCTGTTGCTCAATGTGTTGTCCTTCTGGTCACATTCAAGTAAATAAAACTTCAGGTTCTATAGAATTTTGCAACATTAGGTGCTCGGTAGGTGAGAATGTGTTAACTTCGTTATGCAAATTTTTAGATACAAGCATGAGAAACAGAGCAGGATTTTTCATCGTGTTTTTCTATAGTGTGCTTGTACTTGTGCACAGATACAGGCAGTTTTTTCCATTTTCTGTTACAGCAGAGTATTAGCATGTGGTTTTCCTTGTCTGAAGTTTGACTTAAGCACTGTATGACCAATTTGCTTCTTGGTACCTTCCTTGTAATGAGGCACTGTGAAACACCCACCACAATTTTAAGAATTGTTGAATGTTTTGTAGCTCTTTTTGTAGAGCTACAAAAATGTGTTCTGATTTTGAATTTCTTTATCACAAATATTACTAGATGAGTGATAAAGGTAGTATCATAGACATTCAATTGCTCAGTGTAATCAAAGTAGGACAATCAAATACTCAGATACCAATTTAAATATGTTTTCACAGATGCTAGTTGACTTTTTTCCACTTTTTTTTTCTTTTTTGTTTTTTCCTCTGCTAGTTGTCAGGATACCATGGGCTTGCTGACAGTGTAAACAGTTTAAGGTAGAATAAAAATTAGTCTTGAAGTAGTTAAATATCTCAGTTCCCATGATCTGTATCTGAAGACAAACAAACAGTATTTAATAAGTCTGTATCTTGGATCTGTTTGTAATGGCATTTATTTTCATTAGACCACAGGAATCTTGAAGTTAAACTTTTCTCTTTGCATCTGACTATGTATGATGGAAAAGGATGTAGTTCCACACCTATATCCTTCTCAAGTGTAGCCTGCATTGATGTCATTGTTTCTTAAAGAGACATCAGTAACCCCATAGTTCTGCTCAGTTGTATTTGTAAAATGCATTTTGATTAAAATTTGAACTTAGCAAGTGAAAAGCCACCTTCAAGGTTTAAATTTTGCTTTTCCTTCAAGATAAAAGAAAAAAGAAAAAAGGCAGCATTCTGTTCTCATTCTGTGGTGTTATGCAAGTTCATTGTAGGAGATTTTGTCCATTAGTCTCTTAACTGTCATTTTAGGGTGACAAGCTAAATTGGGGAAACTGAGCCCCAGGAGGAACTGTGTGAATTCCCTGGTGTCCTTGTTCACCAGTTCTCCCTGCTTTGTAGGATATTCCGTAGTGCCTGGCTTTTATTACTCCTTGCTCCATCCTACCTTCTTGCTGTGACCATCTGTTGGCTGTTTGCATGTGTTCCTGGCTGAATTATTCTCATATTTTCCTGTGCATAGGTACAGTTGTGAGGGATGTGGATAGTTCCATGGTTCCCTTACCCTGACCCCATTGCTCTTGTGCCTCTGACAGTACTGAGCCCCATTTAGCTGCCTTCAACATGGCGTTGAGTGTGGGGCAGGGTGTTTAAAGAAAAGACATCGGGAGGAGTTGTGGAGCTCACTGTCCTTTTCCTGCACTCTTTTCTTGCTCCAGGTCTTAAGTTAGCTGCTGATCTTGCTAGACATGCCTTGGAGAAAAGAATTGGGGTGCCTAGTCAGCCATTTGTTGGCCCTTGCCACCTCTAGATGTGATTGCTGCTTGGGCAGGCACTATCTAATTTCTCAGCTGTTGCTCTGCAGGCACCACAGTACGCTTGTTCAAAACAAGCTCAGGTAACTACCTGAACTGCTGCACAGAAGTGGTAGCACTGCTGCTGCTTTCTGTTCCAGCTTCTCTTCTGCAGCCTGAGCTCAGCAGGCTTGGCTGATGGGCACAGAGGGTCCTGGGGAGGAAAAGATACTGCTCTTTTTCAGTACCAAATGTGAATTGAAGGCAGAGTGGGGTTAGTAAGGCAAGGGCTCAGTTTGAGAAATGCTGCATATGACAGCAGTTGCCAAATTAATCTTTAATGTTAGACATACTATAGCTGCATGAGCTGCAGTTGCTACAGTGCAGAAATACCCTTAATGAAAACTGATGGCAATCTCCTACTGAAACTTTTTTGCTTCTGTATGTTTGAGGAATCCCCTTTTTTAAGGAAAAGACAACCACCTTTAATGCCTTAAACTGTGCAGATATTATACAATTAATTTTCAGTAATTTTTTTTGCGTTATCTGTGTTTGCTTATTTCCTTGCTTTAAGAAGGAGCAATAAAGCTTTACATCTGGATTGGGAGTGTATAGTTATGTTTGTTCTTTAGAGCGGTTTTTTAGATACATTTTACAGATATTAAAGGATAGTAAAAAAATTCATATACATACAGCTGTTTCTACCTAGCATGTGTGAGTGCATGTATTTGGTTGACTGTTTTCTGCTGAAACAGTAATGTTTTCTGAATATCCTGATGTTATTAGCAAATGGAGATGTGAAATAGCTGTTGAGATTTAAATTTTTTTTCCTACCTGCTCTTCCCCTGGGTGTGCAGGATCCCAAACCGGTAGATGGAGCCCTGTGCCAACAGCCAGCTTTAAAAAGGCTGCTGGGTGCACTTGCAGCCTCTCTATCGGGAGAGCCAGGCAGGAGGGGCTTCTTGAGCATGTATCTGTAATATGTTTTATTCGTATGTAATAAATGAACACGGTTTTAAAATTAAATGTCTAGTATTAGCTGTGAAAGTCAAGGCAGTGACTGTGTGCTGAGATGCTTAGGGACGGTTTTGCCGGGTTTGCGGGGGCCAGGTGATTGGGTGAAATACCCTGATCTGTTCTAGAGCACTGGCAAGTATGACAGCTCGTCTGGTATGCCACGCGTTTCCCCTCTACGCTTAATTTCCGAGTCAACTGCTTGTTGTTAGGCAAATCTTGGTTGAGAGCATCAAAAACAGGGCCTGTAGGAAGCTCTTAAGAAACTTACAAGGCAGAAGAATTTGCTTTTCAAATGTAAGTTTGGGGATTTGGTTTTGTATTTTTGTTTCTCACTAATGCTAACTGCTGATCCTTTTGAAACTATATTTCTGAGTGTTTAAATTTGTTGAATAGTGCAGTTCATAAATTCAAAATCAGCAGTAGCTAATCTTGCATATGCCCCATTTTGCATGGTGTGTGTCCACACCCTCAGCCCAGTGCTGTGTTATGCAGTTCAACTAACTGATACAGTGGGCTTGGTTTGCTGATATCTGCGTGGGCTGCTTGTAAAACTATGAAGAATGTGCAAGTTGCAACAACTTTCTTTAGAAATAAATTTACCTGATGCAGTTTTGTGTGTAGAAGAGATACGCTAATTTTGACGATAGTGTGAGAACAGTTCCTAAATAACAAGGTGCTAATTTTATTTGAAAATGTTCTTAATTTTAAAGGGAGAAAGGAGGATAATGTTTTAGAAATAAGAAGAGGTAGTAAGTTTTTATTATTGTTGTGGGGGTTTTTGTTGCGTTTCTGCCAATAAACATATACTTGAAATATCTGCCAGATTAGGATTATTCTGTGATTGTAACAGGTACACAATTTTTATAACATGTACGCTGCATTTCTTATTTGAAATTCTAGATGACTTAATGTTTACATTTCAAAACAATGGGAGGGGTGTGGGTCCCCGGTGTTCTTGCTCTGACTAATATTTCTGTGCAGTAACACTCCTGTACAGTACCTTATATCCCAAAAGAAAAGTGAAGTCATTCTCAAAGCCTGCAGGTTTGTCTGATGACTATATGAATACTGAGCTAAGTTGCAATCTGAATAATCTTTGGAAATGTGTTTCTGCCTGCTGTTCATTATGCATGTGAAACCGGTGTTCAGATGTTAGGGAATGGGGTTAAAAGTGAGATTGTGAAAGCATTTGTCGAAAATAAATTACTGAGTTAGCATTCTGCTGGAATGGTATAATTTGGTTTGTTTTATTTATTTTAATGGTTAGTAGTCACTTTTGCTTATGGTTTGCAAAAATAAAATTAGGGATTTTCTTTCACATGGCACATAGCAAACTCTAGTACAGCGCTCCAGTCATTCAAACCCAAGTATTTGTTGCACTTTGGAGAGGGAGCTCTAGACAGTATTCCAGCTTGTTACTGTTTCAGTGCATTTAAAAAACAACCAAACACAAACCACAACTATGAACATCCTTGTGCGTTGGAGGGAGAAAAGAAAAACAGTCGCCTGGTGGGTTGACCCTGGCCAGCAGCTAAGGACCCGCACAGCTGCTCGCTCGCCACCACCCCCAGCAGGATGGGGGAGAGAATAGGGAAAGCAGAAGGCAGAAAACTCATGATTCAAGACAAAGACATTTTAATAAGCAAAGGAAAAAGAAGAAAGAAAAAAAAATGCAAAAAAGATGCAAATAGTCACTCACCATGTCCCACCCACAAGCATACCAATGCCCAGCCAGTCTCTGCGCAACAGCTGCTTCAGAAGACAAAACGCACACCCCCTTCTTGCTTTACCCCAGTTTCTGTTGCTAAGCATGACATTATATGGTATGGAATACCACTTTGGCCAGTTTGGGCCCGCTCTGTCCCCTCCCAACTTTTCTTTAATAATTTGGAAGAAATTTGACTTCTATGCAGCAGTTGGTCAGGACAGTGACTTTTCACATACCAACAAAGTTTCAGCATGTAGATTTGGCATTAACAATGTATCTTAAGCCTTCTTTGGTTTGTTTGAGAATGATCATGCCATTTAATTTTGAGGCATCATTAGAAGGGTCATGTTTTTGTGTTCTTTGAATTTTTATTTAGTTACTAGCAGAGGCAGTGATATTAGCACAAAAAGGAAGCTGTAGAAGAATACAAATATTTAAGTGTTTATAAAAATAAGCTTCCCCCCCCCCCCGGGAATGGTTACAAAGTTTTAGCTCATGATCTTGTTAAAGGAACCCATTCTTTGGAGAGGAGTTGAGCTTTTTCAGGAAAAGTTTGACAGTGAAGCTTTCAATGAAATACAGGTTAGAGCTGAAAAGACCAAATCTCCAGAAAATTACATTCCAATGAATGTTTGTCCTTAGAAGCAAAAGAGGAGCTTAATAATCTTGTATGAAACATGAAATGAATGGCAGAATCAACAGGGTGGGTTTACTGGTCATTAAAAGGTGTGGGGGGGGAAAGACAAGTCTTCGTAAACTTGGCCTTAAAATGTTTTTAAAAAAAACAAAACACAGAAACACCAAGTCTTGCACCTGCCAGTACATGGAGAACATCATGAAAAGATGAGTGATAAATATTTTTCTGTGCTTGATGCATCAGTTGAATTTGGCAGTTGCCCTGAAGAAAGTGGAGACCACCTCTGTGTGTGTTCAACATTCCTTATGTATCAGCACCTGATTCTTTTGATAGATTTTATGTAGTGCCTGAAGCATTTAGCAGGGAAGTACAACACATGTTGAATAGCAGAGGTTGTAGTGAGGTCTGATGTTTTGACCCAAGGAAGATGATAGAAATGTAGAGCTAGCAATTGTGAAGAGCTTTGGGAAGAATCAGAGCTTCTAGGCTCTGGTTTCTTTTCTCTTGATCCAAAAGATCTCAGGTGGTAACTGAAGCAGATTAATTTCTGACTCTGATATAAGCAGAAGTCATACATTTTTTCTCCTGACAGTATAGGGTACCTCAAAGACCTATTGATAGTTGACTGTAGCATGAGATTTCATCACCGCTATAGGGTTTTTTGTTGACAGGTTACATTGAGTCGGGAAGGAGATTATGGGAACTGATCCATTTAAAGAACTCCTGCAAAACACGGAACAAATCATCAGGTTGTGCAGAGGCTTGTGATCTTCTGTATTGACCAGCTATAACACAGCAACTGATTGAAAAAGGTCTATTGGTCTTCTGAGGTCTGAGTGGTTTCTGAGTGCAAATGGGGGGGAGGCGGGACACCTAGGCAACTGCAGTCTTACATGCAAAACTATTCTGACTGAGGTCCTTGAACTTTTTATGGCTTATATTTGCATCTTAGCAGCAGGATTGGACAAAGCGTTAGTATTCTGTGTTTAACATTCGTTGAGACACATAAGCTCACTAGCTCTAATGCAAACCATCTTTCAAAATGCTAATTCTCTGTTCTGGCTGTAAAATACATGTGGTATATACTTGCAATCTGGCCCATGCCTAGAAACAGGTTTCCTGCTGGGCTAATTATCACTAATTGTGCTACTCTTGTATAGCAGTAAGGGAAACTGGCAAGGTAAATTGGTCTAATACTGACATTTATGAGCTAAACAGTATGGACTGTTCTGTTCTTAGAGATGTGTGGTATGAAATTTTAGTTGAACATAAATCAACCAACCAAGAGGGAAATTCACCTAACAGCTAAAATACCTTAAATGGTGTGCATCTGTGACACGTAGCCTTTTCTGAAAGTTGAATGGCTTTGGTGGTGGTTTGATTCTTATTCCCCTTTGAAAGCAGATTGTACAAGCTGGGGAATTGTGCTGGCTTCCCTATTCAGCTTTGTAAATGCAGTGTGGTTAAAACTGATGTTACTGCTCTTTATCCACCAATGACCAGTTTTGCCTGTTCCTTATGTCTAAGGCACAGATTCCAGGTGGATGTCACAAAATCCCTTTTTCCTTACTTTTTGTTTGTAGGACAGATTTGAGTCATTATCTCTAGGATAAGGAGATGGTAAAGCACGTCAGTAATTCCTACAGGATCTATTTACAGTCTGATAGAGGAAGGATATTCCCAAAGGTTTTTATCTTATTTTACATTGTTTATATAAGTGTGTCTGTGTATGTATTTAAAATAATGTGCTAGGATTTTCAACTGTTTTCTAGGATTTGGCCAGATTAAAACTAGAGTTTGTGGTTTTTAATCTTTCCCTAGCTATCTGTTGCAGTACTGTTTCACTGTAGGACTTTTGTTGATCAGTTTTTTCTTGATTTTTAAAAAGCTATTGAAGAACACCTGTATCTATTTTTGTATAGGATCTGCTGATAATATGAAAAAGATACTGCTAGAATGTTTTCCTGGCTCAATTAAGAATGTATTTAATTGCTTTGATAGCTGATAAGCAATTTGATATTTCTCTGTATGAAACTCTATGAATAGAGCTTAGACAAGCTGCTTTAATCACTTATTGCTTGTATCTTATAGTTTTATAGTTAATTTGGGAAGTAAGAGTAATCGTTTTTGTTGTATGCTTTTGTGGACTGGATGTAAATTAATCACAGAAGTACAGTGTCAGCATGAATTAATTATGTAAATAAGCCAAATGGTTATTTCATTATTTTATTGAAATGGCAAGAGTTTGCAAAGATCTTTTGTCTTAATAGATTAGCCAGAATTCATTGGAAAAAGTCTTAGTATGTTTAAGGTAATGGAAAAAATTGCTTTCAGTACATCCTACAGAGATCCTGTTTAAAACAGATGACAGTCTGTCACGTTCAGTAGCACATCAGTCATCAGATTTATTCTAATTCCTTAAGCTGAACATTTCATTCAAGCTTGTAGATTGCCTTGTCAAGCTACCAAAAGCCTCATAGCTTTTCTGTCAAGCATTGAGTTGCACCAGCAGTTCACAAATAAATGCTAAGCTGCAAAAATATTGTTTATTTTCTTTAACCTTTTATTCAGTTAACTACAGTGTTCTTTCGTGTTATTTTCTCCACATGCGTTTATCACAAGGTATTTGAGGGACTACTTCCTAAACATGCCTCATCCTG
The DNA here is from genome assembly GCF_964188355.1 of Buteo buteo. Classification (NCBI taxonomy): domain Eukaryota; kingdom Metazoa; phylum Chordata; class Aves; order Accipitriformes; family Accipitridae; genus Buteo; species Buteo buteo. The sequence continues at coordinate 27,919,093 of NC_134176.1, read as the reverse complement.
ACCACAGCCACTTCAGACCAAGGGCCACTCATTTTGGGATGTGTTGTTTTTACTCATAGCAGTCTAGACCACCATGGTTATGACATTCCTCCTCTAATCACAAAGGCCCAGTGAACAGCTTTGTTTGCTGCAGACGTGAAGGAATCCCACTGCCAGTGCTCATGTGGCGCTGGTGTGGCCAGTCTGGCTTTGTGCAGAGTAGCCATGGTTATGGACTTCTGCTTGCTCTGTATGGAAAGTGGCAATTTTGCTATCAGCCCATATACCTGTGCCATTCTTCATATTTATTCATCAAAATCTCTTTGGGATGTTTTTTCATGCTTTACTATGTGTGTTCGTGTACAAGTACTGTGGCGAAATTGGGCTCCTTGCTTTTGTTGCACATGTGCCACCTTGGAGAAAAGAAATTTATCTTGTCTTTTTTTTCCTTTTGCCCCTTTTTTTCCTTTTGCCCCTTTTTTTCCTTTTGCCCCTTTTTTTCCTTTTGCCCCTTTTTTTCCTTTTGCCCCTTTTTTTCCTTTTGCCCCTTTTTTTCCTTTTGCCCCTTTTTTTCCTTTTGCCCCTTTTTTTCCTTTTGCCCCTTTTTTCCTTTTGCCCCTTTTTTTCCTTTTGCCCCTTTTTTTCCTTTTGCCCCTCTGCCCCCCTTTGCCCCTCTGCCCCCCTTTGCCCCTCTGCCCCCCTTTGCCCCTCTGCCCCCCTTTGCCCCTCTGCCCCCCTTTGCCCCTCTTTCCCCTTCTTCTCCCTGACTTCTAATTCTGAGCCTTTTGCTTTCCTTAAAACAAATTTTCTGTGTAATCCATAGCACTTGCATACAAAGTATACTTGGGCCTGTGTGGTAGTGAGAACTTGAGATGCAGTTCACTTTCTTTGAAGTCGGCAAATGTATGTCTAAAGTAGTAAAACATTGGGATGGTTAGTTGAAGTGATGTTAGTTAATTGCACTAAGAAAAGTAAGTAAACTATTAGGTTGGTGCATTTGTATAATTTATATTTAAGCCCAAAAAATTGTTTGGTAAAGTGATTTTTCATGAACCACTGAAAGGCTCATGTTCAGGTTAGACTAATCTCTATATTAAACTGCTAATGCTATGGCATTCACATAAAGTCATGGCTGCCCTTTAATAGGAAAAAGACTTCCTTGGTTATCTTTTTCAGCTATTTAAAAAACAAAACCACAAAACAAACCCTAAGCTCTGTGTTAATAATTTTCCAGAACCACCAACTTCAGAACTCTACTTTCTACTTCTAATTCTTCACTGTAACTTGTCATTTCTTCTAATATGTGTTTTTCTGTCATTTACATGCAGTGCTACATTTTCTCTCCTAGTCTGGTGTTTTTCTTTTGTTATAAAATCCTGTTATTTCTTTATACTGTTTTTTGGTCTGCGAAATGGCCAATATGTTCTTTTAGCAGGCTTATGCCTTGAACAGATATTCTGAAAGACACGTTGTATGTGTCTAAAAAGGAACTGTGGGGTTGAAGCCCTAGATAAAATTAAAGCCTGAGTATGTTAAAAAAAAATAATTGTTAAAATGTCAAGATGATGAAAAGTCAGAAAATAAATTATACCTATTATTAATTTTGACTTGTATTCAAACATAGAGATATGTAGTGTCGACAAAAGCTGGTTACAGAGAGATAAAATTCAATTTTACACTAGGATAATTGTTTTATGTATTTTATATTTATTTGTAAGATCAGATAAAGGCTTGGAATTCTCAGTATAAATCACAGTATGGTCCTGATGAATGCTGTGGTCAGTAAGTGGAAAACCCTTCGCTTGCAAATCACGTTACTACTGCTGAAAATACTAAGTGAATAAAATGAAGCTGATAAGCACAATCTTTCCTACTATACATTCTTTACTTGCATTATAGTGTTAGAGCTTTGAGTATTTTTGGTTTTCAAAGGAGTTAGTAGGTATTAACACTGTCAGCATCCTCCCAGATATTACCTTGTCCTGGTTTCCGAAACCAGGACATACCTGTAGCCAAATTAACATGTCTTTGTTAAAAAGAGATTAATGCAAAACTTGCTTGAGGTCTGTGGGTGAGAACAAAACTATTGCTGCAGTAACATTGGGAAATTAGATTGCCCTGTTCAAAAGGCCTTGTGTGTGCTGGAGATGTAGTTGATGGGATCCAAATGCTATGCAGATGATGAAGCCCATGCTTTAGGAATACATTTCTGTAATAAATTGCTTCCTATCAGGAGCATCTTCTATCAGAAAGGCTTATTTTATCCAGAATTGGATCTCTGGTATGTCTTGAAGAGAAGGAAATTTAACTATTTTTCAGATTTGGCAGGACAATAAAATGGATTCTACGTCCTCACAGAGAATGTACGCCGTTGATGATTTTTTTCTGCAGGGAGGTTGCTCAGTCTCGGGTACCTCAGCTGACTCTCTATGTAAGTCTGAACTAAAGAAGGAGACAACCTCTAAGTAACCAAATTGCAAGCTGAGATTTGAAACATGTGGGTAGCTAACTGAAATGACTGCCATTCATCCTACCACAAATATTTAATAAATAAGCTGTAACATTCAGTGACAGGTTTTTCCATAAGGTAGCATATTGGAGTTTTTGAGTTCTAGGGCAATAAGAAATAGACTTCTCGACATGGCATCCACTTCACAAAAAATGTTACTAGACCTGACAGGTATTTTGTCAAACTGGACATTTTTCAGAAGTGTTGGCTTCCAAAACATGTCTTGATCAGCTGCCCTTATTATACAGAAACAGTGAGTTCTACATCTGTGGCTTGTTACAGATTCCAGGTTTTCTGGGCTTCTGTCAAAGTACCAGTGTCACTGAGGTCAGTGACTTGCCACTGTTACCTGAGTTAGATCACATCAGAGAGTAGTGGCAATGAGTAGCGACTCAACAGCCCTAGGGTGCTGATCTGGTGTCACTGAACAGCTTCTCTAGGCAAGCGCTGAGGATTACAAGTGGTCTTTTGTTTTCTGCAGAAGTTGTAGTTTGTTTGTAAGCTTGTAACTTGTTCTGCTTTGGCAAGGAAAGGCCACTGTGGTGGGGTCAGGATCTGATCTTTGTTTTGTCAGGTAGGCTTTAATGTAAAGGGTTTTGCGTACCAAATGGTTTAACAAGCGTGAAGTTCTAGTACAGCACTTGGTAAGCTTCTGCACAGGCAGTAGCTCAGCAGCTTTCATTTGCTGGGCTGGTGATCAGATCACTGACATCTGCCTCTCCTGTGATCAGGCTTTCTTTCCAAATGGCAAAGATCGATTAGACTGCAGAAGGACGAATATGGAAATGCAGCTCCCTGTGAGAATAGACTCAACTGCCATTTTTTGATACAATGGAATTTCTTTCAGGATCTTTCATGCACCCAGTCCACTAGTTCATCCATGGCACCCAGACAGTATAAAAGAATGGAGCACCCATGAATGATTCCTTTGTCATAAATGTTACGGATTAAGGTGCAATAGATGTATCAAGACTGTTATCCTGGGATGTATAGTCAACCAGTTAAGGGTATTTAAGTTAGTTTTCTGCACTACGGTAGCATAAACGTAGGGTGATATAAATATGACTGAGAGCAAACTTCAGCTTCTTGCTTTATGGACTCAGAATTTGATGGTAGCAAGAGTAAACACAGTTGTGGGGTGTAACACTTTCTCACACTGTACTGAAGGTGACTGCTATGCAGGTGTACAAGGTAACTCTAATTAAAACAGTTTCCCCTTGAAATGTAATTTTGTTCCTCCTCTTCACTATCCAGTGGTAGACTAATATTTGTCTCTAGAATGTTTTTCCAGGATCTGAAGTGGAATTACAGTATCTGAAGGTTACTAAATATTAGGCAAAAAATTATAATTCTCTTCATAGTTTAAAAGTATCTTTCATATTTCAAAAACCCTCCTGGATGTAAAATTCTTTTGGCAAACATTCACTGCCTTGCACTTATGAGAGAAAACTTACTAAAAATAGCATATGCTGCTATCATACTGAGGTTCCTCTCCAGTAGCTTGTTTTCTACTTGGTGTAATATACACTTCCAAATTTATCTTAAAAGTTACAAAAAAAAAAAAAAATCAAACCAGATGTTTTATTGAGAACCCATTTAGTATTACATATTACACTTTCTTTCCAATAATACAGCCATTCAGTCCATTAAAGAGATCAGGGAAATTAAGAATTGTCTGTACATCTGCAGCTCTTAAAAATCCCACGTGTAACACACACAATCCAGTGATGGACTTTTTTTTTTTTTTTTTAACTGTAATTCTGTGTAATACAATTTATGTAAAAGTGTCACTGTTTACTAATACAGGAGTGCAATACTGTAAATAAAAGCAAAATTTTGTTCCAGTTGCTATAGAATTCATTTAGACTAAAGTTAAACCCCAGTTATAAAGGAGTTCATAAAAATTATCTAATGTCATCCAAACTGTATCTCATCTGATTAAAAAAAATAAGGTGATTGGAGCATGAGTTTGCTAGTCACAGGGTCTCTGGACTTCTCAAATGTCTTGAGAAACAGGTTTCTAGGGAGGTGTCTATTAATGGATGTCTGAGAGTAGGTGTGGTTTTTCCAACCTGTCCTGAAAGCACTGTAGAAAACCTTTTAAGTACTAAACTACATTTTCCTGAGGTTTAGCTTTTTTTTAGTGAGTATCTTTGATAAAAACAAAAATAATCTTACGCATCAGTGAAGTTCAGTGTGATGAGTAAATTACTTCACTCTCTTCAAACAAGAACAACATATTGTAATAAGCTAAGTTATGGCAAAAACTGCAACCTTTCCGTCATACCTCTTTTTCCAAACCAGTCTGCTCAGCAGATGCAATCCAGCTGAAAAACTGAGTACAGTGAAATACTTCCTTTAGTTAAGAAGAAAACACAAGAGGGCTGTGACTTACTGGCACAAGTTTTTACAAATGGAAATAATTGATGAGATGTTGTGGCTTTAAAGTCATGAAGAACTTAAAAGAAGAATATTGAAGACCACTGGGAAAGAGTGTCAAAATGGCATAACTATCAGAAAAGTTACGCCTTTTTTTAACATTGAAGTCTGAACATGTTAAGATTTGCCTTTGACAGCAGAGAGTCATGAAAGCACAACATTAAAACAAAGTTGCCTTCATTCATAATGTGTTTTAAGAAATGTTCCAGAAGACTTTCCCTCTTCTTTGCTCCCAGTTTGACTGTGAAATAGGAAGCTATTTAGGAGTTTTTCTAGTGCTATGATTAGGCACAGAAGCCATCCTGGTGCCTGTACCTAACTTTGTCAGATGCTCCTTCAACTCGAAAGGGGAGGTAAAACTCTGGAGTCTACAAGTCTTGCAGCTTCACAATGTCCAAGAATATCTTCAGAGTTCTTCTGAGTGTTTGAGCTGTTGGCCAGATTTTCCCTTTTTTAATCTTGTGTTTTATCTATACTTCTGTAGCTATAAAGTCTTGATTTTTTTTATTTTTATTTTTTAGTGATGCCAAGCAGTGCAACTTGTAATGCCCAGAATATCTGACAAACAAGCCTCAAACTGTTCAGCACGATTATGTGCAAAAGAAAGCAGTCATCAATATAAGCCTGGGTTTCAGAAGTGCTAAGGAAGGATTTTTCCTCCTTCGTCTAGTAAGTGGATTTAGAACTCATTCGCTCCACCCAGGAATAACTGGTATGGGGCCAAGATTCAGCTGCTGTCTCAGCTCTCTGCAACCTCACATAATTTCTTCTTTTTACCCTGGTGTCAAGAGTTTTGGCAATGAAAACACTACTGTAGCTTGATGAATCAAGGAATAATGAATGCAAGATATCTGAATTTATGATGAGGTTGCAAGAAAGAAGAGAACATCCATCAGTTTCTTTTTACAAAAAACTGAAGAGAATAATCTTTCTGAGACTGGCTAGATAATCCTAAATCTTGAATTTTTCCAGAAATTTTTCTTCCTTTTGTCTGTGTGGAAAGAATCTGATTCTAAGGCTCAGAACCCCTAATAAGAACTTTTTCTGTCAGTTGTGTAACCCTCAACTTATATGAACCTCTTTGTAGGTTATGTTCTCAGAGGAATTCTTCAAGGCTTCTTCACTGTAAATTACTTTCATGGTTTTGGCTGAATAATGTGCTTAAAATGACCTTTAATGGGTTTAAAATGGTCTTTATTCAAAACCCAGTAAATGTTTTTTTTAAAAAGTCTGTCCAACTTCTTTATTCCCTGTGTTGTATATCATAAATTATGACAAGATTGAGGAACAAGAATGATCTATTTATTCAAATGCGTATTTAAAAAAGAAAAACTGGTTCAACCAATGAAATAGCCAAGAACAGAAATGACAGAGCTTTCATTACAGGCCATCTGATTTTTCTGCCTATGCTTAAAGTTGTCCTGCACCTTTCTTTGGAAGACCATTTTTCTTTGAGTTTTCCATTGTTTGTAACTAACATTTTAGATGGAGATTTTTTTTTTCACAGTAGGCATTTCCTTCCTACTGGGTGAAGATGACTTTTTTTTTTTTGGTAAGTTCAGCTGAGAGGTGGTTTGGGATATTTTCCAAACTAGAGTTAAAAGATAAATATATTGTTTTCCCTCATGTAAACAAAAATATTGCAGCAGTTTGGGAAGTGGGTATGGGGTCATGTTTTGCATTGCTTTCTTAAAATTTGGCAAGGAGATCAATCCACTGTCAGAAATGCCAGTGATAATGTGACTGATGATCTAAACTTCTTTAACTAATGCCTCTTTTTTTCCGCCTTTTTTTTTTTTGTGTGTGTATGTTGTAGTTTTTCTTCCCAGCTGCCTGGCACTGACTCGGAGTCAATGGTGACTCCCCTTTAATCTTGTACCTTCCTTTGTTGGTACAAGAACAGGAAGCAGTGCAACAACTCCGTGGTGCTGAATGTTTGCAGGTTTAGCCTCATTGATTTTAGCTTCCATTAAATTCTGGACATTCTCAACAGACTTAATTTCACTGACTCATCTCCAGTTCTCACTGAGCTCTGGCCCACCTCAGAATATCTGATTCTTCTCTGATGGTCCAAGACCATTTCTGGATGTGTAGCTTGCTATTTTAAATTGTACTGGCCTTCAGGTTTCTTTGATATAGCAGTAAATTTCAGGGAAGCATCTGGATTAAGTTTCTAAAAACACTAGCCTGCTAATCATACCTAAATAAGCAACAGCTCATGATAGGGCATGTTATATATCATACATGTTAAGCACGTAAAGCACACAGCCAATGCACAGGTGCTGAAAACACTCTGAAATGTTGTTAGAGTGTAACGATCATATAATCAGAATTGTTTGGGTTGGAAAAGACCTTTAAGATCATCAAGTCCAACTGTAAACCTAACCCTGCCAAGTTCACCACTAAACCATGTCCCTAAGTGCCACATCTACACATCCTTGAAATACCTCTAGGGATGGTGACTCAACTACTTCCCTGGGGAGCCTGTTCCAATGCTTGACATTTTTCCTAATATCCAATCTAAGTCTCCCCTGGCGCAACTTGAGGCAGTTTTCTCTTGTCCTATCGCTTGTTGCTTGGGAGAAGAGACCGACCCCCACCTTGCTGCAATCTCCGTTCAGGTAGTTGTAGAGAATTAGAAGGTCTCCCCTCAGCCTCCTTTTCTCCAGGCTAAACAACCCCAGTTCCCTCTGCTGCTCCTTGTAAGACTTGTGCTCTAGACCCTTCACCAGCTTCGTTGCTCGTCTTTGGACATGTCCTGAAGTGTGCCATTCCTCTGTAACTCCCTCCACTTCTCACTTAACAGGGATGAAGTTACTACTCATAGTCAATGAAGGCACTATGTAATGGATCTAGTTTTAAAAAACTAGCTAGATGTAAAAAAAGTCAGAAGTTGAGGAGACATTATATGTTTATTGAGTCAAAATGTATGTCTGTGTTCACACCTGAGCAACACTGTATGTTCAATGCTCTTACTGCTGTGCAAGCATAGTTTAGGGAGAAATTATGCTTTTAGTTCAAGGGTAGCTTTCTCTTCAGAGAGTCATCTAAGAAAATGACAGCTTAGTTAATTCTCTTATGAAGAACAAATCTGGCTGATCTGGAGTCAGTGTTCTATTTCTCTGCTCTTTTTAGCTTGTGAAATTTCAGGTCATGTGATTCTCTTCAGCAGCTGAAGTGTATATTGTTGAATTTGACTGGACAAATAATTTGGTGTAGAACCAATGCACTGGATATGTTGGTTTACGGCAAAAGCGGAGGTGCGTTTGTGTTTTCATGCTGTTCAAAACAGTCTGACAGCTAACATAACCAGTGCGGCTGTATTTCCCTGCAAGAGACCGATGGGCCCCTCTCAGTCCCCACGCACAGGACCAGGTCTTGAAAGGTTGGCACGTTTCTCACAGGCCTCCACATATTCAGTGCTTGTGATAGTTCTTGGTCGGGCTCCAATATCCACACTGTTTGTAGCCTTTATGCTTTTTATTTTTAGTGCATTTGCTGTCAGGAAAAATGGCGCTATTTGAAGGCACTTTGAGAAATGTGAGTTGGCTGGATAAACTGAGTTTTTCTGCTTCAGTGTGGTTAGTTGCTGCCTTTTCTTCAGTAAGTCCCTGTTTGATCTTCCTTCTTTCTGTGAAGGCAGCTGAACAATTAAATTGGAATGCTTTTGGTGGGAGAAATATCTTTTCTGCTTAATGCTATTACTTACACTAGTGGTTTATGAATCTGGCACTAAGTTACCATTTCTCATTTTTATGGGCATATAATGTTCTGTGACTTTATTTTTGCTTTTATGGTAAAGTCTAGGCTAGCAACTTATTTCTGTGATAAAAGAAATTATGATTTGGGGATTTAGGAATTTCAAGATATTGAATATGCTATACAATGAATTTTTCAAACATAAGCACTGTAGACTCAAATGTTTCTTGAATCATTTCCATAGTTAGCTTTGGAGCTCTTTGGTCACAGTGACTTAAGTTTGGGAGGGGGTTGGATTTTGTGGGGCTTGAGGCAAATGCTTTCAGAAAGGCAGGTGAAATATCTGTATCAGTGGTCCAGTTTTGGTTTACTGAAGGATGGTGTGCAAACCAACATTTGACATTTGGCCTAATGCCACACCATCCAGTGATGTAGCAAACTGGAAAAAATGGGGTGCTCAAGACAAGTAGTGCTCAAACTGCTGTGCTGCTGCTGCTGTTGCACCATTTCCTCCCTGTTGGCATTCTGCCTGCCTGCCACATGGGTCATCTTTGGTTGTGCCTCACTGCTGGGTGCTTTTGTGTTGGGTTTTTTTCCCTGCTATACTGTCTTACCCTGTATAGCAGAAAGCAACCCAGAATTTAGTGTATTGTAGGAATGCTAGTTCTGGTGGGTTTGTTTTATTGCAATCCTTAGAATAATAAAATAGTTAGGCAGGAAGTGACCTGTATCATCTAGTTCACACCTCTGCTCAGAACGGGGCCGTCTCCAAAGTTCGATCAGGTTGCTATATCCAGATGAGTGTTGCACACCTCCAGCAATGGAGATTCTGTAACCTCTCTGAGCAACTTGTTCCAATGACCTTCCTGACTGTGAAAAATCTCTTACCAATAACTCTCAGAGTTTTCTGTGTTACAACTTGTCTCCAAAAGAATAATCTGTCTCTGTCTTCTCTGTGTTTGCTGACAAGGCAGCTAAAACCCAATAAAACCCCCCTTTAGCCTTCTCTCCTTAAAACCAACTAACTCAAGCCTTTCATGTTCCTCATAAGTCATGGGATGCAGACCCCAGATCATTTTGATGGCTCTCTGCTGGACTTGCTTCAGGATATCCATGAGAGGGTCTGACTGGATACAGCCCTTCAGATGTGATCTCACAACTGCCAGATAGAGGGGATTAATCACTTCCCATTGTCTGCTGGCTATGAGACTGTCAAGAGAGCATAATATGCAGGTAGTACTCACCACCATGTAGTGCTGATTCTACTAAAATATTCTATTAAATATTCTTTTGACTCCAGATAAGACAACAGCTAGTTTAAAATATATGTATTTATCCTTAAAGGCTATGGAAATCACAGTCTGGTTGTAAACTGTTTAGAAATGGAGATCTGGCTGCCTACCTGATATATAATAATTGAGTTATAAGACCAGTGAAGTGCTTACAATAAAGCTGAAGGATGGCTAAATGAATTGGTTGTTCCACACTTGACCAAAGCATATCACAGTTTCATTATCAGAGTGAAAATAATGTTAATGGAGGTGTCACAGAAGAAAGCTGTTTTACAGAATGCACACCAAGATGAGAAAGAGCTGGAAAAAAAAGAGACACAGTCTTTGACAAGATCCTCTGCAGTTTTCTTTACATTTCAAAGAGGTGGCGGGCAGGGGGAGAAGGAAAAGGCATTTATTGTCAAAGAGAAGACAAAACTAAGGCAAAAGAAATGGAGGACAAAGGACAGCTAAAAACTGGGAAAGAAGAGAACAGAGCAGGCTGAAGATTGTTTAATAAATAAAATACAAATGAAGATAGTTATTTTGGTTGTTAATGGGGGGGAAGAGAATATAACAGAGGGGAGAAAAGGAGATATGGGTCTATCTGTGATCTAATATGCATGTAAACCACTTCCTGGTATGCGTAAAGAGAAAACTGAGCCTAGAAGACACTGGACTAATAGCAGAAATTAGGGAGAAAAAATAAAGAGAAAAGCACATGTCCTTTATCCAATTAAATTTAATTCAGGAATAGGTAAAACCTATTGTAAACCAGTTGAAACTGCATTTTTATGCCTTCTCTCTTGCCTTTGTCAAAAGCATGACATAGAGAATGATGCTCTTTGACTTAATGTATGCCATCATTAAAAGCATCAGATGCAAATTCTTTAATGACAATGTGAAGAAGCTGCTGCAGGAACAGAGTAAAAATGCCTGAGCCCTGGTTCTCTTTGTCTTTTCTGATTTATGCAGGTTAGTTGGAACCAGCTGCAAATGTCTCATCCTTTTGGGCCAAGAATCAGTAGGGGAGGGGGAGAAAAGCCAGGGATTATTACATGACTCTGCCCTCTGGGAAGATGTTTTTATCAAGCTTCCAGATAATGCAGTTACTTCTATAAACCAAAATCTTGAAGTCTTTGTTGCAATGCTGGAGTTTTAAATTTGAAGTACTACTCATGCTGCATTCATCCACTTATGGGGTTAATCCGCTTGCCTATGTTTTATATTCTTTTAAAAAGAAGCAGAATATTTTGCATAAACTATTTGTATTTAAAAGCATATAAAAATAATAGAATACAATAAAATAAGTACCTCTGTAATCAAATATCAAAGTATGTTTCATTTCACGGCTTTCAAGTATCTAACAGATGGGTGTTATTCCCCATTTGACAAATATTTGAAGTGGCTATTTATTGACATTTATTTATTTATTTATTCTTTGACTACTATTTTTATAACTGCCCAAAGGAAACTTCAACTTATTTTGGGTTGTCTTAGATTTCTGATTTGCCATAAAGTTTCTTAAGGTAGAGAGGAAATGTGACACTTTTGTGGAGGAGTGTATCATTGCATCAAAACTTGGCATCCACCTGGGCTAAGAAAGCTGTCTGTTTGTTCCCTAGGGAAATGCTTCTAGAAGGTAACTTTTTAATGTTGTGTACCCTCTTAAATTAAGGTTTTTAGTTTAGCTTGACCTGAGGCAAAACGTTTCAGGTTATTTTAGAAGAACCTGGTAATCTAATTAATCTTATGAAAATAATACTAAAATTTGTTCTTTATTTCGCTATCCATAAAGTATATGGTGTTCCCTCTCTTACATAGCTCCATCCCTGCACTGTCAATGCCAACTGTCAACTGCATAATTAAGGGGAACAAAGACTGGCTCAGTGCTGGTCCAAGGAGTGGGGGGAACTGGCCTCCTGTGCCACCAGAGGCCGGGCAGGCGGGGTGGCCCTCCTTGTGGAAAAACTCTCCCAAGACCTGAGGACTTTTTGTGAAGAAGAGGTGAATTCTGTCAACACCAGCAAACGTTTGCTTCCTGTCACGGTGGCTAAGGCCATGATGCAGTAGTTGTCTTCAACACTTGGCAAGGCAAGACCAAGGAACGGGGCTTTGCAGTCATCGGGGCTCCCTGTGGGAGGGTGTCAACAGCCTTTTGGTTCCCTGGGGTGGGGAACTCCAGCTTAGAAAATGGACTTCCAGATCTCCTGCCCAGCGAGGGAAGGTGTTGGCAGCTACAGCAGACTGTCGCTAATCTAAATACCTTGGGTCAACATCACTGTTCAGACGGTTGAAAGTTGGTGTTATTGTGGGGTGCTCCCTAGTATAATATATATTCTGCAGACACTCTGGAGTTTTTTTCCTCTGAAAGTGGAAATACTGCCACAGCTGTAATAAAAGCTATTCAGAACTGCACAAGTAAAGCACTGTATGCTTTCTACCTTCCAGATGTATGTTATTTTTATATACCTCTTGTTTTTATTTAATTCCTATTAAGTGTTTGTGCTGGTGAGTAATTAGAACTGGGACTGAAATGGCATCCTTTTGAATAAGCCATTAGTTTGTTTAGGGTTTTTTTCTCCTAAAATCCATTCATATTTCAAGGTACTGGAAGGCAAAATATTTTGATGGCCATCTTTGCAGAATATATCCCTGAATGAATGAAGAAGTAGTAAGTTTAGTTAGCACTGTATAAAAAAGTGAAGGCAGTGCGGTGAGCTTTGTCTTCCATTTTTACCTGTTGTAGATGTAAATAATTCAAACACATAAGCATGGAAAGAAGTTGACAGTTTGAAACTGTGACTGCACGAGTCTCGTACGATAATGTTAAAATTTCCTGTGTGCTTTAATTTGACATTCTTTAGAAAAAGGTTGTTTTTGCTGAAGTATAAATCAATTAAAAGCTAATGCTGTTTTTCACTGGGCACCCACGCTAAGCTACAATGTTTGTGTATTTCATGTGTATGCTTATGTAATTAAGCATCTACTAATGTCTTTCTCTTTAGGAAATACTTATGCAAATCAGCACTCCATATATGAAGAGTTAAGATCATATCATCTGTTGTTTAAGGTAAGGAGAAGGACAGACATTATTATTATTATTTTATAATAGATTCTTAATCCTTTATTCCGTGAAGTGTTGACATTTTCATTAAAATATGTTGCATGTTTACAGAAAGCCTGAAATCTCAATATGTAGTCTATCAATTTTAATTATTTGAATCTGTAGAACATCTAATTTTTTGCTTAAGGGTACACAAATGTACCATTGAATCTGTTTTTTAAGGTTTTTTCCAGTTTAATGTCTGAATCCAAATTCATAAAGAGTTGGAAAAATGAGATGTCTGAGCTATAGGATTCACAGGGATTTTATATGAAGCCTATTTAATCAGGATAACACTGTTATTAATATTCATAAAGTCAGCTGGAACACAAATGACAGACTATGGAGCCTAAATTTTTTTTACTTGTGAATTTATTAAAAGCAGCTTAAAAAATTAATGGAATTTAAGTAAAGTTGACGAAAATGAAAATCTTATGTTAGCAGAAAAAATCTTTATTAGAACTTTCTCTAAGACCATCTTGCATTGATATCTTTGACAGATTTCATTGGTACTTTAAGAAGAAAGATGCATGAATGGTCATTTAAAAGGATTTAAACACATTGGCACATTAATTTTTACATGAATAATAAGTAGTTTCCAAAAGCAATTAACTTACAGTGTACAAGATTTGAATAGAAAAATAGGACTGTGACATCAAAGGGCAAAGCAAATGTGCTGTACATTTTAAACTTTTAATAATATGACATCTAAAATAACTTATTTCATTTCCATAGTAGGTAAAGTAACAGTGAAGGTATTTATGTACTGCTTGGGTTTGTTTTGAAATACACCAAGATCTGGAACAAAGAAATATTTTGATGCCAAAGTACTATTGGTAAAGAACAATTTCAGGCTTTTACAGGGATCAGGTGCTTCTGAATCGAGCTTTCTTACAGTTGGTTTCTCTGGGTGGAAAATAGTCACATACTGACCACAGTGTATGATTTTTCTCCCGTGTTGCTATATGCAGCACTGGGAAGCATTTGTTATTTCTGTAGAGGGCCAAATAGGTAGATCTGGGATTTCTTTCATTAGTAGGAAGATACCAGTTAATTTATATTCCTATTTGTAGGTGGTTTTATACTTAAATATTTCGTGTGACTTTTATGTAACTATTGCATATTATATTCAACACATAAGGACAATTATTATTTTTTTTTAGCTTTCTTTTCATGATGTTCAAGTAGTAGTCTTAACACTAACACAGCTTGAATAAATAGATAAGTGAATAAGGAAATTGACTCTAGATTTAAAATTAACTCTAGATTTTGGGTTACAGTTTCATTTTGTATTTTCAGTTTTGTCTCAGTCTACCAGTATAATTTATTTTAATCTCCAGCTTTAATTTCTTTTGATTATTAGACAGATTGATTATTAACAGATTGTCTTCAAATTGAACAAAAGTAAAGCTATAAAACAACTGTATTTAATTTTTCTGATGATTCCTCCTGGGAAAACTGTCATGGCCAGCTTCTGGTTGTTGTTGATGTGGTGAAGTTTAACACTGTCTGAATAATGATGGTTCAACAAGTTCTGGTTGTAAAAATACCTTCTGTTTGAAGTACCTACTGTAAAGGTACATCTTGAATGATATGTAAGTTTTGTGTATACATTAGATACCTATTGCAGCGTTTGTGGTCACAACAACCGATTTACATACTTAGTGTATGGAAAGTTTTGTTGTTCTGTTTGCTAATGTTTTGATTTCTAATAATAGGGAAAGAATACTGCAAACCCTAGGGAGCCCCAAAAGGTCTTTTGGTTCGGCTTTGATCGATAGGTTGCCTTAATCTGATATCAACAATGTTTTTATTTTCTGTATGTGTAAACAAGAAAATTCCTATTAATTAGCAGAATATATTTCACCTATGCAAAATCTGTAAAATGAGCCTCTTGACATCTGTCTCGTTATTTCTGTGCCATAGTTTATTATTTCCAGGAGAGGGCAGCATTTTCCTACATCAGGTACATGAAGGCACATGCCCTGCTTAGACTGTCAATGTTTCTTGTAATTACTCCCAGTATATTTGTTGCTTGCTTATGAATTAACTTGCATTTATGGAACTAAATCATTCCAATCATTTAATTACACCTGAGGAGCTGAACTATAATTGCTTGCTTCCAACTAGGATCTGATATGGCTTGAGCAGTATTAATTTGGTGTTTACTTTTCTGAGTGCTAAAAGCATTAAAATGATTGTGCAATGGGATTACATTTTACTAATTGCTGGCATTCATTAGCTGGGTAAATGGCGAGGAAGAATGACTGTATATTGTGGAGGGATAAAATTATGGTTTTAAATAGTATATTACTAGGCACATTAAGGCCCTAAGACATGTTTTAAAATACTCCAGAGGTTATTAAATACCGTATTTTCTTCATGTCTTGCTATATGAATATCTTATTAAAATACTGCAATTATTATGAACCTTTTTGTGCAATATGTAGGGAAATGGCTTCATTGACAGAAACCTATTTCTTGATATTAATAACCTTCTATATTTTCAGCTAATCCAAAAGTAAATGAGGAACTTAGGAAAAGATTGCCAACTCCAAATCAACACAGTTACACAGAATTGAAAAAGAAGCATACAGCTTCATTTGAGGGGTTCTTGCAAGGAACTCGGTGTTCTGCGATATGAGGTGAAGTTGTTATTTTTTGTTAAGACCTAAGCATGTCAAATCATACACTTTTTTTTTTTGTTAAATTGTTCACATTTATAGTTAACAACAGATATGAGCTAAATATGTATTTCTTGAATGCCTAATGTAAATGTTAGTGTTGAATCTTAAGTGGTTGCACAATTATTACACTTTTTTATAATCTCAAAGATAAAAATGAAAACATCTGCCTTTTTGATGTTCTAGAGGAAAAGAATTTCTGCTGCTGCTTTATTAGTTAGAACGTACGTCTTGGTATAATATGCTTGAATTTTAAAATGTGTACTTAATTTTTTTTTTTAACTCTTCCATTTATCAGCACAATGACAACTCTGTGGGTATTTTCATGATCTAGCCGCTGCCTCTTCAAGGCATGTGTATCTTTTTAATAAATGTAGAAAAAATATAGCAGCAAAAACATACAAAATAAGCCCTATTACATAGTTAAAGATGAAAAATCATCCTTTGTACAATACATCTTAAAAGAGGTTCTTAAGTAATAACATTTTTGGTAAGCTTGCTATATTAGCAAGATTACAAATTTATTTAGATTTCCTTGAGATATAGAATATAGTTGAATTCTTAATGTGTAAGACAGCATATATTTTAACACTCAAAATGTTACCTGATAAGCATAACATTTTACTGTAGATCTTAATTTTGAGTATTGAGGGTTGTTTCTTGAAGATCTTTGATTATATGCAATACTGCAACTGTGTAATTAAGGATTATTTAGCTGTTTAGAAAAACCTGCAAATTCAGAGTTGGAGTGGTCATGGGCCACTTTACCTGTATTTTATCCAGGAAATTAAAGTAGGAGAAAGAATGTTGTAAAGTGAAATGCGTAACGCCATCTGTAATAATTACCAAAGTAAGCAGTTTCATTGCCTCTAGCAGACCATTCAGTATGATTTGGGCTGTGTTCAATAGCACGTACTTCCAAAACCAGAGTCTAGAACAAGAAGACAAACTAATAAATTTTTCAGTGAAGGAGTTACATGCAACAGAAAGCTGAACCAAAACATTATAAAAATTAGATGTGTGAAGAAAAAATATTTTACTGAGAAATATAATTTAGCACTGACTGTTGGAGTCGTGCTATAAATATTTTTAAATCATACGTCTTGCAAATTTTCTGTCAAATGAAGGCAAAATATAGGTGTGTTATATTATTTCAAGTTTATTTATCTAGAGTTTGCTTTATTTTAGCTCTGAAATCTTCAAGCAAAAACTGGACTCAATGCCAGATCAAACAAGTTCAGAAGAAGAAATGGAGAACTGGTCAAAAGGTAAGGACTTTTAAGATATTAATAAGGAACCTCAGGTGTTGTACCAGTGCTAGGCAGTGACTGGAATGTAGTTGTTCTTGCTGATACATGACTGACTTTGGAAGAAAAGAAAAAAAAAAAACTACCAACCAAACCCACAGCCACACACTGCCTCTTAGAAGCATTTGGGGTAACAGGAATATAAATAATCAGCTTTATTTTTATTTTCTGGGTATTGAAAATGTTTTTGTATAACTTTGAGACATCTTATTTAAATTCTTAGTCTGTACATTGCACTCTGTTTTCCAACTTTTTTTCTTAATGGGTTAACAACAAATCTGAAGTCTGTCTTAAAGTAACTTTCTTGGCTATTCACACCTGGCTAGAGTATAATTAAGCCATCTACTAATATTAACGAGATTCTGGTTATTACCTCAACTGAATATAGACAGTAAGGTAGGCTTGGAGGTAAAGGGGGCCCTGGTTAACTTGGAGCTTCCATGGTTCATGGAGTTTTCATCTCCACCAGGATGGAAGGATCTTTTTCTATTTGGATGACCAAAATTTTGCTCTCAGATACATTCTTCTATGTTTCATGGCAGAAACAAAACAAACAAAAAAAAAAAGCACTGAGTTTGAGAGCTCATTAGTGACTGACTGACTTTACAGAAGAGAATTGCCAGAAACTGGCTTGTGACTAGATGATAATGTGTAGATTGAAGAAAGGGTAAGACACAAGGAGATCTTCAGTACATCATAAAAGTGTTTTTTTTCCAGTAAGTGGCTATGTGTACATGGAAAAAAAAATTTTAGAAAATTGAATAGGTATGTCAACATCAAAGATGCCTCCTATATCAGAGCCTGATAGCATCTTGTGTACTTCCTTTTTTTGAATTTTATACTATGTATTATTTCTCAAAAGCTAATAAATGTCAAGTTTCTCATGAAGAGTCTGTTGTTTAGAAGAAAGAAGAAATACTCCATCTTGAAGATGATGCATTTCTTACATATGTAAAGGAATTTCTGTCTATATTATTGTGTAAAATAAGCTACTTGTAGACCCCTTTTAATTCATGGAATTTTGAGCTATTACTGAGTGAAATTTAAAATGTTTTTGAATCGTATACTCTGAAAACAAAAGTAATCATGGTGGAGTAACATTAGTGGAGAATTGTAATCTGACAATTTATACTTTAAATGTGTAATGGCTTAATCAGATTTAGTATTTTTAGACCTTTAGGGGTCAGCATACCCTAAGAATGGTTCAAAAGGTTAACTTTTCCAAAGTAGGCAAGTGAATACCATAAACTGATTGTCTGTGAAATATTTTCTGTCTAACTGCAAGAAATGGCATTCTGCTGCTGCTCACAGATACTTTAAAAACTGGTTAGTTACTGAGTTTAATGTGTATTATTTTTCTGATGCATTAAGTTAATATTTTGTGCTGTTTAGAAAGCTATTTCATCCAAGCTAACACTTACATATTTGTGTATCCAATAGAGATTGTTGTATAGACAAAAGTAAAGTTGTACACTTTTTTTAGATCAGTCATTAATAAGCCAATAATTCTTTATGCTTTTACTCCTAAGGAAGTTAAAAAAAGGGATTATGGCTAAATCTGAAGTCATCATACTGGTTTGGATGAGGAATTTTTTTTTTTCTTAGAATCTTTATTTGCGTATTAACAATTAAATTACATTTTCTTATCATAAAGTGAGTAGATAAATTACAGCAACATAATGTTCAATGTGTACCCTTGATAGACATTCTGGTGCATTTTCTCATTGAACTACTAAATCAAAGCAACTTTCAATCTTCTATTTAAATGCCTGTGTTGAAGTGTGTATCATTTTGTGTTCCACTTTATCATCTGTGGTATCTTTCCTTTTTGCAGCTGGTACTGTACTCTATCTAGTTGTTCCTTGCTTGTAACTTGGAAGTTTAAAAGCGGTTTCTGGAATAACACTATAATGATTTTTTTTTCTTTTATAACATACTGAAATGTTGGACATTAAATTATTTGTCAAAAAATAAGGATGTTAAAGCACGTCTGAGATTAAATTCAGCTGACTAGATGAAAATTCAGTCAAGCAATGAGGATTTAAAAAAACCAGCAAAAATGTTAGGCACAGAGAAGTGGTAGGTTTATGGCAGTTATGTGGGATAATATGTAACCTTTTAATAGATGTTATAAAATAAAATACTTGACAGAAAGGCAGTGTTTAAGAAGAGTATATCTGAAGTGTTTGATAGTTGAGATTTTCTTTTTAACTTTCCGTGTTGTTTGGAATATATGGAATATGTCTGTCTGTTCTGGTATATTAGGAAGAGTTAAAGAACAGTCTATGTGCAAGGCTTATTATTTTGGGTTTGTATCTAATTTAAATGTACTGTTTATCTCCGCAGCACTTAGTTTTTAACGGGAGGATAGTAGCTTTTTACATTCTCTCAAGCTTTCTTAGAGAGAAATGAATCAAGAGCATTGGCAGCAGGCCAATGAAGACTGTGTAATTTCCAGATGAAAAACATTCAGGATCCAAGCTAGAAAGCCTAGGGTGGTAGTCCATTATAAAAATAAACTTATATTGGCAAATAGGTGCATATCTTTGCATTGCAGTGGCAGTGTGGGAGGAAGCACATTGCACCCGGGTGGAGTTGTTACTTTAGTAGGGTTTACATGCATGACAAAAACTGCACAAACATTAATACACAAGACACAAGAGGGAACCTGAAATTAGGTGCTTTTCATACTTAAGTATACATTCAGTACTTGATATGTCAATTTTCCAAAAGACTTAGCAGGATAGGAAAGCGGTGAGTGTGCAAATACTGGAGTTAAATTTGTGTCTCATTTGACTTGTATCATGTACCATGTTTGAATGGGTGCAGGTATACTTGTTCTGTATTATATAGTCTTTCAGTATTGTAATGTTTTAGCTTGTGTCATACTTCTGAGCATGAGCATCTAGGATTTTTAAGGACACGGCAGAAATTAGGTGAAGCCTTAGAATAGCAATTACTGTTTGGTCTGTTTTGACAACAAAATTATAATTTTGCTGACTCCAAAATGGAAAGCATTGTATAATTATTATTTGGAATTTCCTGAAACTAGGTAATAGATGGATTATTTTTAATGGCAAAGTGGTTTGCTTCCTTAAAAGGTGGTTATTATATTTTTCAAGCATAGAAATAAATATATATATGTATTTTTAAACCACTACTTGAAGCACATATTGAAATGTAAGTCAATGAACCAATTTCACCTGTAAGAATTCAAAGTCAACTCTTAGTTATAATCCATATAGACACTTTCACTGTAACTTGCTATCCTTCAAAAGAATGTTTGTGTGGCCTGTAAAAATACTTTAAATTGCATATCTGGAAACTGTAGTTCAGAGGAGACTCTAGCTTTAAAGAGATGTGATAATGTAGATTGGAACAGAACTGCAGAATCAGCTTGTGCAGGGAAATTTGAAAAGTAACTGTTTTATCTGGTGGTGAGCTATTGTTTTCCGGTCCTGATCCCTTCAGGAAAAAAAGAAGAAGAAAACAGATATGCAAACCTAATGAACAAGTTATGTATACATAGCTGCTCAGACACATGTGCATGTGATAAGCTTACTCATAGACAGTTGTGTTAATTGCATTGTGTGTTTGTGCATGCATTGGTCTTGCATGAACGCATTCTGTTAAGAATCTGGCCATAGCTTGCTTTGTGTTGTCATGGTCATGGTGTGTATATACGTTTGTATTGCTTACAAAAATACTCTTTAGTTCTTTTGCTGTGTAGTGAATAATATTCAGGCAATAAAACCTCTCTAGAAATATTTTTGCATTTATTTACTCCCATTTATAAATTCCATTAATTGTTAGCTGTCCCTTTTGCATTCATGGTAATTGAGGCAATGTACAGTCATATGCATAGGTTAAGTAAAATGAATCATGTTTTTTTGCTAACTTCCTAGACATGAAATTCCTGTTCCTCACCATCTATTTGTCGACTATTTATCAGAAGTAGTAAGTTTTTTTCTAGTTGTGTAATGATTTTAATGTACTTTTTTGTAGGTTTGGTTTTGTAATAGTAATTACAAGGACAAGACTTTTTGTCTGGAATTTTATTGTGTGACTTGAACACACACTAACACACATACAAAGATGAAGGGGTAAAGAAAGCTTTGAGAGTAATGTGGTGGTGTAAAGATTTTTCACCTGATGCTCTAGTTGGGTCAAAAAGCAACTAATTGTAAAGGTGCTGCCTCCCCTTTCTCCAGGACATTACAGCTGTAAACACTCTAAAGTAAATCTCAAGCCCTTCATCCAAGGCTGTAGTAGAAGCAGAATAAATGATACTTGTCATATTGGTCTGTTTCTTTTACATGCCTCAACAGGAGATACTATAAGCCTGTTCTTCCTCTCCTTCCCTCTTTTAGCAATAAGGAGTGCTGTTTACCTGGGAAAGAAAGAAGACCTGGATATTGCATGGGTGTGTATGCAGAAGAATCTACGTGATATGCAGAGAGGCAGAGTCCTCTTCACGCACATGGCTCAATTGATTAGTGTCGGAATTCCATGTGTGCTGTGCTTTCAGCATCGAACTCACTGTGTGCTAGCTGTCAGAGATCCCCTTGCAAAGTGGCAAGGCTAGTTGCAGGTTTCTCTGCACAGTATAGGAGGTAGAAGACAGGTTCAGAGGATGATCTTGCATGAGTCAAACATAGGAAGAGTGGCTAGTAACTGTTGAGCAACACTAAATATGGAAGATGAAGAAAACATTTTGCATGGAAAAAGAGGGAATAGTGTGCCTTGACTTTGAAGATAAAAAGGAGCTAATGATAACTGAAAAATGAAATACTGTCTGGTCTTTCCTGTAAATATAATCACCCTTTCGTGTGTATAGATTCTCATCTGTCCTTTTTCCATCCCATTTCTTTCCTTGACCATTTTGAATGGTTAAATACAGTGCATTTCTGGCCAGACTGCATGCAGAAAGACTCCTCATCAGAAGCACAATTAAGTGTCCAGTATCTGCCTGACTCACTGGAGTGTTGTGGATATCGTTTTGTTAGACCCTTTACAGTACACTGAAAATGCGTAGTGCCTTATCTGCACCAAGTACTGCAAGCACTAAAGATGGAGAGAATGCACGCCTTGAAGTATTGCACTTTGAATCGCTTAAGTTTTTAAAGTATGAGTGCAGCTAACTTAAGAATGTCTTGAAATGTGCTTCAGGGAGAGCAACACTTATTACCACAGTAATTTTTATGTAGTGCTTCAGAAAGAGCTTTAGAAGACCTAGCACAAGTGCAAGAGGAATTTGGTTATTTTCTTCTTTAGAAACCTTCTTTGCTTCTATTTTAATAACTAGAATAAAGCTCAAGTTCAGAACAAAGACATAAACAAAAAATTTATTAAAAAAAGGTTCTCCAGGGAGTTTATTGGAGACTCTTATCTGAAAGTTCACTTGCATCTTTAGTAGACCACTTACTCGGAGTGAAGGATGCGTGGGCAAGGTGTCTTGCTGGCACATTATGCAGAGTGACTTTTCTTTTATGTCGGACGCTTAAAATGACAATATTTTTCTTCACTTCTAAAGCTGTAGTTTTCTGGGATTTTGTTTAGAACTCTATTTCAGCAAAGCCTTAGTTGTTTGTTTATGGTAGGGGAGGTTGAGTACGTTTGGATAAGACAATTTTCACTATAATTAATGGGCATCAGGAAACATGACCCTGTCTAGATAAAAGGGAGTTCTGGATCATTAAGATTTAGATAATGGAAGGGGTTATATGTGAAAAGCAATTGTCTGGTATGACAATAGCAAAAGAAAAATGGGGTGGGAGGGTTTACTTTGTTTTTAGCTGGTTTAGAAAATATAAACACAGCACGCTTAGTAAAACTCTAGCAGATACTATGTTTGGAAATTATGTAATAACTCCATATAGGCTGTAATGATATCCTGAAACCCTGTATTTAAACTAACCTGAATTACAATGAGAGATAAACAGAATATTTACCCATCCCTTATGAGCTGCTGCTGATATGTAAATTTATTCTTCTACTTTGCACAAATATACTTTTGAGCTACTGCTTAAACACTTCAAGGTCCTTAGCCAAACAGTTTTAATGATGCCTCCAATATTATGAAAGTGTGACATTTGATGAATGCCTTGTATAGTTGTGATATCGGGGAAAGTGTAAACAAAAAACGCACATCAAGTCATCGTGCAACACCTAGATAATTTATAATTTTACTGTTTATATCCATCTTGACATTTTTTATCTGCCAAAGGCAGGTTTCATTTGGAATCTTAATCTGAGATTTATTTGGTGGATCTGGAAATCATAGCTAGAGTTCCCACAGGAAATGGTCCATCTACCAACAGATTAAATGGCAGTCCTGCAGTTGTTAAGGGAGCTCTGCATTTAACACACATGCATACTCATTCAGTCAGCACTGTGGAGAAAAATTAAAGTAGTAACCCAGGTTTAGGAACAATGTAGCTAAAAAGTCCCATATTTGCTGAATGACAAAGGGTTATATAGCAGCATTTCATTTTATTATTCGTGCTTGAATTTCTTGTTTGCTTTGTTGAGTCTGCTGACGAATACTAATAAATGCCTGCAACAATCCAGACGAGAGATGCCTGGCAACAAAGCTATGCGGTGGACCTCCCTGATCTTCTCCAGTTCACAACCTGACCTTTTGAAAAATTGGCTGGGCTAAGCTGCAGAATTTGGGTGTAATGGTTATTGTTAACTCCAGCTTTAGGATTTATTAATTTGTGTGATCAAGACTTACCTATACTTCAAAGTTTCAAAAGACCAAACACAATCATCCATCCATTAGAACTAACATTGTGTTTCAGTGAATCCCACTTACTATCTGCCTAGAGATTCTGCTGTTTTGATGCATTCGGAATATAAAAATGCTTTTTCACGTGTGAGACCGATCCAGTGAAAATCTGGTGTCTTCTCAGAGACTAATATTTTAAAATAACAATATGTTAATGAATTGCAAATGGAGAGTGGAATGCCAAAGGAAATGTCTGATATTTACACATTAATAAATGCATCACGATTAACTGCAGTGAATACCAAAATGATTGGCCACGTATTTTAAGACTTAGAAGCCTTACTCTGTTTTAAATATTCACCAGTTTATACACAATTGCTGTTTAGATGCAAAATAGGAGGGCAAAAGACTTAGTGAGAGAGACAGGCAAGGGAAACATCATTACTAAAATAATCAGAATTCTTGGAGAATTTTAAAAAAATTGCCTGTGCCAGAATAACTCCAACTGTTCTTAATCTCCTTCTCAATTTATTTCTTTATGAAGGGTGTTGCCAGGGTTCCACACAAGTACAGGTGAATAAAGAAGCATTCAAAGTAACACAGATGTCCCCTTGCTTAAATTGCTAACACAGAATGAATTCACTGTTCTCTTTAGATTCCTTTAAGAAAAATGAACCATTAAACTTCTGAGTTTTGTCTGTATTTTAGCAGACAAAATATTTTCAAGCCTCTTGTGTGTGTGTGTCTCATGGGATATATAGCAAACTAAGACATTAATGCAAAATATAACTTCTGTTTTTCTTACTTCATTTGCAGAGAACTTTCTCAATAAAGTTCCAATAAGAATACGTTGTTCTCTCTGATCATGATTTTGGACAACTTAAACACTTAGCTGTAGCCAGAGGTTGAGCATTTGAATTGTATTGTTCTGTTAGCCTGACTGACTTCTGAAACAGTTTTAATTGTTTGGAAGTTCTCTGTATTAGAAAGGTAGTCAATGTAAAAAAAAAAAAAAATTAATTTCTTCTGCCTACTATTGAAATTACAGGAAGTTTGTATATACTATACACTGCACATCTGCCTTCTAATACAGAAGTACTGTAGTCTGCTATTGTGAAGGAAAACTATCATCATAAAGGAGTGTGGAAGGATACCAATTTAGTTATTTGAAATTTCTCTTATATTTTTGATTGTATAAATGTTACTTTATCATTCCTAAGTAAAAATGGTATTTTTTTTTCTTGAAGTCCAATTGAAATTAGTTGCTAAAGCCTCTCTGATAGGAGAGAAGAATTTGAGGTCTCTGAGGAGGAGGCAGGAGCAGGAAGGGCCACCAGTGAGGTAGCACAGGCTCCAGGATACCCCATGGATACAGCACCTTGGGCTTTTGCAGCTTTACTTCTGCCGTGGCTTGCTCAATGACCTCGATCCAGTTACTTCATTACTGTGTGCCTCAATCTTGTTGGCTTTAAAATTGCTATCACAGTGCTTATGCATCCCTTACATATGTGAGAGTTTCCAGAAAATGTTGTTTTCAAGGCTTATTTCAGTGAACCTCTGTCATTTGTTTCTTGAAATAAGAGCAGATACCCCATCTCAGTGTAAAATCCAGGACCCTTCTGAGTAAGAATTACTTAAAAGTAAGTTGATTGTCCTTATTCTTCTTTGTTGACCCATGGTGCTCTCAGCAGGGCCCACAGTTATGTATTGTTAGGGCATTGAGTACAATGCATCTAGGTGGCAATTTCCTCTTTGTTACTGCCAAGGGCTTGGCTGGCTATATGTGGAATTTTGGCTGGGCAGAGCACTGAGAAATAAAAGGAATTAGCTTTGTATTACAAAACCACTCCTGAGCTCAGCCTTCACTTATTATCAGGTTCTTATGACTGCCATTCTGCCATGCCACGGAAGTGCTTTAGTCAGATCTTAGAGTCCTACTGAATAATCATCTTAAAGTGTGCCCAGTTTTCTTTAAATGTTAGAAAAAGTCTGTCATGAAGGGACAACTATTTGCTGTTGGTTGCAGCTTATTGTTTCTCAGTATACTACACTGCACTGAAGGGGCATAAATAATTGCTAACGTAAGTAAATCTGTAGTAAGTCCAAAGATGAGTATAGCTGCACTTTTTCTTGTTTATTTGTTTGGGCAAAAATGTATATTGACCTTGTACTTTTTAGACTGAGCTTTTGTAATAGCTTTCCAGAAACAAGCGTTACTTTCTTCTTGAAAATTAAATACAGCATCTTTTCTTGGGATTAACTCCAAAAACTTGTTTGCAGATTGTGGGAAAGATAAAACAGTGAGGAAAAAGTTAAAAATAATGAACACCCTTTGAGATATGCATGTAAATCATGTATGTTGCATCTGTGTCAACTCAAATACGAATGAAAAACGAAATAACAGGCATTCTGAAAATGCATAAAACAAACCAACTCTTTTCCTTCCACTAGTGGCAGGCAATAGGATCAGATTTCTTCCACTAGCTTAATTTTCATTCTTTGCATATTTATGCATATAAAATCCTTTAATTTTGGTTTCCCACTCATTTTCAGGATTTATGCCTTTTAATCATTCAGTAAGGGGTGAACTGTTGAGCAATCTGGGTCTTTCACAGTCATTCTGTTTGGTAGACATTCCAGTAGTTATACAGCTGAGTAAATGAATGTTTGTCTTTGACAGAAAGGCTGACTCATCATTTTCAGCTCATGAAGGAATATTCAGCCATAGTACTAATTTCATTTGCATAGCTTGAAAAGTTAGTGGCTATCAGGTTCAAGTTTTTCATTAGACTTAAATATTTAATTTCTAGTTATTTATTATATATATCTAAGAATTCAAGTCCAGTGGGATTAGATGTTATGAATTTAAGACAATCTCATAATTCATTTTTCACGTGAAGCTATTAAAACTGCTTTTTATTAATGCAGCAGCTGTCTTGTCTTAACAACTTGTTAGAACACTTGCAGATGTGTGTGTATGGTCATACACACATGCCCAGAAATTATGTTTTCAGAAATGTTTGTAATATTATTAACTTACAAAAAAATCTAGATAATTTGAATGTCAATAATAAAAAATAGCAATTAGTCTAGTGAAAATGAAAAGAAAGTGAAGTTCTCAAGTAATGGTCTTACACACTTGACAGTTATTGCAGCAAGTTGAAGTAGATGTGTGGTTTGCACTTAGGGGCAAGAGCAAGTATTTTTAAACTGTAGTAAGTTGTCCTTTTATTCCAGTGGGAATAGGTTAGTTTGGTATAGGGGCAGGGTGGCTCTCTGCTTCGATAGTTTTGTTAGATAGTGAGTATTCCCTCTTGGTGTTTGAAATTCAAAGTTTTTGGTATTGTACAAACACACACACACACACAAAACAGAGAAATTGAAGCTGTGTTGTTTTTAGACTGAGAAGATAAAATACATGATTAACAGTAAATTAGTGTTTATCAATCACTGAATTTTAGAAGCTTTTAGTAATTGAGGTTGCAGTTAGTTCCTCAAATGTTCTGCATTTTTTAAAATGTTTTTAATCTGGCAGCATCACGTAGGAAGAGTAAGCTACTGAGTTTGCAGTCAGCTTTGCTCATGCTCCCAGTGTGTGTATGGCTCATTCTCTTCCTTCCTGGTTTTGCTCTTTTTCCTCTTCTGCTTCTTACTGCCATCCCTCTAAGGGTTCATTCATGCAGTCTTTTGCAGACAGATGAGAAAATGCTTTGTTTGTGCTACAGACCAGCTTAAAACAAATACTGGGAAGCTATAGGTAGCAAGCAGTAAGTACTATTACACTTGAAGCTGGTTTGGAGCACCAAGGGCTTCCAGTGTCCCCATACTCATCTGCAGGCAGATCTGTTGCCAACTGTGTATTTTGCAGTGCTGCATGCATGTTCCGTTGTGTTTTGTTTGTTTTCCTTTATTGTTATTCTGCAGAGATCCCCTGCAAACCTCTGAGCTGATCAGAGTGGCTAGTGGGGTGCTGAAAGACTATAAACAGGGAAGGAGGTGCCCACCCAGCTTCTGCTGGATGACGGGACTGCTGAATATGCTGAGCGGTATAACAAGAGAAGCTACTGCCTTCTTAGCCTTCCAGGTGAATCTGCACCTTCTGTGTACTTACATCTTCTGTGCACTTACATCTTCAACACTTCTTTCTGTATTATCAGTGTCAGTACAGGATTCTCTAACGCTGTGCTTTCCCTAATCTCAGTGCCAATCCCCCGCTTCTAAGAAGAAGCTATGAGGAATAGTGGCTGCCTTCAAAATGTGTTTGGCTCCATGCTTTTACTTGACTTTTAACCACTCCCAGCTTAACAACATTGAATTCTGTTCTGCCTTTACTATTTCAAGCCATGACAGCCTTATCTTCCCCTTACGTCCCTCACAATCAATTCCCAGCTTTAATTCTAGTGTCTTTATATTCCTTCTTCCTAACATTTGCTTTTCTTCCCCTCAATGTGAACAAGCTATTCATTCAAGATAAATACATACAGATCAGCTGTTCAGCTTCTCCCTATAGTGAAATATTAATCTGGGCTACTGAACTTGTTCTATTTTATATGGAAAATAAGTTGTTTAGTGTACTCAAGAACCAGAATCAATGGTGGTGATACCACTTAATGAAAACTACAGCACTTTTTGCAAAGCTTGCAAGGCAGTTTTATGCTTTCTCTGATGTTCCTTGTGCAGCCTGATTATTGCAAATGCTACTTACTCCCCAGTGTGTCTCTGCAGCATTGGTAATTAGCGCACAATACAATTTGTAGGAGGCATGAGGAAAAGCACTGAAGCGCATTGATTAATATTGCCACTTAGTTTAACAGCAAGACAAGCTACCATGTACCAAGGCCTAAATTACTTGGGGTGGGGGGTCATGGGCTATATGCAGAATAAAGTGGTTTTAAAAATAAAGAAGTTGCTATGCCCATTGATCTGACAGTGTTCAAAATGTCTTCCCCAAAGTATTCTACTGACAAATTTAGCATATTGACTAAAAAAATGCATTGCAGCTTTATTAAACAAGTAAAAACCTCTAACCTTAATGCCCTTGGGCAGAGCGCTTCCAATTCTGAGTGGAGGAGGCTGCCATCATCTTCTCTCTTACAAAGCCACTAGGGAAAAAAACAGACCCTCTGTGTTTCACCTAACGTTTGCAGGAATGCCACGTACAGGCTTGCTGTGATGCTGCTTAGTCTTACCCATGTGCTTGAGGGAATTGAATCTGGATGAAAAGGTGTGCTGCAAATGTAAGTTGCTTGAAGAAGCAGCATTAGCATTAATAAATGCCAACACAGGTCTAGTCCCATTCTAAATTCTTTTTTTTCCAGCTGCTCTAACTTATGGTTGAAGGCATAAAAATCCATATCTTGACATGGCCTAAGGATTTAGCCTGAAGTTCAGCTGCTAATGCAGATGTTTACCTCATCATGCAGACATGTTTACTTCATTCTGTTTTTAAAAAAAAAAAAAAAAAAAATTAAAAAAAATCTGTCTGCTTACTTGACCTGTCTAGAGAGCTTTGCTGCTTCTTGGGAGCTCATATTCAGGAAGTTATAAAGAGGCTGCTGAGGCTCATCTGACCCTCTGTTAGCCCCTGCTGCTCTTCCACATAGGCACCAATGATACTGTTGGGGTGACCTGGGAAGTATTACATGTGACTATGTGGCTCTGGGGGTGGTGGTCAAGGGTGTGGGGACCCCGGTGGTGTTATCCTTGATCCTGCCAGTAAGAGGGAAGAGCATGGAGGAGGACTGGGTGAAGTAGAGGAGAGGCATTGTTCAGACAACTGGAAGAAGCCTCATGTTCACAGGTCCTGGTCCTCATGGGGGACTACAACAACACTGATAATCTGCTGGAAGGACAACAGCAGCGCACAAGTGGTCTAGGAGATTTCTGGAGCCTACTGATGACAACTTCCTGACACAAATGATTGAGGTGCCAACAAGGAGAGGTGCTCTGCTGGACCTGATACTTACAAACAAGTCAAATGTCAAAGTTGGGGGGCAGCCTTGGCTGCAGTTACCATGAGGTGGTGGAGTTTAGGATCCTGAGAGGAGGAAGCAGGACAAAAAGCAGGACCTCAGCTGTGGACTTTAGGAGAATAAACTTTGACCTCCTCAGAGATCTGCTTGGAAGAATCCCATAGGATACAGTACTGGAAAGAAGAGGGATCCAAGAGAGCTGGTTGATATTCAAGGATTACCTCATCCAAGCTTAAAAATGGTCTATCCTGACAAGCAGAAAATAAAGTATGTATCAAGCAGGATGTTGTTTTCCTTGAATTTGAGTAAGGCTTTGGACTCTGTGTCCTATAACATCCTAATAGAGAAGCAAAGTATGGGTTAAATAAGTAAACAGTGAGGTTGATTGAAAACTGGCTGAATGTCTGCGCCCAGATGGTGATTGATCAGTCCAGTCCAGTAGGACACAAAGTCCAGTAGGAGGCAAGTCACTAGTGGTGTACTCCCAGAGTCAAAATGGATCCAATCCTGTTCATGGTCTTCATTAATGATCTGGATGAGGGAGCAGAGTATACCCTCAGCAAGTTTGATGATGATACAAAACTGTGAGGAGTAGCTGATACACCAGAGGGTTATGCTGCTATTCAGAGGGACCTCGACAGGCTGGAGAACAGGGCAGAGAGGAACCTCATGAAGTTCAGCAAGGGGAAATGTGAAGCCCTGCACCTGGCCAGGAATAATCTCATGTAACTGTACATGCTGGGCACCAACTGGCTAGAAAGCAGCTCTACAGAAAGGGATCAGGATCCTGGTGGACAGCAAGTTAAGCATAAGCCAGCAATGTGCCCTCATGGCAAGGATGGCCGACAGCATCCCAGGCTGCATTAGGAAAAGCATTGCCAGCAGATCGAGGAAGGTGATCTGTTCTCTCTGCTCAGCACTGATGAGGTCACATCTAGAGTGTCAAGTCCAGTTCTGAGCTCCCTAGTACAAGAAAGAGATGGACTTACTGGAGCAAGTTCAGCAGAGAGCCACAAAGGGACTGGAGCATCTTATGTATGAGGAAAGGCTGAGAGCTGAGACTGAGCCTCAAGAAGGGAAGGCTTGGGGGAGTGGATCTTATCAATATGAATGATACCTAATGGAAGGGAATGAAGAAGAAGAAGCTAGACTCTTTTTGGTAGTACCCGTTGACAGGACAAGAGTCAACAAGCACAGATTAAAACACATGAAATTCCATCTGAATTCAAGGCAACAATTTTTTACTATGAGGGTGATCTAACACTGGCACAGGCTGCCTAGAGCGGTTGTCAAGTCTCTGCTTGTGGAGCTATTCAAAAGCCCTTTGGATGT
Organism: Buteo buteo; assembly: GCF_964188355.1. Taxonomy (NCBI): domain Eukaryota; kingdom Metazoa; phylum Chordata; class Aves; order Accipitriformes; family Accipitridae; genus Buteo; species Buteo buteo. The sequence continues at coordinate 27,888,065 of NC_134176.1, read as the reverse complement.
GGTCCTGGGCAACCTGCTGTAGGTGACCCTGCTTGAGCAGGGATGATCTCCAGTGGTCCCTTCCAATTGCAATGGCTCTGTGAACTCTTTTTAAGTAATGGCACTAAAAGCAGCAAATTCAAAAAATGGTAACTGTGAAAAGAAGAAAAACTTATTAAGTTGATTACTTTCATGCTAAAGGGATGGAATCCCTTTTTTGATTTGTCCCAGTGTAACTTTGGTAGCTAATGTCATGTAATCTTCTTAGCATTCTGGAGTGAGAAGGTTTTTCTTCTCCAACTTTCATATAGTGTGGATCAAAGGAGAGTGCAGTAATGCCAAACAAAGAAAAAAAGTTCATGGCAATAGTTACTGGTTATTGCAACAGATGCGTTGTGCTTGAATTCTTCTACAGAATGCAACAGACTTCACCTGAGGCAGTTCAAATATATATGGCTTATAGAAAATGTTGATGCCCTCAAGAAGAAGGGAAAGAAAAGTTGTGGCAAGTGAAATGTTGCACTTCCCCTTCAGTGTGTGAAAGCGTAATTTGCAACTATATATATATATTTTATATATATATATATATATCAATGCATCTGAAATGGGAGAAGGGGACAGGATGATGTTTGATGGGCAGTTCCTTATAATATAAATCAAATGGGAAATATATCTCAACCAAGTATATGCCTCCCTATAAAAAGCTTTGCAAGTATTGAAATTCAGAGTAGGTTAGTTTTCAGATAGTACTAACTGAAGAGGATTCCAAATTTTGCCCTTATGTGTTGCCACTCCCAAGTTGGGGCAGGTTCTTAGAGTATAAATAGTGAATTTTTTAATGCCTGTTTCTTTAGAGATCCTCGCTATATACTGTAAGGTGGAGCAAAAGGTTGAATCCAGTTTTAAAAAGCAGCAGCACTTAAAAGGAAATCTCTGCTGAAAACCCTGCAGGATTTTGAGCTGGTGAACAACAGCGTACATTTGCTCAAAGAATCCAGGTAGCTGTAGGCTGTGTTCAATTTCTGCATTAGCTGTGAAGTGATCTGAGGAACACATTTCAATCACAGTACTGAAAGTAGTGTTTGGTTATACTTGTTAATGAATGTTTTATCAAGTTCTGGTCCCCACATGTTTATTATTGCTCAGAAACAAAGATTCTGATGTGCTGTTGACTGTTGTTCCTCTAGTACAGAAATCAATGGTTCTAGTTTAGAGGAATAGTGAAAGTCGATTCAGGTGGATTTTGGGCTGAAGTAGATAAGGAGAATAGAGGTGATCAGTGGGTACAATAACTTTTTCCTCAAGGTAGTAACACATAGCTTTGAATGGGAACTTGTTAAACTGACTATAGCCAATCGACAAGTAATCTCTCTGTGCCCTTGGGATGTTTCCTGTGCCATTGGCTGTGTCTTTCCTTCTTCAAGGAAAGAGTAATCTATTGCAACAGATTTTAGAGACAGTCTTCAGTATTTTTGACTTGGAATCTGTGGGTTTGTGTCTTACATGCAGCATGACACCTTGATACTGATTGATGTGTATTTTCAGGCTATTTGTAGATGATTGCAATTGTATAGACAGTTTCTTGTTATTTTTTAGGAGGAAGTAACAAGTTGGATCAAAGAACGTATACCGTACAATTTATCCAAAATGTTTGGAAATGCTAACTTTATTGAAGGAGCAAAAGCTCCAGTGTTTGTTCACTACTAATCTAAATGAAAGAATGAAGAATATATGCACTTCTTTCCCTTTGCATCTTTTTTTTAGGCTTCTTCCTCCTCATTTTTTTAATGTAGTTCTATAATTAAAACTTATTTGTCTTACTTTATGAAAGAACATTCATGGTATGTAGATCTTTCTTTCTTTTAAATACCTTGATATGAGAAATATGTCTTAAAAATATCTAGTGGCCAAGCTTAAGAGAACTAACTATCACAATCAACATTTTAATCAGATAATTTTTCCCTTTGACACAATTTGTGCTTTGCATTCTTCAAGTTCTTTATTTGTATGAGCCTGTACCTTACACTCTCCAGGAGTGAATAATGGGGCCTTAAATTTGTTGTTGCTCATTACAGCTTGCTGATACTCCTTTTGTAGCCAAAATGGATTTGAAAAAGACTTCTATATAAGTAAGAGCCTAGTTCACAACCTGCAAATTTCCCTGTCTACAGCAGAAATTCATCATGTCTTGCTAGGGTAGAGCTGATTTTTACAAAAGATAGGTAGATAATTTCCTAGGGTCAGCATTATTTTAGGCAGTCATTTAAGGGGAAGAGGGATTAGGAAATGATGATTAATTTTTCAGGTTTCCATGAGAAAAATCCAGTAAATAGGTCCTAATACCTACATCCATGCTCTAGATAACATAGGTCTCGGTCGTTAGTGAGATGAGGAGTCTGAAACTAGAGTCCTTTCTCCTTTCTGCTACAAATAAGAATATAGCAAACCATTTTCGAATGAGAAATCTCAAGTTTGTGCTTCTTTCTCCAAATGAAAAAATGTGTTTGCTTCTATTTCCAATTAGAAACACGCATCCTGGAACTGAAGAAAGAAGACTTTTGTGTTGAGTTTCAGCTTCATCAGAATTCTCAAAAAAACCCAGAATTTTTCATCCCGGCAGAAGCTGAAGCATGGAAACTTTCAGATTTGCCAGTAACCGGTCAAAGAGGAGCAGCCCCAAATGATTGTAATTCCAGTCCTGAAGAATCAAGGTAAAAACAAATATCCCTATATATAGTTTTTCTAGATTCAAATTATAGACATTATGCATATGGATTTTTGCATAAAGATAGGGAAGTTTAATTCCCAACTGCAAATCAGTAAGTCAGCTTTTTACTTAGACTCACCATATCTTTCCTTGTGGAATGCAGCACTTCACCACTTTATTCTCTGCCACTGATAGAAAATATGATCATGGCAATGGCTTATGTGACACACTGCAGGGATTTCAATGATTTTGATCTCTCCAGATAATTTTAAAAATGCATACTGAACAAAATTAGAAAAAATGATCTAAAAGTCTAGTAGTATCTGTGGCTTTACACAACAGGCACAGCGTACCCTAAGTATGATGAGTGAGTAGGAAGCAGGAATAAAACAGGGTGGAAGTGAGTAGGAAGCAGGAATAAAACAGGGTGAAGTCCAGATGAAGCTGGAAGAGTGAAGATGAGGAGCTGTAATACCTTGTAGGCAGTCTGTGACAGGAATCTGGACAAGGGCAAATATGGTTGAAAAGTGTAATACAAACTCTGAAGATTTTATTCTCTTGTTAACTTTGGTCATTTATTGTCATTAATTTCCATACTGAGCTATGGCCCTCTACTGCAGTCTTAAGAAACATATACACTCATGCTATATGTGACATAATATATGAAGGTATACCTCACTGACTAGGGAACATCCTACCAGTTCTGAGTGACTTAGGCATTCTGAAGCCCAAGTCTTAGCTGAGAGTGATAGAGTTGCTTTTGAAAATGGCATCAAGGCTGGAGATCCCTAAGACATACTTTTGAAAAATATACTCTAATTCTTCAACTGTCTGGCAGATTCTACACCTGGTTTTGTTACCTTTAGTATGATCTAGTGGTGACCCATTAGGCCCAAACCAGTCCATAGTACTGTTCCATCTCTCTTGTTGCTTTTTTTTGCATTAGGGCTTGAGATATGCTGTTAGGGCAATGCATCCTGTACTAAAAGCCAATATAATCCTGAGTGCTTAAGCACAGCTCAGCACAGAGTCAGCCAAAGATTGTTGCTCCTGCCTTTCACCAGTGCCACTCACACTGGCAATCAGGCTGGTCTTGAACACCGAGATTAACCTCCAACAGCAGTTAGCATGTTGAACCGTCTCATCTGCAGATATATTGCATGTAGGATCCTAAAGTTATAGGCCAAAAACTCGGTGTGGTAGATACTATATAAACTGCACAAAATCTGTACTTCCCCAAATAGATTGCAATTAGAATATGAGAAAATATCTTGATATAGAATGACCCAGGAAATATTGAGTCAGTGGTGATTTGCATTATAGATGATGGCCTTAGTGTACCATCATTGTGACTTGTCAAGTTTTCTTTTAGACATCAGGAAGAAAACATTTGAGGGATTGAAAGATGATGATGAGGTATATTCAAACTTGTTCATGGGAAGCACATCCTGAACATGGAAAATGCACAAAAAAAGCTCGAGGTTTGTAATGTCTAGGCAGTAGTATCCAGAGGCATCTATCACTTACAGTCTGAAACAATACTAAATGAAATTTGCTAGACAGAGCAAAGATGAAATAGGCTTTGAAGGATCTGGAAAGTGAAGACAAGCAGTTTAAGCGCTCTTCCCCCCCCATATATAGTGTAATGCACTAAGTAAGTACTTTTTTTTATGTGAATCTCCCTGCTGTCTATGTATGATGTGCTTTAGGTTGCACCATAGTTTGCCTGAAGAATATCTTAACTTCCTTCTTAAAGAACCATAGAGAAAATAAATCCAGTGGAAGCAGCTGAAGAAAGGGGTGGCTGAGTACAAACAACTGTCTACCTAAGAGAATGACTCTTTGGAGCAACAGAGAACTTTCCTTTTCTTTCTAGAATGTGAATTATACATAATGAAAGTAAGGTATACAGCAGAAATAGGAGTTCAGAAGGTATAGCTTTTCTGTCGCTACTTCTTATGACTCATTGGCTATGAAGCCTATAAACAGAAAACAGTTGAGGGAAGCAAATGTTAAAAATATTTGCTAATCCCCCTTCTAATCCATTTATCTACTGATTTTGCTGCCATCTTACAAGTTAGATGTGAGTTATCTGCGAGTATCAACAGATAGCGAAGGAGTTTTATAAAAGTCTTACCCTGAGACGGAATTTTTGTGGCCATTGAATCTTGTCTTATTTTTCCCTGCCTATGACTAAATAAGTTACTGTAAAACTCTGTGAATGGTATACAGTATAGAATTCCTGTTGTCAGTTATATTTAGAATAACAACATCATTTTACAGATTTCTTCAAGATGAAATCCTAGATCTTGTCTTCTGGATATCCTTATTTCACTTCATGTGGAATTGTCGATCCTACCAAAGAATTTGTTTTTTTTTAACCTGAACATTAATTTGATCCCCAGATGTTTCATTACTTTGCCACTCCGTCTTAAGCACATGTTTTCAGTATTTGCTTCCCTTAAGCATTTTCTGTTTATAGGCTTCATAGCCAATTTATATTCATCTGTTTTATGCCTTAGTACTGTAGTATATTTATTTACTTTGCCAGACTTACAGGCTTTTTTCAGAATTACAGAATTAAGAAGTGATAGAAGGACATTGCTTTTACTGGCTATTTAATACATTTGCGATGGTTAACAAGTTTTGATAATTTATTTCTGTGTATTTTGTTTTGGGAGGGGAGAGGAACTGGTTTTGCATTATTTTTCTTTCTTTTTTTTTTTTCCTCTCCTAAACACAGGAAAGAAAGAAAGGCTAATAGGATACTCCCTGAATTTGTATCCTCATGGAAGGATGCTTCAGATTTAGGTGGAAAAACAGAAACTGCATTCCTTTTAAAAGAATTGGACACTCTGAGGGCCAAAAATAAAAAGGTACAATTGAGATATTCAGATCACAGTATTTGCTCTTTTATGGTTGTCTTACAAAACATACATTTTAAACTGTTCCTAATTTAGTTTTGTTATTTATTTTAGTGCACCAATCAATAGCTTTCTTGTCATTTTGAATTCTTAGTATCTGTTTAACAACTGCTTCTCTGGAATTAAAAAAATCTTTCATCCTACCCTTTGACCTTTTTAATCAGTGACATAGGTTCTTGCACCATGGCTGAAAACCAAGGAGGACCAAAACCAAGGCCAGGATTTCATGAATAGAATCTGGAGGTCATGCTTCTGTACATGTGGTCCAGATAATGAATATGCCCTGATACCTCCTCTTTGTTGAGGGGAAAAAAATTCCATCCTACTTGCACATTGCATTGCTTCTAGCATTAGTAGCAGTTGCATGCACCTAAACAACAGAAAAGTCTATAGTCTTTCCACGAAGTGTCATTGAATATTCAACGGCAGGCTCAGATGAGCTTGTCCAAGAACAGATTTAGTGAATTCCCAGTTAAAAGAAAGGCCTCAGCATGCGAAAGAATACCAGTTTTCCATCTGGCGATGCACATGAAAAATTACGTATTTACACCACAATATCTTCAGGTTGTGATGTCAGTACTCTTGGTAGAAAATAGGCTATTTATGCAGACGCTACTTGCATTATATTCCATGTAATTCTGAACTTAGTGAGAAGGACCACAGCTGGTGATATCTGAAGAAGAGAATCCCAAGTGAAAATAATGGTACACACATTGCTGCTTGTCTTGCAGAGTAAGATAGGGCAGATGATAAAAAAGATATTTTTAACATTTGTCCTTTAAATAAATAAATATAATTAATTGAGCTTCTGTTGTATTGCTTAGTGTTTGTATTTTGGGCATAAGGAACTATTATTTAAAATTTTGTTGTGGTTAAAAGAGCTAGTTGACTGTTTCAGCCAGATAAGAATCTTACTGTCCATTTGTTCAATTCAGCTTCAAGATAAGCTGTCTGAAAAGGACAAGGAGCTGAAGACAATAAAACTGGACTTAGAGCTGCAAGAGAGAGCTACAGAAGCTAAGATTGCAGAAAAGATTGCAGGTACAGTAGGCAAGCGTTTAACAGATGGCTGTATGGCTCATACAGTACCCGCGGTTGCTATATGACGTGGCCTAGTGAATGTTAGCTTTATTTGCTAAAGGAGGGAAGATTTGACTTTTTTTTATGTGTTTAGAGTTGCTTAGAAAATAGGTGGCTTTAACATCCTGGTACTGGTATTAGCAGGAGCTTTACCTGTATTCATACTGATTTGGGCATTAAATGCATTGTTAACACCATGTCAATCCAATCACAAAAAGGTTGTTTGTTTTGTTGGAAGGTCCTGAACAAACAAGGGGAAATAATGATTACCAGTGCCTCTACCTTTCAACCAGCAGTTCAAATACCACTTATTGTTTTAGCTTGTTCAGAGCAATACTACCCCCTCCCCGTGTATGGTGATAGTTGCACATTCACCTCAACTAGAGACATGCACTTTTCTTGAAAAATCTGTTCTTTTGGTAGTTATAATAAATTTTTGTCTGATGATGGTATGTCTCCAGTGAAGGAAGTTTATAGAAATTCCCAAAATGAAAGGTTTTTTAGTTTATAGTTGAAAGTAAATGCATGCTTATATTGGTTGTTACTTGTTCTTTGGGCAGACACAGAAGAGTGGAGACAGTTTGTATTCTACAATTTTGGAAATTTCTAAAGTAATGAAACTGAGTACTTTTATTATTGAAAAGTAACTGTGTGTAAAGTGTACCAAATGGATGAAAAATACTCTGAGGATTTCTAAGGAATCAATGGGAGCGCTTTTATAAATTGATCATATCATTTTTTTATAAAAAAAGTGTAAGCTAGGTAAAATTGTGTCCTCATAGACCACACACACTTCATATAGTATTAATAATACTAATGCCTGTCCCCAAAATGTTGGTAATGAAGGGAGGAGTAACTGTCTTCAGGAAAATGGAGCAGAAAATCAACTCTCCAGCTGAAAAAACAGATGGCTGACTTTCCACTTAATGTCAAACTCCTGAGAATACAGTATTCTGTGTATATTATAGATGGAAGAGGGAATTCCTAGATGTTCTGTGGTGGAGGAAGGGCAAGGCAAATCTAATCTACATATTAGGAAACAAATTGAAATATAGGCATAATTTTATTCTTATTTCATTTTGCATAAACTGCTTGCTTTATTTTCAGAAGAAAAAAAATCCGCACTGTGTATCATAGTTATATCCAGCAGCCGAAGGCTAATGCAAATTGTTTGGGTTGAATCCCAAGTCTTCTGTTTGTTCCTGGATATTTGCACAGTGTTTTACCTCTGTACCTATAATAGAGAAATATTCTCTTTGATATCGGTGTTCATTGCTCGTTAAAACCTGGAAAGAAGTGTGTGTCAAAAGGTGTGTCAAAAACATGTTTAGTTTCATTTTTATGGATACAGTTGAATTATTTGTTAGTATTGTTTTTTCCTACACTACTGTTTAAACTTTCTAACTATGTCCTATGCATAATATTCTCTTCAAAATTGTATGGCGTGCATATGGATATAATAATTAACATAGTTATTCCACTTTAAAAGGAAGAATAAGCCAAATTTTGATGAAAGATACAATGTGTAATAAGGATGACCTTTAAAAAAAATACCCTTTTTTCTCCTTTTACAAGTTCAGGAAATATAAAATCCTTTAAATGCTGAGAGAGGGCAAGAGGATCCTTACTACTTAAGCTGTTTGCCAAAAGGAAGCATCATTAATATTTCATGGGTTTTTTGCTTCCTGTCTTACAGTTCTAAGAATGTTACCAAGTTTGGATAAATGTTTTGAAATCTGGAATGTTGTCAACCAGACTGAATTTGTGGAGGTCTATGTGTCTGTCTCTCATAAAAGCCTTGGGGCAAGTTCTAATGGACAAGCAGAACCTAATAAAGAAGACTCAGTGTGTTTAAGAAAAACTTTTTCCCCTTGTGTTAAGTCCTTTGAGGAAAGGAGAACACATGCTGCTGTGATTTCATGTTGCTAGTTAATGTTTAATTACTGCAGTGTATAACACATGGTAGAGTGAAGCTTGTAAATATGGGTGTTTGCATTTTTATTATTACTTAGTACTGACTTTATGATAAGAAAATGACTCCATGTCGTGGTTTAACCCCAGCCAGCAACTAAGCACCACGCAGCCGCTCACTCACTCCCCCCCATCCAGTGGGATGGGGGAGAAAATCGGGAAAAGAAGTAAAACTCGTGGGTTGAGATAAGAACGGTTTAATAGAACAGAAAAGAAGAAACTAATAATGATAATGATAACACTAATAAAATGACAACAGTAGTAATAAAAGGATTGGAATGTACAAATGATGCGCAGGGCAATTGCTCACCACCCGCCGACCGACACCCGGCCAGACCCCGAGCAGCGATTCCCCCGCCCCCACTTCCCAGTTCCTAAACTAGATGGGACGTCACATGGTATGGAATACACTGTTGGCCAGTTTGGGTCAGGTGCCCTGGCTGGGCATGAGAAGCTGAAAAATCCTTGACTATAGTCTAAACACTACTAAGCAACAACTGAAAACATCAGTGTTATCAACATTCTTCACATACTGAACTCAAAACATAGCACTGTACCAGCTACTAGGAAGACAGTTAACTCTATCCCAGCTGAAACCAGGACACTCCACAAAATTATATTGTAAAAAACATCAGAAAGGTACACCATAAAAATGTTATCTCCTTTGAGGAATATTACAATTCTATTTTAAAATTTAACCCTCTAATTGATGGGTTTTACCTAAACAAATCCCATGGAAAGAACAGAAAAGCTGAAGACAAAGGCCATTTTAAAATGAAGCTACAACAGTCTTCAGAAACAAATAACCCAATGCTTGTTGCTTTATGATTTTTACTTTGTTCAGACAAAGAAGTGAAGAGAAAAAGTGTATATTTGTGAAATGCTTCATAAGAGAATAAGAAAAAGTAGGGTTAAGACAGAAGATATACATGATGGAAGAGAATGTTTAAAATTGTGTGCAGTAAATAACCTATTTTCAGAAGGTGTTTATTTTAAAATTTTAGTAGCCTGGAAAATGGATTTTTAGAACTTCCTTGGGTTCCTTTCTCTATGCAGGTAGCTATGGCTCAGGAATTCACAGTTTTGGTTGCAAGCTTTTAAGCATTAGAGACTATTGTTTCTGGTTGTCATAGTTGCCACAGGTTCCTGCTGCTGCTTCATTATTCTTCTGTTGTATTTCCTCTCATTATAAGCCAATGTGAGAAGGTACCATTAGTTTCAGTCCTCATCATGTAGAGGAGAGCAAAGATGGAGGCAACATTGGGAAAATCAAGGGAAGAATACATCATAAAAGAACAGAGACTAGGATAATATAAGGAAAAAAGGGAACACCATATGTGAACTAGGTATGAAGAACAGACAAATTTTGAGATGTGGGACTGCAGAACTTTCATATGTTGAACAGAAAAGGGAATGGGTGCACTCTGTGGGAGGGGAAAGGGGGAAGGAGCACACATCTTCTGAGGACAGACTGGAAGATGAGGATGGAGGCATTGCAAAGGAGTAAGTCTTCAAAAGAACTAGCAGAGAGAACAGATCTCACTTTGGATGGGCATAATAAGTGACTTCATTTTTTTCTAATAGAAGAATTATACAGGGGATGTATAGGAACTTTTAGAGGAAAGAGCTGGTTGAGTATAAGTGAGAATTGTAGAGCATAGTGGTAGATTTTCTAGACTGGAAAAAATACTAAAGCCCTGGTCTTCTCAACAGTAAACCCCACCATTACTGCAACAAGATATACCATAGTTGGCATCACAGCCTTGGCTCTTGGAATATTTTACTTGGTATCACAGTGCTATATATTGAGACTAAGAATAATTCTGAAGGAAAATATAATAAAAAATATTTCTCCTTAAATCTTGCTGTAGCAAGGTGAACGAAAATATAATAAAAAATATTTCTCCTTAAATCTTGCTGTAGCAAGGGCTATTCTGTGGGGGGAGGGAGGCTGCAAATATCTAATAGTAATGTTACCAAATTTTAATACTTCTTGAAATCAGAGTCAACTCAGCAGGAAGTGGATTGAGTCCAGACCGGCTAGATCTGGTAGGTGTTACACACCACCTTCAGTGCCTGAAAACTGTATTAGCATTCTGCAGATGCTCTCTGAAAGACCAAAGTGGTGATAGGAAATATAGTGTGGAAAAAGGGGAAAGCAGTACTTCTAATACTGTTGTATATGTTATACAGCTTTCAGTCTCTGCGAAACGATGGCAGTATACCTATAATGAAGTCCCCTTTTTCAGGTCTGTTTTTACAAAAATGTTGAGAATTAACATTTGTGGTATTACGGAATTCTTGAATACGGTATGGAAATGTTCATGAACATTATTTGAATTTTTCTAAATTAACTTGAAAAAAAATTACTGAATGCATATGCAGTAGTTAATAATAAAATATTCAAGTGGCTATTAGCTTAGAGTTAGTTTGATTTAATATCCCATAAAGTAAGAGGAAATAAGTAATCTTACCAGTAATAAACTTTGGGTGGCAATAACTTCCAGCACAGAAGAAAAATATTTTCCATTTCTTCAAAGCTCATTTTCGAGTGCCTTTTTAGATGTTATTTTTTTTCTTGCATGTCATCCATTAAAGATTAGCTGTGGAAGGTTGGAGCATGGAGAGATTATGAATGACAGAACAACTCCTGCAGAATAATAATCAGTTTTTGGTATTTAATGCTGTTTGACTTTTGCAGACACATTTCTTATTAACCTTTGGTACAAACAGAAATCCAGGTTCCTGATATCTCATGGAGAAGATGAATTCAAGATCCTCTTCCAATTAAACTGAAATAAGGCCAATATTGGGCTTTAGCCAAAAGAACTCAATAGTTCCCAACCCTGGTGTTTATAAACCTAAATATGAATGATATTTTACAGTTTAAGTAGGTAATGCATATACTTCCCTAACTCAGTTTTCTGTGCATAATTCATTTGTATATATAGTCTCTATAGTTCTTAGGGGGTTTGTCCTATTAATGCTTCATTATGCAAAACTATTTCCTGAATATTTTTTCAAAATATTTCCTGGTAAATAACAGAATTTTGAAAATAACTGTAGGATTTGAATCCTCTTTAGGGGAGCTAGACAAACCATCTAAAGGACAGAAAAAAAACCCCAAGGTGGTGGTCTTGTGACTGAGAACATCTTGGCTTAATTTTTAACAGCTTAATTTGAAACAATGTAATTTTACTTTCAGATTGTTGGAATTGTTAATTGTCAAAAAGTTGCATGCAGCTCTTTGAAGTACAATGTACGATGAGCTGGCATAGGTTAAAATGTAAATTCCTAACCTATATATGGGTGGAGCTTTTATGTGAAAAGCAAGCCAGTATCTTCTGCATATTGTTATGATTAATCTGGCCCTTCTCTCTTCCCCACTACAGTGCTAGATGAACATAAAGAATTGGGGTTTATTCAGGAATAAAAAAGTCTGCAAATAATCTACTTTTTGGGGTATTACAAAACCTTTTATTTAACCTGTCAAACTATAACTCACAAACTTTAATGCAACATTTATATTTTTCCCCCTAAAGTAAATATTCAGGCATCAGTAATTATTCACTGAAAAAAAGTTTAACAGCATTATGGTTTGAATTTTTAAGTCAGCTGTGTTTAGTGTATTAGAAGCAGAGGCTTAAGTATTGTACAGGGATTGGCTTTCACAAGAACTGCCTTGGGGTCTGTGTATAATACTCTCTCCTATTCTCTCCCACTTTATTTTTTTTTTTAATTGAATTGGGATCTGAGTACACAAAGAAAACCCTATGCAGAGCTGCCACTAAGCAACTTTAGCCTTTTATTAAGAACACTCTGTTTATAGCATTGGAAGTGTAGGAGCAGATGAATGCTATGTACTAAATACATACAACAAACACAAAGCAATAAAGAAGTCACTGTGTTCTATCAGTGTTTGTTCAGATTGCTTTATCTATAAAGTCACATTTGGGTGTAAATGACTTGTAGTCTGTAATTCCTGGTATAGACCAGTGAAAACTCCTAAGTAGTTTTCCTATGATCTTCTTATCACTATTTTGCTTTTATTTTTCAGTTATACATCGTAACTGAAAGAAAATGAATGGTAGCTTTCAAAAAAAAAGCTAGGAACTTAAGTTGTCTGTTTCGTAATAGAATATTTCAGCACTATTTTTAAGTCAACAGTAAGCCCTGGAGCTCATGGTAGTTTGCCATTAACCTGGATGAGAACTGTGTAAGGGCCTTAGGCTTTGAAATTTTCTAGGGATTATCCGCATTTTGTAACATGTATGTGCAGAGACCAATTAATGACACATTTTAAAGGCTTTCATAGCAATGCAGTAAATCTTTTTTTGTTTGTTTGTTTATTGGGCTATGATAAGATTGATTTCTTATTTAAGAATTATGAACACAGTTATTAAACCTAGTAGAAAGAAGTCTCAGAGGATTTTGATTTCTAAAATGACTAGATAACAAATACATACATGTTTGTATTTCTCTAAGGAGAACAAGCATGTATCCATATGGTTAAATAAAAATTTAATCATAGTGGCCCATCTGGAAATGGCAAGGATAGTTTCCAAGTCCTCCTGTGATTAGACAGAGACCCAGCAATGGTGGACTGGAATGAGAGAACTGATGAAAGTGAAAATCCAGTGCGCTTCCCTAATTCCTCACATTCGTGTAGCTGCTACTCAGAAATCCAAACTGAAGACACAACAAAAATCCCTAAAAAGCTTCGGTTAAACCTCTATGTAGGATAAATTTCAGCTGACAGTTTTTTCACGGAAGCAACTGAGCAGGATAAACAAGAAGCTCATTGCGGGAATCTTGACTTCTAAGTATGACTTGGCCAAGCAAGTTCTTTCATGTTTCTACTTTTCCTTCAGAATAATATACATCTCCAAAAGGCATAAAACAGAAAATATTCTTTACTTCATTTTTCTCATGAGTTCAACATTCACTCCTATGTTAGAGCTGTATACCTGTATGAAACAGAAGTTGAGTCATGCATCAAAAAAATTTTTTGAGTCAATTATTATTATTTCAGTCAATTCTTGAATATTTAAGATGCTCAGAGCCTTTTCTGTAAAAACCTATCACGTCATTTGTATTTCTTTTTGCTGTAATGGTGCGAGTAACAAGCAAAATTACTTTGAATGTACCAGAATCAATGCCAAAGAAAATCCCAAGTCACTTATTGTTCAGCAACCACTGATCTTGAATACTAAATCTTAAACTGCAAAACCCTGACCTTCTGCAACAATACATTGTTATTAAGGGAAAAACTTTCTCACCATGTCTTTTCCTTGGAAGTAACTGATCAGTATAACTAGTGCTTGTTACAAAAACAATTAGCAAAATTTTAAATGTACTATTTCTTGAATCACTTTTTTTTCCACATAGTCCAAAGCCAAAAGCAGTATTTCATCACATCTTAATGTGAAACACCTTGCAAATTGTTATTATTTCTGTAAAACTGACTTAGCTTGAAAGCCAATTGTTAGAGTGTTATAATATTTACTGTATCTTCTGAGATAGTGTGGGTAGTGATCTCATCTTTTCCTTATAAGGTCTGGCCTGTATTCTGGATTTTACATTTTTTAATGAGTAACGTGAATTGATTTCTGCTACCATAGATGTTTTAAGTCCTAACAATTTCTTCTTTCTTGCCTCTCCTATTCAGTTATTTTATTTACACAGATGACCTCTAGGAAATCAGCAAACAGACTTTTTTCCTGGGAACCGTGCTTTCCTCCCTTCCCCCAAAGTTCTGTTGTTTGGAAAATCATGAATCACTGATTAAACTAGAATGATTTCCAACACACCTTCTTACTACTGCTGTATTTTAAAGGTAGTTTAAAAAGTGTAGAAGATAGGTTTGCCAAAAGAATCAGGTTCAACTAAGAAAATATGTACACTGCTTTGACTCAGTAAACTCATACTCGGTATGGTTCATCTTCTTCATATTTACTTTTGCCCATATTAGAAAACAATTAGCTTACTAAACAAATTTGAGTATTTGGGAAGAAAAAATCTACTTTGAGTCTCTCTCATTTGACTAAGAATTACATGATATTTGATAAGCTTGTTTAAAAATGGACATATCCAAATATTATTGTAAACACCCATTGATTTGTTTTACCTGCAATATAAGTATTTTACTTAGTTGGCTTACATAGTAGCTAATAATATTTGTTAATGTAATTTAACTGCTGTGAACCTTTACTGAACAAATATTGAAATTTATACAAGTCAAAGAAAGAGAATCTCTAATGACTTTTGTAAAAGCTTCCATTTAATAGTTAAGGAGAAAAGTTTATATGACATACCAGATGCAATTAACAGTAGATTTTACATTTAATAAAAAGAAAGAAGCATATGTATTTGCTTTATTCATTCCATCATAATTTGCATTAGAGCTGTGGGTGTTTAATGAGCAAATTCCAGCTAAAATGCTATATTGATTTTCTAAGTGAACTTTGTAATAGCTATCTACCTTACAAAAGCTCTCTGTTTACAATTGTTTTCTTTACTAAAAACTAAAAATGTTTTAGAATTGATGAGTTTAGCATAATGATTCTTTTAAAATAAAGAGCTCTTTTAGAGTATGCAGGGGTTTTAGTTACAAGGAGAAAGACGTTATTAAATTATTCCAAAGCAAATAAAGTTTGTGCAACTAAATAGTAATATCATATTTGTATATATTACAATGTTTGCAAGCATTGGAAAATAATCCTTTTTTCTTAATTTAGCACTATGGATTTAAATATTTTAACTCTTGAATGTCATATACATATGAATTAGTAAATGACACAATTCATTTTAGCTTAATGCTTGACTATTCATACTTCATTTTTGTGTGTCATTTTCTTGCTTGAAACACGAGTTCTATAAGAATTTGTGTTTCTTGTTGGTCAGGCCTCAAGATAAACAGGATGGGGGTTGGTTGGTGCGCCATTGGAAGATCTCCAAGAAAAACCTCGTGGTGTCGACCAGAGCAGTTGGTGACTAAGTAGCTGGATCACTTTTTTCATTGGAACAGGCATCAAGTCAGTGTGCCAGTATGGGGCTAGTATTTTGCTGGATATGCCATATCTTGAATCGGACTTAGGAGCCTGACTTGTTGCTCTAAATTAATTTTTGTCTGGCATTTTTAAGAAGCATAGGGGTGATAATCTGGATATTCTTTAGTCTTTTTAATATGGAGAATTTTTATGTCACTTTCTCTCATATACTTTTCATAGAACAGCTTATAATTTACATACTTTCCTAAATATGACACAAAATGTTTTGGTTTGCTGCTACGTTGCAACCCAAAGGTGTATGTATTTCAGTGGCTTATTTGAAGAATCCAATGATCCTTACGGTCCTGAACTTTTACTTGTGACTCATCCACAGCTCAATCTGAATGGTGAACGTTATTGTTAACAACGTCATACTTCAGACTACCTGCAATTGTGTAACTGTTAAAATATTCCATATAGTATTAAAAAAAGGAATTTGTAAAATATTAAATAGAGTCAGAAATGTATAGGCATTGGATAACAGAAATGTCTGAACTAAATTCAGCAGAAGCTTTGGCTGGTAAAGGGATCAGGTGAGTTAGCCTTCTGTAGACCATTAAAATGAGTTAGATGAGGACTCTTTTTCTGAATGTTTTCATACTGTTATATGTACATTACTTTGGTTTAAGGCCAAATAAGCAATAATCTGTTTTTTAAAAGCCTGTATAGTCATTATTACCACTGGTTATAGTTACACAGAGAGGGAATTAGATGTGTCAAAACACAGTCCCCCTAAGTGTACTTGTATGCTCAAGATCCATTGTAGCAGTCAGCAAATTGTCGTTTTCCACGCTGAGGTGGGAATGTTATAAGGTGACAGAAGAAGGGATGCACTCAAAGAGACTAGAAGGAAGTTAACTAATCTGGAAACTAATTAACCCCACAACAGTAATGAGTGCCAAATCTTTGGTTATTTTAGACAGCTTTCTACTCATTCCAGCAATTGTTTTCATTATGAAAATTACATAATGTTTCCACTTGTAGCTTCATGGAGAGGGTTCTCTGTGCAGTGTAGCTGGCATGATGCTAGATAAACTGGCATAATTTACTGGAAAAACTATGGTAAACAAATATATTAAGGTACAGATAGGTAATAATTACCATACAGAATTAAACTGCTTGTGTATTCCAGATCTGACCGGGACATAGCAGTTGCATTGTAGTTTACCCAGGCAGTCAATGCTGAGGCACTAGTTTCCCTGCCATCAAAGATCTCAGCAACCTAAGTGGAAGTCTGGTGAGCTGAAATGCACACCCCACCTCATACAATTTGTTCTTGTTCTTGCGGAGCCACCTACCTTTGCAGATATCAGACTTATCCTCTGCAAGTGCTGCAAACTTATTCCTGACTACCAATCTGTGCACATGCAGTTTTGCAGCTGCTTTGCTCATGCCTTAGTTTTTCCATTCCACATCAAGCAAAGCTTTCTTGTTGCTAACAGAGGAAATCAATCTTTAAGAAAAAAGATACTATTCTTGTGGAACAAGTAAATACTCAAAGAGAATTAAATTTTGTTTGTTTGTTTGTTAAATTTTGTGTACATTTCAAGATTTGTGCTTCTGATGCTGAATTTCTTCTTTTTTTTTTTTTTTTTTTTTTCTTTGTTGGGACGCAGCTTGGTACTCCTCTGGCCTGATGGCTAGGCTAGCAGCTCTACTGCAGATTTTTGTGAGAGGAGGGACTGCACTTCCAGACATAACGTTTAGCCTTTCCCTGTCTTCTTTCGTCCAGTCTGCTGTTATTGTGCAACCTTTTGCTAGACCTGAAAAAAATGCTTCCTTACTCCTCAATAACACTCTTCTCCCCAGCTTGAGGACAAGAGGATTGCCTTCCTACCTTGAACATCTTCCTAACTCATCTGTCTTGACTCTTCTTCTGTTCATCTTCTCACTTGTCTTACATCCCTGGTTATCTGAGCTGCTTGTGAACTGTACAGAAACGTACCACTTTTTGTATTTCAGTTGGTTGGGGAGTTTGGGGGTTTTTTTGGTACCGATAAAGTGTATTTTGTGCAAGCAATATGTCTGCTACCAAAATGTACTGCTATGTTCCTATAGTTCCATGCTGTGAAGAACCATAAGGTTCTGTGTTATATCACACTGTGAAGTTTTTGTACAGTAATGTACAAAGGTGAAGTAAGAGTAAACTGACATAAAGGCAACAGAGTCAATTGAAGACTGTTGGGATAAAAGCTTTAGGCTAATGTGAGGAAGAAGGAAGCCTTTCTTTGAGATCTTAATGACTTAAGCAGTGGTTCAGAGAGGAGCAGGAGTTCTGAAGGGGTTAAGGAAGCCCAGTAGCAAAGGCTTAATACAGAAGGTTCTTGAGAAATAAATGCCAAAGTTTGAAAGAGACTGTAGTATGGTGTTAGGAGACTGTGGCTAAACACCAGTTTGGCAGACTAGAAGGGGAGCATGGAGAATTCTGGAACCTACAGACCTCAGCTGAGTGTTTTGGAGGTGCCTGTGGCAATCGGAGAGGATATAGTCCTCTGTCTTGGAGTGACAGTGGTCTTAATATGGCATCCTGAAAGTCCCTAGACATTTTGACTGCTGGGTTTTATGATGACTGTGAGGAGAGATTTGTAGTATTGCAGAGGGAAATGATGAAAGTATGAATAAAGATTTTAGTGGAGGCAGGGTCGAGGTAAGGATTCTGGCAGTGTGCCAGAGATAGTGTTAGACATATTGACAGGGGAGAGGCAGGGAGAAAATGTAAGCTCAGGATGAGGAATGACTTGAAGGTGTTAGTTTGCTCCCAAGGATAGACAGTAAATCTTAGTTTATTGGCACCTAATGCTGCAAGGTCCATGTATGCCATAACAGATAATATACCAGTATATTACACAATAAAATAAAGGCTTGGCAGAGAAGGAGAGATGCCAGCTGTGCCACTCTTGTGATACCAGAGACAGACTATGAAAATATTAGAATTTTTAATATTTAATAGCAGTGTGCCAGCCTGATAGGAAGCAGTGTGATGGTAGAAGTAGTTTTAATGGATCATTACTTTTAACTCTATGTCCTAGAAGAAACCTACTTGTGTCTCATATGATTCTGAACTTTAAGAATTACTTTCCCATTAAACAAGTATTCAGAATGCAAAGCGAATCACTTCCTTTCCCTGTTTGATTATACAGGGGTGAATTTTAAAACACATAGCTTTATTTCATTCCTTAAAGTATTCATTTTAGCAATCAACAGCAATTTATTGTTGTGTTTGAAGAGTAATATCGACTTTATCCGGAGTAATCTGAGGTCAGTGGAGAAATGTTGATTTTAGGAGATACTGGCAAAGGCCCACGTAAGTGCATCTAATAGTGTCTTTCCCTGTCAGACTTGTTTGTTAAACACACTGGTTACTTTTGCAGCTCTGGTGGAAGAAGTTTATTCTGCTCAACGGGAACGTGACGAGGCTGTCATGGCAAGGCTTAGGTTAGCCAATGAAGAGAGAGATGAAGCATTTTTACGAGTCCAGCGTTTAGAAGAGTCTCTCAAAGAGTAAGTATACGTTCCCTGCCCTGTGCAAAAAGGTTGTTCTGTCAGTCTGTGACTGTCATAAACTGCTTGACAGTGGTTATATAGAACTTAGCACAAACTTCTCTATGATGTCATACCAGGCTAGTGTTAGTCTTACTTTGCTGTTGGTTAATTTGTTAGCCATCCTTTAAGACCGTATTTTCTCTGGAGACTGAGAGCAAGGTGAATAATTTTGATCACAAAAATTAAGAATATAATCAAAAGCTTTGGTATTGATTTATTCAGGGATAAATAAGAAGAATGCTGCATTTTATAGGGATCTTTTGACATGGAGTACCAGAATGTCAGTCAGAAGTTGCAATGTATAGGAAATCAATCAAGCCATTAAACCCACTAGACATTTCCTTCAGCAAAATTTCTACTAATGATGTGGGTGACGTAGTAAAAATACATGGTTTTTTTCTTATCTTTAGTGTAGGAGCAGTTTGTAAGGCAATAAGGGTATAATTAATACTTCATAGAATTTTATGTATGCCATGTTAACACAACAGAAATAGGCAATTTCATGTTAAACAAACCTGTTAAGTCAGGAGAGGAAGATCAAGAACAGTTTCTTTTCTCACTTTGGAATATAGGCAGATTTGAAGCTACAATTTGCCTTCTCCATCCAAGTTGTATTCATCTTGGTTACCGTCTATGGTAGTCCCCCAAAGTTTAGAGCAGCTGAGAAATTTCTCCTATTTTTCTGCCAAGAGAAATACAAAGCAAACAGAAGTTTTTCAAGGTAGGAGACTGAATAGGTACAGTTGTTAGTTAACTAAATGGCAGGTGATTACTTTTTAAATAATTGTTTCTACTAAGAACACTCTTTCCTCTTTATGGCAGAAAACCAGTCGTCTTCTTTTGGGTATTTTTGTAGGTAAGGCCAGAGAATGTTACCTAAATAAATTTCAATATTGTGCACATAGTTTGTGCACCATTACTCTGGAATTTACAAGTTGCTAGAGTTTGTCACAGCCTGTAAGTATGACTCAACAGCAAGACTAGGAGATTCCATTCCCACAAGAATTAGTGCACAATTTGTTAGAGTAAATATCTCTACAGAGCCTATTGTAGGTGTACGTGCATCTGAAATCTTGCTTTGAGCAACAGTCTCTGAGGAAATTACAAATTCCCATAAGAGGCATCAGAACTATGAGCCTTACTCTGGTCTTTCCAATTTGTTCTGTTACTCCTCTAATTTTATAATGTTCCAAGAATAAAGAAAACAAGAAAGCTTTGTATGGCCCCAAACATCAAATGAAACTGTGTATAAGCTGTCAGCGTAAACTCAAGATCTTTGGGGTTAAAGCGCTCGAGTCCTGCAGCAAATTAATTATTCTGCTCAACAGACCTAGTCAGTGACTTTTGGGTTTCTGGAAGAAATCACAGGTTATTAAGCGTGTGAGAGGCATATTGCTGCTTTTAGAATCATAGAATCGTAGAATCATTTAGGTTGGAAAAGACCTTCAAGATCATCGAGTCCAACCATCAACCATACCCACTAAACCATGTCCTGAAGTACCCTGTCCACTTGCTTTTTGAATATCCCCAGGGATGGTGACTCAACCACTTCCCTGGGCAGCCCATTCCAATGTTTGACAACCCTCTCAGTAAAAAAAATTTTCCTAATATCTAACCTAAATCTCCCTTGCCTCAACTTGAGGCCATTTCCTCTTGTCCTATCTCCAGCCACCTGACAGAATAGACCAACACCCACCTCACTACAGCCTCCTGTCAGGTAGTTGTAGAGAGCGATAAGGTCTGCCCTCAGCCTCCTCTTCTCTAGACTAAACAGCCCCAGTTCCCTCAGTTATTCCTCATAAGACTTGTGCTCCAGGCCCTTCACCAACTTGGTTGCCCTCCTCTGAACACACTCCAGCACCTCAATGTCTTTCCTGTAGTGAGGGGCCCAAAACCGAACACAGTGCTCGAGGTGCGGCCTCACCAGTGCTGAGTTCAGGGGAACAATCACCTCCCTGCTCCTGCTGGCCACACTATTTCTGATACAGGCCAGGATGCCGTTGGCCTTCTTGGCCACCTGGGCACACTGCTGGCTCACATTCAGCCGGCTGTCAACCAGCACCCCCAGGTCTTTCTCTGCTGGGCAGCTTTCCAGCCACCCTTCCCCAAGCCTGTAGCGCTGCATGCGGTTGCCGTGACTGAAGCGCAGGACCCGGCACTTGGCCTTATTGAACTTCATACAGTTGGCCACAGCCCATCGATCCAGCCTGTCCAGATCTCTCTGTAGAGCCTCCCCACCCTCAGGCAGATCAACCCTGCCTCTACAGTGGAATCCATAGACACACATGTGGCAGGTCTTGACACACATGAATCCTTCAGAACAACATCACTTGTTTTCCCTTCAACCCCTTCTGCCTGTTTCGCTCGTGTACTGGAAGACCAACTCAGTTCTAAGCCGAAGGATGAAAAGAGGGAAGAAACTCCATTTATTGGAGAACATGCCTGCTACCTTCCCCAAATGAATGTCATTGCAGAAGGCACTGGATACACTGGTAATGACAAAAAGGGTACTTGCTCCAAGGAGAGGGTCAGTAACTCCCTTGGCTGGTAGCTTGGAGCCGAGCTATTATACCTTGTTGCTATCATTTAGAGAATAGCAATTGTTGTTGCTGTCATCCACTTGGGTGCTCTTTCTGATCCTTTATAGAGAGGCCTCATACCCTGATGCCATTCACACTCTAAGAACTGGCATAGGAGGTTTCCTTGTGAACACCAACCAAACACAGGTAAAATTGCGATGGGCTAACCAGCTACTGTTGGTTCAATACCTGATATACGTCACTCTTTGCCTAAACCAGTGAGCCATTGCCTGTAGCTGGTGTCTTTTCCTGTATATTCTTCAAGGGTGCAGGTCAGGCTTCTGTGTGATATTTGCTGTCATGACAGCCAACACCAGGACAGAAGACTGGGGACAAAACCAATTTAATTCAAAAGAATTGTCCTTGCCAGGCTGCATGTGTACTCTAAGATCATAGTTCCAGTATTTTCCAGGGTCTCCCATTCTGCATTACAGAGACTGACTGTGGCAATGGCAGCTTGTTGGGAAGAATCATACCCAAGTCTTTCATGTCCTGGGTGCTGTGTGAGCTGTCACTGAGGGCATCCTGGACATGAACAAAATCCTTAGGCAGATCCCAAGCAGGATTATGTCTCCCATAGAGCACAAAGATGTTACTGAAGGGTTCTGAAAAATGTTACATGCTTTTATTTTTATTTTTTTAGTGTTAGTCGTCATAGCAGTAAAAGAAAAATCCTAATTGACAAAAGCCAGAAAAGTAGAGAGCCCAAAAGCTTCATTTGTTCCCACTTTAAAGTTTGTTAAAGTTTGTTAATCATTCATGCACCAAGTACTTAATGGTAATGAATTACTGGGCATTAATTGTTGTACGTAATCCCTTGAAAGGGAGAAAAACTCATTCTTTATGTTCATGTAATCATCATTTTCACTGCATCAGATGTTTTAATATCTGCCTCTTTCCTTATCTTGCTACCCATTCAGTCAAACTGCAAGTGTGATAGGAATGTCTTAAGCCATATCGGACAATGTAAGAAACTTCAAAGATGTCTTGCTCCATTCCACCAATTTATTTTCCATATTACCTCAGCCCACAGTGACTGCATCCATTTGTGTAACCTGACCAAGGTGAAGCTGACCACAGCTCTTCCCTGACCCATATCAGTCCTCTATGTGGCAGCACCTTCTAGATAATGGGATATTTCTTCCAAAAAGAGCAATTATATGGTACATGGAAACATTTCCTGTTGTCATCATTGGTTTGGAGGGGTTTGTGGTCTTTTTTTTTTTTTTTTGAAGGAAGTTCTTTGCTGTTTTGGAAATCTTTGGGCATTACAGAACCAAGAAGGCAGGATTGCCTCCAACAGGCTCAGCTGCTTTTCTTTGGGTCTACTTATTCTAAGCTTACAGGATGTTTATTCATGCAGCCATACACCTTGCAAACAAGAAATGGTTGAGTGGAGCCAAGATTCCTACTGGAACACCAGTCTGGCTCCAGCACGCAGGCTTTTCAGAACATTGGGCATCTTTACGAACTGCAGTAACATCTCAGCTGAGGTCATAAGACACGCGTTCCTATCTCTGCCTAGATGTCTGGCATTTTGCAATGGGAGGAGCAAGCCAGGACTGTGACTGAGAAGAGTTGAATTGAGGTGCTGCATTCTCAGAAGCAGAGTCAACCCTATGAAGAAATTACTTTTCTCAGCCTCTTTATTCTAAGTAGTTGTTTACTGTGGCTGAATGGAAATTTTTTTGGACTTCACCTCACCACTCCACTAATCCTTTGGAAGGAGCAGAGATGATGGGATGAGCCATGAGGGACTTGGTTTATTTTATTTCATTTTGGAGTTTCTTCTGGAATCTTGGAACTTTTCCAATTACCACCCTTAATATTTTCTTCCTGATGCTGGTTGTTAAAAAGGTCAAGTTCTCTGTCTCAGATGTGGAGCGCATAGAGGTTTGGCATTTTTTAAAGAACATTGGCTACTTGTGCCACACTCATCAAGTTTTAGAGCACAGGTCACTCCTTCCATCTGCTTTGGACTTACTCCAATCAGAAATCTTTACAAGAGGGCAATATTGAACAGCCTGCCAACCTTTATCAAAAGCTTTAATGCTTTCTTTAAATTAGCAGCTGGAGCAATTCTGTTGTCATTATTTAACTGTAACAACCAAAATTGTTTCGGTTCTGTTGGCCCTAAGGGTTACATTAGTAGAACGTGTGTAGAAATGGGGGGAAGAGGAATCCTTGGTTACTGCTGTTTAAAGTCATGAGAGATCTGAGGGTCACTTATTGCCTATGCACAGCACAGGGAGATGCAGCAGGGCAAATACATAGCTCTGAATGCTGCTTGCTAAAAAATACTGTCACCTAAGGAGGTGTATGTACACCTACAGACAGATGCCTTGTGGCAGTAGTATGCTGAAGGGCTACACTTACGGTAGAAGTTCCTGTTCTTTTTCCCACCCCCATTTCTCCCTAAGGTGTCTTGCTTACCCAGCCTGTTGGTCGGCTGGGTGATTTTGTTGACCCACACTTTTAGCAGGGTAGAAGTCCTCTGGAGAAGCTGGGTCAGTCCTGCCAATTTACTTTGACAAATACCGTTCCTTTCATTGTGAATACAAACTAGCTGGAGATCCATTTTTAAGTCCCACATGAAGTGGCACTTAGCAATGTAAAAACCTAAAGCACGAAGTCTACAAGGAGCCAAGTCAAGGAGCCAGTTCTGAGAATTTGGACTTCTAATATGTTTGTTATTTTATGATTTGTGTTACTTTAAGAATACAAGTCAAACCCAGCAAAGGTTAGCTCTTACTTTGTTTTGCTTTGTCCTGGTGCTGACTGTATATGTTGGAGTATTTACTGCTTGTGAATTCCATATGAATATACCAGCTGTTGTACACTAGTAGTACATTTTGAATTATTTCTTTTTTACTTAAAGAATTAATTTCTGTACTGGTTGATTTACTATGCCTTATGTACTGTTATCTGGTAAAACTAATGCTTTAATGTAAAAGGTGTTAGTGTGCTGTCAAGTGCTCTATGATGTTTGCTAGCTAAAATCTTGGCTTCAGAGCAGCATCTGTCACAGCAGTGTTCAAAAAGCGTGTGTTGCTGTTTAGTAGATGTTTAATGGAACTATATCTGTCTTTTAAAATATCATATGCTAGTGACAGACCTACTTTTAGTAGAAGTCACTGTTAAGTAAGTAGCAATGGAGTGGTAAGGTAACTTTAATATGCTCATTTTTCCAGAAAAAGAGGTCTCTTCCATTTTAAAATACATAAGTGTTTTAAATAATATGCTGTCCATATAACTAACCTTAGGTGAAATAAAATGTGTTCTACCACATTTATTAGATTTTTGTGCTATCACTCACTGCTTTTGCACAGCCAATGTTCAATGTTGTATTACTAAATTCCTCATATCATCTTTGTATTTGACAGGTCAATATATGTTCTGTTGAAACAGAAAGGGAGGAAACTGCTGGGGGGGTTGTTCCAGAATTAAATAAGGGCCTTGCAGAGAATTGGCTTAGCTTGCTATTTTATGCAAGATGTAAAATCAAAATATTTTTAAGGAAACTTCAACTAGGATTTTTTCCTCATTTTGGAAGAGAGAGGTAGAAAAAGAATTACATTAAAATGAAAAAAAAACACCAAACCTCCACAAAAGTCCTGCCCTGTTTCATTTGGGGTGCAGTAAAAACAACAAAAATACATCAGGTAAAAGTTGTAAGCCCAGAAATAAATAAAATAAGAGCATCAGTCATTTCTATCGCTGGGGAACTTTCTTCATCTAAGCACATATGAACAATTGATCCTTGTAGTCATATATAGCAGTAAACATTAATAACTTAACAGTCTGAAGTCAGTGCTGAAGATATGGAGCATTATTGAAAGATGGAGTCGAGCAGGTGGCACTTTAATATGTTCAGTGTCATGGTTGACTCTAAAGACTAGTAGAATGAAATTACTTGAGGTTCTAAAGATTTAAAAAGCGAACTCATTTTGCTGCACTAAGGAAATGCTACTGATCAGGCTTTCTGTGTCCCTTTTTTCTAGGCTAGAAAATATTAACCCTGAAGAAAATGACATGGTAAGCCATTCTCTGAGGAGATTTCTTGATGTCAGTCTTATATCTTAGAGGCTTAAGTTCAATTGAGTGGGTTTCAAGAACTAAGATGTGGGAAAAAGAAGAATTGACACACTAATAATGTACATCTTTGCTGCAATATGAAAATTCAATAACTTCACTCAGTCAATTTACAATTCACATGTGCCTATTAATTAAAACCCTATATTAAATAAAATATATTAAAACTTCATGTCTGACTAACATATAATGCTGTTGGTAGACATTACAGGAATTACTGAACAGAATAAACAATGCAGACACAGGGATAGATATACTGAAGAATGGAGCTATAATTCTGAATCGAATACACAGGACCAAAGAACGTAGAAAGAAAATAATAGCTGAGGAAATGAATGCAGTAATAGAACAACGGGATGCTGCTTTGTCTCAAGTAAGTCTCTACAAGTATATAATCACTCAATACCAAATTTCTTTCTTTTTCTTTTTTTTTTTTTTTTTTACTTTTGGGGAAGAAAATTATTTTGTTTACTTTTCTCTGTTGAAAATCTCAAAGAGAGTCCTTGTAGTAAATGGCTGATTAATGATCAACTGTTTCTTCATGGTAATAGTGCCCATTGAAATGGCATCAATGCATTTCATGAGAAAAGTTATTTTTGTGTTTTTTGCACCTGATAAGTAGCTGTCTCCTTGTTTAAAACAAAGTAGTTTTCAGTGTATTGACCAATCTAAAACGCTATTAAGGGCTTAGTTTTGCCGTATGCTGTATTGGTATAATGCATTGGATGACAGTTAACTGGGGCTCAAGGATTTATAAAGGGTTATAAGTAGCAGAAATATACGTTAAAGGAAGATAACAGTACCACATGCAACAATACAAGCAATTCCTCCCCTTGTTGCCTTACATTCAGGAGATAAAAATCAGCATGTGGTCCTTGACTCTCCAAGTCTTACACTTCTGCTACATGACTTGAAAGACCCTGAGGTCCTTTTTCTGTTCAGATCACTCATTCCCTGCAATTTCCTATTTTCACAGAACAATATTGTCTTCATTCTCTTCACCATGAAGAGAGTCTCCTTGCTTTTCCCATCTCATGGAAGAGTTTTTCTGTTGTTTTGGGTTTTTTCCCCCATAGTTTTCTTTCCTGGATTTTAGCCTAGATTTAGCTCAATAGGAATAGGCTGTAGGGAGGAACAGTCCAAGTAGGGGATAGATCTCCTGGGAAAACACAAGATTTTAGACTGGATGAAGCTTGTTATGTATTCATACCAGGCAAGAAATTTCATCTGACCCTTCCTATATTGAAAATTTAGATTTTTAACGTGAGTTACCAAAGTTACTGCATATCTAACTGATTTCTATTAGATTTAAAGTCAGGTTTGTGATCTTGAGTTGTATTGATAATGTTGATTGAATTTATATTGTATTGAGAAGTCTCCTGGTAAAACAGTCCCTTCCACAGACCCTGTAATTTTCACTTTTTTTGCAATCATTGTTTTTGCATACTCTCCTACTTAAGCCTTGAAAGTCCCATCTGCCTGGTGCTTAAAATATTTTGTGTGTCTATCCAGTATGCACTGCAAAGGATATTAACATTGGAAGATGTTAATGGTGGAACTTAACTTTTTCAATCTACTTTCTTTTGCTTTTATAATAATGATGAGCAGCATAGCTACTGGGAAACATCCAACAGTCCTGCCAAAAGTGTATGTTCTTTCTTCTTTGCACAGGGCATTTGAAGAGTGAGCAGCTTTTAAGAGAAACACTTCCAGCAAAAGAGAAAGATCTTTTGATATTTTTATTTGTGTTCTGTCAGTTTTTGCTTCTTTGTTGAAGTGGACTTTCGGGCATACTTGGACCATAAAACTTTATGAATGTCAGAAGAATGTCATTGTAGGGCATTTTAATATACATTTTAATTGATATGGTGGGTTGACCCTGGCTGGATGCCAGGTGCCCACCGAAGCCGCTCTATCACTCCTCCCCTCAGCTGAACAGGGGAGAGAAAATAGAATGAAAGGCTCGTGGGTCGAGATAAGGACAGGGAGATTTGGGGTAATTTGCCAATTACCATGACAGGCAAAACAGACTCGATTTGGGAAAATTAATTTAATTTATTACCTATCAAATCAGAGAAGGGTAATGAAAAATAAAACCAAATCTTAAAAACACCTTCCCCCCCACCTCTCCCTTCTTCCCGGGCACAACTTTACTCCTGAATTCTCTACCTCCTCCTCCCCCACAGCAGCACAGCGGGACGGGGAATGTGGGTTGCAGTCAGTTCATCACACGTCTCTGCTGCTCCTTCCTCCTTACACTCTTCCACTGCTCCAGCGTGGGGTCCCTCCCACGGGAGACAGTCCTTCACGAACTTCTCCAATGCGAGCCCTTCCCATGGGCTACAGTTCTTCATGAACTGCTCCAGCACGGACTTCCCACGGGGTCACAGCCTCCTTTGGGCATCCCCCTGCTCCAGCGTGGGGTCCTCCCCGGGCTGCAGGTGGAGATCTGCTCCACCGTGGACCTCCCTGGGCTGCAGGGGGACAGCCTGCCTCACCAGGGTCTTCACCACGGGCTGCAGGGGAATCTCTGCTCTGGTGCCTGGAGCACCTCCTCCCCCTCCTTCTTCACCGACCTTAGGGTCTGCAGGGATGTTTCTCTCACATGTTCTTCCTCTCCGGCTGCAGTTTCTGTGCCGCAGCAACTTTTTTCTTTCCTTAAATATGTTATCACAGAGGCGCTACCACCATCACTGATGGGCTCAGCCTTGGCCAGCGACATGTCCATCTTGGAGCCGGCTGGCATTGGCTCCATGGGACATAGGGGAAGCTTCTCGCAGCTTCTCACAGAAGCCACTCCCATAGCCCCCCCCGCCCCCCCCCAGCTACCAAAACCTTGCCATGCAAACCCAATACAATTGAATTTATTTTTAAGCTTCCTGTTTAAGGAATAATCTTTTTCAAGTAATCAGCTTGGAAATTAATAAAGATAATTATTTTTTATATAGTAATGGCTCAAGTGCCACAATTAGCAAAGCCATCTTTAGGCCTGTCAGTAAAAAGCACAGGTAATGTTAAGTAGATAGTGCAGTTGAAAAAATAAATTAATAAAATAATAAATCCCCACCAAATGAAAATTTAAATATTTGGTATGAAACTGTACTATTGTGATACCGTTTTTAATTTGTAATACCACTGTTTTAAATTAATTATTATTAATAGAACTCTATTGATCATGTGTTGTGTTTTCACACATGTAATGCTTTTACAGCTGTAACTCTTATATCTTGAAAAGAGGTCCTTGGAATTGAAGCTATCATTTCAACCTGCATTTCTTACTTGATGATTCCTTGGGAATTCATACCGCACTTGAATTATTAGTAGTCTTTTGTTAACATTGCAATAGCGATAGTTATTACAGTGCTAACAGCAAGAACAATAGGAGAGGGATTCCTACATTAGACCACAAAGGGACTAGATATAATTCAGGGGATGTATATGCTTAGCATAACAAATGCAAATTATTGGAAGTTAGATCTGAGGTCGCCTCAGGCGTTCATAACATCTGCAAGTTAAAATCTTTTTCTTTTTGGTGGAGGTGACATCAAATATGAGGGAGGGATTGATGAGAACAGGCTGAGACAAAGCAGAAATAGAGTAATAGAAATGGAGTAAACCATTAGCATGCTGTGGCTATCCTCTGGAAAAGGCGTTTTTAAAGTTCAGAGGTCACTGGGCAATGGAAGCTAAATGCTTCATGACACATCATGTGAACAGCATGTTGCTGTGTTCCTGCTTGCTGTTGTTCGGTGCTGGAGATAGTGGTGTCATTTGAGTGACCACCGTAACTGGTTCCATATGACAGAGAACTGCCTATATGATAATAAGGGTTTGAACTGACTGTGTTTAATGAAGCTGTGTCTGTTATCTTTCTTTATGGTTTTCTTCATAATAGCCTGGCATTTGGCAATTGACCACAGTGAATATAAGTAATATCTAGCTTTCGGGGCTTTAGTTGTAGGATTTCTGATTTTTCTCAATAAGAAACAATAACACAAAAGCCTTCACAGCTCAAACACATTGCTTTGATTTCAAGTAAGGAATAGGTTACGATCCTAGAGAATGGACATTCTATAAACTGTGCATTTCCTGTGACCAAGTAAATACAGATTACTTTCAGCTAGTCTTTGAAATGCAGTTTTGCAATACTTTTTCTGGTAGTTATACTATTAAGTTGCATTTAACTGGACTGCTATTGCAGCATACTTGACAGTGGTTAGCTAGTTGTGATTCTTCTATTTGAATTTTACTGGAATAATTTTTTTATTCTTCAAAAAATGAAGAGCACTGTCCATGTCTTGGAAAGGTCATGAAAATTTTTTTTTTGAGCCATAACAACCAAGAACCTCTGCTTATTTTTTTGTGATTTCAAACATGAATGTTACTTCTTACTAGGAAGCAGATAGAGGCACTTCTATCACTGTATTGAGCTGTGCATGTGTATGTAATCTTAGATCATTCACTAGATTGCTGAGCAAATATGCAAGCTACTTTTTGTATTTGTGAAAACAAATAAAATGGTATAAACTCAAATATTTGATACTACTTTTAGTATGTATTTTCAAGTGAATAAAAACCAAACAACTAAAGCGTGGCTAAACATTGACATCCGTCTTCTTCTGTACTAACCCCCTTAAAAAAACAAACTCAACTGTTTGGTTGTATTTGCTAAGATATGTTTGTTAGTGAACAGATATTGTGTTATACTGGGGAGCTTGAGTCTGTTTTATGACTGATCCTCTGAAAGGAAAATGGAGAAAGATGCTGACTGTCATGAGAAATAAAACGCCAGTTTCTTGTCTGTAATTTCAGTTTTGTCTTAACCCGTTCAAGGAAAAAACTTATTTGTCCAGTTAGTTGTACTACAGTTCTGCCTTTCTTCAAAAAATCTTTCTTGCTTGAGCAATCCAATTAGTGACAGACATTTAATAAAGATTACATATGGCATAGTCACATTTTCTGATCTTCGTAAAATACTTTAAAGAAGTGTTTTCCAGCAGGAGGCAATACAGTGCAATGTCTCAAACTAGCAACCACCTATTAACCACATCACACCTTGTGGACAGGAATGTTAATATGATTACAGGGTTGGCAGCTGAAGCTGAGGACTTGAGTAAGTCATTACAATTACTTTTCTGGTTTAGAGAAGAAAGGGGACCTTTAAATTGGTACAGCTTGAAGGAAGTGATTTTTAAAAGTTAAATAAGAGATGGCTTATAGTTCAGGAGATTGCGTGTTTGGTATATTTTCAGTCCTAACTTTCATTCTGTAAATGTTTTTTTAATTGGGAACAGTCAGTTCTATACAGAGTTTTAAATATTAAAGGTGTAGAATATGTTGTTAAGGAAAAAGAGTGGTTTCATGGCTGGCAAAGTATCATCTGTAAGACACTGATCTTGAAGCAATAACATAACTGGCAAGCAAACCTGGTTTTACAGCTTTGAATAGTTTGATCACATCCTGCTGTGCAGGAACATGCTTATGACTGTTCATGTAAAAAATTGGCATGCACCCAGTTGCTCATCTGAAGCAAGTTTAAGTACCTTTCTCCATTTTGAAGCACTGTCTGGCAGCAGGGAGCACTTTATCATCATTGAAAACAAAGATGAGAAGCACTACGCTTGACTGCCCATCATTATCAGTTTCGACTAATGACTAATAACTGATAAATGTCTGTACTTACAAGCCAGCTTCTTGCTAACTTTTTTTTTTTTTACTTTCTGCTCAAGCAATTTCCCTGCTTTTACACCAAATAAGGTGTAGAGCTCTGTTATCTGTGATTCACAGAGCATTAAGGCATTCTCAGCACACATGAGTGAACAGGTCTTATTGAAGTAATAAACCCGAGAGCTGTATGAAGCGTAAAAACAATAAAAGCATATGTAAATGAAAAAAATTACTTACAGATCTTGGGACCTTAATTGGGAATACCCAGGTGACAAGGTTACAATGCCTCATGACTCTCTTATCTTAGGATAGAGGTGTGATTCCTTTGCAACCCAAACCACAGTTTGGGATGTTATTTTTAGTAATTTGAATTAGCAGTTCGGTTTTACACTCTGTGTTTTGGTACCCTTTGACACTTCCTGGTTAAGGATACCAATCGAGTTCTTGCTTGGCAGGAGCACATTTGACGGTGTCCTCCTAGCTGCTCTGCCAGGATGCTTCCCCTGCTACCTTTTCCCTTTTGCCACTGATATTTGGGAACAGGAAAAGAAAAGGTAGGACACTGTATTCACAGTTGTTTGTGAACCAAGCAGCTGCTGTGGGGTACTGATGATTTTGGTAACGGGCTTCTTTGAGGAGGGAAGTGAAGGTAAAGGGGATGTTTTTTGTAGCTTGAGGATCCAAGGACCATGCTGGTTCACTCTTATGGCTGGTTTCCTTTGGGCAGGCAACAGCAAGTTCTTGTTTCCCTCGTTTGCAGTGCTTTTCTCTGAGAGGTAGCAGATGAATGGGCATGGGGAAATTACTTGCCAGCAGGATGGTTAAACAGAGAGATGAGCTGTCTGCAAGATGCCCCTTTTGCCTTGCAAATTTAGTCCAAGTCCCGAGAGAAAGCAATAGGGATATGGAATAAAATATAGACTAGATTTAAAAAATAATAATTTGAGATTTAACATTAAAAGTTGCACCGTGACTGCAGGGAGAAAAGAAACAGGAGCTGAAGAAATGGTTGTCAGTTTCATTGGTATTCACATCAGTGGCTTCAGGTAAACCTCACAGACATCTCTTCTTTGGAGGTAATGCTGAGTAAAAGGATCCTAAAGAAAGATCACAAAAAGGCAAGTTATACAAGCAACTGTTGTGATTAGCAATATTAGTTCCGTTTGATTGTGTTGCACTGGAACAGTGCTTTATAATGTCACATGTCATTTCCTGTGTACCTAAATCAAGATAATCCTTTGAAAGTTTGACTAAATCTGTGTTTTAGGAAGTCCATGTTATACTGAACATGGTTAAAACCATGTTGTCTTTGCTGCTTCTCAGAATAAACCAAGTGAATCTCACCAGTTACAGAATTTTCAAAGCGCCAAACAGAGCCAGTGACTGCTGTAGCTGAAGAGCATCAAGAATCTTTTGCATCTCGCAAAAGGGTAGGTTCTTCCCTTCTTGGCTGCTTACTTCTTCTAAAAACAAACCCAGTTTGAAAAATTATAATAATTCTTTACTTTCTGAGGTGATTAGGTATGCCCTGACTCTCTACCTTGGATATATTTGTGCTAGCTGGAGCGTGAATATTTTCCAGGGGAATACTCAGTTAAATATTTGGCTAGGTTCAGAAGATGTGTGAAGTATTTTTTTCTTCTGAAGTAGGAATTTTAGTCCACTGGAGACTAAAACAGAGAGGAAACTGGCCAAACAGAATCCTCTTGATGTCTTATATTGGGTTTTCTGATTTGTGTAGAATGTTCCCCAAAAGAATAACACCTGTTTAATCTTTCATCATGGTGCTCTGTTTTCTTTGATCACCATATGTAACTCAGTCCTCAAGTCATTAAGAAAGCTGAGGAGAGGTGAGATGTTCAGACAGGAGGATAGAAGATTTGGGGACATTATGCATCTGTGTCTGTAATGTCATTTGGTCTCTTGCATTGATGTAGCAGAGGTCATGATTTGTTTATGGGAGAAGTATTTGTTAGTAGGGCATGAAACTCCCTTTGATTTCACTGGAGTCAGAATTTCACTAGTGAGAGTGAGTATTTTTCAGCTTATTCCTTAGTTTGACTTCAGCGAGGCTTTGGTTGCATGAGGTCTTGTAGTTTTTGAGTTAATGCTTCTCACAGCTGGGAGTGCAGGTCAGCTGGTAGGTCATTGGTGGGAGGGAGAAGACGATCTGAAGGAGATTACCCTAAGGAGCTCTTATACCGAACTTTTGTATTTAGTCCATGAATGCTAAGTATGAGTAAATATGTAAATGTTAATGCAGTGTTTCCTTGAAGAGAGGGATTACGGTTTGTCTTTTTGAACTTCTGAAGCAAATTTTTAATTGATACTACATTTCTTCTTTTTACTGCCATAAGGTTTTGGCTGAACGATGCCCTGAGGCGCATCATTGTTTGCATTGTTAAATCACCTGTTGTTCCTCTGCAAACAGTGTGTTGTGCAGAATTCAGAAGATACATGTCTGCATAGTATTTGAGGGCATGATCAAGCTTTGTGTCTTTAATTGTAAACTTTAATGAATTTCCAGTTGAACATTCATCTTCTCTTCAGTAGCTAGAAACTCCTCACCCCTTTGAAAATGGCACTAAATTTGCATGCAAGCTTGTTTGATTAATTGCTATTTGACTCATGTATCATGGTGCTAAGCTCTAGGTTCACACAGCTTAGACTTCCAAACCAATTTCTAGAATTAATTTAAATATTTAATGTCAAAACCCTAGGATGAAAGAGAGGAAAAATGTTTTGTATGCTTATTGATCACCTGTTTCAGTAGCAACAACCCATACAGGAAATGTCCAACGTGATACAAGCAGAATTCAAATAGTATTACCTCTGAAGAGGAAACTGAATCACTGTGCATGCAATAAGTTCTATAGGTACCAGAACTATTGTAGAGGTACCTAAAGTAAGTTTTCCATGGTACTTAATGCTTCACAGTTTCAAGTTGGGTACTGAGTTTTTAATCAGATTTCAGTTTGCTTACCTTTTGGATAAAATGTCTCTGATATTCTTAAAAATAAATTTAAAAAAAAAATCCATCTGTGTGTTTCATATTAAAAGCCAGTTTTCTTAGGCAACTTTCTAAGAAATCTTTTTGCAAAAAATACTTGTTATTTTGGATACCCAAATGAGTTTGCATAAAAATTCTTTTCATAGATGACAAACAAGATTTTTATGTTTCATATTTATATTTAATGTGGAGTCTGAAAAGGTTAATATGTCTGACTTGTGTGTTCATTTCCCTCCTTACTTCTACCCACTTGCCTCTTCTTGAATGTTCACAGTTGGAGCTTTGTGGGGTATTATGTCTGTGTTAGCAGGTAGTGTGAACAATTAGGAATGGATCTGGAGTATGAAATAGTTCTCAGCATCTGACATCCACATTAACATGTTTCGGGGGCTATGTGTGTTGCACTTTTTTTGTTTTGATTGGTTGGTTCAGTTTTACTTTGGACTAGCTGTAGTCAAGTCCTATGAACTGAATGCTCATTTGTGTCAGAATGCACTATGTGCATTCCTGGAGTGCATATTTGAGTTTGCTTTAATCAAAAAAGGAATCCAGTTCATGTTCTCAGATAGCACTCCGTGATGCAAAACAAAGCATAAGAAGTAGAGACTGGTGAGAGAAATTACAATTTGCACCCCCAGTGCAAAGTAAAAAAGCCATTTAAACCAAGAAAATATTTTAAAAATTAGTTACATTAAAGCTCTGCTAGTGTATTACATGAAATTAAGGATAAAAATGAGATTACTTCATGAACAAGAATCAGATTTATTAAAAAAATAAATAGCTAAAGGAAAGCGAAAGCTGTCAGTGTTCTTGAAGAAAGTATTCCAATACGTTTCTATTCAGCCCTTTTACTTTGAAAATTTTAGACTACTTTATATGCACACTTTTCTGGTGAAGATTTTGCACCTGTCTGCAAGACATAAATGAACTTGGTTCCGTCAAGGGGAAATAGGTTTCAAACTAGTAGCATAGATCACAAGTAAAATGACACATAGAATGTAAAGTTTGGATTTCATTTGGCAATGGAGATATCTTCAAAAAATAGCAGCCAAACTATATTGCTGATCGTGCCAGTACTGTGACATCAGTAGTTTGCTAAGAATGTTGTGGGACATGGGACTAAGAAGAATTAATAGAGCTGATTTTTGTTGACTTCATTTTTTTTTCCCCCCAGAGTCCCTAAAGTGAAATATTGATCTATCTTCTAGCATTGCAATACCCTCCATAGTCATCCTTATGTTTCAACATGTGTGTTAATCAGTAAAGAGGTGGTGAGTAAGGAAGTTTAGGTCTGGCAGTAACAGAGGATGTAAGGAAAAATTATTGTAATGATGATAAGCTGCTTATTCATTTTCAAGAGAATAGTAGATGATTGTGACTGAAATGTAGGACTTAATAAACTTTTTTGTTACTTCAATTTCTTTCTAGATTTTTAATTGTTTTTAAATGAACAGGTAAAAATTACCACAAGAGCAGTTTTCCCTCATACTTTGGACTGGACATTGTGACCTTTTTTTTTCGGTTGTGAGGCCATTAATCAGTTTCTGGAAGTCCTCAGGCTTGATGAAATTATTTTACATATTCTGGTCTAAAGTGTGTAGTGGCCCTGGCAAAGAAAGTGGAACAAGAAAATCTATCAACTTTCTCTTTATGAAAGAAAGATTTCACAGTAGCATTAACTTATCTATGTCTCGT
Organism: Buteo buteo; assembly: GCF_964188355.1. Classification (NCBI taxonomy): domain Eukaryota; kingdom Metazoa; phylum Chordata; class Aves; order Accipitriformes; family Accipitridae; genus Buteo; species Buteo buteo. The sequence continues at coordinate 27,851,769 of NC_134176.1, read as the reverse complement.
TCACCAAGTATGCCTACATTTGTTTGTTGTATGGCTTTACTGTTTCGTGCTTCAGATGGTAAGTATCTAGGATTTACCCTCTTTTCCATGTTCTGTTTATTCACTGTTAATTATTTTTCAAGCCGAGTTGCTTGAGAACAAGAAAAATTTAGCTTCCATTACCCTCCCTTGTAAATGAAGGACAGGCTTTCCTGTTGCGTGTCGTCCACATGTGATTGTAAAATGCTGTTGTCAGGGAACTTGTTAATGCTTTCTGATGTTTATGTTTTGTTGTCATTCTTTTCAGTAGTGTTTCTAAAGTACTTATTGTTGAGTATGCTGTGAGTATACACAAAGGCAGCACAAAACATCATAGTCTGATTTATAGTTTACTTTTTTATTGAAAATACTTTTTAAAATGGCACAATTCAAATATGTAGAAATACTTAAAGGCCCTTAAGAAATTGTGATTATGTAAAAATTATCATACTTTTAGCTATAAGAAAAAAAAATAACTGTGGATGAAGAGCAGTATTAAATCATAAAAGTATGAGAACTTTTTGCAATTCTGGAGTTGTTACCAGAAATACAGAATACAACAAGTGGCTAACTACAGGATATTTCATTAGTGTAATGTACTGATGTGGGATGATCAGCAGCGATGCTTCTGAATGTGTGCTTTATATTGTTGAGAACATAGCATGCATAACTAACTTTTGAGAGAGAGGTGAGTTTTAACATTACTTCTAGTTAGTGAATTAGCAGCTATAAACATGTAAATCTATTAACCAAAGTTCTGCTGCAGTTACTTGTCATCTTTCAGTTATGCTATTTCTTAATTAGCTGTAACACCTTTCTCTGCTATCTGCAGAAGTATTACCAAAGTTTAGATAAAACCCAAAAGACAGTAAAGCTCTGTATCAGAAGAATGGCTATGAACACTTTACTCCCACTTGTCTCATGAGATGACTTGTCACCAACAGGTAAGATTTCCTTCCAAGTCATGTTGTAATCATGATGAGGAATTTCATACCTCAGAGACTGTGTTACAGATCCCAGTAATGTTAGTAAACAATAGATTTCACTCTTTTTTGCCTGAAAGAGCTCTGCTGGGTTGTGTTCAGGACAGCAGTGAACACCAGCCCTCTCTGTGAGTTTACCTCCTTCATCTTCTGTAGCTTTGAGACAAAGTATTCTTTCTTAATCTGCAAGCATTTTTTCAGCCTCATTGCTTGGGGTCCCATTCACAATCAAAATGTTAGGACTTTAACTGAATCTCAGTCTGCAAAACTAGTCTTGAAAGTCTCACTGTGCAAATGAAAGCATCCACTGCCAGCCTCCCAGAAGAAACAGCAAAATCCTTGTTAATCCCTTGTGCTAAATATCAGCAGTCATATCAGCCTGCTTTCTACTGTAGGGCTAGCCAGCAGCTGTGTGTCTTGTTACATGTTCTCTTTATGTCGTGTGTGTTGTCTTCTATGGTATCCAGACACTTCTCAGCAGTAGTCATGCATTTTACCCATTTTGTTTGTTTTGGCAGGCAGGCCCATCACTTGCTTTCAGAAGTTGTCATAACATTCTTCTATCTTGGTGTTTTTCTTAATTTTTTTCTGCTTCGGGTGTCCTACCCTCTACACGTGAGGGATGGAATTGCCAGGAAGCTTTGAGTTGGATGAGGCAAATGTTGGTAATTGCATGTGTCGAAGGCAGCTGAATTTAGGTTAAGTATTTCTGCTTTTCAGTAACATAGCTGAAAGATTTTAGGTGGCTGTTAATTCAAAGCTGCATGGTCAATCCTCTTGAGAAGTGTGCATCTATTTGGGTAGCTAGTCACATCAATCCCTTTAAAACACTTCAGTGAAGCTAAAACTAAATTTTTTTTACAAAGGTAAAATCTTCAAATTCAACTAATATTTGAAAAGTCTTATTCATGTACCAAAATCATACAGATGTTTCTCAGTATTACTGAAGCTGAGCAATACATAATTTCTAGATGTGTGGTTTTGCTTTAGTTTTGCAGAGCTTTTGTTTACTTTCTTAAACATTTCTTTGTGGGGTGTCTTTGTCTTCTATGTATGATTCATTTTAAGCTTGTGTAAAGCTGATTAATTTCTTGATTTTTTAAAAAATATTTTTATTCCACTTTTCAGTGCATATGAGGAAATTTGAAAAGATGTCTGAAATATAAATTTTATATATTTGCTGTTACCTAGATCTCTGTATTGGTGAGAAGGAAACAGATTTCACATTAACATTTGAAGATTTATAATGTTACTCCATTTTCACACTTATTCTCAGACTGTCAAAACACTGATATTAATATTGCTTTCACTATTAATTATTGTGATCTTTAGTATTGAAGGTTCCTAAAAAAGCATGTTGCTTCCATGGAGAAAGAGCAAATACTGTCATACAGGTCATATATTCAAAAAGTGTTTCTCATCCCTGACATATCTGCAGAACTTTGTGCTTTCACCTACCTAGTTAGCTGGTTTAGTTTGTTATAATCTCTAGTTTAAAGTAGCTTTTATTACACATTAAAGAAGTTTGGGGAGAACACATTACACAACAAAAAATTGAAGAACTGCTACTTAATCAACTAGTGTCTCAATTGAGAGGACAGTATTTATCAGAACAAACAGATAGTGTGTACTACGAGGAACACCTGCAATCCCATGATACAATGTCTGAATAAAGAGATTAAAAAACTGTGGCATCTATACAGTGATCCATGATACTGTTTTCTCGAATAATGTGATGATATTTAAAATCGGACCAGAAGTATTCCTCTCCTTTTGTGCAGTAAATGCCAACTTAACGTTTAGGCAATAGTCTTGTGTGCATACGGATTTTAAGAAAATCCATTGAAGATTATTTGAAAACCAGCTCATTAGAATGACAGATTGTTTACCAAATTTTGTTTTCTTGTCAACTAATATTGGTTATGTTCAATTAAACAAGGTTACACTTTCTAAAAACGTATCACTGTCAGCAGCTGAGTGCCTTGCATATATCTGAGAATCAGATTCCTGATTTCTAGATCTAGGCTGTGAATGTTTCTTTCTTAAATTTCTCATTTTTGTACACCTTTCATACCTTCGCTACCTCCATTCTATTGTATATATTTTTTGCGTACCAACACTGCGGGGTATTAATGGGGGGTGGGGGAAACGCTTTAAACAAAAGCAATTGTCAGCTATCTGTCATGGTGTGCTGTGTCAGATGTTTGACAAGCTGCCTCTTGGCCACAGGCCATCTGGTTGTAATGGAGCTGACTACTTTTCTGAGGAGCCAGCAAAACATGTGGCCACAGGAAGCAATAGCTCTGTATCATTTGGTCGAGTCAGTCAAACAAAGGTTTTAGGTGTAGTAATCCCAATTCTGACATGATCTTGTCAGTTGATTAAGCTTCTTAAACTTTCTGTGCTAATTTCTCATCCCATAAAACAAGGAAATCCCATTTACTAACTTCATTAAAGTGTTGGAAAAAGTGATAAGACAATGTTTATCAGGAGTTATATCACCAAACACTTGTATAATTAAAGAAGAGTTACTGAGAAGAGTCGCATAATAAAGAGAATATTTATGGCAACAAGATGAGGCAAAAAAGTAGACAAAAACGAGACAGTGCAGTGGAATGGACCTCACACAGGCCAAGATGAGAACTGAGAAGTAGACTATGTGTACATTCTGCCATGCAAAAGAGAGGAGGAAACATGCTGCATTTGAAGGAGGGAGAGACTAGAGAAACTGGAGAGGGAAGACTTGTGTTTCCTCCTTTCAACAATGAAGGAGGTGAAATAAAATAAAAAAGTAAACTAGCTAGTGAAATATGAAGTTTGTGACTTTCTGAAATTTGTGTTCCTTCCTTTTATTAGGAATACATCATCTTTTATAGTCCTTTTATAGTCTTCCTCATTAGAGAAATTCAAAAACCATCTAGACATGGTCCTGGGCAACTGGCTTTAGGTGGCCCTGCTTGAGCCAGAGGATTGGGAAAGACAACCTCCAGAGGTCCCTTCCAACCTCAACCATTCTGTGATTCTGTGATTATAATTCCATGTTAGAAAGAAGGTGTGTAGGATCTATAAATCTGCAGGAATAAAATGTGATTGGTTTTTGAGCCCATGTGATGAAAAGGTGGCTGGCTACTGAGGAATCTGGCCCTATTTACCTGAAGACAAAAATCAGTGGTATATTAGGTTATCTGCATTTACTAAGTATTGTGACTGCAGTAGCCCATTTCATAATATTATAGCTCAGTGTGCTAACGAATTGCACAGTAATCAGCACTGGAGTTTAGAATGACCTGAGCTGCCTTGCAAAATAGTCTGTAAATGAGTATGTGGGAGTTGCATTGACTCGGAAAATGGATATTAAGACCTTAAGTAAAAGAAGATCAGAATAGTATTTTAATATTCAGCTGCTCTGACTGACTGCTTTAGGACCTTTGCTGCAGCACTACCTACTACTCAACCAGGGTAGAAATTATTTCAGGTAGTCAGTAGGGTATTTCAGTCCTGGTTCTCTTGTAAGTAGTATACTAATACATGCCCTGCTTTAATGGCAAATTTATTCCAAGACCGATTTGGTGTTGTGTAATTTTGTTCTTTAAATGTTTTTAAAGCTGTTGAGGTTAGTTACTCTGAATTATTTTCTGTGCAGAAGTTTCTACTCTGAAATCATCTCTTGAATCTGTATGCTGGAATTGCTGCCATGCATTGAAAGTGAAACTGATCCTAGTCTAAGAATTATTGTACTTACAGACCTTTATTCGGTGATTTAGAATTTAGCTAATATAGATTTACTTGTTTTAATTTTTTCTTGTCATTGCTTTTAAAAGAGAATCTTGTGACTGTTGAATGATCTTTCCCTCTTATGATAAAATTTTAATTAGTATTTTCCATTTGCTGAATTATTTAGGAGTATTGGTGATTTCCTTTGCTTTTGAATATAACACACTAACATGCAGACTATATGAAGTTCATTGTACTGTGCCAGTTTCTAGTGTTTCTACAACTCTGCAGTGGAGCATGTGTGTGAGCAAGCATACTAAACTTGCATACTACTCATCAGCTTACATGCTTAGTTTATACATTATTTATTAGACTTATAGGAATGAAATTAAAAAATTGAATTAATAATGTGACTTCCATGTAAAACAGAAGTCACTTATTTATATAAGACAGGCAATTAGAAAAAAAAAAAACCCAAACCCACTGGTAGGTAAGTTGAGTGCATTTTTGCTTAATTTCAGACCCGGTACAGCCTCATGAATAAATGTTTGACTCCAGGTTACCGGGTTTATGTTCAGATTAGAAATGACTATAAAGCATGCATCAGAGGTGAGGTAAGATTGGTAACTAATATGCAATGGATACAGGATACTTTGAAGGTGACACAGTTATGTGGCTTCAGCAGCTCCTGCTGTTGTTTCCTCCTGCAGTTCAGGAGTCTGTCAGCAACCTTCTGTTAGCAAAGCTGTAGTAGTCCAGTGGTACAGCCAGCACAAGAACCTTGCTTGAATGACATATAGCTCCAGAACATCATGTTTTCCTTTCTCCTCTTCTCATTGCATGTTTTTTATAATGAGTGTCATTGATTAGGAAAGTCTGTGCGTGCTGAGCTCTTTGAGAAGTAGATCGAGCTTGTCTGGATCTTTGAAATGTCATCACTGAAAAGAAGTGTAAGAATATATAGAGAATGGAGTTGGGTGGGTGAGTATCATAGGGCTACTCAGTGCTGTTGAATAGCTGCACATGTAAGGACTGTTAATGTGAAAAGTGGAAACTGTTAAACTTTATTGTCTGAATTTTCTGAATGTCCTTCTTTGCACTTACAGTTCCTTCAACTGTTCAAATGAAAATAAATTAAACCTTGTTTTGCTGCATTTTGAAGTGTTCAGAAATAGAAAGGGAAAGGAATGGTAGGAGGAAACTAAGTCATATATACAGCATATTATCTGCCTTAATGCTGCAGGTTCCAACAAGCTCAGAGTGACAAGGAAGACAAAAATGTTTCAGTTGTATTTTGATGCTTTTTTTTTTGTGGCTTCTGATGGAGCAAGACACTATTGCACTGCTGCAAAAAAAAGTGTTTACATTTAAGTGTTTCTCTTACTAATAGAATATAAATTTTTAAAGACGCATATGTTCCTGAGGCCTAAGCTCTACAAAAGCACTTCTCTTTCTTGAAATCCTAGTAGTTCTAAGCTGCTGGGCATTGTATAAATAATCATTTAAACACATTTGTTGATGGTTTGCCAGAATTTTGAAGAAAAGTCTTTTCTTTCAGAGGTTAGAAAGCCTTAATTCAAAATTTTAATTTAATGGAAAAATACTTCTAGTGATTATTATGTAGAAACTCATTTATTTCTTTATTTCTTTTAAAATTATTATTTTAGAAGAAAAAGGATAAAATCTATTTATATAAATATAAGTGCTTCCAAACATCTGCAGTTCAAAGTACATAATTCACAGTGACACCAAAGGTTGGTTTGTGTTTTGACTGGATGACTTTGGTATTATTTTTGTCTGCAAAGGAAAGAGTTGTGCAGCATCCAAGTGGCGCAAGATGTTTGCCTCTCCAGAAATCGTGATGAATTTGGGACAAGGGGCAGACTGTTAAAAAAAAAAAAATATTGAGGGGAGGGGGAGAGAAGGGCTGTTGAACTGAGAACACTTGCATTCCATTCGGCATCTTTTTGCTGGGAGCTACTCTGAAGTGCAGATCATTATAAACAAACTAAGAAAAGGTGAACAAAATACTAAACTAAGAGAAGAATCAGTTTAATTGGTTTTGTTTGCTTCACATGGCTGTTTCTTGTATTCACCTTTCCACAGGTGATGACTTAAAAAATATAACAGGTGAAAAAGTAGCCATGTTTCTTCATCTTTTTCATGTTTGGTGTCTAGAATAATTATCTGTACTTAAGTTGTTCATTGCAGTGAATATATGTTGACTAATTTCAAAATGTCCCTGCAATTTGTCACTTCTGAAAGTATTATGCTGTGTAGTAGTAGGATCTTGGTATCCCCTAAGCTCATCTTTTAATGGTATTTGGGCATTTTCCATCAAGATACGAAATGTCATTTACTTTGCTGATGAGCATTTTGTTTAAAATGCATAAAGGAACAAATGCATGTTGGAAAATAGTTCATCTGCCATTCAGATGGACTCCTACTTTCCCATAATTTGGAGGACATAAACCATTTTCCCAAGTTATTCAGTAGGAACTAGGTTAGCTTTATTTCTTACTACTTCAGTAATTGAGATCCTAGTTCAGCAAGGTCTTCATGCATAAAAGTCCACAGAATGTGATAGAGTACTCACTGTTTAAAGTGAAGGCCCTGATATGCAATCAAGTAATTATGCACCAGCTGATCCATGGTAAGTGACTAAGCACTCACTTTTGATTTTTGTCTGACTTGAATAAAAATATGTTACCTTAAATTTAATGACAGAATGAAGCTATTGGTGGGAGGCTGTGGTTATGTACAAGATCTGTTATTAAACTAGAGAGACCACAGAAGACTGACTGGATGGGATCAGATCAGACCAAAGATCTGCCTGCCTCACCACCCTAACCCCACTCAGCCAATAGTCTAGGCTTCAGGAAGAGTACAAGAAAAGGGCAAGCGCGTTGTGGTACCTCCATCTACATACTGTCCCTTTTTTCAGCAGTCTCATCAGTGGAGTCTTGTGTGTTTATGCCAATGCTTATTCTTAAGATTATAAGCATTGCAGGTTTTGACAAGGACTCGAAATGAACAAATATATTTTTATAAAATACTATCTTTTGTATGTACTAATTGGATGAGACAATCAAATGTAATTCAGAATTCAGGAAAGAAGAATTTGCAGAAGATGGTGCAGAATTTGGCCTCATCTTAGTCCTAGTACATTTATTTCATTAGACTTTGACCCTCATATCTGTATTAACAGAGACAAATCAATTATTTTTTTTTCCTAGCATATAAATGGCATAATGTGTTGACTGTTTTTTTCCCCAGCATATTGCCATAAGTTCAGGAGGGGTTAGTTTGGATTCCTTTTAATGAAAGATGATGGAAAACATTGTATGCTATACAGTAATATTAAAAGCAAATATAGATGTAACGGGATTAAATAGCTACCAAGAATGCATTTGTAGTAAGGAAGTGTTATGGTTTTCTGCTATATTCAACTTTAGCTGTTGCTTCCTCAGCCAAGGAGTGTCACAGTACCCTTTCTCTGGGTCAAATCTGTGCTGAAATAGAAAATGAGTAATGCACCTGACATTACTATCTAGTTCAGTGAGATGAGAGCAAGGGACCCATGTAGTAAAACATTTATGTCTCTTTGAAAGCACATAAACAGTCTCATCGACCTGAGTAGAGCAGTTAAATATGCTTCTGCATGAGGCCTCTGGGAATAGGTGTTGTCTCATTTAAACAAACTGCACAGGGACCAAATGGTTGGGGGCAGGGGGTTGCTCCATTCAATGTTAATGCTTTGCTGTATTCCATCTTTGTCCCTCCTAATGTTATTTCTCCAATAGCTTGCAGATTTTTCTTTACTTTTATGTAATGTCTCTACCTTTTTACTTTCAGAACTCCTCACTGAAGAATCATGTTAAGTAACGATCAAAAAATAACTCATCAATCTGTGTAGACATGGCAGGCACTATAACACTGTGTTAACATGTTATAGGTATGAGTTGAAGAAGAAAATGCTGAAAAGCTGACAGCATGTTAAAGATGATTTGTTTATACAAGTGCTAAAGTTATGTTTGATATGTTAATGCAACCTCATTTTCTAGTAAAGGCCAAACACTATTAAGTGGTTATCTGCATTGATTTTTCTATCTTCTGAAATACTCATTTCATTGTAAACCATCTTTACTCCTTTTGTGTACCTGGAACTAGGACCATCTTTTAAGTGTCTCTTTCTGGGCAAGCCTCAAGGACTTAGTGATTCTCCTGATTCACTTCTTGACCTTTCCACCAGTGTCCCCTTTAGCAGGTGCTACTTTTTGCAGTTTGTCTGGATTTTCCCTCTGGCATTCTCAACCCTCCCACCTGGATTGTCACTGAAAGGGGTCAGCACCCACTGCAGGTTGAACTGCTGCCTCTCACAAACTTCCTTGTTCTGCTGAATCATGTTAGCTGATGCTCGTTAAAAAAGGCTCACCAGTAGCCTAATGGTTTGAATTAGAAGATGAGAGGGAAGAACAGGTATACTTGCTGTCTATCCTTTCTTTACTGGCTGACTCTCTTCTTATCCTCTTGGTGTGTTACCTGCTTTGCTTTTCATTTTGTGTCTTAGCTGCTTGTGATATATCCAGTGCTGGGTACAGAGGTATTTGTTTGGAAAGACTGAGTGCATTTAGAAGAGCACAGCTGGGTTGCACTGTGGAAATGTGGTTAAAGAGAAGATTGAGTGCCTGTTGCTGGGAATGGATGATGTTGTAGTGAAAACTGTACAGCTGGGCACTGATGATTGCTCAAGGAACACTTGGAGTAGGCGTAAAGAGGTTGTCACCTGAATGAGGCTAAGTAAGGCAGGAGACTTTTTGAGTGAAATACATTCAGAGAGGAGAACAAACATGAGGGTTGGAAGAAGAGAGGAAACCTTTTTCTGGTTGTGGGGGGTGGAGGGGTGTATCTTCAGTATTGCCTCTCTGTCTACAGAACTCTGAATGCACACAGTAGACCACAAGATGAAGCTCGTTCTTGGTGGAATGTTTGTATGAAACCTTCATAAAATGACGTTACCATTTTTGAGGCTTTACTATCCCTTACTTAGCAAAGCCTGGAGCATTCTGATCAAGGCATCTTTGACATTAATCTACACTGCTCTCATATTCCTTGATGTACTCAAAGTATGTGAGGTAGAGAAGTGATTTTCTCAATTAACAGCCCGTCTTCCATAAAGTGTTAAATTCATGGGAACTTCCATTTAAGTGCATAATTAGACCTCAGATCAGATGTTTAGGCAACCTGTGCTGCACAAAATATTTTGTCTCTGACTTTAAGAGGATTCTGTTTGAAGGTTTCCCAAGTATGAATTTTCACAAGTTTGGGATAACAGGATTTAGACATTCTTATTTAAAATTAAACACTTCCTTTAGCTTTCAGCTTTCTTAAAAGGATACATCCAACATTTCCTTTTGCCAGTACTGAATTGGACGATGTCTTCTCTTTGCTGTGCTCCAAGAAGTATTTTTATATATGTTTTTAGAAGGAAATCCAGTTTCTTGCTTGCAGCTGTTGGCATTTTAGAGCCCTGGAGTGAACCAATAAAAACACATGTTCTTTTAAAGAACATCTATTTTTACTGGACCTTGCTAACAACCAATGACACAGAATTCAAAAAATTTTGGCTCAAATTAGTACAAGGACTGCATTGTTTTAAATTCTATTTTTAGAGCTTTTCTTTACAGCAAGATTACACAGAAATTTCATATGCTCTTGTGAAAAAGAGTGCTTGCTTTTAGACTGCTATTTTAATGTTTTAGAAGTAGTTCAGGTATCAAAGTGTTGTAGACTATAAAATTTTAGTAAGACATACGCTATGTTGCCATTTAAGAGTATTATTATAATACTTTCACAAACAGGATAATTAAAGATTTTACTTCCTAGACAGCTAGGAATAAAGAAATTTTGATTGATAATTCAGAACATCTTCTGTTAATACATAGTTCCCAACATATTAAGATGCTTATGTGCAAAGGTCAAATTAGATCACCATTTCTTTCAATGATACCCTCAAAATAGATTCAAGCAGTATGCGTATTGAATATGCCTAGGTTTTTTTCAGATATCAACATTCTTAGTGGAAATTAAATTAAAGATGAATTACAAAATGCTACCAAGATTGATGTGAATGTAATCATGTCAAGGTTGACTTGGTAGAGAGGTCCATCCATTTTATGTTACTTGTGTTGCATCTTTATCATACATGCTCTATATGCTGCACGATACCAGAGTCCCACTGCTGCTGTTTATTTCAGTCCTGTCTTCACAGGAGTGGAGAACAGAATAAGATTGCACCCATGCCCTTAGTTGTGCAACCTGCCCTGTACGTCAAGATTTTTTTCTGTATGTTCCTGTAGCTAGGTTTTGCTCTTAGCATATTTTCAGTTCTCTTTTGGAATTGGTAGAATAGCATGAATATAAATTCATGTTTTAAAGGTAGAGATTTTGGCCTTTTTAATAATATTTACTGTAAGAAACCTGTGCTGTTGTCAAATCTGGAATTCCAAAGCGCTGTTTTGAAGAAGTGTGTTGGCAAAGCAGAAAAGTGAGAGACCTGCTGAACTTACATGATGTAATGTGTGAAGTGTCATAATAATGCCTGAAGTAGTAGATTGATTGTTTTAAATGGTCTTTAGATCATGCATGCTAGAGAAAAAAAGCTGCTAGAGAAAAAAATATGCAGAATCTGGGTTTAGTTCTTCAATAGTTTTATTAGCACCTTCATGTCTGCAGACACATAATTTTCATGCTGGACATGGAAAAAGAATTACAGCTGTGATTCTGTGATTTGTGATTTTTGTGTGTGTGTGAGATAAACATAGACATTAAATGTCTCAACTCTAAAAATATTTGCAGTCAAATGTATCTTAACATTTTTTCCATATTTCTCTGTTTTATGGGAAAGTGTCTTTTTCTCTTTTTCTTGCACTAAGAATGAAACTGTGCATTAAGGAACTTTACAACAAACACTGAGAGAATGCACTAGGCCAGAGAGATTTGCTGCCTTTAAAATAAGTAATCCTATTAGAAATGGGCCCAGATTTCTAACAAAAGTAATGAAATACAACAACAGATATGTGAATTGAATTTTTTAATAGTACTGTTGGGCACCTAAAATTATTTAAAACTCATTCAAGTATAGGATTGAATAATTCTGTTTTATATACTGTGCTGGATGCCTGATGTGCAGTACATTGTTAAGGACTTATTTAAGAAGTGTATGTATTGGTATGTCTTTAAAATTTCTGTCTTGAGATTGTTTAGTACTCCTTATTTTACTCAGACTTCAGTTATAACTTTTATACAGCTGTCTGTTTCACAGTTTTCTTTTTTTAGCATTGACATGAGCCATGCTTCTTTGTCCCACATACTGAATTGCTCAGGAATAGGTTGTATACACTTGATGGGAAGCTCAGTTCTGTGTCTTCCACAATCACTAAGACAGCACAAGAGTCTGATGTTTCCAGATCTTTCATTTGAGACAGCAATGCTTACATAGGCATTATGTCATGATTCTCATGGTTTTCTTACTAGTGTTTTCAGAAAGTATTTATTAAAATACTTTTTATCAATTAATTCTTTTGTTCCAACAGAGTCTATCAGCTTTGGGTTTTGGTGGTGATATCCAAACTACTTGCTTGTAATATACTGTTTTAAAATGTTCCTGCTAATACTATGGTTTTTCCTAGTTGTAACAGTTGTTCCTGTCTTCCTGGTACTTTGTCTGTTTTGGTTTGCTTTTTTTTGTTAAACATTGATTTTTTTCATAAGATAATGAACTGTCTGCTGACAGCTAATTAATCCTTCAAACCAAGGTAACTGGGCAAGACCTCTTATGGTTACCATAAAAACCAGTGAAATATAATTTAGCTCACAACTTGCAGATCTTTAATCTGTGAAGTAGATGTTCAGGTGACAGCAGTAAGTATATGTGTGTATGCACACAGTAGCAATTGTTACATTTTTCAGTCTTTTTTATTAAGTTAAATATTTAAACAAAACAATCTTAAAACTTCTTTCTTTCAAGATGTGGTGTGTGTTTGGGAATTAGAGTAATCTCTTAGCGTGAAAAATACATGTATAAAAATTACATGTATAATAAAAGGCTGGGTCCTAGATTTGGGAGGAGGGTCTTTCATTTGCTTGCTTTTCTAAAAGCATGTATTGCTTCCTTTATATCCACTTACTTAATACATAAAAGCCAAAATCTAGCATTATATTGGCATAACCAGGAGCAGCAATTCAAACCGACATTGTTAAGACTTTTTAAAACATTCCGCAAAATGTCTTTATCTGATACTAGACTTAGATTTTTTTGGCATACAGTTGGACCAGGAAGAAACTTAATAATGATGCACATTTAAAAAACGTAGCTCTAGTACTGGTCTGGGATTGTAACTTGCTTTTGTCTGATGCATTCACTACTGCAGAAATGGTGATGGGGTTATTTACGTTAATTCATTTGGCTTGTTGAAAAAAATGTGCCCACACTCCTCTACTTAATGGGATTCTTCCCTCGTTGCAGTGCAAACGGCTGGAGCAGGAGCTTCATCATCTGAAAGAGCAGAACCAGACTTCAGCAAACAACACGAGACATCTGACTGCTGAAAACAATCAAGAACGTGCTCTGAAGGTAAATCTCCATTTCTTCTTGCAGGCAAATTAAGGTTGTAAGCCCCTGGTGCCAGCTTTCTGGGCTGCATATATCAGTTGTGTACATTTCGGCAGAAGTGAGCTATGGTGTTTGCCAACAACCCCTTCTTTAAACACAGATACAGCACCCTTCTGTTATGGTTTTATTTTATTTTGTGTATGAAAACAACAAGAAAAAAAAAAAACTTATCCTCCAAATTATTGGGCTGGTAATTAACGCTAAATTCTTGGGGTCCATCCTTGCAGTATTACATTTTATAACATGAAGAAAACTGCAACTATTTGCCTCATGGTACCTTTGCAAAACTAATATTTTAAAGCATGGCTGTTTGATCTGCTCACAGCAGTGTGTGCTATATTAATAACATTGTTGACCTATACTACTAGTGACCACATAGTTGATACTACTATTTGCAAAAGGGTAGCTAGTTGGAATTGGGAGGAGGAATAATAAGTCTTGTCAATAAGAATAAAAATGAGCAGAGAGGTGGGAGAGGGTCAGAGAAAGGACAGTGTAAAGTGTCAGGTTATTGCTGCTTTGAGAAAAGGAAATTGTAAAGTCAGTGGAATTGATAGCTACATAACCAGCAATCTCACCGCTAGCCCTAGTAAGAGACTACACCAGGTAAGATGTGCAAGCATTATGCACACTTATTCAACCACTATATTCTTAAAAAATCTCTTTTATGTGTAGTGGAGAGAATATAGATACAGAAGTTACCCTGCTGATACTGTGTTGTCATTTTAAAACTGTGTTTGATTTAGGCAGTAAGATCCAAATGTATCTCATTGTGTAGGCAGATTTTCTTCTCCCTCCTTTTTCCTTTTTTTTTTTATAATCAGGAAACATCATTATTCATGCAACAACTTGACCAATGCAAAGTATAGGAATAAAGGTAAATCCTTGTGTAGTTTGACATTTCTCAGTAAAAAATAAGTGTAACGGGTAAAACAGAGAGAGACTGTGTGCCGCACAAATGCTGTATGTTCCATGGGTTTATAACTGTCATCAGAATCTGTGGTGAATATTAACAAAATCAGGTGTGCAATACTGAAAGCAATCCATCCTCAGATGACTAGAAATAGAGATCGTAAACATTCAGGGCTGTTTCTTACCACAATAATAGTATTGTTTTGAATCTGGTATCACTAAAAGTTAGTGCTTGCCGAGCATGCTACTTATTGAACATAGTATTGTGTTTCATTAATTGCATGCTGACTTGTTTTTTCTGTGTCATTGAAAATATTATGCACAGAGTCTTTCTGTTAGAAAACAGAAATGTTTTACTGAAACTACACTTTATACATTTAATATTTCCTGACATAATGCTTACAGAATAATTATATTTTCAGAGCAAGAAGTGACTTAATAGTTCAGAGTGTTACTAGGATTTCATTCTAAGCCTGATATTGCTCTCCCAGCACCTAATCTTTAAAGAATTTAATTTCTGGCTGTCACAGGCATTTTTTGATTTTTCTAAGTTAGAGGTTAATTGGTCGTAGTCTTTTAGAGATGAGAGTCTGGGGAGGAAAAAAGGAATGCTGTTCAGTTTTTAGTAAAGTTGAACTTTTTTTAATGTTGTACCTCTGTAGAGTTTGTCTCCATTCGTATTACTGTTGCCTACGGTGAGGACAGGTCCTACAGTGAGGAAAGTGGAGTACTTTTTAAAAGGCCGATGGGTCAAGTTGAATTCTTGACCTTGAAATCTTTAAAATACCCCTATAAAATATTGGCAATAGTAGTTAGCTCTGATATAAGGCATATGAACACTCATCCTGACCTAAGCACTCATGTAAATGAAAAGCTTATCACCCCTTTTTAGTGTAGCTACAGCCTAGAAAATATGGACGGGCTGGTGGGGATGAAAGTCCTGTCAGCAACTTCTGTAGGAATGGGTTTGGCTGGTGCTCTGGGCCTGGCAGCGGCTGGCTGGGGCGCTCCTGCTGCCGTCGGCGACAGAGCTCCCTGACGGAGAAATATCCAGCCGGAGCCCCCTGACAGGTAACAACACACTGTGGGGTCTTGGCACACACATCCCCTCTGAAACCCTCTTGTATGCACTCAGTAGCTGTCATTAAGTGCTACATGCACAGTGCATGTACAGGCACAAGAATCCCCTCCTGCCTCCTCTCTGCTGCAGATCACCCTCTGGTCTCTGACCATTTTCAGAGAAATAGAACAGGCCGTTTGTCTCTGTGGGGCAGTGTTAAATATTAACACAACTATTTTTATTTTCACCATGATCCAGAGAACTACATTTACTTTAACCACCTCCGTGTGCAAACTGGGAACTGCGCTTTGCACTATTAATTTAGATGTAAACACCTGTCCTGCAGAAGGAGTCCAGATATTCATCGCTTCTTTGTCTATCCAGGACAGTTTCTGTTAAGAAATTTTTTTTAAAAAAATCTTAAATTTTTCCTACTCTCTCAATTAATGTTGTCTGATTCAGTTTGGCAAAAGATGTATTCTGGTGATAGGTGGCAGATGAGGAATTCAATCTGCTTTAGATTTTCTTCGGGGAGTAACGGAAGTGTAAACATCAGATGTGGTGCAAGGATACTTGCAATCTTAAGTGGATAAAAATACAGTAATCAGGATCAACTAGATTAAGGATGGCATAACAGTTTGTGATAAAAGATGAGATCATTACCTCTATGGGGTCCTGAAATACACTTAACAACAAAACCCAACGGCTATTGTTTCTTTCTTACTTTTTAAAAATCATCTCACAATAGTGAATTGCTCAAAAGCAAAAAAGTGTAAGACCAATCCACAAGAAACCTATTTCATTCCACTGATGGTATGGTCTAATAGGTAAGATAAGCTGCAAGCTTTCGCCTTTATTATTAGTTATATTAGCTCACAGGCCTACTGCCACCCTTCTTTGAGGCATTAGCAGCCTGAAGACTCCTATGTGAGGCAAAGCAGCAGAGAGGCAGATTGTGACTGGGGGAGAGGTGTGGTGGCAGTAAACTGGCCAGATCCAGGATGTGGAAATCACAAAGATGATGTAAGCACTCTTGCATACTTTGGGTTTTACACTTTTAGATCCCATGTCACACCTGAGGATCATGTGACAAATAAAACATGACACATTAGGCGTGCTGTATAGACCTATACTGTGCCATTTCATCTTATTGTACAATATAACATCTGCACGGTTTTGGTAAGATAGCTCTTCTTAACTAATCCCTGTCATACATGTTAGTAGTACATGATCTAAAATTTCCATATTTAATGTATTTATTGCATAGAACATTCCTTATCGTGATGTGGGCCATTCAGTCCCACAATGCCAAACTGGTACTCCTAATTTTTATAATATTCTTATTGGTTATAGAGGATCGTATTAATTGAACAAAAAGGCCAATTTCAAATCTTCCCTCCAGGCAATGCCCACAACTGCACAGAGGTCATTCAGAGAAGCGTGTGGGCCCCTATTTCCATAGTTAAAGTAAAATAATCCTCTTCTTTTCAAAACCATTTTTAAAAATCTCTTATAATATTTCAGATTGAATTATAGCTAAATCTTTTAGGGATAATTGCTTCCTAAGGGCCTATACATTTGCACTCTTAGTACATTTTCATAAAATAAGATCTGCAGTGCTTTGCAGTTCTAATGTGTCAGGGTCTATACGTAATATTATTCATTTGTGCTTGGCCTTCATAATTAACATTTGGTCTCTACTGATTCTGATAAATGTATTCCCACAATACATTGAAATAGCTGATTCAGTTAAACATAGAAAAGTTGAAGAATTGCTATTTTTTCTTTAATATCCAAATCTTGTTGTGGTTCATTTTATTGTTGTTAGCTTTGTGGTGTGTAGTTTTGAAATGCAGAATTTTAAGTAATACATTTTCCTAAAGAAAAATAAAGATTTTGCCAGTGTGAATGTCCTGTTTACACAGTTGAAGAAGAATAGGAAATAAGTCTTGTGAAACAAATAAGTTAATGTGAAAATTAATGGAAAATGTTTAACTGGATTTGAATGAAACATAGGGAGAGGTGAGGTTTTTTCCACAGACCTGATTTATTTTGTAATTTCTAATTAGGTGGTACATTCTTCTTAAAGCAGCTATTAATCTGCTCTAAAGACCAGAGTGACATACTAATTTTACTGCCAAGCCATACTCTGAAAATAGAGAGGAGACCTGTCTCATGATGATACAAAAATCAAGTGCCCTTTAGTGACTAAATGAGTTTACTCCATCCAAGTATGATGTCATTAGAACTTGTAAAGGTTATTAATCTCCTTCAGAGCTGTTAAGATGTTAATCTTTGGTTATGATTGCTTGTTTTGTTATGTTTTTCTGACTAATCAGTCTTTTTAGTTGTGACTTTCTGTAGAATTCATCCTACACACTTCCATGGTTTTATTAAGAATATCATAAATTCAGAGTCAGAGACAAGAATGTGACCTGAAGGAGCTGTCAGAAATTCATTTACAGTAGTGTCATAAAGCAATTGCATCTGATGTCATCTGCTTTCTGCTGACACATAAGAACTGTGTCAAGGACAGGAAATCCACCATGTATAGCAGTTTGGTAGTTGTTCCAGTGACGATGCCTGTGACAAAGCCACTCTAGAACACTTAAATTAAGTACTCCCTGATGCCTGTCATAAATTGTATTAAGCTCTGTTTTGATTCCCAGAATTTCCTGGATTCTTAGAGTAGAAACCATTTTTGACAATGCCAACCACAAAAACAAATCCAGCTGACTAGTCAATGTATCATCCATGAAGAGCATGATCCCAGGAGAATCTAATGTCATAAAAGCTTAAAAAAAATTAAGAAAAGATTTAACATGAAGTTTAAAATGTTTGGTGCTGTTGAAAAGCATGGACTATTCGTGCTATTTAGGTATATAATGTTGACTGTGTCATAAAGTGCTTCTTTCAGAGGATAGTAACTGTGGCCCTTATCTGCAAAACCTAAGTAATTATAACAATGTTTTTATGTTAGAGCTGCAGAGCTGAAGTTTCAGAGCTTCATTTTTAATGAGTTTAGAGCTGGTTTATGGCTATAAAGCCTCTGATTTGTTTCTGACAGAGCCACACGTTTTTGAAATGCTCTGTAATCCAGGGAAACGTGCCTGAAGCAGTGGTGGGAAACTGAGAGATTCCAATCTCATTTCTTCTATTCAGATTCCAGTTCAGCATACAATTTTACATTTTAATATAGTTATTAATTGCATCCTAGAAAACTTTCAGAGAAAAGCCTTTCAATACTTTCATAATCATTTTACATGAGGCAACAGAGATCAGTATTAGAAACCTAGAACGTAAGTTTTGAACGTGGCAAGGCCCAGCCACATCCAGAAGACGACTCTGCCAACTTCAGCCATTTCAACTGCAGTGCTGGGTGAGTGATAGAAACTGGCTGCTGATTACCAGTATTTTATAGCTAACAGATGAATAGCTGCACTGTCCACTGGTGAAGTGGGTGTTACACCTTTCTCCAGTTTCTAGCTACAAAGTAACTAGACATTACTCTGCAATGAGTTTAAAACTTGCTATTGATCTACTTGTTGGTATGGTGTTATTGTTTGGTAAAAGATGCATTAAAATATTGTTCTTTCTTCAGAGTGGTTGGGTTTTTTTTAATGAAGCAACTCATCGATATTCATATGTTGGACAATCCACCCGTTTCTCTCACATTTTGCTATGAATTCCTCTGGCCAGTATGCACTGTTCCCTCTGTATCTAACAGGATATTAACCTGCGAAAGCTCAGCTTGAGATCTCACTCTGTGGAGTTAACTGTAAAGCAGTCATGCTTTTCATTTTGGATGTCATGTGCTGCTACCTATAAAAGGGATTGCTATCACATTTGCAAATGAATTTATAGAGATGTTTGAAGACTGGGATGCCAGCTTCATATTGGAAGGAGAAGGGGAGGAGAAGTAGATTGCAGATCCACTGCTCAATATGAGGAGTTACAGTGTGCCCTTGCATTTACTTATGATCCATATCTATCTTTCTGAAACTACAGGAACATTTCAGGAGCAATGGAAATAGTTAACAGGCTTCTTGGAGGCTATCTCCAGCAAATGATATGTTGTTACAACTAATCCTGAAAGGTTCTTCATGCTATTCTTCCAATAACTTACACGAGGATAAAATACTAGAGGATTTATCAAAGTAAGCTGCAATCTCTAACTTTGTGCAAGGGCCATTTCATTAGTTCAGTTTCTTCTAAGAAAGTCGCTGCTTCTCTTCTTCTGTTTTTAGAAGAGTTGTCCAGTTCACGTTGTAGAAAGCCACAATGAGTTCATTTCACTCTCCAGTAGCTCTCCAAAGCAGCATTTAAGTGCCTGGGCAATGTGAAAGACAAATTTGCTACCCTGTCAGTAAAACTTGTTATAAAGCACATGAGATCACTATTAATTTTTAGAGTGGAAGTTTGCTGAAGTTTGAATGCTTGAATTGCTTTTAAGTACATAGTGGAGGTGGAAATAAAAGACCTAGTAAAACTTGGAACATGCTGCTGACAATCTGGATATGGATAAGAATGCACAAACATTTTTCTTCAGTTGCTGCTTCCTAGACACTTTATCAGACAGAGTAGATACAGTTGCAATCTTAATTGCATTGAACAGAGCCTTTGCTTGTGCTGCACCCAAAACCAGTTAATCACAAGGTCTTAAAGGGTGTCACTAAGGTTAGACCCAAGTTTGTTCAGCTTTTATCCACGCTAGAAACAAGATCAGTCACTTTACGGCTGGTGTTATTAAATAGTACTGTACAGTATTAAGTAGTACTGTATCAGAGGATATCATTGTAAGTCGGTGCATCATGGCATAAATGAACACTCAACTGAGGCCATGTACAACTCCTGCAGAAATAATTCTGTCCATGTTCTACTTCAATATTAATTTTCTGCATTCCTTTCTGCCTAAGTTGCAGTGTCTCCAAAAGCTATTGCTACAGACTTCTGACAACCCACCTAGTTATCTGTGTGTATGGAGAGGGAGAAAATAACTTGTTTAATCCTACAGTGACCAACATTCCCCCTCAATCCCAGTGGAAAAAATGTGAACACTGGTTGAGTGGTCTTTAAAGCAGACATTTGAAATTTCCTTAGACCCAATTGTTCCTTTGAGCCAGATGTCATAACCGGATCCTCTGGTCAGTTCAGGTCCAGAGATCCTCAGCCAGGGATTTCTCCTTCATCTGCTGTCATATATTTAGGAGTGTAATAGTTTGCTTAAGTGTATCCCCTAGAGGTGGGAAGTGACTAATTTAGCACATATATTTGATCATGAGTCAAAAAGGTAAGTTCAGAAATTTGAATTACAAGTATCACTTTCAGTGGCCAGTTTTGTTAATTGGTGTTTGTAGCCATCCAGACTGGAAGGCTTTATTTAGTTATGCAGATCTAGACAGAATAGTTGTTCACAAGTGACAACTACATTCTTAGTGACGGTCTCCTCCCATCTAGTAATTAATATTTTAGCACTGTTAGGCATTTGTATTCATTGACCAAAAATATCTTAATGTGTATAGGGAGTTGAAAGTGAAAATAATTGCTTTAATGCGCCATAAGCAAATAGTACAATGTTTTCCCCTGATGGAAAACATGGGACATAAATTATGAGATGAGACACTTGCCCTTCACTGAGAGTGAAGTTGTCCAGTCTCTTTAGAAACACAGGCTTCCAGAGTCTGATAAATCTGATTTATATGAAACATCTACCTGGGAGTTAGAAGTGAAATGATGTTTGGTAACATTAGTACTTGCATGATTTTCAGTGGTCAGCTTGTGTTGTCATTAAGTGACTGTGTGTATAGGCAGCAGGGCCGTTTGTACTGTTCTTGGTTCACTAAGACATCACTGTGGGCCAGAATTTTGAACTCGTTCAAGCCTTAGGTTCTTTTAAAATTGAAGGAAACAAAGAGATGTACCCAAGTTCTCGTCTTTGCTTCCTCAGTTGCACTGGCCGTTCCACCTTCCTGTATCTGTAAGGCTGTCCCTTCGCTGACAGCACTGTCTGGCACAGCAGCCCTGTGTGTACAGTGCTCTCTGCACAGCAGCTACTCGGGATTTCTTGGACTCTGTTCAAATGAAAGAAGACCAAGCAGTGGTGCTTCTTACTTACTGTGACCTCAAGTCTTTCAGAATTGTTTCAAAGCAAAGTAATATATGGATAAGAGTGAACATTTATTGGCAGAACATTTGTCCAGAAGATGATCCTGAGAAGAGTTGTATCTGTCTAATTAATTATGCCTGTCTAGAGCATTGTATGTCTTACGGAATTTTAGCATGCTTTGTATTGCCTGTAAACAGCTGCACAAGAATGCACTGAGTGTTTCTTGATAGACTGAGCAAACAGCATCTTGGCTAAAAGAGTTTGTTCACCTTGCCCGAGAAGTATAAGTCTTCCTTCTCCCCTGTTAACAGATGCCGAATGTCTCTTAACCAAAGCAGATATATTTATTGAACTTTGATTCAGTTCTAAGCATTAAGGAATTCATTACTCATTCACACTTTGTGTTTGATGTCAGCTTTCATCTGCTCCACTAAAAATTCCTTGGAGGTCTGTTGCTTTTTATTTGACAGCCTTCAAATCTCTCTTGGCACCAGATTACTCTTGACAATCTTAAACATCAACAAACTGTTTGTATACACCATAAATGTCCCTTTGTCACTGGGGATGATGTAGTCATTCAAACCTTTTGGCTGAGTCTTTTATTTTTTGGTTTCCATTTCATAGGTGGAGATTGTCTTCCCATGAAGTCTGTCAGTGTTACTACTTCCAATTAGCAGAAGTATTATTTCTGATGAATGCAGCAGGTTCTTGGAATGCAATATTTTGCTTCCAGTTTATTCTGAATCTGGATTATCAATCTCATGGTCATCTAGGCTGCTTCCATGTCCTCACTTTTGGTATGCAAAGAATCATCTCTTTGATGATAATAGGCTTCTGTGACCATGAGCTTCCTGTTAACAAGGCCCTCTCATCCATGTTTTTCATTTAACCATTCTGTAATTGTGCATCTGCACATATTATATTAACTTAGCATGTTACAAATACTTTGCACTTTCTCGCACCTGTTTTTCCTTCTAAGAGGATAGATTCCACTTTGTATGCTTGATTCATTTGATAGCCGTCTGGGTGACTTCCTGGAAGTTCCTTCCTTGCTCAGTGATGCTGCCACTTGGCCTTCCAGTTTCAAGGATGCTTTGTTTCAATTGTAAATGTTCTGCAGCATTTTTAGGTTTTTGTCTAAACCCTGTTAAAGGACCTCAAAACTAGAATACTTTGTATTTGTATGATTTATATCTCAGATAGATGTATTCTAGAAATACATATCCTGAAATAAACATTCTGAAATTGCAGAAGAAGGAACAACCTGTGCAGGCATACTGTGGGCAGATAGAAAGCTGGCTGCTACCTTCTTTTTCACTCCTTATCTTCATAGACGTGACACCCATGCCTTAAACCAATGATAAAAAACTGGTGTGTTCTAAAATACACTGAAATTCATCAGTATCTTGTAAATTAGAACTACAGAATCTGATACAAAAGCAAAACATACTGTAGAAACCACAATCATGTTAGAAAAGCTACTTATATGGAAAGGTGAGTTCTTATAAAAACAAAAACTCTATTTAACTGTAATGATAAGCTTCATTGCCATCTGCTGTGGTACAGTTTATCACCCCAGTCACGGGTTCATTTTTCCTTCCTTCTGCCCAATAACACGTCGATAGTAGTGCTACTATGAACTTTTCTAACGTCTGAGGAGGTGTCCTATTGCTGCACTTCAGAAAGCTATAAAAAAATATTCTTTTACTTTCCCACTAGTATGGAGCTTCATTTCAGGATTACATGGGTCAGGAACAATGGGCATATGTTCATCTAATTGTAAAACAATCACAAAGCCTAATGTATCAGACTTACCATAAGAAAACTCGGACTCCTTCCTTTACTTGCCACTTTCTGATACTATAAAACATATTTCCCAACTTAGTTAAGAGATTCTAAATCTGAAGCCATTTTGTACGTAAAGTAGTAACTGTTCTGCAATGTTTAAAGAAGCCCCTACCGTTAGTTTCTGTTAATAATAGCATCCCTTATCTTCACTGGCATAATTTTCAAAGTATCTATCAGCATTGTACCATAATAAAACAAAGGAAGTACCAAAAATATCTAGCCAAGTTTTTCCTTTTTCAGAGATATTGAATATTAAATGATGTGGCAGACAAGATATCAGATTTAATGAATGGAGTAGTGACATTGTTATGTATTATTTTTTATTTCAGAAATCTTGTTTCTTTCTCCATATGAAATCTGTTATTCATACATGCAGGGAGAAAGTGTGCTAAATCTTAATTTTCAGTCATATTGTCAATGTCTTACTGTACACCCTTCATTTTTTATGCTGCACAGGAAAATGAACGTCTCTTGTTTGAGCAGCAACTGTAAACAAAATCTCGAGCCTGAGTGCACGATGACATGTCAGTTATTTGTCCTACAATAAAATGTATAAAAGGTAGTAACCTAAGCTCTTGTGCAAAAGGCAAGCTACAGGGTCATTAAATAGCAAAGGTCTTGCTCTGACCCATCCATGACCTCCTTATCTGAAACGCCTCTAGGAATTGATAGAATCTACTTTAGATGTTGGGTAGAGGAAACCAGGGATAGGGTAAAGGATCAATAGAAATATTTCAGAATTTTAGGTATTTACTAAAAAGGAATCTTTGGTCTTTGTATGTTTAAGTTTATCCAAATTTCTGTTCAGAATTGGAGAACCCTTTCCTAGCATTTTGCATACAAGTGATCATATGAAGGATGGTTCAGAGTAGGAGGGGAACACAAGGTAAAGGAAGATGCTGAAACATTAGGTCTTAGTATGCTTGTAAGGCTGCAGACTAGCCTTGATTCAGAAGTCTCAAGGTGCTACCTCTTTGCTCTTATTTATCTTTCTACATTAATCTGAAAGTCTCTCCTATTCTGTTCCCAGGTGAACAACTTTAGGTTTTAGAATGAGATGAAGTCAAAAGAGCCCATGTCCAGAAAGTGCAGCTTGGTGCTTAGCAATGACTTACTCAGAGGAGTCAGGACTCATTTTGCCTGTCCTTTTTAATTCCCATCTATTTATGTAGTCTGGTGCAGAGGCGCATTTTTGATGTTATGGCACTGGTGCTCCTAGATCACCAAGAGGCTTTTGAAAATCCCTTTCTTTTCCCCATAAATAAGAGCAAAATCCTATTTGGCTTCCGCATATGTGGCCATACAGAGGTGTAAAGGAAAAGTGGACTCTGCTGTTCACATACTGAGGTTGCTAAGCGGAAGAGATGTACTTGTGTGCAGTAGGTGTGCATTTCTATGCTAGCAATATACAGGTCATTGGGAGACTGCCTGAAGAGCAGAAGCAATGAATGGACTTGGATTTATTTTGATCTTTTTATTTTTCTTCTATGAAAGTGGGCTTTATGAAGTAAAATATTCCTCACCTGTCTTCCAGTAGATCTCCACAGCTTTTCTCATGAGATTATGGGCTGGCAGCTGGACTTTGGCTTTTCTCTAGGAGTAAGCTTTAGAGTAGCAAGCTGTACGTTAGGGGTCAAGTAGTAAATTTGATAATTCAGTAATGCTGAGTTTCCAGACTTTAACCATAAAAAAATCTGTGCAGGCGCACTGGTGTACCACCTATTCAGAAAGTATGTTAATATTATCTTTACTGATTAACACAAGCACAGATAGAATTTCGGCATATGAAATAAGTAGCCTTGTTTTTTATTATTTGAATACTTGAAAGCTATAAAGTAAGCTTCACATCAACAGAAGTATATCAATGCATTAGGATTTCAACTCAACATATATTAGGTTTATCTTTATATTTAGAAACTCTGCATGCATAGCTCTGTCATGTAGCTGAATCAAAATTACTTATTACACTTGCACAGAAAATGAATTATTCACTGAAAACACGCAAAGAAGGTCTGATTTCTCCTGTAAAGTATGTTTGCAATTAAAACTTCAATTTCTTATGCCTCCAGAATTCAGTCAGCTGCATTGTTACTTCCAAAATTCAGCCTTCCTTAGTGGTAAGATAAATATATCTTACAAAGAAAAAGCAATAAAAAGGTGAAATTAGAAAAGAGCTGTCTTTAAACTTTGGATAGGAAGCTGAAGTAGCAAATGCTATTGTGTAATAGTAAATAAGTGTATATCACATTGCCTGAACATGGTATTAATGTGTATTGGTGATTGTGTTAAGCTGCTAAGCAGCCGAATTTGCAATTTAAAATTAAACTCAAAGACCCAAATGTCATTTTGTAGTTAGACTCAATATATAAAGAAACCCTTCTGGGACTTCATTTTCTGAACTGTGTTGGTTCATACTGGATTTGCCATCTCCAGAACTGATTCTCCACTGAAGAACAGATGTCATCTTTCACAGTTTTACTAGACTTATTCAGTTTCCATACAGTTTCATAAAATTGCCATTTCCTTGTGGATCACAGTCAAGATGATTATTTCAAGGCTCGTTTGTTTATCAAAGAAATACCTGCTATGCTGGAGGGGTTATTAAGATGGTGGTGGTGTGACTTGCGCATAGAGTTCTTTCTTTACGATATCTTGGCCACACATTTTGAAAAATTGAGAGAACTTATTTTTAAAAAAAACAACACCATTTAAACTATTTTTTATATTAGAAGCATCAGTTGGACCAGGCTTTCAAACACTGAAGCTAATCTTGTAGATTAGGTCTGGTTCTGTGCATGTATGTAGCAGTCACTGCTGGAGAGCAGTCCTGCTGATATTAACAGTTACTGTTCTAGGATCTGAATTTTGAGAAAAAATGAACCCTTTCTTGCTTTGATCTTGAAGCTTGTGAGTTCCACATGCACTTAGATTTTAATGGGACTAGGTCCCAAATCTGTGAAGCCTTAGGCTGTTATACACACATGTAGGCTGTTATGACAATATTCAGAGATCAGAAGAAATTCTGTTCAAATTTGTTTTCATAAACTAGATATCTTGCATGATACGATGAGATCTCGTAAGAATACATTGATGCTTTGCTAGTTCTTTCAGAAAAGCTCAAGCCAGAAGACATTTTAACACGAAAAAATCTTTGCTGACCACGTTAAAAGAATCTATTATCGTTTCTCAGTGGAAAACATTGTATCCCATCATCACCCAAAATCTCATTAAGAGCACCTCTACTTTAACCATGCTTCTTATGGAGTTACTTGGAAAAAAGGAATGAATCATAAAATACCTCATTGCCCTGGTACTTTAATCCTTCATCCCATCTTCTGAAAGGATGAAACTATTTAGTATGGATTTCTAGTTCAAAAATGAAACTGTGTTTTCTCCACTGTTAAACAACTAAGTAAATGGTTTGAAGACATTACTTGGTGTCAACAAGCTGCATTTTGAAGAGACACATATTTCAAACTCTTTCCTTGCATATAGTCTAGAGGAGACTTAGTATGCCAAACATTATCATTTTTTTGTATTGTGTTAGACTTTTAAGCATTTAAGACTATCACATAAAATGAATTGGTTTTAATTGGTTATCTGCTCCTATTTCTTACAGTTGAGCTGTAATTTTCTTAGATGTTGGAGGAGAGGGTGGCTGAGTGACTGGGAGGAGAGTGACTGAAACCTTGGAAATGCTGCTGATAGCTCCTTCTGTTTGGAATTGCTATACAACAGTTAACAACGAAAACACTCATTTTCCAAACTAGATAAAATAAAATCTGTTTATCTAGCCTATTAAATCTGGGTGCCAACTTTCAAGCAGATGCAGTTTTAAGCTCTGTAGATGCTAAATCCTGAAACATTTGGTCTATAAACAAAAAGCTGACATCAAATACAGCATTGCTGCTAGACATTTTAATGGTGTATATATGCTGCATTCACACAAAGTAGGGAAATGATTGCCTTTTTGTATGTTGCTTAGGGTTTTTTCCTATGTTAGAGTATTAAAACAGATATTAAATTTTATCATTAATGCGGTGCGTGGTCTCTCTTCAAATCCCCTTAATTACAGATTGACTCCAAGGATTACACAGCATGGATTTTAATTTTAACTGAAACAAAAAGAAAAGCTGCTTAAAAATTATCCTTGCTGAGTGACTTGTTGGACCACAAAACAATTTTTAACATCTTTTGACAAGTGTTGTCAAATTTAAAATATTAGAACAGAGCTAAGTGCACCTTCAAACTCCAATTGTATCATGTCTACTTCCCAAATAAAATGTTTTATTAACTTTGTCCTCACAAAGGAATGTCTGCTTCTCATATTTTTGTTTTTTCAGTTATTCTTTAGGAGAAGGAGACTAGCAGTCTTGCTGAGATGTGTTTATGTTTGAAGAAAGTGACATCAGACTTCATATTTCCTTTCTTTGGTAATTTGAGAAAAATTACCAAGCAGAGTTGACGTTGTAGTGGCAACAGTGTATTTCACACCCTTGCATTGTTTCCCTTCTGACCCCTATCTTTAGGACTGAAGAGCTCCACTCTGAAAACTTCATTCCAGCCTGAAACTTAGAATAGCAGGTCTGAGTCCAGAAACAACATTTTCACAAATTGGGGCCTAATCCAGTAAGCTTCACACAGAAGGCTACTTCTGTGAGTACCTATTATTCATCTGAGTAAAACTTCAGGGATCAGTTTTCAGTCTGTTTCTTATGGGGTTTTTCCCCATTTCTTAGAAGATAAAATCAGCTTCCCGGTTTGTTTCATTAAGCAAAATTCATTTTTCATGGTTAAAGCTTATTAGTATTTTTTTTACAGTTTTACTCTATATCTCCTGCTGGTTCTTTAAGACACATAGAAAAAAAGAAGTTGCTCTCCAGAGCTGCATCAAATAATAAATGCCCAAAGCTGAATGTCCACAACTTCTCTTGAAGTTATATGCAGCTGAAAGTGCCCCTTATCTCTCAAAATGTGGATGCAAGTTTCTTGCTTCAAAAATCAGCACCTTTTGTGACCGAGTAATAATTTTGACTACAAATGGCTGGAGGAATGAGAAATTTGGTTTTGACCAGGAGGTCACTGTAGTGCTGAGGGGGTAAATCTATCTTTGCTGTTTAATGGTAGTTAGTGGTTTGATAAAGTTCCCCTAACTCAGTTTATTAGATTAAAACATACTTTCTGAGACTTCACAGATCTGCAGGTAAGTAACACCATTATTGCTGCATCTTTGTATGGGGTGAAATTTTTGCACTTAAAAAGGGTTATTTCAACAAGCTTTTCTCTCAGAATGTTAATGGTTTTCTCCATTAGTGTACTAGTGCACTTTTTTTAATGGAACAGATTAAACTCTATTGCTTTGTGTTATAGGCAAGCATAAATCCTTCCTATTTTAAGAGAAAAGTATTTCTAATGCAAACCAATGAACAGGCTAATTTATACACAATATTGTTCAGTCTCATTTGTCCATTATGTGTAATAGTCTCAATAGTATATGATTTTCAAGTCATGTGTGCTTAAAGCAGAGAACAGAAACAGCAACAAATTAGGCGAAATAGTAAATACTCTTGCTCTTTATGGTTTTTGTTGCAGTCTTAACATACGTAGGTTAATAAGCATGCTTGTGTGTGTGATTTCTTTTAAGTGTTTGTTAGGGAACGCACAGCGCTGTGAGTGACGCTGGCTGCTGGCAGAAGTTTGATGCTTTACATTCATTACAGTTGTGTTCTCTTGCCTACATTCAGTAAAGCTTTAAATGTATCATTGGTTACACTTTAATATAAAAGTATACAAAATAGTTCATAATCTTTGTCAAAAACAAGATAAAATGGCCTAAAGGAGATAAAAATTACTGATTTTTAATGTAAAGTTCAATTTTGCAAGTCATCTCTTGAGGCCTGTTTTGTGAGATTGTGAACTATTTTGAATGCCTGGTGCAGTTAATAGGGGATGAGGAGGCTCAGGGCTGTTCAGACAGGTCCTTTGATAAATAATACTGTCTCTTTACCACACCGGACTAAATCTGGAGAAAAGAAAAATCCTGGTTGTGTCCTAACATAAATAAATGTATGCATGAGCGCTGTCTGTCTTATGAAGTCGTTTGTGTTTGTTTAAGTTGGAGCACAGGACACACAGTAAGTCTGGTGTCTGGTTTTTGAAACCGGGGTGTGTAAGCGTCTACGTCAAAAAGAAAATCGTTCTGGAATCTGAAGGCTGAGACTGACAGGAAAAATCATGCGTTACAATAAGTAAGACCGGATTTTGACATGTTAGGTTTTCAGCAACGTTGTACATTTGCAATACATTCGCTGTTGATATAGGTGTGAGGGTTGCGCTGCTTTGAATATAAAACTTCAGGATTTTTTGCTGGATCTAGATTTTGATATTTAGATTACGAACCAGTTTGCATTTAGGGGCGAGGAGTGTTGCTGGGGCTGTTAGTTTCAATCCAAGTGTAACCATCTCTGTTTAGTTCACCAGTTTTTCAGAACTAAATTGTAATTGTCAGTAGCTGTTTCATTTTTGTAAATATATTACTTTCCACACGCGCACACACACACATCAGCTGCATAAGTGAAGAGTGACTACATAATTTCTGGGGATTTGTTCTGCTTTTGCTTTCCATACTTTTTCTCTAGCTAGTCAGTACTTCATGGCTGTTAAACAAGATTTGCTGTTTCCTGGAACAGCTAATTTACAAGCGAATACTTTCTCAGTTTTGTACATATTCTTGCACAATAATCAAAAAAACCAAGGTTTATTCTTTTGGTTTGGGGGATCTGTGGCTTTTTTGTTGTTGTTATGTCTTTTTATTTATCCTCTTATCCACTGGATTAAATCTCTTGTTTAGTTATTGCAAAATCCCCTTGCTGTCTTTTTAGTTGAACCTGAATCATGAAAACAAGGAGTCTGAATTACATTTGAGGAAGGAAATGTTCAACTTGAAACATGGTGCTTGCAGGTAAATCAGTGGACACTGAAAATAAAATAATTAGAAATAGAGTGGCTCTTTATTTTATGTGACTGATTTGGAGTTGGCTACATCTGAAAAGGAATGAAAAAATGATCTCTTTGTTTGAGATTTGCCAAACAATGCTATAAGCTCCAAGTTATTTTGAGGTGGTGAAAGGTGAAACATTTGACATGTTCTTTTGGGGCAATGCTTTAAAAAAAGAGAGGGAGGGAAAGAGGCGTTGCCACATCAGAGTTAAGGGTGTTTGTGGTTGTCCATGACAGCGGCTCCAGTTTTAAAACACCTGTGTTTACTTTCCAGCTTTTCTCAATCGGCCTGAAAGTGGCCTAAGAATGGCACAGACAGACCTGCAGTATGGCTGTGTTGCCTTTGCAACACACACAGAAAAAAAAAAAAAGAAAGGAAAAAAAGACATAGATAAATCTCTTGTTATGCAGCTAATCATTAACAGCATTTTTGTGCCTAGCTGAAAACATTTTGAACTTTTTTAAATTTTTATAGTCTATCAGATAACGCCTGTATTTTTTTTCTTAATCTATTAAGCTAAATTTTTATCTTTCCCATTTTATTTTCTAGCAAAAAAAAAAAATCAATTTAGTGTTGGTTTTGGGGTTTTTTTAGTGATAAATAATAATAACAAAAATTGGTATTTTTGTTGCAACAGAATATTCATTTCAATATTTGGAAATAGGTGTATCAATACTCCAATTAAAAAAAAAATAAATTAAAAAGAACAGGCACAGCCCCCATTCTGCCATCCTCCCTGAAAAAAAGAAACTAATTTTACAGCTCTTTTCTGAGTAGTTTTGCTTCATAAAATCCTAGCATTGGATGTGTATTAACTTCCTGTAATGTGCTAGTTTGCATTTTATCGCATAAATACCTTGTCCTGCAATGGGTTATAGACTTAAGTTAGGTGTAAAATATACATCTCTTGAAAACTGGGTAATGGACAATGAATGTTTAAAAAAACCTGACAAGCTGAGATAGCACATGTTTTCAGTGCTTGCTTAGAAATTTTAAAATCATTTGTGGGTCAGTATTTAAGATATTCATCTGATGAGAAGCATATTTTTACTACTGCTCCAAATTTTTTTATTATTACCTTTAAAATTTGTTCATGTCTTACAAAGTTTTGGCTTTTTAAGAAAACCTCAGCTCCTTTTTCTAGTTTTTTTTAATTGATGTAACATCTCTTCTACTTTCTACTCCAGATGACATACCTGACACTCCTGTTTATAAAAATACCTCTGCTTCATAATTATATTTGTTTTTCTTTATGGATCACTCATTATAGGTCAAGTTATGTTTTCTGGATGTAGGAAAAAAAAAGCAAATGAAAATATAGTGCTGATAGAGGAGCACAGGTGATTTCTCCCTTAGACTGTTTTCTTTTTTAGAATTGTGAGCTTAATAGGCAGATTCAAGGTCAGTGTATGGGGATGGACAACATGAAACCCCTTAACTGAGATACGTAGCCTAACTGGAGCACAATTACTTTAAAACTGTTGGTCTAACGTGATGACTCGACAGAGCAAACTGGGAGCATGCCAGTCGCCTCCAGATCAGGCACCTCTGATAAACTGAGAAATTGTATCAGAATCATCTTCCTTTGTGATACACAGCAGAGCAAACACCAAGTAGCCATAATTTGGCTGTCTCTGGTCTAGGCTGTATAGCATTTTTAGGGTGGTACTGAATCCAGCACATGATACCTAGCATCTTACTTGGGAATACTTTCACATAGACTCTTGAGAAGAGCTTGTGCGGCCTTTTGTAGTGAGTCTGCAAAGCAGGTTCTTGGGATCCCTCCTAAATTTACCGGACTTTGCACTTTTCCTGTTCCTGTACTGGAATAGCATCAATATTGAGGAACTCTTCCATCTCAAGAAAATACAGCCAGAAAGGGACAAATACAGAAGCTACAGTCTCTCAGCCTTTTTTTTTTTTCTTTTTTTTTTTTTCATCCTACTCAACAGTGCATTTGATACCATAGATCTTGCATATCTTGCTACAACTGAAATATCATGGATTCCCCCGCTTCAGTTTAGTCAAGGCCTGTGTGCTGGCAAGGTTGCTTGTACCATCTTGCTTTTAGTCACTTTACACATTTCTGATCCAGGGGTAAGAAAGCATCTTAAAGGTAGGCTACATTTTTGTCCTCCTCAGCACCACCTCTTACTGTGTTTCCAGGGGGTGTCACATCCTTGGAAGAGTGTACAAGTGTCAGGCAGTAGTGCATCTGGTTGTGCATGGACCACATGGTGTTGTCTCACCTGGTCTTATTCAAGGTGCAGTCAGAGGGAAGCCAAATAGTTTATTTGGCTTGCTTCTAAAATATGTCAATATCTGAGATTTGCAAAGCAATTCTTATTAGTAAACAACATGCAGTGGATTTGATTTTTCCATTCAGTACTTGATCTGGCACAGTTGCATTCTTAACCACCTGATACATCAGCTACTACCTCTGATCCTCTCAGAGAGGTTGCCACCTGCAAAGTCTTTACTGGTATATATGCTTAATTTATAGAAGCTATAGGTCTTCCACTCACTCTAAAAACTCAAAAATCCATCTGCCTTTTTCACTTTTCAGTCAGAGACTCAAAAAGAGGTAGAGAGGTTCACATATGCTCCACATTCATGCCTGTGTTTGCAGCAATTTTATGTGCAGTCCATGGGAAACAACTATTTAAAAATGTCCTGGTTTGCAAATATGAGGCTCATCTTCATCTTCTTGATGACCTTTTATTGTTCTGTTCTTTTCCTGTGTACCAATGTGACTGGAAGCCCTCTGTGGTCTTTAGATCACAGTCTTTTCTGGATAGAAATGATTTCTCAAGAGAACACTGCATGAGAATGTACTTTAAATTTAATATGGAAAAAAAGAGAAAGGATTTTGTATGAAGTATCTAGCAAGCAGTTTTTTTAGCCTTGTTTCCCTAAGAAAATAAGGGATATATGATTATGCAGTCTTTGTTTTCACCTTCTGATTTTTAGCTACTTTCAACCAAATCTGACAGAAGAATAATGGTTGGATCCCTAACAGGGTTTCTCTCTTCTACTCAGTTGCGAGTTTTTGTGAAACTGCTCACGTCCCACTGAAGGAAAAGTCGAGGAGAACTTTATCAGTAGCCGTTATTGTTTAGCAGGAGACAGCTGTGCAACAAGATATCACTACTGTCCAAATGATGGACCAAAAAAAGTTAAGTAGAGTGAACTGGAGGTATTGTAGTAGAAATCTGTAAAGGATATAGGTAGAATCCATTAATTTTATGAGGACATTGGAAGGAATATGAGGTTGTTATTATGAGGAAATGTAGTAGGAGGAAAGTGGAGAGAGAGAGTGAAGATCAGTATCAGATAGAGCTTCATTAGTATTGCTGGTACAGAAGAACTTCCTTGATTTTTATACTGTTTTTTGGGAAGACCCTTTTGCCCAAGGAATTACAAACATTTGAATGTCAATATAAACTTTTTTCTTTTTTTCTTTTATATATCAAAATACTGCACCTAGTAGCAGAACTGCAAATTTTAAATCTATCAAGAGTAGTACAGCCATGGTGAATAGCTTCAATCATTTCTCTCTGTTGCTCTTTTTATGCTACATTTAAAGTGATGACATTAAGCCTTGAAGGGGTTTTAACTTATCAAATTAAAGTCTATGCCTTTCAATAGTTTTTAATAGCATGAACACCAACTGATCTCTGGCAGTTTTGGGGGGAGTAGTGAACATTAAAAGAGGTGGTACTTGAATTAAGTTAATGATGAAAAGATACTGGCACCAAAACCACCTCTCATAGTTTTAAACTCATTCACTTTTGTGGTCAACGATTCATTCAGTGGCATTTCTGACTTGGAAAAAAGTATAAAAGAATATTTTTTTTGTATTTTTAACAAAGTTAAAGAGAAGTGAGTCTTACTTTCTGATATTTAGAGTAATTTCACTTATTTCTCTTTAGAAGAATTATCTGTTTAATATTTCAATATTAAAAACTTTTCAGATACGTGTTGTTTATGCAAGTAGTTCAAAACAGAAAAGTTAAAAAAACCTAAATATAAAAAAACCACAGAAATTCTGTTGCATAAAAGAAAATGGGATGTGAAAAACTATTTGTCTTTATTTTTATTCTCATATTATGGTCTGCTCCTTCCATCTTTTTACCTGCGTCTGAAAAGTACCTTGAGCTTTGCATTCTTCTCTTCCATGTTTCCATACAAGTCTTCACTTCTCTCTTCTCACATCTTCCACCATAACTTCAACATCACGCAGCTTTCTTCTATTCCCCATTCTCAAAAATGTTTTCTTTTGTCTTCCCTCATTGTTTTCCTAACTTATCCTTCCTTTTTTCAGCCTGGATGTTTGTTTCTTCCTCATCTGTCTCAGCCACTTCATTGGGCCAACAAGAGCCTGAACATCCCCCAAAGACCTTTGTCCCATGCTAAGAGCTGTACCTAAGATACTGGTATTTTCGTGTATGTTGGCTTTAGTTGTTCTGTGAAGCAGAAAGATTACTTCAGGTCCCCACTAATCAAGCGGAAAATGGATGACATGAGCAAGATGTGAAAAGCTCATTGGTAGCCCCTGGAGAAGCATTGCATTCAAAGTGGACAAATTGCAGGGGATTTAAGAAGTGCATGATAGGGCAAGCAAATGGTTTTGCTTTCAGTAAAGTTATTCATCAGAACATTTGTCCTTTCAGGAGGGCAGGTTATTTAGACAATAATTATGAGTATTGTGTATGTGCACAACTGTACAGTGTTATTTGCTATACCTGCAAAAAGCTACACTGAAGTAGCCAGTTAATCAAGAGTTAACCTCAGTTCTGGCATTTCTGAAGCGAGCATCTTCATTTACTCCCCTTTCCCCTGAAACAGTATGTTAACATTTTTC
This sequence comes from Buteo buteo, assembly GCF_964188355.1. Lineage (NCBI taxonomy): Eukaryota > Metazoa > Chordata > Aves > Accipitriformes > Accipitridae > Buteo > Buteo buteo. The sequence continues at coordinate 27,816,590 of NC_134176.1, read as the reverse complement.
ATTACAGGATCATGTGTGCTTTATTTCACAGCATTCCTGCTCCACACAGTATCCAGAGAACAGCCAATCAATATATTTTTTTATCTTCCTTGTTCATTATGTGTGCCAATCCCTTGTTTACTGGATACTGTTCAAACTTTTCCCTGAAAACAGAATTTTGAGTAACCATCATGAGGTTTTTCTGTAGTATTCAATGTTACAAGAACCTAAAATTTAATAAACAATGATTTAATGTATTCTTGCAGGAGTATTTCCTTCATGCTTCATGGGGAAACCAAGGCATGAAGAAATTAAGGTCAAAAGTAACCACAAATTTTGCATGCCTATTTGAGACATAGAAGACTTTATCTTTTAGAATATTTATCATTCATAAATTCCTAGCATGTAAGGCCAAGCCCAGAAGATATTTTTATGTCATTTAATTGTTCTTCTGAATATCACAGATCATTGATTTCACCAGTTGTCCCTGTATTGAGCCCAGAAATTTATGTTTGTTTAAACCTGCTTTCCAGAAAAGTGTCTAGGTCTGAAGTAAAAATTACAAGAAGTGGGGACACCACCATTTCCCTTTGATAGTTTGTTTCAGTGATTCCAGTTACCCTTACTCAACTAGATTAAAAATTCTTTCATATCCTGTGTTTTCTGTCCATTTATCGAGGGACAATGAGAATCAGTAGCAACACAAAACTATTCCATTCCTGGGACTTGATTTACCTTGTTCAGAATTAGCACATGTATCTCTGTAGATCTTTACTGAGTAGGCATATCCTTAGGTTTTTTTATAGTCTGAACAGAATAAGCTCTTTCACTATGTACCTTTTTCTCTAGTGCTTGCATTACTGGTATGGCTCTTCTCCGGATCGTCTCTGGGTTTTTAACATCATTTTGTTTTAGAATGTGGACACAGATGCATATGCATTTTTATATCCTTGTTTCTTAATGTCATATATAAAGTAAAATCACCTTAATTGCCTCATGGAGATAATATTTTGCTGTGTATACATCAAAAGATTGCACTTTCCCAGTTTTTCCACAGCATTGTACTGTCACCTTGTATTGAAGTCCCAATGCTTTTTAGAATATGGTTACCCTTTCTGTAAGTATAGCCTGTGTTTGCCGTTCTTAGACTAAGAGTTTTGCATTTAGTTCTATTAAAATACACTTGATTTGAATATGCCTAGCTACCAAGTGGCCCAGAACATTGTTTCGTCATCATTATTTACTTACTTGCTTAGCTGTTCATGAACATTACTAGCCATGTCTACCTGGTTCTGAGTAATTGAAGGATACATTGAGTAAGAGTATGCCTAGTACCGATACCTGTGCAACCTTACTAGTATTCTAGTATTACTCAGTGACAATTGCCTCTTGGAACATGGGGTTTTGGTGTTTTTTTAACTGTCAGCCCATTCTGAACCCACTTAAGAATTTTTTTCTTGATGGTGTTTAGTGATTTTTATTTTTATCAGTCTGTTATGTCTGAGAAGTCAAAGCCTAACAAATCTCTGTACAACATCCGCTTCTAATCAAAGAAGGAAATCAGATTTGTTTGGCAAGACCTATTTTACACAAAAATGTGTTGACTGGAAGTAATTATATTCTTTCATTAATATCTGTATTAATTGAATCCAGTGTTTTCACTTATTTGGCCCAGTTTTAATCCCACTAGTCTTTTTTTAAATATTGACACATTATTAGTGCTCTTCCAGTCTTTGGGAATGTCCTAGTATTTTAAGATTGATTAACAGGGATCTTCCCTAACAACCCAGCGACACCTAAAGTGAAAATTGTCTGAATCTGTAAATGTAAAACTTATCCCTCCTTGATTTCTAATAAACTGAAAAGTGTTTATTAATTCCACATAAACTGTAACTGTATCATCCAAAAACTATATCATGGTTTTTCCAAAGACAGACCAGCTTAACTACTGAACATTCCTGGGGGTTTTTTGCATTACAGTTTATGGTATAGGTATTCCAAACTTGGAATGGTCTTACACATTCACTGTTCCTCTCATAATGAGAAATTCTTATTATCTGTAGTCCTGCCAATGATGCATTTTTACTTGATGCCTTTAGCTACTCTTATAAATTGGCATCACTTCAGAACTTCTACCTTTTAGGATGTATTTGTACTTTTTTCCTCTGTAGTTTTGTGACTTTTTATCATACATTTGCTTTACTTTCTACATGAAAAAGGAGTTCTGCTTTTGCTTCGTTGTGAGGTCAGATATTTTTTTATTTCTACCCTTAAAGGAGTCCCCAGTCTTCTATCATATTCTTCTATCCTTTTTTCTCCCAGTTTTGAAGTACTGCGTATACTTGTTCAAGTGTTTCTGTGCACGTAAAGATTCTGGTTGTTTTTTCCCATGTGGGATTGAATCCGTTTATTATCACTTATCTCTAGGTATTTATCAATCTCCAGTACAGTGATTAACATCCCTTGTGTTATAATGAGATTGTTTACCTCATGCTCGGAAATAATATATGGGTTTTGAAAGTGTTTAATACTAGTCTATAATTGTCCGCACAAGACTCCCAGAATACATGACCTAAACTGAAGTCCCCTATAGCATCATTATTTCCTTTCCAAAGATTATAGATACATGCTGAAGAAAAACTTGTCCTGTGCCCTAGTTAATTTGCTGACCAGCAAGTCTTTCTTAAGTTATGTTAGTTAGCATATTGACCTCTACGTATTCAAGAGCTGTGGTCCTGTGTTATTGATCACTCTAAAAGGAATAATGGCATGGGGGGGTTTGAGGTATCCTGTTCCCTTACTGCCTCTCTTACCCTTCCTGTTAATCAGAGATTTTAACATGCCCGTTGTCCACCACGTTTTAGTAATGCTGGTTATACAAAATTTATTCCCATCAATGAGTTTCCTCTTGCTGCTTACCCAGATTCCTAGGATCAATACATAAACAATTTAAGAGATTCTTTTCATTATATTCTTTGCTACATTGGTTCATCTTGCTCGTTAGGTGCTGAATTTGAGCATGTACCTCATTTGCCTTCCAAATAACCTCCCCTTGTGTTGCTGATTTAATATCCTGGCTGCTCCAGCTAGTTTCCAACTGAGAAGATTAGCCTCCTACTTGTGTGGTGTAGGCCGTCTTGTTCATACAGTCCCTTCTTTCACTGATGTGTTGTTTCACGGATCGAAATCTGCTTCTTTTCAGTCATGGATGACAGGCAGAAAATGCTGGAAATAAACTTTCTCACTTGTGATAACTGTGGATAGCCACTTATATTTTAATTTTCCTCTTAATTGTTTTCAGTGAAGTTGGAGCCTTCACTAATTTCATCTGAGGTCTGATGTGAAGACATTATATAGTGTTTATGTTCTATCTCCCATTGACTTCAGTTGCAGCTGTGAGTTCACGGTACTTCTGCTGATTAGACATGAGGGATTTATCTTGCACAGTCAGAAAATGGGTAACATACTATGAATCCCTCTGAAAACTTTCAGTTAATTCATGCTAAGGTGCCTTGACTAAAGGAAGGATAGATTCCACAACTGCTGAGCAGCATTCAGCTCCACTAAATATGGAGTGTATTTGCTCTCTTACTGCAGTCCCATTCCAATGGCTGCAACAAAAGAAACGGGAATAAACAGGTACCGGGCTCTTTCACTGGGCGGGGGTGATTCATGCTCAGATATAGATCCACCCTGTGCAACATCTAGAAAGAAGTCTGGGGAAAAAATTGATCATGCAGGTAAAAGAAGCATCACGATGCATGTGAACTCGTAACCTTACGTCTGGCATTTCCTAATATCTCTGTTCTTGACTTCATGACTTTATTAATGTCCTGCCAAGGAAGGGGTTCACTCACCCAGCTTTAGCTGCCACTTGTCAGGGCTCCATTTATATATAGTCAATACAAAAGACGGGGACATATCACTGCAAGGCAGTTGTTCTTCCCTAAAGATAAATGCAGAAGATCAGTGAAATGTTCTTTGGAATGCCTGTTTCCCTTAAACTTCAGGTGGCTAAAGGTAGGGGAGATAAATGGCATCATTCCTCTGTGTGTAGTATTTGTGCATATATTTGTACACATAGGTCTGTATGGAAAGGTGCACTCACAGATGGGTTTAGGTGTGTGTGGCCCTAAACACCCATATATATACAGTGTTAACATGTAGCTGTACATAATACTGTGTTTCTCCTCTGCTTAACAGTACTTCAAATAAATCTTAAACCTCAGGCGTGTTAAAGTCGCGTTTCTGAATTGAGCTACTGAATTTGGACCAGGTCTTAATTTGCTTTGTTAGTCACTGATGAGAGCTAGTAGTCCTGTCCCCCAGATCATCTTGGTAAAAATGTGTTATACCTTCAGCAATGATACGGAGGTGACTCTGGGTGGTAAAGAGTGGCTCCTTCCACTTCAAATGAGCCAAGAACATCTCAAGATGTGGTGTGTTTAATGGGCTTCTGTTAAAAGCTTGATAACACATTGAACAATGAGAGGTTGTCTGACTTTTGTCCTTCATTGTTTATAATGAAACAGGGTAAAGATGTGTTCCCTGAAAACCCAGGGGTATGTGTATTTTTTTCCTTAATCAGTTGCTAATGATATCTACTTTTTTAAGATACATGTTTAGGAGATTAGGCTAACCTTGAGACAAGTTCCCTAGCATTGTCCTTCCCTTTCTTGTATGTAAAAATATTAAGTGTAAAGCCATTACTTACCTTATTAACAAAATGTTATTCATAAAATTAAATTCCTAAAATGCGTGTTGGCATAGGAGATTTTTCTAGTCGATATTCTTGATTTAATCTTTGTTCCTTAGTAGTGTTACTTATTTTTCTTCCTGTGGAATAATAACTGCAAATATGTATGTTACAAATATGCTGTAGGAAAGATTATGAATGGGTAGTTTAAATTACTGTATTTTTTTACAAACTTTTGGAAAGTTATATTTTTTTAAAATAATAATTTGGTTCAGTGCAGTAATAATTAAATAGCAAGATACTTTTATTATCAAATGTACTTTGAATTTGTCAATCAATATTTATTTACTGTGGTTTTTTTACTGAGCTGTGAAGTTTATTGTAGATACCAGCAGTTAGTTTCAGTGTTTGTAGCAACAAATATTCCAACCTAAATGCTGAATTATGATCATGATAATGATATTTGTAGTTACTAGGAAGCAATTATTCTGATCATAGCTCTCCAAAATATAATACAAGGAGGGTTACAAAAAAATCCTTTAAAATACTAATCTGTAAAATAAAGATTTTTGAAGAGAGTAGGACAAGCAATGGGGTTTGGTAGTAACTCAGTCAAAGGCGTGGTTACTTAGAGTTGAAAAGCCATTGCTGATTATGGACTCTGAGCTAGCAGTTTATCTAGGAGAGATAGAAATTTTTATATATATATATATATATATATATAAAAGGGCCTATTTTCAGAGAAACTGGCAGTTCAACTGCAGTCTGCTTGATGTAAAAAGTAAGACTTTTTACGAAAGGTTATATATCACCTAGATGCTGGATGAAGTTCTCAGAATTTTTCAGAATACCACAGTGCAGTAAATTAAAAAGAAATCTAAGTTTTATAATATGTTGTATTTTAAATTTGCGTCACACCGTGAAGCCTCAGCAGACAGTCTGAGTATTAAATAATGCTTCTCTGAGTGTAGAAGCATCAGTTTCTTGAAGCCTGAAAAATTAATTAATCTTTGTAGGAAATAAGTAGTTCATTAATTCTTGCCAACAGTGACAACTTGTTAGTGAGTAGACCAGAAAGAAACCCCTCACCCCTACTGAACTTACTGTGACAACTTTTACTGACTTCAGTTGAAGCAGCATTGGGCCCTATGTAATTAAGTCCAGTGAACTGTAAATATTCCTATAACATAATTTCGACAGTCACAGTTCATCTTTAGTTATTTACATTTCGTAAGTTATCACTAACTCTTTCCTAGGTTTTATTTGATATTCTGGAAAACCGTGGCCTATTGATGGCGTCTCCATTCAGCTGCTGTTAATATATCCCTAAGAGCTGTTATGAATTAGTACTTTCTTTCCCTTCAAGAGGTGCAGCATAGCTGGATTTCCATCTTTGAGAAATGGTGGGAGTGCAGTGTATCTTCACAAATCATAAACCAAGACAGGCTACCAACTACACTGAAAAACAGTATCTTTGGGGGCTGAACTTGCAAATTCCTTAATTTTCTGAGTACACTCTTTTGGAGTATTTGATTTTAGTGTATGAGTTATTCATTTTATTAACTCTGATACTTGAATTAAATTTAGGGAGTATCTCTTGTAGAAAACAGTTACATTTTACCAGCTGCCAGGATTCTGGGCAAAGGGCAAAGCAATACTGGTATAAGTGAAACAGTGATAATTTATAGTTTTTAATATAAAAATCAAAAGTCTGTCACATTATGGAATACAGAAAAAACATGATTTGAGGAAAAAATCTTGATTTCTTAATATTTAACTTTAACTAGTATTCTCGAAAGTTTTTCCTGCTGCTTTGACATCTAGCAGTAGTAGTGGTGAATATTAAGATAGCAGTCCATTTCACCAGAGGCTGTTGATAATTTAGTCGTCTGAAACAGCTTCTTCTAAACAGTGTCTCTAGGATGCAGTTCCTCCCTCCAAGGGGTGTGGTCTTTTGTTAGATTATGTAAATCAAGAAACTCATTCATTACCACTGCATTGCTAATTCCTGCCTTAACCTGCAGAACCAGGAATTGCAGGGTGCTTTTCCTGCATACAGCAAACATGAGAAGCCACTGTTACTGCATTTGCTTTAGTTTCTTGGGGGAATTGAATGAAAGTAGATTCAAATCAGCGGGGGATTTGTTTGTCAAATTTTGCAAATCAGGCTGCAGAAAATGGAGTTTTACAAGCCCCATTCAGCAGTCCAACATATCACGCTCGCTTCAGTTTTCAATATAATGTTCATACCGACTCTTTCAATGTTAATTTTGGTTGATTACTTACCAGCAGAAGTTTATACTGAAATCTTTCCTTTGTCCTCTTTATCCCTTGCTCACCTTTTCATTCTTTCCATGTCAATTATTAACACCGTGACGTTACTTGTTGCTGCAGTAACTTCGTTTCAATGCAGCTGTTGCCAGGTGAATTTTCTTGAGCGCTTGATTGTCACATTTACAAAGATTTTATGACATATCAGAAAAGTTTTGTTTCAGGCAGCAGTCTTCAACTTTACATGCTCAGGGAACTGGCCTGTGTTGTCTCTAGATGTTTTGTTTGAAAACAAAATACAAAGGGAAATGCACTGTGTGTTGGTTCCTGGTTATGTATGGTAGGTTTTGTTAGCAAGATAGATACCAAGACATTGCAATATATTGGATTAAATTCACTGGGACAGATTTGCTGTGGCCCTGGTGCAGCAGAGGTTCACGAGGGGCTCAGCAGACAGAATGTGTCTGATTCATGTGTTAATTCAGATCTTGGGTCTGTTTTTCAACTGGGAAGTGTTGCTGTAATTAGATGGTGAGTCTGGTGAAGCTGTGTGTTACCAGACTGAGACTGTTGCAAGACATGAGACCAAAGTTCAGGTACTTTCAGCTCTTTGACAGTGTGCCAGTGGCCACGCAGTACACACCCTGGGGTGCTTTTCTGCTCTTAGAGTAGGGGCTGGTAGTTAATTCTCCAGAGATACGCTTCCAGTTGTGACTAATTCTCAGGCTTTAACTGGTCATCCCAACTGCAGGATTTAGGCAGAGGAGGCCCTTGCAGTTTGAAAGTTTCCTAGAGTATGTCTTGGCAGAGATGAAACAATGTTCACCATCATTTTCTTCTTCGAGGCTTCAAGTTCCTGCTTGTTTGGGGGTAGTTTCTGCCACAGAAACCCATGCACAACACCAGCTCTGAAGAATTTCCTGATTTCTATCCTGAATTTAGTTAATATCTTTCCACACTGGATACAAACCTTTCTTCAGATCTCTTCCCAAGGCAGAGGAGCCCTGTACTGACCATTGCTCAAATTAGTTCCTCGTTGGCACTGTCTAAATGTTAACTTTCCGTTGGTAGACCAAAGCAGAGTGGGACCAAAACTAAACCACTTTCCCTCTCTCCCCAAGCCACCCCCCCCCCAACTCATTCATGGATGACAAACAAAAGGCAAAGAGCCAAGTTTTTGCCTTCCAGGGCAAAGCCGAGTGTAACGGCCTGAAAACACTGCAAGGGTAGAGAGAGGCAGCTGGAGAAATAAGGAAAGAATGAAAAGCATATGAAAAGCCGTTGCTTAAAACCATTACTTCTCCTTTCCTTTTCCCATCTTTTTTAGCGTTCTTCCAAAAGTAGAAAACTAACAGCTAGGCTCAAGTTCTCTTGTTTCTTTTATAGCATGCTGTGGATTCCTGTTAATAGATGTGAGGATGTGTGTACAAGGATCCATGTCAATTTTCTTGCTATAAAGAGGTGGGTTTTTCTTTTGAAGTGGGAACAGAGAATTACATTGTTTTGCTTTATTTCAAAATAAAAAATAATGTACCCTGCAGTGTATATTTCTTAAAACATAGCTGCTGTGGGAGTATGATACATTTTTACCCATCCCTGTTGTTGAAACTTTTTGGCTAGTTGATTTCTTTACATGTCCCTTAAAATGTTGGTAGCTCCTGTTAATTGTCCCAGTGCCTACTGAGGAGCCCAGAACTGATTGTCAAGCTTCCCTACTTAAAGCTCAGAGAACAAGCTGCTTATGATGACCCAACAGAGACATAAGGGAGGTCTATGAAAGGGAGAGTATTCAACTAGCCTTAATCCTTGTTTTCAGTAAGGCAGTGTCTTTAAGTGCAGACTAATTAGTGAACAGACATGGTTGTAGATTCTTGTAGACATGTCTTTTGTTGGCTTGAGATGAACTGAGCAGCTAATAGAAATGGTTTAAAATCTCTGCTTTGCTTTTCTTTTAATGCACTTTAATAGGGTATGGAGATGAGAAAATACAAATCAAAGCAGGAGCAAAAGTAAATACAAACCATCCAACTACCTGTGCTGATATATTCCATGTAGATATTAGCAGTTATGCTTGTAGGTCCCATTCGTGGAAGTCAGACCCTATGCTTCTAAAAGAACTATTCATTTTCAAACCTTTGACGTGTATCAATAATACAAAGGCGTGCATTTTTTCCTGTTACAGTAATGTATTATGCAAGCATTACTTTGCATTTAAATAGTATGTTAAAGTCATCAATCACAAAGTGATCAATCAAGATAAACATAGTTCTCCCATTTTAGCACTTGGGAAACTGAATTCCAAGAAGTGAAGTGAATTTCCTTAAGGATTGATGGCATGCCTGAGACTAGAACCGAACTCTCTAGAGGGATGGCCCCCCCTCTTTAATCATTTGTTTATCATATCTTATTACATATTGTATAATAAAATTTCCAACAGGTAGGAATAGCCATCTGCACATTCCAAAAACTCATTTATGGTAAATTTGAATGCAAGGAAAGGCATATGGGGAAACTCAGTTAATGATGAATAACATCTAGTCATAGTCACCTGAAAGAGAAAGCATTCCTTAAAGATCAGCAAGGCATTTGCAATATAGCAAGAGGGTTAAGAAAAAAAAAAATCCAAACTAAACTTGTGGGTTTCTCTTCTAATTGTATTTTCCCTATTATTTGCATATTGCTTGACCTTGACACAATGCAGATAGGAAGCAGATGTAGCAACTTATTGTTCTACTTATTTTCTAAAATTAACCATAAATTCCAGTGATATTCAATAACAGTACCTTGGTTATTGAAGCTCATAACCTTTTTGCTGCCTTTATCACCTGTATTATCGATAGGAGATAATTACTGCAAAGCAGCTGGCTGTTGGTTTTAGACAGCATCAATTGTTCTCCTGTCCCAGCTGTTGGCTAATAAGGACAGTCAACACATCTGTTTCAACAGCTGGTAATTAACAAAAGCCTAATTGCTGCAACTCTTTTAACAACAAATCTATGAAAGAGTAGGGATGTGGAGGAATATTATTTACTCTGTGCTCTGCACTTTCTGTGACCAGTTTCTTTTTTCTTTTTCTTTTTCTACTTTGAACACCACTGCCTTTGTCTGACACATTGAATAGCAGGAGAACACAATATGGTAATCCAGAGCTTAAGTTTTTCAGATCTTTGTTGGTGTTTCTTATTGCAACATTTCTTTGCTAAGTTGCAAGATAAAATGGATCAAAAGCATTTTGTGGAGTTTCATACAACAGCTACAATCCGCAGCAGCATGCCTATGCAATAGGGCTTCCAATCCAGCAGCCTGCAAAAGAAAGTAATGGGTTTCCCCATTTGTGGTATGAGTTTAATAGCCCCACACCCCTTTCCAAAAAAGGTGTCATCATTCTGAAAGTGGTGGTTATTTGAAGAATTCTATTACTACTGTTCAGATCCTTCACAAAATTTGTTGCACAGACAGTGTTTTTTCCTTCCTCTGTTGAAACCTGCATACGTTGGTCAGTTTAAAAGTAAATGCCAGGTGGCACCTTGCACTGCACAAATATCTCAGCATTTTAGCATTACAGAATCAGAGAGGGTCCTGCACAAAGCTTGTCTAAATAGCTACATTTATACTATCAGTCAGCAAACACGTAGTCAAAGACATTTCTCTTAATTAGACTTATTCTGTGTGTTATCCTTGGGTACAGCACACATATAATTGGAATACTCATCACTAAATAGAGAGAATGCATGTATACAAATACAGGGAAATGTTAATCCCATTGAAGTCAACAGTGAACTTCTGTTGGCTTCAATGGGTCAGGATTTTCCCTGCAAAACCGAATTTTCTTAAAAGCTGGAGACAAATTTGGCATTCATTATGCTACCCATGAAAAGAAAGTGTTCAAGTATTAATGGAACTATTGCCTGAAGTATTATGCAAGTCAGGCATGTATTGCAGATTGTGTGAATGACTGAGTCAATAAAAATTTCTAAGAAATAGCATTTAAAGTGGTATTTTGAAGCGGTAAACTGATGATAAAAAAATTGTGATTCTTTGCTAAAAGTTAGTCGAGATCACTTGATTAAACTTGTCTCACTAACATTTCAGTTGGCAAATATTTCTGTATACTGAGTTCTTAATTGCCTGCTGGGTATGTTGAAAGGTATATAAGAAATTCTACCCAAGTGCTTGCCATTGACAGAATACAGATTGCATAATTAAAAATATTCTGGCAAGACAAGTTTAGTTCAACATGTGTTCAAGTGAAGAAATATATAATAGGTGCAGTGAAAAAGTATAAGATATGCTTTGAACAAGTAAAACTAAAGCGTTGGCTAAAATTCTAGCTGTGAGATAGTAATGTAGAGAAGTGTTTACTGTCTGGGTTTATCAGGACATGATTTTTGTACACAGCAATCTTTGATGATTGAAATGATTTCTTTTGTCTTGCACAAATAAAAGGAAAAAAAACCACACCTTCTGCATTAGATTATACTGTGGAAAATTGCTGGAGCATTTGATAGTTGACAAAAATGTTTATCTTTTCAGTGGGTTATTTTGTTTCATTTTGCAAGTTATGATTTTAAAGAAAAATGCCTGTGGGTAATGTATCACTCTTCTCATTCCCTTCCCTTCCTCTTCCTTCCTCTGAAGATTACAAGAATTATCAGATATGCAGCAGCTAGCTTTTTTTCCAGTTGAAATGCAGTTGAGTCTGAGTGAGTTGCAACAGAAATTTGGACAAGTTCTGCAACTATGCACCAAAACTTAGGTAGGAAGTGGAAAGAATGCTTTTGCCCAAGGCAAAGATCTAATAGAATCTAATCAAATAGATATGCAGTAGGGGGAAATGTGATTACCTCATATAAAATCTAGTAAATAGATTTTTAGCAGAAAGGACCAGAAAGCTTTAGTATCAGAATATGCTTTTGAATCCTGAGTGAAGGTAATTCACCTATATCAACAGATCTCATCCAACAGTATAGCGTCCATAACAGTCCATGGGGTGCACATCCCCTACTGATTCAATAGGAAGGTGCTGTCTATTGAATCCTTTCCTGTACTTTTCCCATCAGACAGATGGTTCCTATAAAGACTTAAATGTATGTTCTCATGAACACCTCTATTCGCTTTTCTTACTTTCATTTTAAATCCTAAGTCTGAGTTCTACTTGGGTGGAAAGCATTGCAGTAGGATTGTGGAGAAAGCAAGATTTAGGGAGTTGTTCTGGTCAAAACCAGCACCAGCTATTCAGACTCAGTATAATCGATCCCTTTTACAAATCTAGAATTGCCAAGATTGAAAGTGAAACTGTTTTAAATTATCTGTTGAGGATCCTCTCATCACAGGAGACATGATGGTAGCTTGTTCACAGCGTCTCAGAAACTCACAGTCACCCAGTTGCACAAGTGGCTCAAGGTAGTGAAGCCTGCAGCCAGCCTCTGGAGCAGGCGTGCAGCTTTGTCTTTTTTCCCCAAAGTGCTAGGCACAACATTAATCCAGCTAGAGAAGGAGCCCAAGTTGTCTTGCTGCATTGTCTGATGAGAACTTCAGATATCAAAGGAGAAGTACTAACAGGCTTGCCAGGTTCAAAGTTGGTTTGAGAATGTCTTGGTAGTTAAGGTGTGGACATGTCAGTGTGAGGCATATACTCATGGATTCTTTCTTATTCCCAATTTTCCTGCTAAGGGATACATTTATTCAATAATGATTTATTCTTTTCTTAAGTGTAACAGTTGCTGTTGAACTCAGCACTTTGATTCTGAGTTTCTGTGTGTATGAAAATATCAGATAAATTTGAGTGTGTATACCTGCTAGTAATTTATTTTCCGTAAGGTGAAGACCACAAGGTGAAGTAGTAAATATTAACTCAAGCTCTTCTCTGCCTTTCCTTCCAAATCCTGGAAGAGTTATGGACTGAAGCATTCCCACTGAAGTGATTGGGACAATTCATTTTTATAATCCTGTACAGACTCATGGCTTTTATGCAAGATTTGTAGTTTAATTCTGATAGTGGGATTAGACACTGCTGCCTTCTGCAGAAGTACTGTTTGTCAAGAGGCAACAGTCATTCTGTCTCTTCGCATGAAAGGTTATAATTTGGTGTATATTATCACTTAGCATCAGTTATAAGCTTTGGAGCGTAAATTGTTCACTCCTTTTTTGCTCAAGTTACTGCCTTGCCTGCTTGTTTCTGCTCCTTTTATGAAGCGTGAGTTATTTCAACGTACATATTTTCTTAAGGAAAAGAGACTTGTGAAATGTTGCAGAGTGTCTCAGTTGGACTAGGTTGTCTCGGTTGGACTGGTGTCACGCTGAAATCAAGGGTAAGGAACTGTAATAAGTGAATGTCTCATAACAGAGAAGCCAAAGGGTAACCAAGTCCAACCAGGAATGGAAGGGCATGGTCAATGACTGGTCAAAGGTCAAAGCCAAGGACTTTACAATAATGGGGATCTGCAATAGAGGTTGAGTAGTGAAGTAAGTTTAGAGAGATTTACCCCAGCAAGAATTACTCCTCCATCCTTGGAGTGGAGCTGTGGGTGACACCTGTTGAACAGTCAAGAATGCCTCACCAGCCTACTGGGACTGGGAGAAGCAAATTGTCAGCCAAACTCATATATGTCAGGTTTATCAGTCTTGGTCAAGTTTGTTAAGCCCTTATTAGTTGACAAGACCAATTACCTGTGCCTACTCTAGTAACTAAAATAGGATCAAGGCATGGGCTTGCACAGTGAAATGCAATCATCTATGCTTTTTGTTAGAAAGTTCCCTGGCATGATTTTAACCTGCTCTCCCAGACAATGCCTTTGAACGATACTATGTACCAGGGCCTATTCCCCTTTGACAATCCGGTGTTAGCAGCCCTTCCTTTTAGGGTTGAACAGAAGAGAGCTTTTGACATGGTAACACAAGGCAGGTCATGCCAGTAGATCTCAAGGCTGGAGCATAGTTTCTGGCTGGTTCTTTTTAGCAATAGAGAGGTGACTGCTGTGGTCAGTTTGGGGTCTGTTAGCAGATCCTGAAAATGCACCAGACAGAGAGCCCTGAAAGCACACAGAGTTTCTGGCTGCAGCACAGATAAAACATGTCTGACTGTAACACAAACTTTCTTCTGTTCTTCTGCCAGTTCAGTTCCGCCCTGAACTGGATAGGACACTTTTGGGGCTGAGGGGAACGTTGTGTTTATTGAATAGGGTCTTTGTTTCTGCAAAGCTTCTGAGACAACATTACAACACTACCTTTTGGTTCCTGTGCTGACAACTTGCTGTTTGTGGCAGATACTGACTTGATATCGTAAGTGGCCAAAGTCATTTGCGTGGACAACGGGTTTATCGTGGGTGCTGACATTTAAAGCTTTCCCAGAGTAATCTGCCAGTAGGTCTCAGACACCACGTGGAAGGCTTCTTCAGCTCACTCCAGCCTACGTGGTTGTTTCCTTCTTGATTTCCCCTAAGGACATTGCCAGTGAAGTTTGTTATAAAGTGTAATAGTCTTCATGGTGCATGTGAAGCAAGTCAGGTCTCTCACAGTTGAGGGAAACGTGTGTTATTAAAGTAGATCAGAGAGGTTTTTTCTTCTTTGTTTTAAGCTTATATTTGATAACCTGGTCTGCCTTAGAAGGGAGGTGTCTGTTTTCTAGTCCAGTTACCTATGCAGCTGTGAAGGGGGACATAAGAAGGCTTCCTCAGATAAACACTATACACCATGCCCAAAACAATGTGCTTTATTTTCCCTTCAGATAAGTTCCTCTGTATAGCTGATGTCTTTCCATTATTTATTTGAAACTGCATTTTTCCAGCTAATTTTTAGATCAGAAATGAAGTCTGTGATGTCGCCAAGGCCAAACCTGAATTAGAGAACATGGACAAATGTCCCCTTTCCACATGCCCACAGCTGAAAGCAGTCTTCAATCTGAGAAGTAAAGGAATTAACTTTTGTTATTTTCATATAGTTTCTAAAGCCATAGCTACTATGCAAAAATAACTGTTGTGAGTGGCTTTTTACTTCTCTATTAAAACAAAGTCTTCATTTGTTTTCTTTTGATTTTCTTTTCACAGTGTGCATCATGGTTTAATAGTGTCTAAAGTATCTACCTATTATATATGGAGCCCTAACTACTTGCTGTTTTAAAGCACCTCCAGCTTGTGTTCTTAATAAAATCCCTCCTACTAAAAGGTCAGCATCTCTGCACATGACAGTATTTACGTGCAAAGCCCAATGCAGTTATGAATGTGTATTTTAGAGCTGTCATCCTTGAAAGTTTTCAGGAATCTTTTTGTTGTCACTAAGGTTATATCTTACCTGAAATAACCTTTGCGGTATCTGTAGGTGGTTATCCATATGCACATAGTAGGCATGTATGATGGTATCTTTGGGGTTTTTAGCTATGTACTCAAACAAATGGAAACCATAAATGAAATCTTGGCCCTGGGAAGTCAATTACAGTTTTGGGCCAACCTCTCAGGGGCAGAATTCCAAATTAATCTTCCTCACTCCATGAATCATTCTTTACAATAAAATGGTTCCATGTATTAGTCTCACATACTCATCACATGCCTTGGATTGTCCTTTGAATAGCTAATTTCTCCTACAATTTCAATATACCATATATTGCTTGGAAGAAGTGTAGGATATTACAAAATAATACTGCAGATGATAAAGAAACTTTGTATCAACATCGTATCTGAGGGTAGATTGGCAAATTCTTAATTCTCACTGAAAAATATCATGAGCAATTCATATAGACACTTTCTTGCATAATGTGATAACGGACTGAATCTGCCCGTAATATGTGCTCATTTGGGCACATCATTAGGTGAAAGAGTAAACTGCTTGTCAAAATCTGCTGGTACGGTGCACTTCCCAGTGTGATGTGACCATGCAGTACAACAATGAGGCATTCACATCTCAGGCATAATAGTTCAACTGGTATTGCTTTAAGATAATTAGTAGATATTAAGTTTGCTCTTATTGTAATAAAATGAACCAGATATGTACCTATTCTGGGCAAAAATGCTATTGGATCCTTTCATTTTCTTTGACAGAGCAGCAAAAGGCTATTTGGTGATTTTTTTTTTCCCCTGATTGCATAACCTGCATATTTGTTGTGGTCTGTTGCTGTCATCCCAGTCACAACAGGACTTCTCAGAAATGAATGACCATATAAGCAATATTCATATGGTATGATCATGTATTCTTCCTGGGGAATTTGTTGTTGTGATGAAGACAAGAGTCTGGACCTCAGATAGCGACAACTTTTACAAGTCTTCTGAAAAGCTCCCTAAAAATATTAAGTCAGGGATAGCATAAAGACTGAGTTGGGGAAGGTGGCATTAGGTAGACTTGCAGCACAACACTTCTTGAAAATGACAATTCCATTTTGGAATAAAAGCGAGATTATGGGATTGCCATTTTTAATTCCAATAAGAGAAAACATTAAGACATTCTTTGTAAAGTAACTGAAAAAGATTCACCTATACATGCTAAAAAGCCATTGTTGATGCATTTGCATCGTATATGTGAAAACCCTGACTTCAGCTCCCTGATCCAAGTTGGGCACCCTCAAACATTTCGATGACTGGGCTGTGGAGTTAGTCTCCTTTCCCATGATGCATCTTCTGTCTGGATCTGATTTTCGCATACTTAGCATTTTAATAAAAAAATTATTTGTGCCAGTCGCAGAGAGAGGACATAGACCAATGGAAGTCACCAGAAACATGGGTATTCACATGACTTTAGAGCAGGGAAGTATTCTCGCTGTTGGGTGTCTGCCATGTCCAGAATGAGTTAACGCAAGGGACTGGGACTTAACATTAGGTTTCTGCATCTAAAACTAATAACCTAATCACATGGCTGGGGAGGGGTTCTCTATTCTGTCAGAAATTCTGCCTGACATTCCTCAGAAATATTTCCATCTAAACCAATGCATTTTCACAGGGCATTATTGTTCCAGTGAAAAAATGCTTTTTATTAAAAAAAAAAAAAGTTTCATTAACTGATATTTATTCTGACCAACAATAGCATTAGATTGTAGAGTAAAATCTTATTATGGTTAATTGTTTGATCCTGATGCAAACTCATAAAGGTCATGTTTGCTGTTGAGATCCCATTCCTTTGTGCCCAGAGGGAATGTCAACCCGGGTGTGGTTGTGGTGGTGTGTTGGGGGAAGCTGTAGCTTAAAGGCTGTTAGAGTTCCCACCACCGCCACTGTTACCCTGAAATTCACACACAAAAACAACCCTCAGGGTAGGTTCTTCAGGGTAGTTTGCTGGCTGTACTGATCCTCCACAGCAGTGCAGATTCATCAGGGATCAGTAATACAGTTGCTTGATTTACTCTAAGTAAAGATAGGTTTAGTAAAAACTATTTCCATTAGAAAATGATGTGTTGAGAAATAACTTTTCATGCACTTCTAATGATTTCCGTTAGTATTCCAAACTTTTTCAACTCAAGTTTATCTCCCAGAAGTGTTATTTGGTGAATATTTGAAACTACCTTTCAAACTTCAAAAATTCCACTTGAAGTTTTAATTTTACATTTTAAATTTGGATTTATTATTGTTAATTATGTGTTTCATGATGTGTCAATAATTTATAACATTACTACAGTACAGTTCTAATTTTCACTTTTCATTTTTAAAACCGTCAAGGGTAGCTGATACTTAAATGGAAGTTGAAACATTTTATCTAATTTTCTAGGTCAACGTGTCCCCTGTTTGTATTGTAATACTGTAAACAGTTTGACTCGTTAGCACTGTGATTTAAAAAACAAGGCGATCACTTAGTGTATTAGTAGAGTGCTAGGCGTTTTCAGTCCCTTCCTGTTAGCTAGAGTCTTTTTCTTGACCCTGAAAACCTCTGATCCCCTAATTAATAAGACAAGTGCTTATATTCTTTTCTAGATCAATGTGTCACCTGCTTCTGTTGTTGGTGGAACAGTTTGATATGTTGACACTTTGATATAGAAACTAAGATGAGCTGTTGTAATCTGCACTAAGTAGCAGCTGCTAATGTAAAAATAACAGAATGGTTAGAAGTTGGATGTCATAATGTGTCACAACATGACCTGCTCTATCACACAGTACGTACTCCTCTTATTGAGATGATGTGTAAAATGTAAAAGCATTAAAAATAGTGTAAAATAAAAATAATTTTTCAATGGTTTGAAAACATTTTTCCAGATTTTTTTTTCTTGCTTATTCATTCTAATTCAGAATGAAAGAAACCTTTGTTCTCCCTCCCAGTCTCCTGCTGCCCTGAGAAGACACCTGACCTGTTACTGTCCAGCTAGCCTGCTAATATCAGCAGAAACATACTTCTGTCCCACGAGAAATGGGAGCAATTCTCAGTTGTGTGTTTGTGGCTAGATTCCATTTCAGACACCAGATAACATAGGACCAAAGGAGCAGAAAGGCACCTTATTGCCATCTTTCCCCATTATACAGCTCTACCGAGTGTAAATGGTTGAGTCCATAAATTGCAGAAACGACCTTTGAGACTCTCCAGACTTCTCATCCAGCCTTCTTCTAATCCATAGGAATATCCTGGATCAGTAGAAAGCAAGCTGTTGGTAGCAACTATTACCGAGTTAAGGAATACTTGCACGTTGACGAATATCTCAGTCAAGCTGGGTGAAAATGCTTTGGGTGGGAAGGGTGTCAGTTCTAACTGGGTTAATTATAATCTCAATAAGAATAAAGTAAGAATAAGTCGTCTACAAGAAGAATACTTATTAAGCAAGAAAGTTACGTCTTATAAAACAGGAGATATAGAGACAAATGAAAATTGCCAGAGCTATTTAGCTATAAGCTAAATCGGCCCTTGGAAAGGAAATTAGAATGAACAATAGTGGAACGACTGAAATGAAAACAAGGAAAGAGGAAATGTGCCACCACTCTGAGCATGGCATGGAGATCAAGGATAATCCGGATTAGGTCCAAAAGTGTGTGTTGTTATTTTTTTTTCTCTTAGCATTGGGCAATGATGATGTCAACTATGAGGACAGGGGTTAAGAAAAGTGAACGTATGGAAATGGAGCATATCATAGCTGTTCAATAGATTATTGTGCTCAGATTGGGATAATGGATGGTTTCTATCCCCAATTCTGAAAGAGCTGCTACCTGAAATTGCAGTAATGATAGTAAAGTTCTTTAATAAATCCTGTGAGGCTGTGTACAGTGTAATATGACAAGGAATTAACAAAGGCAGCATCTATATTCAGAAGGGCAAAAAACATAATTCTGATAATTGTAGACCAGTTAGTCTTTTTTGTGAGGCTTCAGAGTAAATTTGGAAGGAAAATGTTTTTAAAGCATGGATCCATCAACAATGGACTGAAGTACAACTTTCACCCAAGTAAGATCATGCAAGAATTCTTCTTTGGTATGATAACTGGTTATTTAGACAATGAAACTTGTTAAATGTAAGCTGACACATAAGCTTATAAGCTTATATGTGGTGCCATATGGAAAATTATTAATTATGGTGGAGAATGTGTATGTTATTATTTTACAAGCAGGCACAAGCTTAATGTGGGAAATGCTGCTTGCTGTTAACTGGGTTCACCTAGCATCTCTTGTTTGGAAGGATGGGCATGTTGAGCTCATGTCTGTCTGCAAAATGTCATGTACCCATGAAAGAGATGAGGGATTAGTCAAAGGCAATAAGGAACTAGTTAGCAGGAAGGCAACAGCAAACAGCTTTGAAAGGAGAAACGTTAAGGTCCAAGGATTTCACTAGTGGAATTTCTCTCCAATTTCTCACCAGTTGGTGCTGAACCAGTTTTCTTTAATGCTGTCTTTGAGAACCCTTGGCATGAAGAGCAACAGCGTACCAACAAAATTGCTTGATGACGCAGAGCTGGGATATGTTATTAATACAAAGTGGAGATATTATTGATACAAAGCAAGTTCGAGCTGTCTTGCAGAAAGATTGGAATGGCCTCAAGTCCTGGAAAAATAAAAGCAGTGGGGTGGAATTCAGTGGTACCAAGTGTAAGGTAACATCGTTTCAGGATGAATAAGAATTTCCAGTGTTAGCTGGGTAATACCAGTGGGCAGGAGAACAGACAGGTACCAGAGTGTGACTGTGAGCAAAATGGATACAAGAATGTATCAGGTAAGGTGTTTCCACTGGAGTTAGGACGTATTGCTAGCAAAGTACTGATGAGAGATGGGTTTGAATTGATCAGAACGGAGAGCCTGCTTACTGAGAGGTAACAGAAAAGGTTGTTTGTTTAGCCTACGTAAGGAAGGAGAAATATATCTTCTCCATAAATATACATAGGTGGAAATATATATGCTCGCTATAAATACATGAGAAAAAAAAATCAGTAAAAAGATAAAGCTATGAAGCTTTGTTACTCGAGTTCATTGAATGTTTTTTTCCTTCTGCTGGATGTTGAAAAGCATTATAAAAAACATCTCTCACCCACAGGGAACCTGACAGCATAGGATGCTATGTGTTCTTTCTTCTTTCAATTTAGATTAGAGTTGAGGGTGTTCATGTTTGCCCTAGAGGAATTAGGAAAAGATAAAAACTAGTTTTACACTGTTTTCCTTTGCTTAAGTTTTGTGTTTTTCCAGCCTTTGGGTTAACAAAGCACATAGCATTGTTCATTTAAATATTTTGAAACAAAAGCAACAGCAAAAGGATCAGTAATGATATTTTCTTAGTCATGATTGGCTATTTTAAGTTTGATAGGTAGCAATTAGCTTTTAGATTTAACTGGAAAATTTAAATTTTCAACAAGTAACTGTTTGCTAAAATGCAAAATGGGAAAAGTGTAGAAACGAGAATTTTCTTTTACAGGAAAGTGGGATGGGGGAACAAAGAAGGGGGAAGGATCTATCCACGTTAAACCAAATATGAAAGTGCAGGAACTTGTGCGCAAAACAAAATTGTGAGAAAGAGACCATATCCCAGTGATAAGAATACCCTTTCATGGTTAAACAGGAACTTCACTGAGGGTGACCCCTATACCAAAGTGGTGACCGACC
The DNA here is from genome assembly GCF_964188355.1 of Buteo buteo. Classification (NCBI taxonomy): domain Eukaryota; kingdom Metazoa; phylum Chordata; class Aves; order Accipitriformes; family Accipitridae; genus Buteo; species Buteo buteo. Next base: position 27,795,659 of record NC_134176.1, on the reverse strand, counting down.
TTACCTCTAAATTGACCTTTTTAGGGAAAACCTCCACCAGAGGAACCTGAGTGCAGTTTTTTTCTTCTTGTTGCTCCTTCTTTTACCCTATCTTCCAAAAAAATATAATCAAAACTGATCTATTTCTGTGAAGAGTTCTGATTTCCACAGCTTGACATTTTCCAAAGGAATAATATTTTGTTAAAAAGTTCCCAAGCAGCTATTGTTATTAGTAGAGGTGAGCTCATGTAGGATTTTTGCCATGTGCACTATGGATGGATTTCAATAGACATTACAGGAGTCTTCCAAATGTTTTATAGTAGTGCAGGCACCATTATTTTAGTTAGCAATTTAATTTTGTGGTGGGCACTGTTTTGCTTGCTTTCTTCTAGTCTAGGAAGACATCTCTCTTTTGCAAGGATGTTTGAGTCATTTATTTGTGTTTACCACTCTTCAGGCCTGTGAATGATGGTTTGTTTTGTTGCACGGCTGCATGCTGTGCACAAAAACTCCTGTGCTAGAAATTTTGTTGGTCTCATGCAGCTCCCTAGTATCAACCCTACTACATGCTACTGAGGAGGTTAGCAAATGTCTGCTTTTCTTTCCTTCAGTTTTTGTAGCTGTTTTTTGTTAAATCCAAAGCACTTGATTCTGCTGTTATTTTTACTGGTGCAAACCCAGATGCAAACTGACTCAAATTAATGCAGTTTTCTCTGCTGAAAAACTGTCATAAATAAGAGTTTTCAGGCTGCAGTGCCTTCTGACTTTTGTCCTGAAAAGCAAGTGGAACACTAGGTGTATTTTTTATGATAGTTCTCCAAAGAGACTAGCCGTTAATCTCTCCGTGAGTAGGTGTGTCAGCTGCAAGCATTTCCTTCAGTCTACCATTTCAATCACACTTCACAGTACACTGAAAATTGGCAAGGATGTTAATTATTGGCCTCTAGAACAAACCACCTACTTTGATTCAAGCGTGTTTCCAATTTTTAAGAATGTTGTTTCACCTACAGAACAGTATAATTACAGAAAATAGCTTGGTTTGGCTAACATCCTTGTGTTCTGCAAGTTCTGCTTGCAAGGCAGCAAGCAGCACTGGGCAAGAGGCTCACCTGCAGAGGATTTTAACCTCTTGCTGACAGGAGTTAGGGCTTGCCAGCATCCAGTACATTGTTTTCAGTATCAGAAGCTCTAAAACACTGTCACTCAGAGGTTAAACATTAACGCTTTTTGCTTTCAAAGCTGAAGGAACCCCCCGTATAGTAAGAAAGTTGGTTTTTGTTTTTCAGGGAACTTCCTGTTAAAAGTTTATGAATGTCTGTTACAGGAGCAATTACAGCGGTGGGTCCTGTACCCAGGCAATGCAAAACCATGGGTGCAACATGACACACTGAGCAACACGGTGCAGAGACTTGTTGTGTCGCTGCATTTGTGCAATGCGGTGTTTAATAAAATTTGCCAGGAGTCAGCCATGTATCCAGGACATGATTAATCAACCAGGAGAATAAATTGCCCATAGATGACTGGGAGTTGACAGTAAACAGTAATACACCTGCCTGGAAGACCTACAGTTTTAATAGGCAAACAGGAAACAGAAGCAAGTGGGAGCTCTGTTTAAGGAGAGAGATTTTGAGGCATACAGGCAGTCGTTCATGATTATACAGTGAGTTTGGCAGAGCTAGAGGCTGAACTCTGTGCATTTCCTTTCATGTGTTTGTAGCTCCTGTAACAGGTCTTTAATTTACGAAGAAACTTTTCCGCAACGCTGTCCTGAAGAGTTGGCAGAATCCGCAGTCAGCGTTTCTCACACGTGTGCCTCTTGGTTTGGGGCTCTACAATTTGTACAATTAATAACTTACTCCATGAATTAAAAACATTGGAAAGCAGCCCAATGCTCAGGCTCATGTGTCAAAGAATTGCTGTGCAAGCCCGGTCTTATTTGTTGTTACAACAATTATTCATCCGCTGATTTTAAGGTAATTTATATGGTACCGGGGCCCTCAAGGGAGTCCTGCAGTGCTATTGAAACTGGACATTTTTAAATTAATGGTGATTAAGCTATAGAGCCATATTAAATATAGCTGAGTACTTATTTCTCCTACCTCCTCTTTAACTCTAAGGCCATGTCGGGGCTGGCTACCTTCCTGCCTTACAAGCCACATGCTGCAATTTCCATAATGGCTGTGAGTCACAAGCCCTTCACAGGGTGGTGTGAATAAACAACGGGAGAGGGAACATCCGGGAAGGTTCACAGGTGGGAGATGGCAGCGATCGCTCAGGGATTCCCTCACTCCGCTATAAACCAGACCCTGGCTGAGAACGCCCCCAGACCCCAGAGCGAGCCGGCAGCGCCGGTCTCGGCGGTCCCTGCTGGCTCGTCGCCTGCCGCTGCTCAGGGCGCCCGTTCTCCGGCAGCTCTCCTGCCCCTCACATCAGCCAGCGGCTCCCACCGCAGGAGCCATGCTTCACAGCCGGAGGGCCATGTGCAGACCAGGAGTCGTGCAGCGGTAGTTTACGGCTGAGTGCCTTGCTTCACTCTCTATGTGTCGGTCAACAGTTTTGCCCTATAGGAACGTTATACTGACGTGAAATATGTTTGCTGACAAACACTTGGCTGAACTGAAGAGGTCTTAACTTAGCCATTCAAGAAGCTTACCATATATGTGAGCGAGGCCATTCAAAACATCGTTCTGCTGGGAAAAAAAAATACAAACCATTGCAATGCTACAACAAGAAAGGATTTTTCATAAGAATTAAATAGGCAGCGTTACAAAACAGTATGACTTCATATGTGTAATTATAACAAAGCGTGGCTGAAATGAAGGCACAAAGGATTGTTACGTTTTCAAAGCAATATGGATATTCTGAATAAATTGCTTATCATATGTTTATCATTTCACAGGCAGAATTGATAGCCTTGCAACAAGAAAAAGAGGCTGCTTTTCAACAGTGCAAAAAATTAGAGGAAGAAATCCAGACATTGCGTGTTTATTACAGGTAAAATAATTAATACTAATATAAATCAGTGACTCATAGGAGAAATTTTCTGTACTGTGTCTGACTGAGTGAGGAAATGGCCTTATCAAATAGGTATTTGTTGGAAATGTGAATACATCAATGAATCAAGGCCTGTGTTTCTGCTTTACTGCTCACCAACCATCTCTTTGAAATTCAAGCCCTTTTCTTATAGCCTAAATTTTCTGTTTCTTCCCTTCTAAGGGAAGGGGAAGGTTGCTGGCAGTTGATTCTCATAAAAATGAGAAAGCTGTGTTATAGTGATGTGCTCACTTAAAAAACACGAGGACAAAAGAACCAGTTGACATAAGCACTTGCTTCTTCCCTGGTTGTTTGCACATACCTAACTTAATCAACATAGATTTTAAAATAATAAAATCTGTAATTCTAAACTGTTTTCTTTTTCAGCCCCAATATAATATGTATGTTTTAATTCCTTACGTTCTGTAGCAGTATGTAGAATGAGGGAAATAGCCATTTTCTCATTAATTTAGGTGGGCTGCACTGAACATTTGCATGGATCAGTGGGTTTTAGTCCCTAAGGAAAAGCTCTGTGTGGTCCAGTGAAGGAGTTAGGTTGTTTTATGGAGTGATGTGGGGTTAGAGCTCTCATTTCATCCTGACCTCCTGTGTGAGAGGGGATACAGAGCTGCCAGCAGGTTAAAGGCAGGAGAATTGGCATCAACACAGCAGAAAATTGTGAATCTGAAGGCTGAATGTCTGTGATGAGGGATGTGGGCTGCAGAGGTAAATAATAAATGTAGTGTGAATATTATGTTCATTGGGAATAAAGAGGACTAGTTAGTTATGACTAAAAAGCATTTGCAGTAGCAAAACTATGTATGTTTTCAGTGTTTCAGCATTTACAAGTGAAAAATACTCAGGTTTCTAGAGGCTTTTTGAGTTTCCCCCTCTCATTAAGTTTATGAAAACCTTGGAGGGAAGTTTCAAAAACAACTTTTGTTCCTAAATCTCATAAGCATTTATTTAAAGCCTGTTAATAGTGAATAGAAACCCCAAGCAATTTGTGATTATTGCTTTTAATGAACTTGGTCAGCATTTAGTGTGTGAACAAATTATGCTATGATTTACCAAGCTAGAAAGAATTTATTGTAGTACCCTTATTACTCACTTAAATGGGTTTTGTAGAATAATTTAAAAACTGAAATGCAATTTTTGTATTGATATTTCAGAAATTAAGAGTTTGCTTGTGTTTGTCTCTGCACGTTGCAGGAGATTTTTCATTGACTTTTGAGTTGTATTTTTGACATAGTGTATCAAGTTTGCACTAATATATAGCATTCAACAATCTGAAAAACATTAACAATAATGACTTGCAGGAATCACCATTAGAACGTACCATGTTGTTAACTTACAGCCTTTAATTTGAACAGGCAGAATTTCCCTGTACGTTTGATGATGGCATTTGCAGGGTTTAGCCATAAGGTGTGGAAATGCTCAACTGAATATCCCCTGGGGCAAGAACTATTGTATCACTACTAAGTTATGCAAGTTACGTACTAATTTAGAACATTAGAAGTGAAAGATTTTATCTCCTCCCTCACTGTCCTTGGAGAATGTTTTTTTTTCTGATGCATTCTGAAGGGGACACTCAGATTCACATGGTTGTGTGTCACAGAGATTGAATGATGTTAGAAGGGAGCTCTGGAGGTCATCTTGTCCAACCCCCCTGCTCCAGCAGGGCCACCGAGAGCAGTTGCCCAGGACCACGTCCAGAAGGGTTTTGAATATCTCCATGGATGAAGACTCCACAGCCTCTCTGTGTAGAGGCACTGAGCATAGAGAGACATGGCTAGAAAAGCCAAAGGCCACCTGGAATTGAACCTGGTGAGGGGTGTAAAAGGCAACGAGAAGGACTCCTATAAGTGCATAAGTAGCAATGTTTGAGGTCTCAGGCCTATCTTTTGCCTTGGTTATAAATTAATCCATGATGAGGATTCTTATGAACAACTTAACATTTTGGTTGCCGTTTCCCTTATGTTACGTGAACATCTGCAGCCTCTGTCATCCAACAGAGTGGCAGTACTTTGAACACATGCCAAATGAGAGAGATGAAGAAAAGAATGTATGTCACGTGTGCATAAAGCTGTGGGGACTGTATTAGGCCAAGGGTGGGATGGCCACAATAATCATGAATGACAAAGCAGAGAGTACTTTTCTCTGGCCATCCCAAATGAGTGAAAATTTACTCTCTGTTTTGTATGTGGAAGCTAGTTAAGGAATGCTTATTTAGATGACTGCTGGGTCTTTTTATTTCATTTTACTGTTTGACATGCTGTGATAATCTAGAGTAAGCACTGAGAGTGTTTTTCAGACACCCTGTTTTGGACTGAGGTGGAAGTTCGGTGCATTGATCCAAGTGAGTTAGCTAGATGATTTGCTGTTCAAGACTACATTTCTGTGGAGTTATTTCTCTTTTGGACTTCAGAGCTCCCCAGTGAGCAAAATATAGGCTTCTGCACATGCTCCACTCCTCATCTGAACTGTGGAGCTGCAATGAGACACGTTATTATGCGGGGCGCACATTTCCTTCACCTACTGTTCTCTCATCCCTGTGCCAGCTTCTCACACCTTCTTTTGTCTCTGTCTGCCAGCATGACAGTGGCTTGGGAATTTTGGCTCCATTTGGTGCCTTCTCTTTCTGCTCTTAGGTCTTCCTTGGCCTTAGAAAAAGCATTTTGTCACACTTGTTTTCTTTGTTTCTTGTTTTAACTGAGACTTCTGCATCGTCCTTTAACTTAGGAGAAACAAGTTTAAGAAAAACCCAAATACTAGAGGCTAACATTAAAGTGTACAAAGGACACCTAAAGGCATGCCTTAATCCGCAACCACATCTTGGGGGTTTGCTCATAAAAGTAATGACTGTGTGCATATATTAACAATTTTTGAATGCATACATGCGTAAACAGTAACGTTAAAATGTATTTTTATACTGATCTGTCTTTCACAAACATTAGTATAATCCAGAAAAAGCCAAATATCATTTTATTGTACAAGATCAGGGAAGAGATATTTAGGTCCCGAATATCTGTATGTGTGAAAGTGCAACTGTATGCATACACAGGCATTTTCAAAGCAAGGAAACAAGTGGAGACTTTCAGGAAAAAAAATAATCCCCTTTTTTTTCTCCAGGAGAAAGATTCCTGGTATCTAGAATACTACAGCCAGTTTGGGGTCCTCAGTAAAAGTAAGACATCTATAAATTGGAACAAGTTTGACAGAGGGCCACCAGTATGATGAGGAAGCTGTAGCATTTACACTGTAAATAGAGACTGAGGGTACTGCTCTTGTTCATCCTGAAGGAAAAAAAAAATTTCTTTCTTTGGTGTCTTCAGGGAAACCTAACAGCAGCCTGACAATGTCTATGAGGAGGTTATCAAGAAGGACAGGCTCTTCACAGTGCTGCATGACAAGAGGGTGAGAGACAATAGACTCAAATTGAAACAAGAGAGTTTCGGACTGGTTATAAGGGAAAACTTTTTCACCATGACAGCTGTCCATCATTGGAGCAGGTTGCCCAGAGGAGTTTTGCCATCTCCATCCTTGGAGATTTCCAGTGCCTGACTTTATCAAGTCATGAGTAACCTGGTCTGATCTCATAGTCGATATCACTTTGAGAGGGAGGTTGGTTGGACTAGAGACAGCCAGTGGTGACTTCCAACCTGTATTATTCTACAATTCTGTGATCTGGTAGCTGCTGCTGTTTGAAGCCATTCAATTTTCTTCTCCACCTGTGAAAGAAGTCTGTGTTGTAAACCATACTTCTTTGCAGATGAAATGGAAAGTGAATCCTAGCTGAAACCAGCGTTTCATGGAAGGCCTGAAAGACCCAAACCAAAATTAAAATGAGCTTTTGGGAAATAAATGATGGAACACTGATTTCCACCTGAATTTTGACTTTCTGAAAAGAAAGCACATCCCAGAACAATACCAGACTTCTTTAAAAGCAAAGAGAAGTGAAAAGGAGGAAAAAGAAAAGGAGGAAGAATCTAGTTCAGATACAGAAGGAAGAGGAAATTGGCTCCGAATAAAGTTGGGCAGGTTCTCTGCTTCTGATTGTTCTTGTGTTGTTTCTCTGTCATGTCGCAAAAGGAAAATTACGTTTTCTGGATAGTAACCCAAAATTACATATCAGAAATGAAAATTTGCATAACAGTTAGGAGCAGTATAGAGTTTCTAGCTTACTAATATAATTGTTTCAACACAGTACTCTTTAAGCTAGGGATTAATGCAAATCATAGATCCTCAGTGACCAAAGAAGGCTATATCCAAATAATCAGTTTTGAAGTATGCGGGAGTGTTAATCCCACTACCTCTTTCTCACATAGCTCTGTTGTTTGAACATCATCACAGGTTTTTTATTTGCATATTCTTCAGTTATGTGGTCTGTCCATTTTTATAATCAGTTTCCTTCTATTTTAATAATGCTTCCAAAGTGTACTCCTCCTACATGTTAAAATGCTGACATAGACTTATGCTATTGCATACTGCTTATTTTTCACATATTACCTAAAACAGCACAGCTGTGTATGAGAAATATTTCTCTATATAGGGAAGTACATATATATTTTCCCAAAGCTCTGGCACCAGGAGTTTTCACAGACAAATAATTTGAACAAATTTTAACTAGTACAGCAAAAGGTACACCACTAACATGTCAACCCTATTGCAAAGAAAGATAAGACAGCAAAATAAAAATACAATACTATCCTCACTTAGAAGTATGTTTTTGATAGGTTTCATATTGGGGTCAGGTGCAGTGAAGGACAACTCAATAAAATTATTGGTTACTTTCCAGCTGTGTAAGATATATACATCTGCATTAGTTCACACACCTTTGAATAAAGCTGCTGAGGATAAGAATTGGTATGTCCAGGCTCTAAGATAAAATTTAGGCATGCTTTTAGTAAGTTTCAGTAGTTATTTCAATGACAATTTAAGAGGCTCCTCTGTGATTTAATCAAGTTCTCTAAAAGCCATATATTTGCCAAGTCTGAAGTTCACAAGGGAGGAGGGACAGTGAAAACTTTTTGCAAAAAATCTTCATGCAAAGGTTCTTCCAATTTGCTGTTGAAACGTGTGAGGTGCAGAAATAGCTGCAGGCTGGAAGTCATAATGGGAAGAAACTTACATTTATCTCAGCAAATTTCCTAATGAACAGGCATTTGAAAAAACTTGCAATGTTAAAATAAAATTTAATTTAGAATTATTTTTTACTCTCCTGAAGTTGAGATGAGGATCTGGCAGAAAGATAATAGCATGGAGAGACAGAGTTTTAATGCCAGATGAATGTCACAGTCCCAGGAGTTGCACGTTGCATGGAAGGATGGGAGAAAAAGATGGCTTATTTTACAGTTATGTGGTGGTTTTCAATAATGAAATAGAAGAGTAACTTCAGTGAGACCGCTTGTACTAGTAAGTACTATGACCTGAAATAAATATTTTTAGAATCAAACTTTCAATTAATATGGATAGCTTCTCTGTCAGCTTTTGCTCCCTGTTTTCTTTGCTCCTCAACTGTTTTCTTGCTTCCTAACCAGTTGTGTCACTTTTATAAGTTACAAACTGCTGAAGAAGTTTAACAAAATTTCAATCTAAAAGTTTCAATGCTCCTGATACTTCAATTAAATTGGAATTCATGTTTAAGTGACACAAGTAAACAGTCTAAATAAAAGTTGTTTTTGTGGAGCTCCATATATTTTTCCCATGAAGTCTCTTGTAAAGTGATGTGGAGGTTCATCTTTTTAAAGACCTAAATTGATTGATGTGAAAGAGAAGAGAATCAAGAAGGTTTTTTATGATTTCCTCAAATCACAGGGACAATCTCAATTTTCATTTTAATTACAGAACTAAATCACCCTGTAACAGGAGAAATAGATGAAGATCCTTTGCAAGGCATTATTTGCAGTCCTGGAAAAAAAAGGCTGTTTTCTATTCAAGCTGTGAATACAGTGATGTGTGTTTCATTTACTGCCATTCTATAGTTTCATGGCTGATGTTCTGGAATGTAATACTCAGATGGTACCATTTCAACCATGCTCCATGGACTCTGTGCATGGATATATAATAGTGTAATTCTTGCTGTTAGACTGTTCCTCTCATTCCAGTTTTAAGGGCTATTAAAAACTATAAATTATTTTTACCTAACGTGTCAATATTCATCCTCTTCTTGTATTCTATGTGGTTCACAGCCACTGCAGTAGCAAATCAGAATACAACTGCCTAAATATTCAATCTTCTGTTCTCTAACTGACCCCTGCTCAAACATTTCAACCTGTTTGTTCTGCCATGTCTCAGTCTTTTTCAGAGATTTGTCCAGTCCAGATTTCTCTCAGGGGGACAAGATGTGTAGCAGAAGACTGGGCTGCTCTAACATCCAGCTTCCCAGTCCAAATGAACTGGAAACCCCTTACAGTGGGATTAGTGAGGCTGCAACCACTAGTGCAGGGTGGTGATCTTGGTCCTTCCTCTAAAGCAATAGCAGGACACCTTGAGCACCTGCCCCTGCAGTTTACATCAGAGAACTGGTCTTCGCATGACTGGGTTTTTATCTCGCTTTTTCAGTTATGGCCATTGACTCATTTTCCTGCTCTTTTCATCCTGTCTGCTCGCTGCTATTCTGGCAGTTGCTGTTGTTGTTTCAGTATTAGTTGCTTTAGACATAGCATGGTATAATTACAGTCATTAAGAATGGCTGGATAATGATATCACTGTAAACCTACTGTTCTTTTTGCAGAATGATTTTGGGGAGATCAGGGAGAAGATGGCAGTTGTGTTTTAAGTATTCTCTGTCCTTGCAGCAGTGCCTTCTATTTTATCCAAGAGTTTCAGACACCTGACATCAAACATAAATCTTGAGCTAATTAAATTTCCCGCTTCCAAGCAGAGGAGCGATTCTCTTTTATGTCAGACATGAGGCGCTTGCATCTATTATACAGTGGGAGACAGTGTGATATGTCTTCTTGTAAAGGACCCTAACCTACTCCAATTCGATACAGCCTAACATATGGAAAACAATGGCTCTGTAAGGGAACACTAAGGGTTTTGTTTGTCTTTCATTATTATAAAAAAAACCCTCAGGTATTATCCAAACTATATTTCTTAGTTTATTCTCCATAGAAAGTCTGCTGATTTCTGTGGGAGATTTAGACCTGCAAAGAATGGAGATCTAGCCCTTGTTTGTGGTTTGGGTGGGTTTTTTTTTAATGTGCATGCTTTCTTCCTGTTTGTTTATTGAACTGAGTGCTGAAATTAGTCAAAAATGGGGGGCAAGGGGCTTTACTGTCTTTTAAATCAGATTAGGTAAAACCACACCTTCTCTGAACAACCCTTGGAGGTTTCAGTGAATTTTAGTCAATTTGTGGGGGCAAGGGGAGCCAACACCCTGGTAATTTGGACCTGGGATTTAGAATCTGCGGGTTCAAGCTTCTCCTCTGTTATTGTGCCACTTTGCAGTGGGGTGCTGCAGCCCCGAAAGAATTGGCATTTTAGGTTGGCAGGTCTTTCTCACTCTGTAGTCCCATAAGCATCTTCCCACTGGTAAGCCCCTCTGTCTTCTTTTGCCTTGTCTCCTTATTGCTCGTTAGTGTTACAGAAGATAAACGTCCAGGGTTTGGGGGCTGTTTCATGAACTGGATCAGCCAGCTGAAGGGGGAAAAACAGATCAGTAAGCTGCTCTGCTTTGGCAAAGCAGCTGCATGAAGTTTTACTGGCAGTACTGAGACAGCTGTATTTCACAGTGTCTTGGTGAAGGTGAGTGGTGGAGGCAGAGCCCTACCTTGTTATCCTTGTTATCCTTATGTATTTCAGACTTTATTGGATTCATTATCCTCTCCCTCCCTGCCCTGTTCCCAGACTTCTCGTTCTCTAGCCTGGAATTGATTATTGTCTCTCCTTCTGCATTTGCTCTACTTTGTAGCAATAATAAAGTCAGAGAGACTGACTTTATAAATCAGTGGATAGGGAACTTTCTTGGGAGCGTGCATCTGTACTCCAGTTAATATTTGACCATTTTCACAGAAGAGGGATGGTAGAGAGAGACTCCAGTATATACCATAGGTTTGGTGTTTATGGTGCCTGTTTGACAGGCAATGAAAAGGCAAAGCAGCATCTGACCCTGGGGGGGAGGGGGGGGTGATTTTTTTGCCTCCCAATGGAATATCTTAGCCATCAGAGAGAGTGCTCTCCGAGCTTCCTCTGTCTCTCATTCATTTAGACACACACAAAAAATACTTCTGAATGTTTCTCTTTTTACCCTGACATGATTTTGAAAATTTTCCCGTCTCACTGAGAAAAAAAAATTGTAGCATGGAAAAACAATTTCCTACTCAGCTTTAGTGACTTATAAAAACTTTGAGGGAGAGGAAGCACTGAACTGTCACAGATCCCAGCTGTCTGGTGGAATAACAAGCCACCCCACACCATCCCTGCAACCAGCACGGAGGTGAATGTAGTACACTCAAATTGCCTTGTGCTGCTGTTGACTCAGGCATGGATTGGTCTGACCTACATTTTATGAAATCTTTGTGCCTAATGTTTCCAGGGGCTGGCACTTGGCCTTCGGAGCTGCCTTGCCAATAAGAAACACTAAGCAGCAGGTCTGAGGAGGAACATGGGCAGCATGAATATGGACCAAAGTGCCTAACACACTCTGTGATGCAGTTTTAATTTGTACTGTGTACTATGCTAATTCTGCTACTGCTTCTGTTATTGGGTGTGTTATACTGGCAAACTTTCTCAAGTTTTTAAGATTAGTTGAGGACCAACCAGTCACTTGTTGTGCCAAGCACATTAAAGCTAGAAGCACTCCACAACTCCTTATACTGTATTTAATCAGACTTGAGCAGAGTTCTTCTGTACTTATGTGCTGTCGTGGGGTAAAATGAACTAAAACAACGTTTACCTTGTCGTTTTTGCTATGGTGGACCTTTTCAGATGAGTTTCTGCTCTTCTTAAAGAGGAGGGATTTGCTTGACAGAAAGGAATTCCTTGCCATCGGATGCTGATATGGTCTCACAACTCTGTATACATGGCCCTACTAGCTCTCTGTTAGCAGCTCTGCTTCGCCTGGCTGATTCCTTCCCCTTCTCTTTTACCTTGGCTCTCTGTGGTTTTCTGTTATGACTTCCTTGGTTTCTCAGTGAGCTGAAAAGTCTAGGAAGTCTAATTTTGTTCTGTGCTTTTTGGAATAAGTACATAGCTAGAGGCTTCTAGGAACTGTTTTTCAAATTTGTTAAAGCCTAATAAAATGGAGTTATTGGAAGGAAAGTTTAGAGTCTCTGGAAGAACTACCTGTGAACAACTGACTGACTGCTACTGATAGGTTGGAGTAGATTAGTAATACAAATTATTCTACTCCTGTAGAAATACTTGTAAAAATAGGACATTGACAACAGTAGAGTTTATATCTATTCTGTGTAATGTAAGGAGACTCAAAAGAAACATTGGAAAATCTATAAAGAGCATATGCAGGATTATGAAATCTGTTATCTGGTAGAAAGGGTATGTGACCAGAGGCTACATATTCTGATTCTGCCATTGAAATGCTGGATAAATACAGATGAATCTAAACTCTGCTTTGGCTGCTTTATTTGTATAAACTGAATAAGGAGTTTGACAGTTTTCCATAACACCTTTCGAGATCTATGACTATGAAAACACAGGTACTCCTAATTTAAAACAAGGGATGAAAACAGATGCGGGATAAGAAGCAGCCCTCTCTAGAGCAAGTTAAAGAAATACAGGAAAACTGTGCGTGTAATCAGAGCCGTTTGAAAGACAAATTTTCCCATGAGAAGTTTGAAAGAAAATCTTAAACTGCAAAAGAAGAATTTGGCTTGCCCTATAAATATTGTATGAAAGGGAATTTCTTTTGTTATGAATATGATATTTAGAAATAAAGTAATAACATTGTCGGGGGACTTTAAATGCATTTCTTTTTTGTTGATTTTTCACAAGACATGTTTTTTATGTTAAAATGTCAATTCAATAATAAAAAATGGTCATTTTGATGTGTTTCAGTTCAGTTCTCTTCAGCTGAAGAACTGAAACAAAATAGCATTTCAAGTTGAAATGTCAAGGTGAAAGGAAAATTTTCACTTAGAAATTTGCCACAGGAAACCAACATATTTTTTGTGTTGGAATTTACATCTCCCAATAAAAAAATATTTGTTTGGTGAGAAGACTTTCCACATGAGCAATCTTCAGCCAGTGCTAGACATAACATCGCTTTTCTTACTTTGAGCTTAGCCCTGCTTTCAGTGGAGTCAATGGAAAACTTCTGTTAGGAAGGATCTAGGAATTCAAGTGGCAGAAGTCCTCAGCCTGTCGCAGAACACAAGCTAGAAGACTACCCACCTGTTGTGTTTACAAAGAGAGAAGCTGAGTAAGGTATTTTCTTTATTCAGTTGCTTTTTTAAGTTAGAGCTTTTATTAAATTGCTACATGCATGTCATGCTGATGTCTTTTACTGGAAAATTTTCCAGTTTTACATTCCATCCACGAGCTGCTTTTCTAACTAGTGATAGAGGTCTTGTGTTTTGGAAGCTGAAGGTTTTTAACATTGTGTCCAGCATTGCATAATGATGTGTTACTCATCTGGTACAGGTAATTCTTCCAGCGTAGGTGTGAAGGCTGTCATTTTTAGAGAGGGTAGGGAGCGACTTGGAAGCTTCAGCCACAGTTTTCCAGTGAAGAAGTGGGCCTGCTGGGATTTGCACAATTCTGAGCCTCTCAAATATTTGAGTAAAACGTAACATATTAGTAATAGTTTGCTTTTATAAGCTGCAGCTTGTATGGTCATGACAGGAAGGAGAACGAGCACAGAACAACTTGGGTTTTTTCCTAACACCACCAAGAAAGCATCTAAGCAGTGGTACGGAGCTGCTCTCTCACTAGCAGAGAAGCTTTTCTGGCTGTGAGTTTGGAAGGAAAAGCCACAGAAGGAGAGGGAGGGAGTTACGCTGAGTGAATCATCAGTGGTATATTTTCTTTGACAGCAAAGTGAGTTTAAAGAAGCTCTTCCCCAAGCTGTATCAAGTGATACAGATTAGAGCATGGCCACCCACAAATGTTTTCAGGAGCAACAACACAGAAGTGCTGTGTTTGTTTGTTTCTTTCACTTTCTTCACACTGCTAGCTAGTATGAAGGCTAGTATGAAGGCTACTGAATTGAAAAAGACAACATTGCAGTGTGTGATAGTAAAATTTTCTTCTGGTGACTGGTGACTTGTGTCCTGAGTGAACAAGAGCCAAGAATCAGATCTCAGGAGGAGGAGAAACCTGCAAATCTTGTAACCTCAGGGTTGAACCTACTGAGGGTGCTGCTGATTGGAGCAAACAAAGTCATGATCTACCACACAGAATCCACCATTGTGTGTCTCCCGTCATCAAGAGAGCTATATTTATGCAGGTTTTGACACTTTCTTCAGGCTGCTGCATTCATTTTTGAGAGAAATTTCTTGGCTCTGATAATTTAAGTATTTTTTCTTCATGCTCAACATTGTTGGTTCTTACAAGCTTTCAGGATTAATAACATGTGTCTGTACCGTTCAGTAGACACCCGGACGAAAACACTCATCACCACAAAATAAGCTTTGAGATGCCCAAATTGTTTCAAGAGTTAGGGAAGGAAATAATTATGGCAATTGTATAAAATTTGTTCATAAATGTTATCATAAAAGCTGTAACTGCAAGGGATCTCTCACTTTTCAATGTAAATGTGTATTCAGTGCTGGCTAAACTAGACTTGTACGTGCAAACAGTATCTGCCCAACAGCCAATAGCCTAAACTATAAATACAGTAGTTTATTTGGGATTTGTTTGCTTGTCTTCTGTATCTTTTTTTTAAAAACAAAGTAAGTAGTGAAAAAAAAGAAGGAGTGCTCATTTGTCTTTTGTGTTATTTATTTGTTATATATTTATTTTGTTAGTATTTCTGGTGCTTGCAGCAGGAAAAGAAATCCTTTTATTTCATTTATCTATTCTTTTAAAATAACATAGTAAGAAGTATTGGGTAGAAACAAAGTGGAGTCACAGTTGGATATTACTGTTACAAGATAGGAGATGACAATGGTATCTTTTCAGTGTATCTGTTATCTGTGGTGTCGTTAAACCTAATGATGTGCTAAATAATAAAAGCAGCCTTATCACATCCCAAGGCCTTGAATTGTCTCGAAGTTTCCATGCCTGTGGGTTCCCTTTGGCTTTTGGAAAGGGTTTGGAGTCAGAAGAAGCTGCAGTTCAGAGTGCGTTTATGCAATCAAAGCTCTTTAGACAGATGGCTGCTAGCACTCCAAAATGATTAAAATATGTTCCAGGCAACATCAGTCTGTGGGCTTGGGGACCCAGCCTTTCATTAGTCAATAAAGGGTCTTGCGTTCTTGAAAATGAAATCTTTAAAAGCTAATAAGGCTGCTGGTTTGCTCTGAGCTCTTTCTTTGGATTTGCAGTTGTGGATTGGACTTGGGCCAGTATCTGTCCAATAATATGAGGCTTTAAAAAAAAAAAAACTGGTTACAAGAGGCCTCCCAGCAGATCTGCCTGTTAAACAGTGTGGCCAAAATCTTCAGTCTTGGATACGTAAGTTTAGGCACCTGAGTTTGCGCTTAGGGAGCTGGGAAGGGATCTGCAAGTGCTCCTTTGGAAAGCCAGTCACTCACTGGAGCATGGTTTAACTATAGGCACCAAAGTTTGATCATTTTGACCTGTACTATTTTATTTTTAAATCCCTATGGGTTGACCCAGGAGCATCTCTAGAATACTTACAGGGTACCATAAGCAAGATCATTAAGCAAGTTTTCCAGAGCTTCTAGAAATCGGTAATATTACTTACAGCGTTCCTGAGTGTTGTCAGTGCTTGCCAAATATGAATGTGCCATAGTATAGTTTGGTGTTACAGTGCAGTTGGGTTTATTCTCTTGTCTACACCCAGCTTGTGAGAGGTAGCAAATGGGGGCTTGTGCAGATGTGAGGTGTCTGTAACCTCTGCATGTCTATGTGAGGGCAGCAGCAATAAACATCTGTTTAAGAAGATGTTAGCAAGTTCAAGCCTTCTGTTTCTTTTTTCTTCTTTCTCTGACAGAGGAAAAACAGCTCTCACAATTTGTAAACCTCTGAACTTGAAGTGTTCTTGCCCCATAGACTCTTTCCACACAAGTCTCAAAATCTGAAGATATGTAAATTCTCTCCAAAATGCCTCAAAGTTTAGCCTACTGCTGTAGAATGTATTGTAAAACAGATCAGAGTTTTGACATACACCAACAGAAGAAAAGCAAGTCATGGTGATCCCATTAGCTCAATGTGATCCCATTAGCCAAATTGTTCAGCCTCTCTTCTTTCACCTTGGGAACAGCTCTCGCATTCCTTTTGTCAGGACTTGATGGGGCTGGCAACTGAAGTTCTTCCCCCCATGCACCATAGTTACTCAGAGAATGTCATACTCCATTTCTCTTTCCTATAGTCTCCCTCTGAAGGCTTGCCTGTGCTTCAGCTTGAACAGCCAGTGAATTTTACTCATCATAAACATAGGCAGGATGTTACTGTCTTTCGATAAATGTACATCGGATTCTGGATTCTGGTTATTCTGGCGAGCTGATTTTTGTTTTTATTTGTTGTAAAATATCTGGTTTGTGTGTCCCAAAGTTTTTTGTCCACCATCTAAACAATCCTTTCATCTGCTCTGCTCTTACATATGACATCTGAATTGGGTCGCATTCTCCCTAGCTCTAGGCGTAGGTTTTTAACTATGAACTCATTTTCCCCAGAGTAGGCAAAACAAGACAAAGGTCTACACTAAAAGCTCAGGACGTAGTGAGCATGCCTGTTCCTCTTAGTGTCTCCGTTTCTGGAGTTCCTTGTGAACAGATACATTTACCTCAGACTTAGGAGTTCTCCCCTTGATTTAAGTGTGCTCTGAAGTGGTCCTGTTACTTTATCTCTGTTACTGTTCTGCCTCTTAAAATTTAGGGAGTTGACCTAATCACCTAAATGAGTCAGAACTTCAGGGTACGGAGATGCACAAAGCCTTCATCAAAGTGTTACGATTTTAGATCACGAAGAACTAGCACTAGGAAAGGAAACTATAAAGAACAGATTCACAGTATCTTGGGAGCAGACAGAATTTCTCTCCATAGGAATTATGTCTCTCTTTGTATCTCCTAAGGTACCAAACTTCATATTAATCACTTTTCCACCTACTCCAGGGAATCACATAAAGACTTTTATTAAGCAAGCCAGCATCCTACATAGCCTGTGTCACTTCTTTTTTGGTTCATTTTTCTGAGCTTTTCAGAAGGTCCATTTCCAACAATGCATGTAACAAGAAAGTGCTGCGGAATGCTCCATCCATATACTCAGGTCTGAGGTTTCCAGAGAACCAAGCAGGACTTCAAGTGACATGAGTCTGGAGAAGTAGATGATTTTATACATGCTGCTAAAGTTGTTGTGGGGGCTTCTGCTTTGAATATTCTGATTTGTCATTGTTTTCATCTGGAGTTGCAAGTCCCTAAAACTTGTAAACACCAAGTCCTAATGGTCTCCGTTTGGGGAGTGGAAATGAAGGGCCTCTTTTGGAATGTTTCTTTGCCTCTCGATTCCCGTAGCTGTAAGGTGTGAATAGTGCTACTCATGCATTTTTTGGAAAATACATCGATTTAAGTTTTCTTTATTAGATTCTGCTAAACATTAAATGGGGTAAACCTAAATTTATCACAGTAGCTATTGTATTGCAGCAGTCCTTCTGAAATGCGAGTACAAAACTGCCTTTTCCAGACGAACCATACACTGTGAGTGCCCCATTAATACATTTAATGTTTAATGACCAACTGTTTCTCCTGCTTCCTCAAAATTCCTGTAGTTACTGTTCCAAGGAGAGAAAGTAGCTTTTTATTCTGGAGAAGACTGTGGCATTCATTGCTTTGAGTGAGAAGGTAATCTCAAACAGTTCATAATATTTCCTCTACTAAAAGGCAGCAAGAATTTGGAAACCTTTGAAATAAGGATGAGGCTGCAAGAGAGAAAAGAAGTATCTGCTTTCCAGGTAGGTGAGTCCAGTTGTTGTATTAGTTCGGGTGAGGGGTTGTTTGGGGTGGTTTTTGGTCAAATTAATGAATATATATATATAATTTCATTGTAGAAATGTTGCAGAGTTCCTTCTTTCTGTTTGTAACAGTGCAGCTTTTATGACTGGGGGGAAAAACCTGGTTTAGTGAAGGAGGTGTTGAGCCTGCCAAAGTTGCTGGAGGTAAGTTTGGATAGCCATTTAGTGTGGAACAGCTAGATGGGAACAGAGAAGAATGTAAAATGAGTAGATTGCTACAGATGTATACTTGCCAGAACAAAACAGGTAAATTGTTTGTGAGTTCAAAGACCCTGAGTTTGCAGACTTAAGTAAAGACATGCCTTTAAAAAAATCCAAGGAGATGTTGGTATAATGATACTTCTTTTGAACATTATGCTGGAGGAAGGTTACAAGAATGTCAAACACTTAAAAATGATTTTTACTCAACTAATGCTTCCATAATGGACGTTAATACTGTTGACATTACTCATGGATTGAATGCAAGCAATTTAGACAATAGATAGTATCAGGTGCTAATAGATCAAATGTAATTACTGTTGATGAAATAATTTTACGCAGTTTAGCAAAATCGTTTCAATTATTCACTGTAAAAGAAAACATTAAGTAAAAGTGAAAATACTAAGCTTTCTCCTCTAGGGGCATTATATGCATTTCTGAGTCATATTTTTTCTTCATAGCAACCTTTCCTCTATAACAGCTTCCAGTGCAAGTTATTACAATTCTTTTTGCATAAGATAGGTCATGTGAAGTTCAGCTGTAGGTGGGGCCACTGTGGTAGATTGGGGGACAGTCTTAATAGATCCGTTTCATTAATTAAGTCATGCATTTTTTTATTAACAAAACCTGTAGGTCAGGTTTAGCCAGCTGGGAGCCATTCTTATGGTTGTTATCTTTGTCAGAAGGAATATTGTGAAAATAAGGAATTACTGTACGCGCTTTAACTCCTGATTAAACAGAGGAATGACATCCGCTCACCCGCTGTCCGTGAAAAAATAACTTAGGGGCATATCATAGGCTTGATTCATAGGTTCTGATCTTACATATCTCATTAAGGTAAAAACTACATTGCATTCAAAATTTACCCTGAAGGATTTGTGTCATACCTATCCCATGGTCACTGAGGTAAGCAAGGTTAAGGCCAAAATTTCAAACATCGAGATTTTTATTGTTTCTTTTTACTCTTGAAGGAACTTTTTCTTCTTGCCCCTCTTTTTGGATTTATAAAGCACTATTTTCTTGCATTCTTTCTCTTCTGGTGTTCCACTCCCAGCCATCAGGAGGAAGCAGTAAGATTTCCAGGAAGTATTTAGTTGTACCAGACACCCAGAACAGCGTAAGCACCTACTGATGGCCACAACCTTTAGCTTCTTGATGCAAATAAATTCAAGGCATTCTTTTACTAGGCTTTCTCCTGGTCCTCAATGGGAAATGCACTAATGATTTCTACTACCATTAAAGGAGATTGAACTGGGAGGAAATTTCACCAGAGAGGAAGGAGAAGTGCTGCAAATTTGTCCCTCACCCAAAGAAGTGGGAAGAAGGATGGGTAACAAGGTTCATATTACCTGATTTATCTTTCTTTTGCTCCTGAGCTAGGCAGGTTCTTAATGTTATCCAGGCTCATATAACATCACATTCTGTTTGTTTAAATCATATTCTGTAAAAAGGACTTCCATCCCAAGGTCTTTGGTGGAGATACAGAAATACTTACTCTTCCATTTAGATCTTCTTCCCCACTGTCTTTACCAAAAGAGTCATATATTATTATACTTCTACAGTTGTGACAGTAGAATGGGACTATCGTGATGTGGGAATTTGGTTCTCCCTCTTGAGCAACGTTACTGCTCCTATCAGAGGAGAGTATAATATCTATTGAATGTGTCTAAGCACAGTAGGCATTATTCATACCAATAATTATCTTGTCCTGTTCAAAAAATAAATAAGGAATTGAACAGTGTTGAATTCAGTGTTGGCTAGATTTCACAAGAGCTTTCATACTCCTTCAGTTTCCTTGTCAGGTCCTGAGAAAATAATTAATTCTTTGGTTCAGTGCAACCAATACATTTCCTGCTACAGTATTTCACTTTTACCTGCTGGTTATGGAGAAATGATATGCTGGCAAAAAGAAAAAGCTGTGGTTTTTCTTGTGAACTCCTGCTTCATAAAGTTAAAAATGTTTTCCTCTTCACCCAAGCTAAATTAAAGTGGACAACTATATTATTCTTTTACAGATTTTCTTTCAGTATCCCAATGGTCAAAACTCATGAGGGTAAAGAAGGAGAGAGGTGAGGGAAGCTGATTTAGAAGTTTTAGGATACAGAAATCAATTCACCATCCATTTGCAGCCCCTTTCAACCCCTACACTTTGGAGCTTTCTCCTCACTGATTTTTCTCCAGCAACCACCTGTCTAATCTCTCACTTTTCAAGAGGTGTGTGATTCGGCTTCCAGTTGGTGGGCTGTATCCATCTGATGGCCCCTTTTGCCTGGGAGAAGCCAAGAACATCTTCTCAGGTAACAGGGATCTTGGTGGTCATGGCAGCTCAACAAAGCACAGGAGGCTGCTGTCACTACCTATGCCCCATGCCGGCAATGGTGGCTGAAACTGCCTCCTTGTGAGAAACTGTTGTGTTTTTTCTAAAAAGGTCCCAAACCTGCATCTGTCTGCTGACGTTAACCAGACTGATGTGCATTGCCAACACACGCATGCTGTTAATTAGCTCTTTTGCGTCTTTCCATGAATAATAATTTGCACTGAGACCTGAACCAAGGTCAGGGCCTCAGGTTTCCAGATGCGGCACATGTAGGTAATAAGAAGCAATCCTGGGCCCCCAAAGCTTAGAATTTAAAGAAGACAAAAAGCGAGGGAAAGGCACTTTACTCCCAGTTTCAGCATGGCAGGCTGAGGTTTGCATGTTGTGACTTGCTCAGTACCACACAGAGGACGTGAAATAGAAGAGGGAATTCAAGACAGAGCTCTGATCCCCAATCCACTAAATCATTCCCCTTGCGTCCTTGTTTTGCGTTAAGGGGAATGGCCCAGACAAGTCTGCCCAGTTGCTTCAGTAAGCATTGGTACAATAGGGAAGCAGACTTCCCCTATATTAAATTTCCCAGGCGTTCCCTTTATCATTTAAGCCATCATTTTAACTGCCTTGTTTCATAGCGCTTAACTGTCCAAGGAGCTGTATGATTTATATGAATAAGGGTTTGGCAGCAGCAGCTAGGTAAGGCATGGCTTACTGAGTAGCAATACGTTGCCATTGTGTCATTTAAGTGGCTTTCAGGAGGTGACTTGCTAAGTGTGTACCTGCATAGCAATCCCCAAACCAACTGCATTTTTGTATGGGAGAAGCCATGATAAGTTTACGGTAGACATTACGGGCATCTGGAGGAAGGTTTTCGGACTGCAGCACATGCAGCCCTCCTAGTGACTCACCAGCCATTGCAGAGTGGCACGTGTGGGTGTGCACAGTACCAAGAAGTGGGGAAAGCATGTGCTAGGCACACTCATCTAGAGTTCATCAGTGTACCTCACTTCTTGGCACACTGGTGACCACAGCTGGGTATCTGCTGGGAGCACAGGACACCTTGTTTGCTTTTGGTCAGAGTTGCTCAATACTTTTCAGTAACACTTTTGAGAAAGATCAGACAAAACTGTTCAAATACTCTCTGTTTTATTTTCCTGGGGCAGGGGGGGAAGTATCCTCAAATAAAAAAAAGGTTGGTTGGTTTTTTTAAAGTCATTCAAAGATTTTTAACCCGCTGAATCATTCACCAAGAAAGTAATGGCAAGAGGGCAGAGGCCCGTGTGGTTCCCCTTCCCAGGTCACTCACACTGAGGGTTTCTAGCTTTAGGGCTACTCAGCTCATCCATGAGATCATCCCTCTCTCAAATTCCATATGTATTTGGTTATTCCATCTTTGAAACACGTTTCCATTCTTTCTATTTCTTTTAATTGCCTTCTCCTGGAGAGACTCTTCTCTTCCATCTACTCAGCTGGATGTTCCTGGCCATGCTGGAAGGCAGGGCTGGCTTCCAGCCCTGGGTCCAAGACAGCTTTGTCTCTCGCTTTTCTGGTTCAGTGGGGGAGTTAAGCCAAGTGATCACAATAGCAAATCAGGACAACCATAAAGTTCACGATCATGTCTGATTTATAAAGATAACATTGTATTAAGTACAAGATATTTTCTGAGGTTATTAGTAACAGGCTTTCTTCAGCCGGTCATTGCCGAATGGTGCCATGTGCTTTACTGCTTGATTCATTTATATGTCTTTAAGATTTTAATTAACACCGTTTTCATCAGAGCCAATTACAAGTGATTTGAAAACTCCGGGCTGTTCAGTTTATCTCTGCCAGTGTTTGGGAATTATTCCCATGATCTTTATTTTTGAAATATATTGAATGGCATCAAGAGCACTAAAGAGGCCATTTAAACACTGGGGGAAAAAAATAATGCTTATACTTCTGGGAAAACATTTATGGTGATTCACATTTTGGAAACTGAAACACTATCAATTCTTATTCCCAGATTATTTTCCAAGAAAAAGCTTGGATCCACTGCTGAATCAGTTTCTTCAAAATACTTAGGCTCATAGTGAAATTGGATCATGCAGAGAAGGCTGGAATACTGTGCTGGGGGAGGAGGTCAGGAGACTCCTCCATCCTCCATCCTGTGACATTGGCACAGACGGATGGAATAAGCCTACCTAAGTCTCTAAGGAGACATTTGGATCCTACCTGGCTGTAGCAGAGGGGTATACGCACTAGATGTTAAAGGATCAGGATAAACGTGTTTCTCTGTTTAGTGATCTAGATAAGCTGCTTTGCACAGAAAAATAAAAAATGGAAAAATGCTTAATAAAACTCATTAGCTGAGAATATACCCACTTGAAGATGGGACTATTCATTGTATGGGAACAAAAAGTCTCTGGATCTTAGTGTAACTGTTTTAGAGGCATTTTTTTCCCTGGTGAAAAGAGGCTAAAAATCCTACACCGTCTTGATGTGAGTGAGAGCTAAGAATTTTACAGAAACTGAAGCCTTGTAAGAAAATCTCGAATGTGCACTTGTATAACAGGTTTTGAGCAAGTCTGGCACAGTATTTACTACTACAGTATAAAGGGCTGGGTTCCTTGATGTATATTTCTAGTTGGCATTTTATCAAGGAAATAAACTTTGATTTTTCTTTATTTTGTGACATGCAGATTGAAACTACATTTTCTCTGTCCAAAGCCTTGACTTAAAAGCATTAGATCATTAAATTAAATGCTTTTGCATAAGACTAAAATTGTAACTGAACAAATTATTTATGCAGACAGAAGCAAGATAAAGTTTCTTTCAAGAGTTCTTTAACATATCAGATTGATAAGAGTCAAAACACCTTTACTGCCATTAAATATTTACCAAGACTTGGCTTTTGGAAGAGGGGCAGTTCAGTGCAGTGTGTTTGGCTCCATGCAATGCTATTGATTAGCTATCAGGAGGACATAGTTAATGGGTAACTGGAGGTATTACAGAGCGCTCCACATTCTTGTCAAGTCTTTTCTCTGAAGATGACCTAAAATAAAGTCAGTTACAACTGGCGTTCACCCTGCGACAGATTGCACAAGCTCACCTACGGTATGAACAAAAGGTTCACAAGAATCAGTTGACCAGGGCTTAAGCAATCCTTTCTAGTAGTTGTTGTCATCACTGCTGGACTTTAGAACTGCACATGTTTACATTTAATTAGAAAGAACACACAGTTTACATCGCACAGTAGCTATCAGTATCGAATCAGAATTGATTTCCGCTGTCTTTCTCAAATGACTGTTTCCTTCAGACTAATTAAAAAAAGGCACATAACAAAATGACTCATATAAATTTTAAAGCAAAGTAAACATTATTCCCTGGAGACAAGAATAAAAGTCAACAGCACATAGTCATTACATTGAGCTTCTTTTCAGGTGATTCTGATGTCTGCATTATGATATATATGAGTACTACCAGATTTATTTTATATAGATGCATATATGGATGTATATACGAAGTACCCCTTTGCACTGAGTGGACACTTCACTGACTGTTTCAGTTTTGAGGGTCAGGATTCTTATTTGTTTCATCTGAATTGCTGCAGTTGATGTAATGCAAGAAGCAATTCGCTAGTATTACTACTTTCTGCAGAAGGATTTTGTTCATTTCAAATGAAATTGTCTATGTGTAGGTCACCCATGTAAAATGGAAGTCAGAAGCCATTATCCTTACCAGTAAGAAGCTGCAAAGGAAACTAAAGGCACAAACCAAATTAACCTTAACTTCATGCATAATTTCCAACAAAGACATCTCTATTAGATTTTGTTAGTTATGCAGGCAAATCTAAATTCAAACTAGGGTGACAGGAGATGTCATTTAAAAATCCTAGCAGAAATGCCTGACTCTTGATTGTGCACATTCTTTGTCATCAAGGAAGATTTCCATGGATGGCATTTTGGAGAGTAAGGGTTCAAGCCAGCAATTTACCAGGTACTGTCAAGTCCATGGGAGCTGAAGGGGTTGCAGTCCAGACCAGGCAGACCGCACCAGGTAGGTGTGTGGAGCTGTAGGAGCTGATTCTGAAATGCCTGCTCAAAAGGCCTGATGTTCATTTATGCCATAATACCCTGGTTTCCATGTAAGAGACGGTGTTCAGAATGAAGCTTTTGGCAATGATCATCAAAAAAAGGAAAAAGGTAATACATGCTGCATCTATTTTCTACCTCTGTTCGTTGGTATACCACCAGCTCTATTACTTTAGCACCCAACCAGACGTATAAAAAATAAGCCGCTATGACCTTTAGGACAAGATCCTCCGTCTCTTTTCCACTAAGTTTGTGTTTCTGCAAATCCCTGACATAGGCAATTTCCCTGCTGGGCCGCAGCCAGAGTCACTGGCTCTACACCACCCACGTACACACCCCTTCAGTGATCCATGTCAAGCGAGTGGCCTCCAGCAGCTGGCGGAGAGGCGCAGGGGCTGCCGGTTCAGCGCGGGGACCAGGAAGGTGAAAATACCTCTTGTCCTTGAGCCGGCCGTGCCCCTCCTGCCTGCCCGCTGCCCATGGCGGAGCCAGGATCTGCTCTGCCCCTGCGACGATGCTCGCGCTTCCCGGGGAAAGCGGCCAGGGTTTTGTGATACATGGTAAAATGTGGAGTTGCTGGCATCATCTTAAATATCCTTTGTATTCAAATACCGAGGTCACTCTTGATGACTTGATGCCAGTTCTGTCTTCGATTAATAGATAAGGTTCCCTCTGTATTTGCAGTGTAACCTAAACAATCTATTACTGTAGGGAATAACTGCAGTATTACAAATACTAAGTTAAAGTTATTTTGTTAACTAAAGCCATTGGCAAATATTGAAGAATGGCCAAATCATATGAATTGGCAATAAAGAACAGATAGAAGATAGCAAAATTCTTTCTTGTAACTTCTAGTATGATAAAGTACCCTACAAAATAAAATTCTTTTAAAATTTCAGATTAATTTTACTTAGTTAGAAGCAAACCTTGAGGGCTGGATAGTTGTATTCTGTGAATGCTTAGGTTAGAATATGCTAACACAGCCAGTTCTCTGTCAAAACATGACAGGAACATTTTACAGCAACCTTGGTTCTGGGAATAACATGTAGTCTAGTAAAACTGTGAAGAGTATCCACAATAGTTGCTGTTGTACTGAAAACATTTGTGGCAGAAATTTGAGAGCCTGTGAATCTGTGTCTTACAATTAACGCAGGTACGTTGTGGAACCGTGAAGATGTGTAATTAATGTTAACATGTATCAAGTAATATTCAGGATTAAAGCATAAAATCTACAGTAGTCTCTTCTGTAAATTCAGATGCACTATATCTGAGAGTTGATGTATGTGTGAAAAAAGCTAATGCTAAATTATCATCTTGCAGACTCTAATTAATCAATTAGAGATAGCAGAGACCCCAGCTCTAGGTGCATCATGTGCTCAGGAAATTCAGGTGGATTTCTTAGCTACAAGCTATTAACTGTGGGTCTGTGGATCTAGCTGAAGAGGATAGTACCACAGCTGCAAAAATCTCAAAAACGCTTCCTTCTACTCATCGGTATCATGTATGTTTTGCTCTGTTTCAACCAAACTTTATTAATCCAGAAACTATTTTATGGGGGTCCCAGACCATTTGATCGTGTGGTGAATGTGAGGATTGATCAGTGGTGCTGGATGTCGTGTGTGTATCGCTGTCATGTGAGGCTGTGCTATCTGAACGATTTGCCCAGTGGCTGCATAAAGTGAACTGGAGACATTTGATTACTGTGCAACTCCATAAATGAAGGGTTTGTAATGGACATATGATTTCCGATTATTTCTGGTTGAGAGCACGTCTCAGCAGTCCTTCAACTTCAAGAAAGGCTCAGATGATTAAATCATATGCCCCATGTCCTTACTACCTCTCCCGAACTAGTCACAGGGGAATGGTGTGGGTACTGCAGTGGTCCTGGAGAGTGAAAATGAGGCCCGAAAGAAAATGTTTGCTGCTTGGCATCATCAGAAGACTGTCTGGGTTTAGTTTTGTCCTAAATTCAGACTGTGCTGCATCTAACTTAGCTCTTTCAACAGTGATGGGTCTCTTTTCAGTAGCAAAGCTCAGAGCACCTTGCAAAGGTAGTATTGTGATTGCTCTTTTTTAAAGACTAGGAGACTGAAGCCCAAGGAGGAAAAAAGTGTTTGTTGAAAAACAGAAGTTCTAAGGTGGATGATAGTCATTTCAAGCTTTCACCGTAGATCATGAACCTGTGCTTGAATCATCTAGTGTCCAGACTGTTTGGACCCTTATACAGGTCACAGGTTTCTCTAGATTGTTTCAGGAGAGAAGGCTGAAACTCAACCCATTGCTCACTATTCACATGTAGTTGAGTTTGGATGGTGTGGACATGCATGATCAGTGCTAATCTGTCAATACGTTATCCTGTAAAATCCTGAGGTTATATCACCAACCACCACAGAGAAGAAAATCAGTGGTGGGCTCTGTTCAATGAGTGCTTGTCATTGGATTTGGTGAGAGGCTAGAAAAGAAAGAGGATGCCTCAGCTCATCCTAGACTAAGAACACGTGGGTACATGCCACACGAGAGAGCGACACTGTGATGGACTGTGGCAGTGCAAAGGACATACTGCGCATTAGGCACAACACGCACTACTGTTGTAACGTGTTCGTTCTGTGGCCTGTGCGCCACAGTCTAACACAGCTGCTGCTTTCGGTTAAATTAGTGAGAGGTGTTTGGGTGGTTGTACTGAAGAGAAAACACCGTCCTCTTAACTCGTGTAATTGCAGATGAAGGAAGGCTAGTAAAATATTTGTCTTTGGTAGGGCAATGCTATCTAGTTACCAGTCTACCAGCTGTCAGGCTCCTGACTCACATGTAGTGCAAACTTGACCATTTTATATCCTCCACTTTAGAGCAAAACATCAAAGTCCTTCTAGGTCTTATGGGGATTTT
The DNA here is from genome assembly GCF_964188355.1 of Buteo buteo. Lineage (NCBI taxonomy): Eukaryota > Metazoa > Chordata > Aves > Accipitriformes > Accipitridae > Buteo > Buteo buteo. The sequence continues at coordinate 27,768,082 of NC_134176.1, read as the reverse complement.
TTTAATATCGTCTTATTGCAGTGTTTCCTAAGAGACCCTTTGAGGTAGTATTTTCAAGGTATCAGTGCTGCCTGGCCCTTGAGCGCACTCGGCTGTATGAAGGGACCCTCTTCAAAGCCATCCTGCACGCAGGCTGAGGTCTGAGAGGTCTCCAGAACTTGAGTGTCAGAAACATTTGTGGTGAAAACCAAGGTCAGACCTACATGCCTTTGGGAACATTGGCTATGTTTATCACTGGGGTGGGGGAGGAAGGAGGGGACGGATAGGGAATGTTTGTTTTTTGCTGGGTTTTTTTTTTCTTTCTTTAGGTGGAAGGTTTCTCTGTGTTGTTCAGTAATTGCTTCAGGTGGAAAATCATTTCCCACCTTGCAGCAAAAGTATGCCTGGCAAGGAGAGAAGTGTTATAAGAGTAGCACTTCATACAGTTGATTTTCAGCCAAAGTCAAGTCCTTCTGGGAGCAGTTACAACTGGTGAAATTTTTTAGCAGGCTTGAAGCCACTCTGACTTTGAGGGCTGAGGAAACCTTTTGCTATCTGCAGGAGCTGCATAAGTGACATGTATGGGACTTTTTCTTCTGCCTGGACACAGTTAAGTTGGGCCCTTGAAGCTCTCAGACCCAAGCTGGAGCAAGAAGGGGCCCGTGCTGCCATAGTAAAGCAAAAGGCTTACTATAAAGAACACGGGAATTACTTAAATCAAGGAACTGTCTGAATGCTTCTGTGACCCATTCTTCAGGCCTAGAACTCCCATTTATTTTTTATTTATAGCATCAATATTCTTTGAAGAAATAATTTTCTAGACATTAATGAAGGAATTTCAAATTAGTAAGTATCAGAAGGGACTAAATAAAAGTATTTTAGCAAAGCACATATTGATGGAAATCTGGCAATTGCATGCTTTTGAAAAAAAATGTAAAAGATCTATCAGCCACAGTGCCTTTATCTGGAGGAATCACACTGGCTACAAAATATATACATGTCAGAATCTATTGATCACTCAGATGCAATCATTATGAGTTAAAATATGTGATAGTGTATTACATACTGTATTGTTCATGGCCAGTCTTTCAGAAGAAGCCTCGTAGTCACCACACAGGGCCAGTATTTTAGAATCTAAGTAAATGACTATATTTTTCATATGTTCTGCAAAAAAACCTCTCAGCTGGTGTGAACAAGTTCGAATATTTAGGCTATCCTCTTTTTTTTTTTAATCAGGGACCCATAGAGTCACTGAACAGTTTAGCTTCTCATCTGTCTTTTTTTTTCCTTTTAATCTTGCTAGGTGTTTAAGAAGCAGGCAGCAGTGGTATTTCGATAACCTGCTTTCAGCTTTATTTGCATACCTTTGTATTTTTCCATGGTGATCAATGCTCGACCATAGTGGAACTTCAGTCAGTAAATTTTATGTGCAACTGTTAAAGTAATTTTATTTTTAATGAGTCTGTTCTAGGGATTTTAATGTCCCTTTATAAATATTTATATTTTCAATATGTCTTCATTTAATTGAAAAGGTTCTTCACATTATTTTCAGACAACTGCAGGTAGTAGGCGTAATGACATATCAACTCTCTGACCTTTTAGCTCCTGGATTTCTGTTAGTTCATCCACATTTTGCTTGTCCATGTATATTATATTTTAGTTTGTATATGATTTTCCTCTATGGGCTGTTGGAACAAAGGGTGTTTTCCATACAAACACCTTAATAAACTGGAAAGGAAGAAAATACGCTATTGCATGCTAGCAGCTGTCATGCAGACTGCGTCTTGAGTATTGTAATCAGTGCGCACTGCTACTAGAAATCCACACTGAAATAAGGTTTGATATTTGCATGGTCATCAGTCAGAGGGATGGTCTCGAGTCCTATTCATCAATACAGGAACAGCTTCTGATATTCATGAAGTTGTTTTGAGATTACTTCAATTATTTATTTAAAAACACTGCACGCTATGATATCCTGTTGCCATCACTTTTGTTATAAATCTCTTCCATTAATTTCTTCTACTACCAGTGTCATTTTCCACTGGTGTAGAATTCACCAATGAATTATGGCTATGAAGAGATGGGAAGCAATCATAATTCCATGGAGAGCTTGCTGGTGCAGGCTCCTCCCCTAGTAATCAGCTATTAATGTGATTTCTACCACTGCACTTTAATAACTCAAGCAGCTGGCTACCTACTGATTCCTTGGGAAATAATTCCACAGTCAACAGACTTCATTGAGAATTTTTCACTTGATGCACCATCATCTTTATTCTCCTTTTTCCAATTTCTTCTCATTATTTATAGGCAACCTGTCTGTCTAATATCCTTCTTTTTGCTTATTATCCATAGCTATTGTTAGTTGATCCAGGCATATTTATTTCTTTTAGCTTCATTAATCTATTGCCTTAAGGCCCTATTCATATTCATTTTTAATTTCTGATCTCCCTTTGATTTGTTCAGAACTTTCTGGCACACAAATACAAAGCATGTAGAATTGTATTCTGGTTTGTACAATGAAAGAGTATTATTTTGTGCTCTATGATTTGGTATCTCTATGAATATACCTGAAGAACACGTATAAAACTGAATGGGTTGAATATACATTCATGGCACTTCAGTGTGAAATAGATGGTAAACATGTCTACTGTTTGCCTGAGTGAAGCCAAAACAGTGGGTCAGAGAGAACCTTGCAAGAAATTATGCTTGAGGACACTAGGTTACCTATCCCTGTCTACTATAGAGAGGCTATTTAAGGCACAGTATATTCTAGTACAGGTGTTACTAGCTTATTTAAAGCAGCATCAAGTAACATTTTAAGTTTCCTCTCACAAAAATATTGACAAAAGACCTTTAGAATTGGTTAACGTGCAAATCATCCGTATTTCTAAGTAATCCTACTGCTTTAATTATTTTAATTTTTGCATTGTAGCATTTTTATTCCTTTCATTATATTGAAAAATCTGCAATTTTGCAAATAAACCCCCTGTAGTTGGTGAATCTGCTTGCTAAAAGAGACTCCTGTGTAACATGAGTTAATAAGACGTCAGTAACTTACACTGATTAATTCAACTTCATGTAAATCACACTAACAACTCTTTGCTGCAGCTCAAAGGTGATCAGGAAGATGCTACAGCTGAAAAATACTGCCTTTTCAGTTTTTGTTGAATAGTGTTTTGACTTTTTAAAATTCTGGTAGTTGTTACATACTTGTAGAAGAGCCTTGTGGAAACAGGATGTTCTTTTTGTTCTCTGTCACTTTTGAAATAAAACTTGTTTTGGTATTAGTGCGTGTGGATCCGTATATGGTAATATTAAAAATATTAATTAAACTGAGTGTAGTGTTCTTGCAGCTGAGCCTTAGACTGAAACTCAATAACACATATGATTTTGTTTTCCCAGCTTATACAAATCTTTGTCTGAAGGAATGAGTCTGAAGGACGAGCTTAACCATACTTCTGAAGGTGGACTGCAAGGCAGGGAGGGTGTTGTGACCCTTACCTATCGCCAGATTGAAGATCTGGCAGCTCAGCTGCAGCAAGCTCGGTCAGAGCAAAAGGACACGGAGCTGAAGCTCCAGAAAGCCCTGGAGGCTTCACAGGAGGCCAATGAAAAAGTTCAGAAGTAAGTCACTTGCCTTCTTTCCAGAAAAAGTGCAGTTGAAAACCAAATGAAACGATGTTTCTTTTGGTATTTTGTTGATGACTGAAAGTGTGGCGGTACTCAGAAAAAGTCCTTTAAAACGATTCCTTCTTTGTCCGCCGTTCAGCTCATTACCTACTCAGTGTGAAGCCGATCACGTTAACAGTTTTATAGTATTACACAAGTCAGCGTGCCTGTCATTACTGTTATGGAAACTGCTTTCTACATGTGCAAGGCACAGAGAAAGCGTTTCCATCTCCTGTGAATGGTTTTCACTGTCTTTTTACCCCATGGCAATCCTATGGCAACAGAATATTTGCTTTTATAATTGCACGTTAGAATATTAAGGTTCTCATTTTTGGTCTGTTACACATCTGGCAGGTTTCATGCCATGGTAAATGCTGGTGGGGTTGTTTAGGGGTGGCTTCGAAATCTCACTGAAACCAACAGGAAGTCTCAGAGTCGGTGAACGGGGATTGTATTCTCTTTCCCATCATAAGATTCCCTGTTAAAAGGTTACTGAACTCCAAAACCTGAAGTTCATCTCTACTGAAGTCCTTATTGTCATGTTTGTTATTACTAGCACATAAGCCTTTGAAAGTCTGATTGCTGGGACATAGGCAAACGTGTAGGCAGAGCCTCTTCACAGTCCGGCACTTCTCATCTCTGCATTACATTCATCAGCTGCAAAATACCCCTCTCTTGCCCTTCCAAGGTGGTCGATGCTGAACTGATGCAAATTTTCCCATCTTCCCATGTTTGCCTTCAACTTCAATGTCTGCAGCATATTTCCAGACTAGCCAGAAATTAGCTTATAATATATTGCAAGGACCTAACAAGAGTTCTTCCTGGTTAAAAAAATACATACTGAGTTCTCCTATTAAAAAGATAAAGAAATTATATTTTTAAATTTTTAATTTATTTGTAACTACATAAAATATAGTTAAGATAGACATATATATGAAAATACATATTTTCAGTCATCTCTTTAAAACCTCCAGTGGTTGTTTGAGAATCATTCAAACCTTTATTCTGAACACTATGATATATTTGAAACTTCAGCAAGTGCATACTTGATAAAAATAAACCTACCAAAAATAATTACAGCATGGTAAAGAGAATATTGGTTAAACCTTTCTGCACATTGTTTAAAGTTGTTATTTCACTGCATTTTATTTATACACATTTACTAACCATAGATATTTGAGTGAAGGTTGTTTTTTGGGTTGGGGTGGTTTTTTTAGTGAAACAGTCTTGTTTAATCCCATGTAACCAGGATGGCTAGTGTAGAAGTGCAGCCACAACCTGAATTAAAGTGGTGGTGATGCACTGCTATAGTGAAAAGAATTTACACAATTTAAGATGCTCGACTACTTGGGAAAATTTTGGTCAGGTTAGTTTTCATTATTGCTAAGATCAGACCACTGAGCCTATAGCAAAATTAAACAATTGGTTGAAGTCTTTTGACGACAATAGCATGCCCTTTTTACCAAGAAACTGTGGAAATGCTCTGTGCGTCTTCCCAGCACCCGGAGTCATCCACCCCCATCTTATAATTCAACCTGCAAACAGATTAAGCAGCTGAGTTTGTGGAAAGTGTGTTTACTTTGAGCTAAGAACCCTTGTGTGACACTATAGAGATTCCTCTGACACCTCTGGGAGAGCTACACAGACAGTTCGTACTCATCAGCAGGGAAACCGGGCTGAGAATTCCCAATTTCTTTGTAACCTCAACCGCTTCATACAAATCAGTGTTTGGCAATTAGGCAGGAACTCATTTGTTAGCTTAGGTTTTTATTTCAAAGATGTAGGATGTTCTACATTTCAAAAAGGAACTGACAATTTATAAACCTGTCAACTGAAAGGCTTCTTGGTATTAATTACAGTAGTATTAATTATTAGCACTGTCTTAAGAGGATGCTTATTGTAGTTTAAAATGTGACACTACGATTCATAGCCTAAACAGGGTTCTAAACCATCTGTTTTCTTGACTTCTTTTAAATGCTTAAGTAAAATTGAATTCTGACATATGAGGGAAGTATTTTTGGCAGCTATATAAAGTTGTTTCTCAGTATTATTCAGTAAAATATCTGAATAATGTAGCAACAGTTTAAAATCAGAAGAGGAAAATAATTATGAGCTTCATTAAGAAAGGACATAATTAAAATAATTAAAATAGTTAAAATAATGTTGAAAAAGGATGGACTTTGTATCTTCGTACGGTGTAATTTACTGGCGTTTACTATGCCTTTGCTAATCTGTTCTCTGGCAACACTAAAGAATTTTTTAATATTCTTAAAAACATCAGTGTTTGCATTCAGCATCATATGCAGAGCTTGAAATAGAGATGTAATTTCTTCACAGCACTGCCATCATGTCAGCCATTTGTGTACCCACCTGCAATTGTTGCTTTCTAAACGTGAGATCCAAGTCAGAATAGTGGTCCTGTGTTTTCCGTCAGGACACAAAGCATCTAAAAAATTTCTGGATCCTATCCCACATGAAACAGCAGCTGTGAACCAGAAGAGGCATATGTTGGAATCTGCTTATAGTGAACTTGGATATAGTAAAATTCTGTTTGTACTGAAGTAGGGTGAACATCTCACTTTGACTCTCTGCAGTGTGAGTAATAAATTGCAACTGTGTGCTCTTGCCTGTGAAGGTGATTCACCATCCTAGCAGGGGTGGTGGTGTGCAAGAGAAAATGATGTTCAGAGAGTGACCACACGGATTTAGCAGCATTTGTTTGAATCTATTTTGATTTTGAAACATTAACAAGACACACATTAGACTTCTAAGAGAGCACTTTTCTAGTTTATAAAGCAAATACACATTTTAACTGTGGCGTATGTAAATAAATACACGTATGCGCATACATATGCAGCACCTACTTATTCAATCGGAAATTATGAAGATCTGTGCGATACTTAATATTTTTAGCCTATACTCTGTAGAACAGCTATGACTATGGTTTTCTATATTTAATTAATGTTTCTAATTCATGGTTACAAACAAAGAATTAGGACAGCGGTGCAGAATTCACCAAGAGTGTTGGCACAGTGCCACAGGCCCCCTGCAAGTTTGTCCTGCCAGAGAAGCCAGGAGCCAGCTGGTGCAGCCCCAGCGGGGAAATGGGGCTGACCTGGAGAAGGTGGCTGGAAAAGCGTGTGAATTAATTAATGCCTCTGCCAGCAGAGGAAGCAAGACATTTTAAAACTGTCCTTCCTGCTGGAACCTCTGGGATTGAGGAGTGGCTACTGATGTCAGTGAGATCAGAGGAGGTTATAATGTAATACCAAATCAATATTAGCCAATTATCAGTAGAGGTTGAGGCCACTTTTCATGTGTTTTTTCCAGGAAATGTTCTATTTTTCTGCAACAGCTTTGCAGCTGGAGTGAATTTTAATGCAATTTGTCTGTTGAGGGCTTCTGTTTTTTCTCACAAATTAATGATTCTAGCTCAGTAAAGTGTAGCGCTCTGCATGTGAGCAGTCCTGCTTGCACACTTACATAGCTGTATAAGGTGGCAGCGGAGGGTACACATGTAGAATTTCTATGTAATCCTCTAAAAGTAAACACAAATCCAATACGTAGTGGTGCAATGCTAAATTATACAGGTATGAAAATAAGCATAAATGGTGAGAAACATGCTGCTTGTGCACTTTGTCAAGGTAGTTCTGACTATGAACAAAGCAAATCTAAAACAGAAATTATTACTTCCTTTGTCCTTAACTGTTTATTAAAGAGACTTTTTCTCTTGATTTGGGGTTTATTTCTTTTAAGAAGGAAGTCAGGAGAGTTACAGATTTGCATAAAATATTTCAGTGGATTGAATACATAAGAAAACTAAGCAATCTTCTGAATAAGCAGATAGTTTTATCAAAGGAAATTACTATCACTCGTAAAAGAAATACTACCCTTAATAACATTTGCTTTACCTCTTAAGGTGTGATTTTTTTGGCCACCTAACTTTCATTGTTACTGGAACACACCCTTTTTTTGAGTAGTCCTGGATTTCCCTGCAGCGTTTCTGAACATGCTTTCTCTGCTTTTGTAGTTGTTCACTTAGTTTCTTAGCTGATGCTGATAAATAAGTCGATCGATGACACAACAAAAGCAAACAGTTCTTACCAGCATTTGACATAGTTGAAAAGAATACAAAAAAATGGAAAGAAATAAGAAGCAAGCATTTATTAGGTTGTTAGAGTGCCCCTCTTGTGCAAGTAAAACTAATCTGCCTTCCGAGTACGGGAGCTGTGTGTGTTTCACATCAACGTCCAAGACGTTCTCCAGTGCTGGCTGGAGGGTCTAATCTTTCCCAGAATGATCTGAGCAGTGCAGTTCAAGAACAAGAATGAATATTTGAATAATCACACCACAATGTGAGGTGACCCTCCGACAGGGGACTGACCAGATACACATATGGATTTTGGGAAGACGCTCTGATGCTCTTTTTTAACACAGCTGTGAGAAGAATGTGGCTAAGACCCAGTAGTCTTTCTGGAGTATAGCTGGCAAAGGAAACCATGAGGAGAAGAGAATTTAACACATGGGTGTAAGAGAGTCTGCTTCATTGATGCGATCTGAGGGGAATGTCTAATGACTGGAAGAATCAAACTTGGCAATGAAAACACAAAGCTCTTTTCATCAATTCAAACGCAGACTCTAAAGCTGCAGATGGTTACCTCCAGCCTTGCCTATTCAGTGCGGGCTTGTATAAAATGGCACTTGGGCGAATACTAATAGATCAAAACAAAGATTTAATAACATAAAGATGTGCTGTTCATTTTTAAATGAGGATACAGGTCAGTGTCTCAGAAAAGAGTGAAATTAGTATCTTTATGTATGGGTCTAAAGTCTCTGGAGATTTTTAACTGCAAACATGATATCTTTAGTGTGCAGATTGTATTCAGTACAGCACAGCTATGCAGGGAACAGGCTAAAAGCAAGATTTCTGAATTATTATACTAATTTAGCCTCTTTGCAACATGCAAATGTTGTTAACTAGTTATCTCCCTTGTAAAATCACACCTACAGATATTTAGTTGAAGTATACATTGTAGCTTATATGCGTTCAGTCACTCGTTGTACATAAGAATGGAGCTAGTTAATTAGAAATTGCAGGCAGAAGCACTGCACAAAAGAAACAAGTTGTACATTCACCGGGACTTAAAGCTATTTGTTTTGGAGGAACCACCAAATGTCAGAGAACTCACTTGGCTTTATTTTAAATTTGAGAGATACGTTCCTTTAATTTTCATCTTTCAAAACAATAAATATCATTTGATTTCTTACTTTGTTAAGATGTTACATTTAGATGTTCAGACTTCCATATTAAACTAGACTGTTTTGGGGTTTTTTTTACTTTCAAAACTGTATTCTGCTGAATGTCAGATCAACATGTTAACTACTGGAGGCTAGGAGTACAGCTTCATAGATATTAATAGTTTCACTGATTTGTGTCAGTAAATAATTTAGTAGATGTCAAAAGTGATTTTGCTTTTAATGAAAACCACTGTGCTGCCTGCTGCTGTGAAGTTCTGCTGGGATTGAATAGTTGGTAATCTTTTAATATCATATAGGGAATAATTTAATTGGTGCTGGTATTTTGAAATGTAAAGTAAGTTCTGGTGACTTGTTGAAAAATGTAGATATAGAGCTAGTTTCTTAGTTACAGCAAATCGACTTAGCTCAGTCACACTGAGTTCTGTCGCACTGAGTTGCATTCATTTGTCCCAGTTAAGGATATGACCTGTAGTTTACTGAGAAACAGATGCTGGTGGGTACATTCAAAAGATGAACAAGTGAGGGCAAAGTGCTAAGAATCTTTTACTTGCTATAGCAAGCCACGGAAGTGAATGGTTATGAGGGTTTGTATGGAAGGAAATGGGGAGCTGAGGAAGATGACTCTTGTCACAGTCTAAGATACCAATGAAAATTAGCAATAGTTCTGGATGTTCGGAACTGGATCAAAAGTTATTAAAGAAGATTAAACATGGAAAAAACAGCTTGATGAGGACTGTGTTGTCTGCCTCATGCAATGATTAAAAGCAGATTATAAGCTCCATGGGGCCCATAAGAGATACACAGTCTCCACGGGTGGGGTTTTATGGTGTTTAGGAAACCCACACTAGCCAGATGGAAGATTCCCAGACACGCAAAACTACCACATACCCCAAAGAATTCTGTAGAGTGCAGCAGAGCTGATGCAAAATTTCTTTGGCATGCAAGACATGAATAGGAACATGAGAAAGTCTGAAACACAAAATCTAGTAACAATCACATCATATCATATACGAAAATATTACTGTTAACTAGAGTAGCAATAACAGGCAGTGTGAGTTTATTGGATTTAGGGGCAATAGGCTTGGAAGTAGTCTGCTTTAGGAATTCAGTGAGGAATTAAGAGTAATTGAAATGTGTGAAAAAAGTTATGTGTGATCTAACCAAATGCAGTACATAGTAGGGTCAGAATTTATTTAAATACTTGGAATTCTGCACTAACGCCAGTGACTCCTCTCAGACAAATTCCCCTCAGACTGCACTAATATGCATGGTGAAATGATGAATTAAAAAGTCTTGTAGAGATACCTGTTTGTTGCAATAAAAGAATTGAGTAAGCCAGTGAGGTTATGTGCAGCCTCAGAGAAATTCAACATCTAGAGTGAAATCAATTTTCTGGGTCTGGAGAAAATAAAATATTGAACTACTATTCAAATCTAAGGTGAGCTGAACAAATTCAGTCACTGGTGGCATATTCTTCGGGCTGTTGTAGGTATACCGCGTTTCTGTATCACTAGGAAGATCTTGTTTCCCTTGGTAAGGCTAACGTATTATTCGTGCTGTACAAAAGGAAATATATCACTTTTGCAAAGCTGTAATGAAATGTATTTTCTGCATTGGATTATATTCTCTTAATTGGATGACACTTCACTTCCTTATTTTTGAATTGCGTACTCCATGTTACAGTGTAGGTAAAATTTGCAGGCTGTGATGGAGGGGGTGCATGATAACTTAGTACCACTAATACTAATAACTTCCCGGCCCAAAGAGGAGAGGACTTGGGTTAGCACAAGCAGAAAACTTTTGACTGTAAAAATACAAAACAATCGACTTTTGTCTTTTCTGCCTGGATTCCTTGGAGACCCAATGGAGAAGCACGTGCTGAACCAGAATGATGCACACTCATTGCACTGAAATCTGTGCGGAACAGCATGACCTCAGACATTTTTTTTTTTCAAAAACTTCCTCGGCATCTGTGCACCCCCACCCATTTTCTAAGTGGTTGTTTGGGAGCAGGGGTACTCCTCTGGGGCGAGACGGAATAGAGCTGAGTTTCCTTCTCCATCCGAGGAGATCCTGGTTCATATCTCTTGTACCTCAGAGGGATGTTTTAGCCATGCAGGCTTGGTCTGGATGCTCTGTATTCCTTGCCTTGAAGGAGTACCACACAGCAGAAAATAATGCAGGCTTCTCAGATCAGAGAGCAGTGAGTAGGCTACTCACCTCCAAGAACAGAGACCTGGTTCTGACACTTTCCTTTAGGGCTTTTCTCAGTTTTATCCAATGCCTGTTGAACATAAATACAGAGCCAGTATCAGAACACCCATCTCCCATTTTCCAGGTGAGTGCCCTCCATCACCACCCACAGAATCACTGTTTAATAACATTTCAGATGTTTCTTCTGTAGAAATTCATAGCTTCAGAAAGACAAGTAGAGAAGACTCTTCAGCCCTGGAGTGTACTGCTCTCCTGAGAAGTGACAGATGTGGATTAAAACCAAGTTTTCCTTAGCTTGGCTGAATGCTCTAGCTGAGAGTCAGAACAATTTGTTATACTTGTTTTAAAAAGGAGGAGTGGTAGCATTGCCGTTATCTTTGTCATCTTAAAAGAAACAAGTGGCCTCAGGTTAGTTTTAGAGAAGGGCAGCTTGAGGACCTCTGGACAGCTTGGAGCAAGACACTTAAAGCAAGGGGCTGAGATTTAAAAAAGGAAAAAAAAAAACAAAACCTCCTATTTGGCTGGTTTAGGAGCACCCTTCTTCTTACACTAGTTGTTGCAAATCCCATGCTAAGGTGTTGCTATGCTCTCTGTGCAGTCTGGAGCAGGAATGTGCCGGTCCAGAGCACCTGTGGAGCTGCAGATCCCATTCTCAATACCAGAGTCCTGAACAACAAATTTGGTGATGTTCAGAATTACTGCAGCTGAGAGCCTTTGTAGTACTAATGATTCATAATATCTTCTGAAGTCTCCTTTTCATTTGAAGATGGCCCTTAATAGAGCAGTTTGTGATATCAGTACCAACAGTCTCATACAGTTATAATGTGTGATATTGCCAGAGCAGATTAGGGCATATCCTTCTCATGGATATTTTGGGTGTCATGAATTATAGGGAGGCCTTTAGCATCTGATGGTTTATGATCAATGCCAGGATTACATTCAGTGGTGTACGTAACAGAATGAAGACAATAAATCCCAACCAAAGGGAATGACAGATAAGCCTTTCCTGCATTCCTTACACATCTGAAATATCCAGTGACTGCAGGGAGTTTCACATGGATGAAGAATGCAAAACTGAGCATACCGTCTTAGTCAAGTATTTATTTTCTTTGTGTAGTTATGGTTTACATTTACTTAACCTCTGTAAATTGTGGATTGCAGTGCAGATATTGTTTTCTTAAAGTATGGGTAGTTACAATATAAACACAAATATTTATCGTCATTTGAATATTTATCATCTCAGCCTTTCACGAAAATATAAGCAGTGCTGAAAGTTCGTTCTCTCAAACAGTAAAATGTATTCTATGAAAGTCAAATGTTTTCAGAGTCAACATAATCACAGCATCCCAGTTTTTGACCTGTGTGTTCATTTACAGTTTGCTTATAGCTGCTTCACAGAGATGGAAGTTTGTAGATTACAACATGGTTTTATTGATTTATCAGTAGCAAAATACACTAAGTATACTCAGTAAACTGGATCAGCTAGCTCTTGGGCTTGTATTGTATAATATCAGCTTGTTGTGGAATACTTCAGAACAAAATCAGAATGTTGGCATAGTTAACATCAATGGTGTAAACCAGACTTGCAAAGACTAATATTTAGTAAGACCAATAACACAAACAAATTAGATTTTGAAGTTGTTTGCCCAATAGGAAGAAGCATGCTGACACAGTATTTGTAAGCTTATAGTTAACCATTCTATGACAAATTATTAAATAACTTTGAACAGCAGATTGAGTGATCCTTGAGGAACAGCAAAAAACTTTTTCTCAGACTTGCTTTTTTTTCCAAGATGATAAAACGAGTGTTACAGCAAATAATCATTTACTTTAATATTTTATATCCAAATAAAATAAGTCCATGGCATTTACATTGCCGTTACTAAATAGTATTTGGGTTGTTTGCAAGAGTCATTTATTTGTGGCTTGGCTGAAGGAATAAAAATAAATTTGCGGTTCTTTCTGTTAATACTCATACTGTTTCTTAACATATGCAAAAGATTGAAGACTGTAAATGTATGTGCAGAAGCTCAGAAAGAAAGCCCAGACTTTCTGAAGCTTCTGAATTACGTATAATCTTTTAGAGAATTGCTGGAACAGTTCTTTATGGCAACAAATAGAAATAACTGACTAGGCCAGCAAGGTATTTAATTTTAAGCAAACTTAAAATCATTTAAAGTTTTCCACTGCTTAAAATTAAGTGTACCTTTACTGAAGCAGGGGCTAGTTCTCCGAGGAAAAAATTACAGTCCGTGTTTCTAATCTAATACTGAGTCATTAATTAATAGCCAGGTTTTCCCATAAGACTTTTAATTTTTTTAACAAGATTTTGTAGAAAGACAGCATCAATTGTATTTGTAAGTATGAGAGCTAAAACCAGCTTTAACACCATCATTGCCACTGCTGTTTTATTGACAAGTTGCTCAGCTTTCCTATACTACATTTTTGCTGTATGTGATGTGGGTATAAGGATATAGATCTAACCACTGAGTTGTTGGAAGGCATAAATCTTTTGGACCAAATTTTATCATTTCAGCTTCAGATTACGGAATTTTTGCTCATAGAAAGTGTCAGAATTCAGCCTTTGAATGGAAGACACTGCAGGTATTGGAGATGTGTATAATAAAATTGCTGTATTTAGCACTTCAATCTGTGCCTCATAATATATCCATTTCTATCACCTCAGTCTTGGATAAGATAATCACAAATTATATGAAGGATGTAACAGATGCACACCTACATCTGACAAAAGGGATATCTAGGAGGTGAACTCAATACAAAAGATGTTTCACAGATCTCCAATTTTAAACACTGAGGAAAATATTTTACTCTGTGCTTTTGAAGAATTTAGTGACTGTTGATGTAAAGCCAAATTTTTGTGCTTTCATCAGCAGAAATTAAAAAGTTTTTCTCCTACAATCAGTCCCATTCATGTCACCTCCAGGCAGAATTGCCACCAAGGCCTGAGTCTGCAAGCTCACCAGTTCAGAAGAATTAAAACCATCCTCAAAATGAGCTGAAGGTCCACTGCTTCTCTCCTGAGTCAGCCTTGCTTGGGAATTTGCTCACCTCCCAAGAGCAGGAGGAGAAGCTCATTCCCAGTTGGATGGCAGGAACATGGAGCAAAATAGGCCCAGAAGGCCAGTGAAAAAAAATCTCATGTGAACATGTCTGGCTAGAATGGTGCAGGAGACAATTGGAGACTGCCTGTCTGCCGGCTACTGGAGAGAAGTTCCTGAAGCTTAGAAGTGGGAAGGCTTGTTTTTACCTTAATGCCCTGAAATGGCTGACAATTTAGTAAAAAACCTATGTAGTTTCTTAAGGAGCACTACGCATGTGTAGAATGCACTTTGGTCTGTGATGCTAAGTCTCAACTGGTATTTTAAAAACACTTTTTTGTGTATAAATGAGCAGTTAGGCATCTCTTCTGGTTTTATCCCTGCATAGGGGACCCTATCGCAACATCATAATAGACAAGCTTCGTGTTGCTAACATCTGTCTATAATATATTGCAAACGTTAAGAAGTGGAGAGGATGTTTCATCCATGGATGTTCTGTTAGTCCACTACTGAGGGAAGACTGCTCTTATTTTTTCTGGAAATACTTTTCAGAAGTATGACTAAGTGTGAGTTGCCCTGAAATCAGAAGTCTGTGGGCACCACTGGATTTCACAGGAAGGGTGGGGAGTTCACCTACCAGTCTGAGCCCGTTACAAAGGATTTATCACAAGTGGGAGCTTAATTAAATGCTTTCCTTTTATATCCAAACCCATTTCCCTTGTTACTTGATCTCTCAGTGATGTAAAAGTTGTTCTAGCTTCGGCAGTATCACATCAATTATGCCAGGAAGGCAAATCTATTGAAATACATCAAACCTGTGTAAAAAACAATTATTTTAATGTAAAGTGGAGGGATTTGATGATGGTATATAGGAAGGAATTTTCTCTCCACAAGCTCCAGATTACTTTTGGTCACGAGGGTGGAACCACCTCAGGGAGGTGGAACGTAACTGAGAGCTGCCTAGAGCCAGCAAGTCTGCATCAGGTTTTGTAAAATATTTGTGGAATCAAGAAAAAAAGCTCATGTTGTCTTTATTGTTTATGATATCAAGAGGAGTCTGCCAAAGTTGTGCTTTGATGGGATGTACTTGGGAAACAGCCTGAGTAGTACATCCGTATTTGCAATTTTACAAACTCATTGCAAACAGGACTCGACCAGAACATGCCCAAAAGAGGTGAGACTGGCTTGGAATAGGCAGCTGAGAGGTTCAGACCTGGTCTTACAAGTAAGGCTTGTTTGAAACATGCAGAAAGGTGTAACGTGGTGGTTTCAGACAGATACTTCTAAAGTTAGAGTCTCTTAGTAACCCCATTCTCTACAGATCCATAAATGTGTATCAATCTGCTGGTCCTGCATCCTGAATATTTTTCCTATGAGGAATCCTATCTAACTGTTTGTTTTGAGCAGATTTGAAATACTATTTTAGATAATTGATTTTTGACATTTCTTTTAAATATTCCTGAAGAAGGATTTAGAACACACCAAAATCCTCTAAAAAATAGGTTCTTTTCCCGTCTCCTGAAATACGTTTCAGCTGGATATAGAATAAGAAAACTGGCTAGTTGTTACCAGCTGACATGGTTCAGAGCACAGATTGAGAAGCTGAGAGAGAAGGGCTCTGTATCCAGCCATTTTAGGCTCTAATTCTGCAGGATACTTCTTTTTTTGTGCACATGAGGAACCCAGTTCAGCTCAAGACCACATAAAATTAAACATGTGGGGCTTTTCAGTCTTCTTGGTTGGTTGAGCTTCAGCAAGTCATTTCACTTCTCTGTATGCTGTTTTGCCACATAATACTCATAATGCAAAACAGACCTGATGTCTGCCTTTTAAACACTTTATTTAAAAGTTCTGACCATCCCTCCATGTTGTGAGCATTCAAAGCAGAGTATTCACTTTTCTGAGATTGTATTGCTCTCAAGAAGAAGGTGGGAAACAGTTCAGAGACAGAATAAGCTTACCTGTGATTGATTTGTGGCACTCTGATGATACCAAATGTCATTACCAAAGGGCAGGACTAGTGTTCATCAGGAGTTGATAGAAATAATATTTTTCCCACTTCAAATGAATACATACTATGGCAGAACACTTTTTATGGGGAAGATATATTAGCATAGGGTAAAACTGCTAGCTTTTCCTAAGCAGATGACAGACACTTCCAGGAAGTATTTGGCAAGAAAATCCAGGAGATCCTTGCCTATTCATATCAGCACAAACTTTGTGTAAATGCTGTCACCGTAAGGAGTAGGCTTCGATGTCAAGATTTCTCCTAAAAAAAGAGACCAGCTGTGACACCAAATGCATGGAAACAGTAAGTGTCAGTGCTAAAAGTAATTCAAGCTTATGGAAGGAGGTATAGAAAAGGTTTTTCCTGCACAAACAGAAGTAGTAAACTTTGCATAAAATTGGCATATAAACTGTTGGACTCAAGCTGGAGTAATTAGGTGAAATTCTGTGATCTGATTAAATAATCTAATGAGTATCATTTGGCCTTAAATATGCCAACGTATCCTCTGTCTCAGTTGTTAATTTTTTGAGTCTTTAATACCAGCCATGCTCAGATGTAAATGGTCCATCCAATAGTAAGAGCCTGGTCTGTACGATAAGCATGTTGTAGATCTCAATGTACTGAAATACAGATGAGATTATAGCATAGTTGTTTCAGGGTTTATTTTTCTTTCTCGTAAGCTAGTTTATTTTAGGCAATCAGTGTCAGCTGTCCTGAGAAAGCATTCGAAAGCAAAGGAGCGATACCTTTCGCAAGGTGGCATTAAATCCAGCATAGATGGAAAGTCCTGATTTTGTATTATCCTGTACTGTTTAGCAATCTACATCAATGCAAAGTCAGGTGAAATGCCATCAAAATAGACCAACTGTGTTTACCACTCACTTTTCCTGCTGCTAGTGATGGCACAAGGTGAATAGTAATGGTGAGCTAGCTCATAATCTTCCAAACAGAAGGTAGAGAGCAAACAATTTGACAAGATTAGTTATTGTGGACCACAGATAAAGGCTTAATATTTTAGCCAAGGCCTGTGTAAGCCAGGTTTATTTTGAAATATGTCTGCTGTCAGGAGCCCAACTGGCTGTATTTACTTCTAAGTTTAATCATATACAGAATTACTCTTTTGGGTTGAGAAGACGCTGAAAGGGATTTAATAGGAATGCTTGTTTTGTGACAGTGCTTTTCAGAGGCAGAATGGTTTGCCCTGCCAAATTTAAGGCCTGTAAGTTTAATGGAACATACTTTTTGGAGTGACATTACAAACAGTGTTGGGCAGGCAGGAATTGGCAGCAGTGCCTGGAGTGATTAGATTCAACACTGTGGTCTACCACGGTTTAGAGCTCGCTGATGCTGCTAAATCAGTCTCTAAGTCTTGTGTTTTAAGACCAGAAAGGACCATTAATACCAGTCAGTCCAGCCACCTGTCTAACACCAGGCACCGAATTTTACTCAGCAGTTCCTGCATCAGGTTCAAAACCACTGCTGAACTCCAGCGTGTCATTTAGAAAGACGCCCAGTCTCCAATCCAAAAGATGCAGAGGGAACTTTGTTAAGCAGAGAGAGGCAGCCTGGTACATCTGAATCACATGAAGTCTTTACCACTGTGATGATTTATGAAGGAATTGTTACAGACTGGTGTATATGACCATTAAATGCAACCAGCAATGTTTTTTTAGTGAGTCAATCAAAAATTATTATTGTTCAAAAGGCAGACTTTTGAGGGGGCAAAAATAATACCTGAATTAAGGAGTGAGAACAATTAAAGATTCACTGAACCACCCAGAGGTAAGAGGGCGATGCCTCTGTAGCATGGTAGATAGGCCACTCACTGCGAGGTCATACCCTTACATTCCACGCTTTGATCCAGTGAATATTTAAGCATTTTATTCAATCGGAGCAGCCTCAACATTTGATACTGAGAACAAGCCACTCCAGCAGCCAGTGTTAGCACAGTGCTACTCCCTCGAGAGGGAAGCAGCTGGGGTCCACTTCCCTCGTACAGATAATAGAGCTGAACCAGTTTCCTCCAGCCTCTTGAGTAAATGATCCTATCCAAGTGACTGGTTTCTGGGCAAGACTAGTATCACAGCAGCCTCTCTTCTCTGTGTCATTTGTTTCCTTGACTTTTAGAGAAAATGCCTGAAAACAAGCAGTCCATTTAGGTTTTGATGAAATATATCCAAGAGGAAGACTGAAGGAAAGGAGAGGGAAAGGAAAGGAGTTTTTTTATTCTGAGACGAAATTAAGTGAATTTGTTTATATGACCACTCACTGAACAGTCATTCACTGAGCTCTACTGCTAAACTGCTTGTAATGCTTTTGTCCAATGCATTTTTTTTACCTAATATATTTTCAAATGCTTGGTTTCTAAAGAGAATTAGTGTTAGCAAAACACATTCCACAAGAAGTCAGAAATCACACAAGTAAGGCCATCTTCATAGCCCGAGCCTAATCTTATCTACTGGAAAGATAACCAAGGGTTATAGTTTAGGTTTATAAGCCTTTATATAGCATTTCAAAACCCAGGAGGGTTTTGTTTTTATCGCTGAACTCCTCCATCTGCAGGTAGAAGCTATTGTTTTCAGCTAGTCTATATATTGCTTTGCAGATTAGGACATAGGCTACTTGAAGGATGCCTTTTTCTTTCAGTTGGGTATCCATTTTGACTATTTGTGGGGCATGATGCCCCGGAAGATCACCCTGTGACTGTATAACTGTCATATTCAGAACTTCTGGATAAAGGCCACTGCTCTTCTTTGGGGCGAGTTCCTTTGGGCAGAGATGGAGCAGTGTGGGAGGATGTACTGATCTATGCAGTTGCAGAGTTTTTACTGATCTGAAGCTACAGTTTAGAGCTAGACTTCTTCAGCAGAATACATGAAAGGAGAGCAAGCCAAAAATGCGCATAAGAGTCAGCAGTAGAGACCAGTAGGTAACATTTTTGCAACTATACATCCCACTTCTGGGCTCCTGGAACAAACTTCTCTGTCAGTAAGGATTTTAAGTCTGCTTTATGGAGACTGATTCATAAACCAAAATGATTTATACTCAAGGGAGTAAAGCTTTGTAAGGCTGTGCTAAAAATCAAAGCAGTGATGCCAAAAAAAAATGCCAAACAGTTCAGGAGCTACTTAAGAACACTCCATATAACAACATACACTCCATACAGGCATTTTGTCAGATGTATGCATAGGTGGTAAGAGAACACAGTTTGAAATAACTGGAAGAGGAGTTGAGAATGGCTGAGAATTTGTCTTGGGGAAGACACACCTAGCAACGTTCTTGTTTAGGCAGCCTTTCTCTGAAGACAAGGACCTTCTTAAAGCTTAGGAACGCTTTTGAAAGTACATATTCAAACTGGTAATATCATAGCAGCAAGCCCCTCAAGGAAATCTTTTAATTCCTCTATTAAAACACAGATTCACCTGCTCAATTCCAGATTTGTATTGAGGAAGCGTTAAGCCACTGCAATTCAAGACTCTTCACAATGATGGACCAGATGTTCCTTTCCTAATTGGGGGGGGGGGGGGGGCGGGGCGCTGGGGAGGGTGTTTTTCCATTTCATGGAATCACTGAGATGAGCATTACAGAAGTAGGTAGTGTAGATGAAGAATACTTTTAGCTCTCATCTTTGTGCTTTTCGTTTATGCAACTCCATCTATTCCAAAAAACACAAGACTTTTTTACTTTGGGTATGTGCAAGTCAGTATAAATAAAACCAAAGTTGTACCTATCCATCTGAATACATAGTTTGCTCCTGTATTTTATATGTCATTTTGTACTCATTTTGCATGCACACATACAGTAATTGTGTAGAGAATGCTGAAGTGGCATTTGCTGAGAGAATTTATTTGTTAAGGGACAGATTTTCTAGAATTATATAAGTACCAAGAAATAGCAAAGGTCACCTACTGGGATTTCCAAAATCTCTAAGCAAGAAATTGAAATCTGTGAGAATGAGGCATGAGACCTTAAGAGGCTTTGTTGAACATTCCTAAAGGTGCCTGTGTGTCCTTGCACGTTTGGACCTTCAGCACTGCAGCAGAGTCACCCGCCATACCATTCTTCTGTCTGACCTAAAATACAAACCTAATTACTTTCTTCTTGAATGACTAGTTTGGTTACTTCATGAGATGTAAATTCAATGAGTGTCTGTGCTTACATCTCAGGAGAAGAGTGTCATATTGCACATCTAATTTATACTGTGAGGACTGTTTCCTTCACAAGCAGAAAGACAAATGTCATTTGTTAAATCTGTGTCTTAGGATACAGTCAAACATAGTCAGTACTGCTTTCAGTTAAGTAAAATATGGTGAGATTATACTGGCAGATATATCATGATTGCACAAAGTAATAAACATTGCTTTCTTCAGGTCAATGTCTTCCCTATTTTGAATAAAACTCTGCAAACACTGAGACTTTTAGGGTAGTTCCCAGCACCTCCCATTTGTCTGTTTAGATATTTAAGTTACCTTTGGTCTTGAGGTATAAGACTATTCCTTCAGCTTACCGCAGATTAAAATGCTCAACCTCCAAAAGGAGCTGCCTGCAGCATCCCGCTGGGCTGGGTGCAGAGCCTTATCGACAAGGGGCAATTCTGCCACTCTCACCCCTTGCAGGTAGTATACCTCATTGACACAAAACCAGCCTTGTTAGCTGCCTTTTATTACTCACAAAGAAAAATGTTGCTTAGTGTGAGTCAGGATGGTAGAGTTGGGCCCTTGGTGAACAAAGAGTCCAGGATTATCGTTCCGAAAAGCCCCCTGAGGCCTGTATCAAGAGTTATTAACCACTGATTCAGCCCATAGCATTATTTTGCAGGCTTAAGTGGGATTTCAGTGGTATATTGGGTCTTGTGTCTGTGTAGGGGTGAATTTTGCCCTCTGTTATTTTATCTTATAAATAGCTGTTACAGTTTCTCTTCTACATTATTGTTTAAATCTCTTTCAAAGGTATGGTTTCTTAATCTCCTGCTGCTTTTTTTTTTCTTTCTTCTAATAAAGAATAAATAAATTTGCAAATCCACACATGACTGAAACAAAAGGCAAATAAGCCCTGCATGGTTTGTATTTGGTGTGGGATACCTCATTTTGATGATTTCAGTCATCATTCATTTGAAAAGCAGAAGCTATGATTGTTAAGCCTCATTATTTTCAATGAAGCCTGACAGTTTCAAGGTTAAACAGAAGACAGCTACTTTCATCCCAGTGGTATTTCTCTTCAAACATGGGCAGCTCTTCGCTAACTTGTTCTGCTGTGGTGTGCAGTGTCATTGCTTGGTCACAGAGTGGTGCACATCTAAGGCCAATTGCAGGACAGTGTGTAAGCAGTGACCTCCGACCTATGTCTCCCCAAAAGAAACCTCAATTATTGAAGTCATTCTTCCCCCACTTGTATAAGCCACGGAGTATTTCTTTTTAACTGAACAGTGATTTAAATGAGCCATGATCTCAGATTTTACTATTTTCTGCTGTCTCACAGAAAACAATTTGCAGCCCAAACCTTCTGTTTGTCCAGACAGTTTGAAACATTTCTTCTGTGCTTTATGTCTCTGAAGCACATTGGAGAGGGTGCTAGTGTGAGAGAGAAAGAGACCTCCAGTAATAAAGTAGCCAAGAAAGCTGCAAGGCTTCTGAACATACGTGCTGTTAAAAGTAAGGACTGATCTGCCATTGCTTTATGAAATTGCACGTGGACTAACAACTGATTTAACAGGGAAACTTCTCAGTAAAAGAGGCTGGGAAACTATGACCTATCAGTAACCAAGTTAAAACCCTTAGAACCCAGAAAACATTGATTCATCCACTGTGAGAAAACTTTCAGGAGCAAATAACTTGTGGAAGCCCTGACTTTATACTTGCATGGACAGACTGCACTGAATTATGACTGTCTGGGTGCTGCCTCCATAAAGATGAAGAAGTGCAGTAGATGTATGTTACAAAACCATGAAAAATGCACTAGCTGGTTAGAAAGGAAAAGCAAGACTTGGAAAACAGAAGGGAGAGGAGTAGCTAAGCAGTAGGTTTTCACCTGTGCTTTCACTCCTTTAGCGTCCCTGTGGAACAGCTAGAACCAGCTGAACTTTCCACGTACATTTCCTGGTGTCTGATAATTACATTAGGGTGGTGAATTCTTAATCTCATTTTAAGAATTAAGTCACCTGGTGAGTACAATGAAAGGTGTAGCTTCATGGTTCTTGCTGGTTCCTGGAAAACAAGAGTGTTTCAATACGTACCATGTGCGTTAGTCATGACTTGTGGCAATAAATCCAAGATGTGTTAACTAGTTTTCCTGCACTGAAGGTACTAATGCATCCATGAGATAAAATGAATTTTACAGTTTTGATAAAGTTGTGTTATTTTTATTTCCTATCTGCATTCCTCATGTTGTATAATATATTAAAAAAAAAAAACAAACCTGTCTTTTCAGATAAGAAAAAATAGTCAACTTTGCAACAGTGAATACAGCTATTTGAACCTGCAACTCTTTTTATCCATTATGAAAGTTGTGTGTATAAGATGCTGGACACGGCTCTAAAAGTGTTTTACTACACAGTGTCTGCTTTTATATAGTTAGTTGATTTGTAGGAGAGCTTTTATTGAAGGATTCCATTAAATACAGATAAATTGAAGAAATAGCTTGAATACATGATTACTAGAGTGCTGAAGATAAGTGTGGGCAAATGGAAAACGCTGAACAAATTTCGCCCTTTGCATTTGCCTGCATACTTTAACAAAGGGAAAGAACAAATTAAGCCAGTGAGATGCTGGACATGCTTACAGCCTGTGCCTTAAAACTAAGAGAGGATTAGGTGGCTCTCTGTCCTACTTATTTAGACTGATAATTTTTCTGTAGTTGTGTCAACATAATAATCATACAGGCCACCTTCAAAATATCATCATCCACATCCTCAGGAAGTTGGCTTGTTGAGTATTTTGAAAAAGTTTTTGACATAAACCACATGGGGTTTTAGGCATAAATTTATAAGCTGGACAATAAAGGTATCTGTTGCGTAATGGGCAGAGTATTTTTTAAGGGCAAACAACAGCTAAGTGTTACATTTAGCAAGAGCCATGGACCACTCATATTTTAAAAAGTGCAAGAACTGAATGTCCTGCTTACACCGAGGTGTGTATGTGCCACAGGATTGCTGCACAGGGTTTTGTGTTAATGCCTTACGGGGACCTCAGATACTGCATATACTACAAAAGAAAAGTGAGTTGATATATATCACTGACTGCACATGGGTTGGGTTGTAGGTTAAAAAGTTTTCTGTAAGTGGTCTGCATTCTCCCTTAATGTCTGTCTTTTACAGTAGTGCTTTGTTTCTGAGCGTGACCACCACCAGGACAGCTTGGTTCAGTGCAAACACTGTCTCTTTCAGCCAGAACATTCCTAACGTTAGCTTCCTTTTTTTTTCTCTCCTCTCCCTCTCCCCTACCCCCTCTCAGGTTGGAAAGGCTGGTGGACGTCCTGAGGAAGAAGGTTGGAGCAGGGACCATTAGGACCGTGATCTGATTGAAAGCTCTAGTCTAAGGAAGCATTCACATCTGGTGACCAGGCTGCTTCATTCAGCACTGTGTAAACACTAAAGCCTTAACTTAGCAAACAGTTGTTAGAAGTGGGACACTCCAGCGACATTCCAAGCTGAGATAAAATCAAATCATAAATGTTTAACTACTTTGCTGCTGAGTTCTGTGATTTGTTGAAATGTTTCACTGCAAACATATATTTGTTTTTAAGCAGATGCATTGTGGCACTGTGTACTGTGAAAAATGATGTAGATGCTTATTTTAACAGTCTGTCCTCTCGGTGTTACTAGACTATAGTCTGCTGCAAGGCACAGCTTGATCATGTTTTCAAATACTGCAGGCTTCAGGTGCAGAATCCTGCAAAGCAGTTTCAAAATTTAAATCCCTTATGTTATTTTGTGAGACTGCAAACAGTCCAGTATTTGTATGTTAAATATATTAATCGATAAAGTAGGTTCACATTCAAGAAATATCGCTAGCTAGTGTATTGGAGATTTTTTCTCTTTACTCATAGCCCATTGAATTGCAGCTAGTGACTGTGGCTACGTCTAAAGGAAGGATACATAAACAGCTTTCTACAATGGCTGAATAGCTACTGCTAGTACACGGCATTTTCAGCATACATTAAAAAGAAATGTACAGTTAGGTTTCACTGGAGGTACAGCTTCATGAATTGCAACATGAAAGCCTTGTGACATTGTACCGTATCTCAGACAGTGGGGAAGGTTTCCTGTATTGTTTTTAGTCACTCCTCTGTCCTTTCCTATGAGGGAAAATCTCTCAAATATTCAGAAACCACCTTATAGAGTCAAAATGCACCTTTTCAGTGTAAGGTGGTTCCCTCACCCCTTTCCTGCAAGACTTTTTGCCTGCTTCTTCTAGACCCCTTGTAGACTGTACTGCTTTGCAGTGTGGCAGTACCGTCTAGGTTGGGTTTGAGGCCAGACTGCCAACCCTCTACTTTGTGTACTCCTGAAGTGCCCTGGGACTGAACTCAGAGGCTGAAAGATAGACTCCTACAGAGAGGGGAGAAATTGAGGGGTGAGGAGGAAAATCTGGGGCACACAGATATTATAGACCTTACAGATACAGGAGAGTTGGACCTAGAGTTATATTTGTGACCCAAACATCTCCCTGTATTCGGTATGTCTTTGTCACATGACTAAAGGTGAGCAGAAGGGTCAGGTCAGTGCTCGTATAAACCTGCTCAAGAAGGCACCTGTAATCTCTAAGCAGCCCAAATTCATTAATGAATCTCAGGAGCACAGTGGGCTTCAAGCCCACTCCCAGGACCAGCCAGCTCAGGCAGGGTGGGTGTAGCTTCTAAGGCTTCCATTTGCCTGCTCTGCTTTGTGTTTAATGTTGTTAGGCTGTCTTGCCTCTTAATGTTTGCTTGTACAGATGTCATGATAGGGCAGTCTAGCTTAAGAAAATGAAATTTTCATTTTGGATAGGGGAGACATTTCAATGCCTGTTTTTCCTTTCAAGCACTTCCACGTTCAACCTTCATCATCTGCAGACCTAAGCTCCTCCTAGTTTCAGTTGCCCAAACCTAACCCCTTGCAGGGAGACAAGTAGCATTCCTCCAAGCCAAATTTACCCAAGTCACTTCTAGAAACTTCTGAAGCGCTGCTTTTTGACCTTTGGTCAATCCTAAGATAGCCAGTGAGTCTGGAGTCTCTCCCCCACACCTATTCAGTGGGAGGAAAGTTTACTGCTTCCAGACCAGAGGACTGTCACCCCCCAGCTCCCAGCCCCTTCACCGTCTCCCATCTGCTGCTGTCCAGCGCTTGGGCGACTCAACTGCTCTTCTTCCTACTCTCCTCATTGAGCTTTAGTGCACTAAGTGAGAGACAAGATCTCCTGAGCTGTCAGTGCTGTTGAGCCATTTCTGCTCTAATGAAGTGGTGAGGAAGGAATAAAGATGAGAACGTAAGGACTACCATACTGTGCTAGACCAAAGGTCCAACTAGCCCAGACTGCCTTTCTCAATAACCAGTAGAAGACACCTAGGAAAGGGTATAAAGTCAGGCCAGCACTAGTGACCTTTCTACTAAATGGTGTCCCAGCAATTTGTTATTTAGGGGCTTTTCTGAGACAGAGGTAGTGTCTTTGTATTTAGCAGCATTTTTTCATGACCTGTTTTTGAATCCATTTAAACTTTTAGTATCTACTTGTTCCTGTCATGAGGACTTATGCAGTTAATGATGCATTGAGTGAAGAAGTATTTCCTTTTCTTTGTTATGAACCAGTCTATTCATTTGCTATCACCTAGTTTTTGTATTAGAGAAACAGCAAACAACCATTCCCTGTTCATATTGTTTCCATGTCCCTTGTAATTTTACATATTTGGCATCCTTCTCCCACCATCTCTTTTCCAAAAAGACCCCTAGTCTCTTGTAAAGAAGCTGTCTCGTGTTTTTAATTGGTCTTGTCATGCTAATCGATTTCTTTTCCAGTTCTGCAGTGTTTTTACTGAGATACAACCAGATTTGTGCCAGGTATTCAAGATACAGACAAATTGTGACTTTAACAGTTTTCATAATGATGTCTGGTTTATTCTCTATGCTATTTGTAATGATTTTTAGCATTGGATTTGCTTTATGACAGCTGATTTCTTGGAATTAATATTTCTGTAATAATAACAACAACTCTAGATCTCATTCCTCTGTTACAATATTCAGCTCAGAGTTCATCATAGGGTGTATGCAGAGGAACTGTTTTCTGAATGCATAGTTTGCATTTATGGGTACCGAATAGCATCTGTTGTTCTAGCATGCATTCCCTGGTGACCATGAGCTCCTGTTCCCTCTCTTCTCACAGCTCATCTTTACTACTCACAGTAATATAATATCATCAGCATCTCCATGCTGAAAATGGTGATATGAAATACCACCATCTCCAAATTAAGGCCCTTTTCAAGGTGATTTCTTAGTTAAGTTGAACAACATGGGCTTTGGGACAAAGATTCCTGTAGGACAATAAGGTAACTTTCCTTCACAGTGAAAATGATACATTTATTCTTACCCATTGTTTTAATCTAACTTTGAACTGTTTATTTTTTGATGTAAAGATCTTCCCTCTTACTACTTGGCAGCTTTGATGAGGAAGCTTGTTTGCTACTTTGGAAATGCAAGTTTACTAAATCAGGGCTTGTTTTCCATGCATGAATGTGCTAAGTTCCTCCTTCCCCTAGGAGTATCGAGAGCTCCTTACCTTCCCCCATGTCTTTCTGCCTCTGCGCGAATAATCTTGTGAGTGCAGGCTTCATACAGCAAGACTGTTTGACCTCCAGCCTCTTGCGTCTGCTAGCTTTGTTCGGGAAAGTAGGATTGGCCAGGCAAAAGCCATCTAGCAGGCTTGATGTCAGATACATCTGGTTGTGGGTAATACTGGATTCAGTAAAATTAGTTGCTTCATAATCTTCCTTTTGCCACGTTGTACCTAAGGTGAAAAAATACTTCCTGACTCTGTCTTATGTCTTGTACCAAGTAGCCTGAAATTCAGTAAGCTTTTTAGTTAGGGGGTTTTATCATCCTGTAGATAAATTACTTTGAATCATACTTAAATTAGGTTTTAATTTTTAAAATTCAGCTAGAATTGTTTGTCTTCTTTGAAAAGGACCTTAGGAAATTTACTGTGCTGAGAGGCGAAGATTCAGAAACGGTTGTTCTCACTCTTCCTTGCTAACAACCTGGTGTGTGGTCTTTGGCAAATCCCTTAGTGACAGTCATAAAAGGTATGCAGCCCCTGAAGAGGTGCCTAGGGTCCTCAGGGAAGTTTGCAAAAGCATCTGTGTGGCTAACGCCAAAGCACTTTCGCTTCTTCACCAGCTGAAGTGAACAGCAAAAGTCACACAGGTCTGGTAATGCAGGCCCAGCCTTTAGTGCCCTCGGGTGAATTTCTGGCCCCATTGAACCCAGTCTGAGTTTTGCCTTTCAGCGTAATAAGGGCAGGGATTCTGGTCTGGCGAGTAGAAATAGGCAATAATGATAACACGGGTTAATTGGCTTTTATCATATAGTTTATTCATTGAGAACTGATTGATGTCTGCACAGAGCTCTGAAAGTGAAAAGAAGCCTGATTCTATACAGCAGACAAATACAATTGTCTCTTCTGTCCTAATTTATGAGAAGGATGAGATTGCATCAGATTATGTACCAGGAGCAGCAATTCATTTGCCTCCCGATGGAACAGCAGTTCATGATGAAAGGTGGCTCACCATAGGCAATGCTTACGGTGACGGTTGTAATTACTGGTCAAATTAGTGTCCCTGCTGTCTTGAAGAGCACTGAGATCCTCAGAAACGTCCTTCCCCTGTGAGATTTTGTGTGTTTCTCTTGATGATCTGGCAGCACGTTATGCATTGGGAACCATTTCTGGTATATGCCAGGGTAAAATATGTAAATAGCGTCATGTTGGCTCGGGCTAAGAGTGTTATTAATGCTTTTCGGCACTGTAATTATATTCATAGTAAGCCTTCCCTAAGCCCTCACTAATTAACAATATTGTGACAAATCAACTTTAACAGAAAAGAACTGCGGACCTTTAGTCATTTAGTACTGTTTTTCATTCAGCCCACAGCCCAAAATTTGCGGCATGGTTTTCTGTACTAGTGCTGGGAAAACTGCTGATATTTGAAAAGTTCAGAGCCAGCTCAGTCTTGTTAGTGGAATCCTGTAGATGAGGTTGGTTTGATTCCTCTTTAAACATATCCACAAGAACGTAGGTTTCATTAGTTAATCATTAATGTAGGGGAATACTAAAACTGCTTTTATAAATAAGCTATCATATTGAAATAGTTTAGTAATGTCAATATGTTGTCATAGGCGCATTTATTTATTTATTTATTATTCCAACTCACAGGACTTCTTACAAGATACCTTAATTTTCAAATTAAATGGCTTTATAAATATTCTTATCAGGTGATTAAGAGTTGTAACATCTTTAATCCACGTACACAAATGAACTTGCTAGCTAAATGTCAGGATTTCTCTGTGCCTTTATTTTCTTCATTTAGAATAATTCCAGATGAAGGCTGTTAGGTTTGTTGGCTTTTTTCTTTTAAATTGTACCTCAGAAGATTTTCCTCCCGTGCAAGAATAAACTGTGAGGCACATGAAATCATTGACCGGCAGTTTCTCTGACACTGCGCTTGCTATGATCGCAGCATTACATGTACTGACTCTTATCGCTGTACCGTTTCACATCAGGTCTGTAGAACTGGACTTTCTCTGTTTGTTCTTCTCATGCATTGGTAAATAAAATGTATTCACAAGTCCAAAAAACCAAAGTGGTGTTCTCATATTAGGTTGATTATAAGTCAGCTGTTGAGCTTCAGTGGTCTAAACATTTCATTCTTCAGTTTTGTTGGGAGCACACGTGTTCTGGGAGGCTTTTAAACAAATACTTGAAATGGTTGAAAGATTTACATTGCCAGTGCCTAGCTAAATATGTAGTCTTTAGAAAAGACATGGTTTATTTTGGCACCATTTGAAAAACTCAAATATTTTAAACATTTGTTAAGTTCGAGCTTGCACATTTGAACTAAAAGTTTGCATTCCAAAATTGCATCTCAGGTTACCTGTCTCTCTCTCTTTTGTATTTTATAATCCCTTTATTAAAATAGCCTGCAAAAAAAGTTGGGTTTGGAGTGTGTTTTTTTATTGTTCATTGTAAAATATTGCCATTAACTTAATCAATTTTAAGGTAACATTTACCTGGTAACTTTGTTCAACTAAGCATCAGAAATGCAAAGCCAGAAGTGTTTTCAGAATTTAGGGCTTCATGTTGGTAGCCAAGACTTGGTTGTAAAACTAATCAAATACAGGAATAGTGGCCAAGTCCTGCAGTGCTTTACTCTTAGTCATACTATGTACTGTAATGACTGAGTACTAACCCTGATGATGAGTGCAGGGCCAGGCAATAAAGAAAACAGGTTGAAAAGGTGTACTGAACTGAAAAAATAGAGTAGTTCAAGGAAAAGGAAAAGCTGTCTTTGACCTGGAGTTGGTTTTCTTTTCTTTCCCTTGGCAGCAGCAACGTTTAGTCTAATTTTTTCTTTAAAAAAAAAAACAAAACGGCTTTTATTTTCTCATAAGTTTCAACCTGAAACTTGTACTGAAACTTACAAAGTTGAGAATGTATAAATTGAAACCACCATATTTTGTCTAAAACCTGTGAGAACCCCTGTTCAGCAAGTCCTGGAACACACCGTTACAATTGTGCGCATGCTTTGGTGCGTTGCCCAGCCAGTCACCAGCTGCAAAGGGTCGCGCTCCTTTCTGAGAGGCTGTCATCAGGAGGAGTTTGGCATGTTCCCTCCATGGTTACCTTGGGCTAAAGGTCCATGCAGTGTCACATTCACAGAAGTTCATCATTATTTGGATGGCTTCTGAACATGATAGAAGCAGATCCATTGTTATATGGTAAAACAACAATGTACCTGAGAATTGGTCACAACTGCTTCCCAGTGGCCGTGCTAAAGCAAGGTTATGATAACCCTTGCAGAATACATTACACGAATTTGCAATGATTAATACTCACGCATGAATATGCACACCATATTTCACATAAAATTGAAAAATGTAATGGTTTACTGAAGAATTCAAAGGTTGGAAACTGATATATTTGTTTATGAACTATTAGCAGAACTAATTCCAGAACCAAACTTATAAAAGAAAAAAAATATCAAAAGGTTAAGATGCAAAAATGAAAAACTACTTTGGTACTATGCTGATTCATTGTCTGAAGCCTCAGGACTGCATTCACGAGCATTTGACTTTCACTGATGTAGTGCCACTACTTCACAAGTTTTGTGATCAAAGAGTTAAACTGTTTTCAAAAATCAGTCTGTGACAAATGAGGCTACTGGTGTCTAAGTTGATATAGATATCAGTTTAGAAGTTGAAATCTTGCTTAAAAGCAAGACTTCAAATATCTGTAAGAATCAGCTTTTCAAAAAGTTAATTTCTTCACTTGGATATTTAGCTTATTCAGATAACATACTCAACTCATATGCAGCCTCTGTGAAAGTACACTAGACTAGAAATAGAATAACAAACAGTGGGAAGTCTCCATCAGCACATGCTCACAGCACTAATATCACCCCCTTTGGTGCTTTAACTGGCTATATAAAATTATCAGCTTTGTTTCTTCCACTTTATATAGGGGAAATTTTCTCTCTCACCCCTAGCATTCTACCAATGCATGGTGACCATCAGTATTACAGATGATGGTTACTAAACGTTAGCAGTAGAGTTAAGCAAGAGAGGGAGATGCAGGAATAAAGATTAGGAATGTGATCAGCTGTAATATTTGTTACATCAGTTTGCTTTAAAATGGCAGTGCAGAAAATGAAACACTTCAAGCTATGACTGTGGTATGGCAGACCAGCTCTACCACTCAGCCATATTCTCACTGGAGAGGACACTACCCTCACCCACAGTTCAAAAATGCAGGGCTTCATATCCATGGTACAGGGCATGGATAAGGAGCTATGGGTCGCCAAAATTTGGGCCTAGGGTTATGAGCTCAAATCAGCAAACCGTGAAAGATGTAGATAAATCATAGCTTTGAATGGGACCCTTCTTCCCATTACACAAGGAAGGCACAAATCAGGACACCCGGACTGTCCTCTTGTTGCTAAAGCAGCGTAACAGAGAAAGTGCAAGATAGAAATTAGGTTTTGAACAGAACAGCAGAAAGCAATTGGGTGAAGCCCAAAAACACATCAGTCTGCAAGCTTTGCCTGCTTCAGGTGTAGAAAAGGAGGAAAAGTTGTTGCAAGCAGCCACAGAAATACTTTGCTTCGCTTACACATAGAAGTCTTGAAAACTTCATGAAAGTCAAAGCAAGATACGGCTGTTGTAATATTTGAGAGTAGGTGTCTCACTAGGGTTAAGGTTGGTGTGTGAGCATAAGGCTAGGAAATTTGTTGAAATTTGGTTGTGTTCAGTTTTTTCACTAAATTGTTGTTTGATAGGGCAAGCTACCCTGGTTCTAAATTTCAAATAAAACAACATTTCTAATTAGCATTTAGCTGTTTTGGTCACTGTATAATCAATATGAAAACTGGCAGCATCCCCTCTACTTCTCACAGGTTGAGCAGTAGAAATGGCAGTTGTCCTATCACTGAGGCTATCTTGGTATAAATATGACACAAATTATGATATCAAAATAGTAAATATTTAATTATATTTAATAGGATCTGATCCCTTCTACAATTTTCATCAATGAATCTCAGCACACATTTAAAAGGAAAATTAATAATAATAGTACTTTATCCCTAAGTTGGTAAAAGAAATGCCTAAATGAGCATTTGACTGCATGTTGTATTTCTTCACTCTGGGCCTGATTAGAATTGACTAAAGTAGACTGAGGATTTTCCAGGCAGATCTTACCACTTCTGTTGGTGCAGTCAGCACTCCAAGATGCCAAAGCACTATTCTGGCTCAGGTGTACTCGTGAAATGCCACTTCTAGCCATCCACAGCTCTTTATCACATTTCTAATGGTTCCTGCTCTCTGGTTTAGAAAGTCATGGCGGCTTCTGTCCAAGCAAGTAAAGAATGAGCAGGGCTTGGTTCACCCAGCTGATTTTAGTTTAGCTAGCTTAGGCAGTGCTGAGCTGGCTGGTTGGATGTGTGGCAGCTCTGTGTAGGAAGGTAGCGACAAACAGCTTGAGGGGCTGCAGCCTTTTCAGTGGGCCAGACTGGTGACCACTGGGAACATCTGGGAGATCTAGTCCTTGCTAATTTACAGCTCTCAGGGAT
Source organism: Buteo buteo (assembly GCF_964188355.1). Lineage (NCBI taxonomy): Eukaryota > Metazoa > Chordata > Aves > Accipitriformes > Accipitridae > Buteo > Buteo buteo. The sequence continues at coordinate 27,735,592 of NC_134176.1, read as the reverse complement.
TCATTCTGGGCTGTCTCCATTATCAGTCTGAGATAATGAGTTGCCACTGTATGAATAAAAGTAAGGGCCATGTCTATAGCAAAGTTGTCATTCGGTGGCTTAAATTTTAATGTGCCTTTATTTGCTCAGTAGTTGCTTTAAGTCAAGCTATAAAATCATATCAGCAACAAATTTTATATGTACAAAAGGAATTTTGTAGTCTTTAAGAAAAATAATACCCCTGTTAGACTGCTTTATAGACTAATGTTTCGCTACTGTGCCGTGGAAAAATCTCTGGAACTGGTCACAACTTCCCAGGAGAGTCAACAAAACTGAATTGTACCATCCTCTTTTTTTTTTTTTTTCTCTTGCCAGTTGCAGCAATGTTCAGCTTTGCAGAAGGAAGAGGGGCTCACTTGGAGGCAAAGGGGAACCTGTGGAGTTTCAGGGCATCCAAAGATACAGGGACAATACTGTGAAAGTGAGCAGACTTCTAGGGGATCTGTCATAGGGAATGGGGCTCAGAAAGGTTAGTGTGGTCTTGGGGACTGACTGTTCCCCCAAGGGACATTATCCTGTGGGGGCAGCTGCCTTGTGTGCAGTAACTGAAGGCAGCCATGCCTTCTGCTGGCTAGAAGACCCATGTTCCCCCTTCTCTAGGGGTGCAGGATTCCTCGCCTGGTGCACACGCGTGCACTGCCGAGGCAGGGATGCTCACTTGGCCCTTCAGACCGTATGACCACTTGGGCCCAGACATCTCCTATACTGAGGTAAGTTCTTCCTCAATTCAGCAGGTGCCCATAAAAACCAGCCAAATAAATATTGATCAGACCAGCTGTGGCCAAGAGGGGTGGTGCTGCATGTGCTGGTGAGCCAAGTGGGGAAGGAGAGGTCAAGACAGAAAGGGTGGAGGGAGGAAGGGTGGAGGGTGACCATGCTTTGTAGATCCTTGCAGGGTCTTGAGATACCATCTGGCTGTGTGGTCCCAGCAGGCAGGGACCCACTGGCCTCTGTGTCCACAGAGGACTGGAAGCAAGTTTTTAATACCATTCCCACCCTTGACAACAACTAATGCCTGTGCGTGCCTGAAGTCACCTCTGTCTCATTCAGGCAATCAAATCTCAGCCCAAGCCATTTACAGAATCTGCCTGTTGGACTACATTCAGTGGGCTGCCTGGTAGCGGGCAGTAGAAGCACATCTCTCTCAGTTTCGTGTCATTTCTGTGGGATCTTCAGTGCATTGAGACTGCTCTGGGACAGCACAGAACCAAAGCACAGAAAGCAGAGCCAGCTGGGAGAGTGGCTTTTAAAGTGCACCCCTAGCACAAACAAAACACAAATATAGATGCGTCCTGAGTGAAATCTGCCTCACGAATTCGCTATTCAGAGACGTCTGTCTGTCTGGCCTTTTGCACAGAGCAGGGCTCACTGCTGGGCTGCGACTCCCCCGTTCTGACCCAACAGCATTGCGTGTGGGACTAACTGCACCCGCTTACAGTACTTTTGGAATAGAGTTTGCTCACCTCCTGAGAGCCTGAAGTGCAGGAGAAGCAAGGGCAAAGATGTGCAAACTCACCCTGCACTCTGTGTTAAGCAAAGGCTTGACTACGGGTTGTGCTGCCGATGTGCAGGGATATCTGTGGAGACCGAGAGGGGCTGCTTGTGTCTGCAGAACTACAGCATCAAACATTTGAATACAGCAACAACTGCCATAGCATGTGCTGGAATGAAGGCCAGAAAGCTTCACAGTTTTGCTCTTTTTTGATCACATAATGGAGAAACTCAGCTCAATTACTTTTCAAGCAGCTAAATGCCCTGCTTCCTCCACGTTTTGCTTGTCTGCTCATGATAACTTTATTTCCCCAGAGCTCTAACAGCCACTAGAGTAAGACTCTTATAAATCTGAACTGCCTGTGCCTGAAGAAAATATGCTTTCGTCAGTGTGTGTTTTTGTGAAATCCCACAGGACTGTTCTCAATAGTCCTATATAGCAAATCCACAACTGCCTGTTGTAACTATCCACCCTGGTTTTCAGTAATGGCATTATCCTTGTAATTTTCCAGTCATTGAAATCTGGTCTGCAAATGACTAACATTACATGTTATAAGGTGTTTCATCCAGAACTTCACCCTCACGCAGCCTCATTTCCCGTAGAGCCAACCATCGTTATCAAGTGACCTGCTACCTACTATCTCATTAAAAGTCTTTTTTTTTTTTTTTCAGTGCTATTGACATTTTATCTTCTTATGGCACTTCTAAAACCACCTGCTGCAGGTGTCTAACTAGGTGCTGTGACTATTGCTTTCTGCTAGTAGTAAAGCGAGCTGAGGTCTGGCAGGCTGAACCACATATTACCCTCTTGACCCAGGATGTGTAGGAGATATACCACCACCTGTCATAGGCATGTCCTGTTCCCGCCTTCCACCCCACCCCCCCCACTTGCAAAACCTGTAAATTGTGTCTTTAGTTCCTATTCAGTTACTCTTTTACCTAAGTAAGTGATTCATATACAACACATGTATCTAGCTAGCTACCATATCAATGTGTGGTAATTATAACATGTGCATATAGTATAGTTCAAGCCAAAGAAAAAGATTTCCTTGGCTTGGAAAGTTATTGTGCATTGTAAAAGTGAGAAACCCTGTAGAATGGTTCAACATATAAAAACTACATGGCAGGCTCCTCCTCCTTGATTTACTGTTGCTTTTCTGGTGCACTCACCCTAGGAAAGCTGGATGCCAACCAGAACTGCATTAATTCCAGCGCCCCTTCATCTGTTACACCTAAAGCAGGTCCCAGGCCTTCAGGTGGAACTACAGATGTGTGGGGAATTACAGATCCCTGACTAAGGACACCACAGAGAATCTATTGCTGTTATTGAACTTGTTTTCTAATCTGTCTTTGTCTTCTTTCAACTTCAGACCAGTAGGTCTCATTACACTTCTTTTTCCTGAGAACTTAAAGAGCACTTTACTACCCCAGATCCTTCCCATTTTGATAATGGGGGGCCATGAACAGATTACCATTAATCTTCTCTTGGATAAACTGAACAGGGCGAGTTTCTGATATCACTTATCAGGTATTGCTCAGAGAGTAAGGCATTGCTAATTCTTGGGCATGCAGGTGCTTGACTTGGACACAACACTCCTTTCCTGCTCTCAGACATGGTCTATATGGAGCTGATCTCTCCCTGCCCTTACCGTGTACTTTCCTGATTCCAAGGACCATGCTCGTTCTCTGAGGCACAGCATCACCCCAGGACCTCGTGCTCAGTGTCGCTCCTAGACAGCCCTTCAGACTATGTGTATGTGTGATCCATTCCTCCCTAAAATTTTCTGGATGTGGAAGAGACCAGACAGAAAATTGTCTGAGGCAGAAAACTATAACAAAAGAGTGAGCTGAAAGAAAAATGGTAAAATAGAGTTAGGAAGCTCATTTCAGCAAACTCTGCTTCATTAATGGTGATGCCTGTGTCCTGTATTTTTGTTGCTGGACCATGAATCTTGCCCAATATGGAAAGAAATACATCCCTGTCATAACCATCTGACAGTCAGCATTGCTGAAGCCAGGTAGATGTCTCGCAAGGCTGCTACAGAAAAACCCTGAAGTGATTGTGTAGTTAATCTTGTTGGTTTAGTTGTGTTCCATGGTGATTTTAATTACACTGTAATCTGAGCTAAGTCAAAGGATGGTAAGAATAGTGGCTGGGTAGAGGTTAGTGGAATGTGAATGGAAAGAAGTGATTTGGGGGGCAGATCTGATGGGCAGGAATATTGCTGCGCTCCCGGGGAGGGGGTGAGGCTGTTCTTGGCATGAGCATGACAGGGAGCAGTGCCAAGAGGCGGGCAGGGCTGGCAGCGAGGGATGACAGCCGCTGAGCAGGAAGAGTGATACTGTACTGATCATGAAAAGGGGGTGAGAAACACTGCACCGATGCTGGTTAAGAGGGAGGAGGTCAAAAGCGGGACTCAAAGATGTAAGGAAGGATGTCACAGGAACAGAACTGCAGAGCTGAATGCCAGCACTGAGCATCCACCCTCCCTGGCAGGCACTTCACAACATCGACAAGACTGAACCTTGAATTAGCTTGAGGGTTTTTTGCCCTGCCTGACAACAGTGTCTGCCCCTCACGGCTAGAGGGGTATCCAGCTCGTAACTTAGCTTTCACGTCCATCAGTAATGGCTGCATTCAATCATCAGCTGTGGCACTGATGGACCCTAGATTACTGCTGTTTGATTAAGCCATGCTATCAGAGCTGTGTGCTCTGCAACACTTAGATGTTATTTAGGTAGACCGGCATGGAGTAGCAGTAGTTTTTGACCAAAGTATTCCTAGGAATGTTAACACTTCAGTTGAAATACACCTAGCACAGCTACCTTGGACTGCAAAGCCATGTAAGACACATCAAGCAATCATTCTTAAGTCCGTGCTGCAGCCTTCTTATGGTAATGAGGAGCTACTGAGGGTCAATATTAAGAGCACTCATTTTACCCATGGGGCAAAATATTTTATTTTGATGGGGAAAAAGAGACAAAGCTCAGAAAAGAAAGGCTGGGGTTTTGTGTTTCTGTAGGATGTACTGTGTATGTGGCAGACAAGTCTTATTACTAAGGGGGAAATGGCAGTTTGTGCTGGCATATAACATATTTTGATGTCTTGTGTATCTTAAAAGACAAAAGCAGTCGTAGGGATGACGAATGGCCCTAAGCATGGCGGAGCTGACTGCACCCCTCTAGTTAGAGAGCAGTGGGTGGGTGGAGGTCCTGTGGACTCCTTTGAAAGCCAAGAACTCCCTTGTAGCAAACTCGTACTATCTCATGGGATCAAGACCACAGATTTCCCCTTTGATTTTCAAGAGCTCTTGTCATACCAAAGAAAAGCCAGCATTAAATGTGTGCCACCTTTGCCCCTGCACTTTGGGGAGCTCTTATCACAGGAGAGACCGCATGACTGCTTTCAGATTTTGGAAGGACACAGAATCTATTGCACATTCTTACAGTGCCCTGGAACATTGGCTCTAAAGCAGAAAACTAATGATGGACAGGTTGCAAAACAAATTCTATGAAGTTTGCTTTGTGAAGAAGCTGATCCAACATTTTTTTCTTTTTTTTTTCTCCCCCCTGCCCCCCCCCAACAAAAGCAGGTCTCAGAGTAGCTAGCTGGAAGCCTCGTTGCCTTCTTCCTTTAGATACAACACCAAATTTTGTCAATTTAATAGCAAAATTCATATTCTATTTCCTTCTGTTATATACTCACATAGATGAGATTTTAATTTGTCCTTTTTCCAAGGGTAAAGGTATGGATTTCCAAGCCATACAAAGTAAGAACTGTGCCATTTTAGTAAAAATTACTTGAATTCTGTGTATTATTTTCATAATCCCATTTTCCACTCCTATATATCAGCATTTTCTCTGTATAGACTCTGTGGCTTGTATGTGGTCTTGTTTTTTCTACAGCCGTTTCTTGACAGCAGGATCAATCCTGCTCCTGCCAGGTGCTGAAACTGCTGAACTGGCTTTGGCTGAATAAAAGCTGTGGGTGCGACACCAGCAGCTCTTAGCTCCCCTCTGTGGAATGCTACATTTGTATTAACATGTATCTTTCTTTGTGACTTTTTTTTTTTAAACTGAAAATGATGCCCTTCAAAACCTCTTCCTGGAGAAAAAAAAAAAAAAAAAAAAGAAGAAAAAAACCCCCACACTCCCGTTGGAATTTAACCTTAATTTGAACCAAGATCAGTGAAAGAAAAGCACTTTCGTGCATTGTTCACCAGCTCCACCCAGCCAGCCCCTTATCTAACCCGAGCCTCTATTGCTTATAGCTTTGTAACTTTTGCAGTAGTACGCTCCACATGCTCTTACATGCTTTAAACTAACCTGGAGACACTGTGACATTATAATACCAAGAAACACCTAATGATCCTATCTTGCAAGTCCTTAGGCTGCACCGTGCGGCGGCAGCAGGGACTGACTGTCCTTCCACGGGTTTATAAAGGGCCTAGTGCGTACTGCGAATAAACAGCCGTGGTTATTCCTGACCCCTGGCAAAGGTGACAGCAGGTTCTGAAACCCCCGAGTCAGCCGCTCCCTACACCCCAAACCAGGGGATATTTAAACATTACTAACTCTTCATTTTAACCTGATTCCTTGGGTTTCTTTTGCCTTTAGAGGGAAGCAGTCAACCCTTGATTTGCATGACGTCAGCTCGGGGTCAAAATTCAACCTTAAACACACACATAAAAAAGCAAGCTTCCTTGTTTGCTGTTCAGAGGCGGACTTCCACTGTACGTCTCCTATCACCTGCACTGGGGGGAACAGCCAGCAGATTGCTTTCCTATTACTTTTCACTTCCTAGAAAAGGCAGTCAGCTGCTCCAGGTGTGGTCCACCTTCATGCTGTCCCCTATCAGCCACCTGCTCCCTGCAGCCAGCTCCCTTTCCCAGCATCCTCCAGCTTCTCCTGACGTGTGACCACTTGGTCCGCTTTCCCCCGCTTACTGCCGGCTTTATACCCCTTCCTTCCACATCCTCAATCTTCCCTCCAAGCCCTCGTCGCTCGTTATTCCCGTCCCTGCTTCCCTCGCGCTCCACAGCCACAGGCCTTCTCCCTGGTTCTCCGGGGTCTGGCTTCCCCAAGCCCACGGCCCTTTTTGCGAAGCGCTGGCTCCCTTCACCTGCAGGCAGATGTGGCAGACAGCTGGCAGAGGGCAGCCGGTGGTGCCACTCCAGCTAGCAAAAATGGTGTCCGTCACCTGGGGAACAAACTTCTTAAAACTGAAGGCAGGAATCGGCTGTTCACAACGACTGCTCAAAATAAAGACCAAATATCGTGCGGCTCGGAAGGAAAGAGAGGATACTATTAAATGCACCAGTGGCTTGCCGTGTAACCTCCCCTTTTTTAACAACGGCCGGCTGCTTTTCTTTTAAAGAGGTGTTTTGCGAAATGCCATTTATTTTCATTCTAGGTAGCCTAGTAATAAAACCCTTCAAGGAAATACTGCATATAGCATTGTTCTTACACTCCTCGAGTGTTTGAAGGACCCCTTGGAATGAGTGTGCACCAGGAGACAAGAGGGAGGAAGCAGGAAAAATCGAAATAAGAAATATCAAGGAGACACAGTCAAGCATGAATCATTTTGGTCTTTCGGTTGAAGCCGAAGCAAGATCAGATTTCACATCCACCCTCGACGGGGCTGATGTTTTCACACACATTGCAACCCTGATGGCATGGAGGTGGCTTGATTTCATGGTTATTACAGGGCCCGCTGGCATATATTTAGGCCCGACTTAGGGGGGAGGGAGGGTGTTCCAGGTTTTTTTTAAGAAAACCGCAGATGAGAAGAACAGTTACTTGCGCCTAAAAAAATGAATAAAGAAATAACCTTTCGGACAGGTAGGCGGTTTTAGTAGGTGCCCGCCCGGCGGGGAGCTGCGGCCCAGGCGCCTCAGCGGTGGCTGGAAGCGCCACTGACCCCACGGAGGAGTGGAGGCGGCTGCAGCCCCGCCGAGGGATCGCGGGCGCGGGGGGACGGGGCGGCCCTGCGCCCCCGGAGCCGCCGCCGGGTGCCTCTGCCCCAGCTCGCTCCGGGGCTCGGCCGGCAGCAGGAAGAGGGGCAGCAGCAGGAGGAGGAGGCGGAGGAGGAGGAGGAGGGGGAGGAAATCCCCCGACCCGCGGGAGCGCTCCGGCCGCTGCCGGCCCCGCGGGGGCTCCGCGGCCGCCGCCTGCGGCCATGTGCCGGAGCTGGCGCAGCAGCCGGGGCTGGCGGGGCGGGGGGCACGAAGCCCTTGTTTTTAGGAGCTCGGGGGGGGCGGGGGGGGAGTTTTCAGCCCGGTCACAGGCTGACGAATAGGCCAGATCCCCGGCCAGGCCCGGCAGCGGAGAGGCCCCGCCGCCCCCCCCGCCCCTCGCCGCGCAAGGAGAGGCTCCCGGCCCGCTCCCGCTCCCGCGCCCGCGCCCGCTCCCGCTCCCGCTCCCTGTCCGCAGCCTCCCCGCCCCCACCGCTCCGGGACCGATAATCCCTCTGCCGCCGGCGCAGCCCACACACCCGGGACGGCTGCGCGCCTGCGGGGCGGGGCAGGGACGGGGGAAGGGGGAAATCCCCGCGCGGTGCTGGGGTCCCCCCGCCCGGCGCTCCGCGGCCGCGGCCGTGACCGCCTGGGGCGGCGGAGCCGGCGGCAACGCCGGCAGCAGCCGGCCGGGGAGCCCCTCCGCCCCCCGAAGGGAGGCGAAGCCCCGCTGACCGCTCTGAAACCGGCGGGGCGAGGAGGGCGCCGGGCAAACCAGGCTGTTACCGCGGGACGGCTAACGCCTTTCGGCGGCCCGAGCTTTAGTTCCCCCTGCGATCGTCTCGAGGCGCCCCCGTGTTTAGGAAACCGAGCAAGAATTCTGTAGTTAAACCAGTGTTATTTTGGAAAAAACCCTTTCCTTCCCTTTTCTCTTCTCTCTTTTCTCCTTTTTTCTCTTTTCTCTTTTCTTTCCTCTTCTTTTCTTTCCTCTTTTCTTTTCTCTTTCCTTTCCTCTTCTCTTCTCTTTTCTTTTCCTTTCCTTTTCCCTTTCATTTTCCTTTTCCTTTCCTTTCCTTTTCCTTTCCTTTCCTTTTCCTTTCCTTTCTTTTCCTTTCCTTTCCTTTCCTTTCCTTTCCTTTCCTTTCCTTTCCTTTCCTTTCCTTTCCTTTCCTTTCCTTTCCTTTCCTTTCCTTTCCTTTCCTTTCCTTTCCTTTCCTTTCTTCTTCTTTTTTTTTTTTTTCCCACATAGGTCTTTAATTTCTAAGTATCCTGCTCTGCTCATACTGGCTCAGGCGTGTTTCATGTGCCAAACCACAAAGCCTATAGAGCACAGGTCCTTGCAGATGAGGAGAGCTCCAGCTTGTGCCTTTGGTAAATTAAAGAGCTCTGTGTCTTCGTGTGTCTGTATATTGACTATTTTCATAGGGGTTTAGCTGTGGTTAGCAGCTCAATATTGAAAGGCGTTATTGATACTTCCAGGGAAAAACTGAGAAAAAGATTTTATTTTTTTTTTAAGTATAATGACAGCTGATGTTTTCTCTGTGGTTTTCCCGCTTCGATTTTTTTTTCCTTACTAAGGTTAGTGGCATGGGAACAGGACTGTTGTACTTCACGACTTCATTGACACATGCTGCATATTTGCTGCAGTCTGGAGGATCTGACTGTTAAGAAGTATTCGATCCAAAATTTATATATTGATTGTTTGGTCTTAGATTACCCTGCCACAAACAATCTACCTGGTTAAGTATAGTGACATTCCTTCTTCTGAAATTACAAATTTGAAAAGGAACGACTCCTTTTGACGAATGTATTTTCTGATTAATACATACTGTAGCTTTTATTCTATTCCAGTAGTTCTAGAATGGAGACAATATATACAATGGGAACATTCTTATGCCTTAAAAAAACATTTTAATTCATATTAAAGTCTTGCACATCACCGGAAACTTAAAGGTATTGGCAAATCTGCCAGTACATTAGACTGAAATGTTGTCGTTTCTCAGATGAACATGTATTTGCCAAAAAGTTCGGAACTACCATGCGAAGAACCCCTGTTATCAGACAATATGTAAAAAATACTGTATTATTTCTTTATTTTTAGTGAAAGAAACATATTTTCACAGCATCAAGGTGAGTCTGGAAACACATACAGTTTTTCCAAGCTTTAAAAATCCAAACTACTGTTAAAAAATATTGAGTAGCTCTTGCAGTTCCATCCTGCAAAGTGCCGTGCATCTCTTACAGGCACTTAGAATTGCTAGTATTTAATTAGGTCTTATTTATTTATTACATTCCAGTAACCTATGGATTATAACATGCTCTGTAACAGAGTGAAACAACGGTCCTTGTTTTAAAGGGCTGATAACCAAAGGTTGGAAGTACCTCCGAAGGCCCCCTGCTTCTGCCACTAAGGTATTTCCAGCCTGCATTTGGCTTGAGCACGGCAAGGCCCACGCAGTTGGCTCCCCGTGGACCTGCATTAAGCAGCTGACCTCTCAGTGCAGCTCTCCCCTTGGGATGCTTTGAGTCCAGTCCTGTGTGTGTGTGTGTGTGTGTGAGTGAGAGAGACTGAGTAACAATGAGGAAGAAACTCATCAGTAGGTCAGTCTCTCCCAGATTCCTAGAAGCAGCAGCAGGAAACCCATCAGCTAATGTACACTGCTGATAATGGAAGAGTAGAAACTGTCTGCAGCCCACAGTCCTCCCAGCCATCCTTGGGCATCCTTAAACACCTATTTCCCTTGCTTAGTAATGTTAGGCAGGTGATCTCGGATGGCTTCATTCTTGAAGTAGGAGTCAATAAAAGATAGTGTCGATGGAAGGGGAAGCATTTGGAGATTGCTTTCATTCAGCAGGGCTTTGCCATGTATCTCTTGACTCTCTCTCCTATCCATCTTGTTTGTCAAGTGGCTTTGACCTAGTGGCTTGCACTCATACAGGCATGCAAAAGTTTTTTCCTGCATCAACTTCTATGTCCCTCATTTGTAGTTATTTAATTTTTGAGGAGATCGTGGTCTGAGCGAGCCATTCCCACCTTCACTGTTGTCAAAGGGCACCAATAACCAAGAAAGACAAGGGGAAAAACAGGAGCATCTAGGGGTGAAGGAGCCGGGCTGAGGCTGCCCACAAGTCTCTCCACAGTGCCCACCCCCTGAGGGCAGCAGTGGGACCCCACGGGACATCCTCACCCCCCCCAAGCCCCAAGGTTTGAGGCCGCCTGTCACAGACGATGGCCAGACTGGTTTCAGGACAGGCTGAAGCTGGTGGGTCGGAGCTCAGGATCCGTTTGTCACTGGGTTTGTTTCCAAAGCTGAAAATGTTCCGAGTGGCTTCGCCCACCGCATGTGCACAGGTTGTCCCCTCCACTGAAACACCCATGGAAACTCAGAAACAAGGTGTGTGTCCCCTGGCCACCCGCCGTCCTGCAGAGGTGAGGGTTGAGGGTCGGGCCACTGGGATGCTCTGCCTGTGCCCAGCCACTGGACAGGAAAGACGGTCTCCATCTTAAACCTGGTTTGTTTTTACAATTTCTACCTGAACTTGGGATACGCTGGTGATCACAGGGAAAAAAAAATAATCAGCCATCAGTCCAAATGCAAGTGATACTTTTAAATCCAATCACCTTTGTACTGGTTTCACAGGAGATATGGAAGGCTAAAAATTAAATCCACAGAGCTGCCTTCGACTTCTGCCTGTTAAATCATGATTTATTTTTTTTTAATGGAATTCTGTTTAATTTGGCAAATTTCTTCTGTTTATTTTTACTTAGCACTGCATAGCATCACATGCAACTTTTGGCCCTAGAAGGGATGAAGGATGGAAAACCCTGGACAGTTTTAAACCAGAAAGAAATGCAGGGTAACAAATGTCTGACTGGTCCAGTGAGCTGGAGATGGTGCCGTGTCCTGCTTTTTACTAGAAAGAAATCTGGCGTGAAAGCAGGATCTTTGTTGCCTAGGAATTAAGTTGTTGCTGCTGCTTATTCCTTACCTGAACTCCTAATCCTCTGTTTGTGCTACGGCACAAACCAAATTATTTCTCATAGACCAAAGGGCTGCCTTGTAACAATTAAAGTCTATTGTGTAAAAGCATAAATGGCACATTGATCGTTAAGGTAAGCTGACTTGTAAAAAGTAATTCTTGGACATGAAGTATGTGGTCATCTAATGTATACTTTGGAGAAGTCATTATGCACGGGGAGGTAAACTACAAACAGTAAAATGCTCAGCCAGTTAACACGTATGCTCGGTCTGAACAGACCTCAACGTGAGGTTCGCTCCTGCTTCTGCAGAAGACAAGAGTATTTTGATACTGCTTTCCCTGGGAACAACCACCTTATTCTATGCGTTTTTTTAATTTCTTGAACAAATAAGCAGCCCCCTCCCCTCAAATAAAAATAAACCCCTAAAGCACTTTACAAAGTAGGAAATACCCTGAAATCCTTGAACCTCGGACTCTGCTGAGGGTAGCGCAATCTCGGTCCACACATTAGGGAAAGAAAAAAGAAAAAAACCTCCTCCTGCCCAGGGAGTGTTTAAAAGGAGGAGCGTGGATCCACAGAAACCAGTCCCGTCAAGGTCAGCTTTGTCTTGTGAGAGGAAAAGGCGACGGGGTCAGCGTTATTGCACATGAGGAAAGGAACCCCCCCCGGGGGCTGGAAGAGGTCGTCTCTCTCCTGTCTCCCCCGTTGGCCGATGTGTCCCTTGTGGGGGCAACCCTCCCACCGAAGGCGACGGGATTTCTTGTTCCCAGAGGCAATTCCTCCGCTGGCCAGTTTAGGGTTCCCGGCTCCCAGTTTAGGTGGGGTGGGAGGACTCCTGCTCCCCGGCGCGTAGTTTGACTCTGGGGAAGCGGGGTGTCCCCCTGCCCCCCCGGGAACAGCCAGGAGGTCCCTGGGTGACCGATACGCTTTGCTGGGCCCTTTCCGTGTGGCTGCCAACGCCTAAAGGGCATTGTCTCGGAAAAACGGTTCGGAAGACACCGTTGGCAAGGTGTGGCAAACACCCGGGGCGTGAGGCTGCGGCTCCGCGCCTTTCCCTGGGGCCCCCCGGGCGCAGCTCCGGCCGCTCCCCCTTGGTCTTCCGCGCCGGCGGAAACTCCGCGGGGGGCCGTGCCGTGGGCGCTGGGGAGTTGGGGCGGCACAAGGGGGTTCTGCGGTGGGATGGATGAGCGTGTGCGTGCCGGTGCGCGGAGACACGGGAGACACGGAGGTGTGCAGCTCCAGCCCACCTCGCCGCCGCCCCGCGTGCCTGCGGACACGCGTGTGACACGCACCCGCACAGGGGCCCGTAACCGCCCGTCACGCGTGCGATGCCTTTAACCGCTCGTCGCTGTATTTTGCTTGGCTTTGAAAATTAGCCTGTTTGGATAGCACCCGGTAGAAAACATTTACGCTAGGAGCCAAACAGGCAAATATTTTAATCTCTCATATTAACACAGCGGTTTTCCAATCGGTTGATTTTTGTGCTCGAATATTTATTTATTTATGTGTGCGTTATTCATTCATTCGCTCCGTTCGCTCGTTCGTGCGTTCATTCATTCAATCGCTCGACCATTCATTCATTCCTCCCTCTCTTGCCCTCCACCGACGGGACCGAATCCGCGGCATCCCGGGCTGCGCCTGCTGCCACCGGAGGCGGTAACCCCCGGGGGGGTCCGTTTGCACACCCATCGCGACACCCTGGACGGTGCCGGGGTGGGACGGTGCTGAGAGCCCCGGTCCCGAGCCCTGCCAGGAGAGCCTTCTGGGGGTCCCTGGAGGTGGCGGGCGGGCGGCAGGGGAGGGGGGCGTTTGCCTGCTTGGCTGCTCTGTGCTTGCGGCCGTTCCCCATCGCCGCTTCGCCTCCGCCACGCCAGCGTGAGCCCGCGGGGACCGCAGGTGCTGCGGCCGCACCCGGGCAAGGGCCGGCGGCCCAAGGCAGGGAGGCCCCCCCCGCCTGCAGCCCGGCTGCCACGGGGACGGGCGCCGGGGGGCGCCGGGGCAGGTCGCGGAGCGGCGGGGCCCGCCGGCCCCGGGGCCGTCCCGGGGAGGGAAATGTCAAGAAGCTCCACCGCAGCCGGTGCCGGCTCGGCCGGCGGAGGGAGGAATGCGCAGTCAGACCACCAACGCGCCTTGAGCCGTACAATGCGCCACTTAATACACTTCTGTAATTTAAACTTCTGGGGACCCCCTCCTTCCAAGCCGATTTTCGATATAGGTGTTTTCTCATTTCCACCCCCCCCCTTTTCCTTTGAAATGCCCCCACCCCCCTCACCCTCCCGCTCCCTTTCTTCTGAGCCCCGCTCTCTAATTCTAGATGAGTATTACTTTGCTCTTTTCGTTGGCCAAGCACAATTGTGTTATTGGAGATAATGAATTCAATCCCCATCAAAGAGTATTAGGAGCGCCTTGGCCCTGTAGTGCCTTTTTTCAAACCGGGAATGAAAGGCAGAGAGAAAATTCTCTGGGTAGCCTCCGCGATGGCAGCTTTTGAAGTGAAGGGAGGCGGGCATTGTTGTTCACATTTTTGTCCATACGGCTGAAGAAAGACCGGCGGCTTTTGATGAGAAGATGAGAACCGCCTCGTAAGTTGAGCAACAAGTTAGATGGCGAAGTCTTACCGCTGCCTACTGCCTGTGGATAACATATGTCCCGCATTAATAGGGGCTCAAGGGAACAATTGCCCGGGGGGGCGGGGTGGGGGAGAGCTCTGCTCTGCGCCGGCCAGCGGCTCTTTTTTCCCCCGTCCTCTGGACACCGATGCCCCGATGGGGGTGTTTTTAAGGGAGACCCCAGGAGATGCTCCGTGGCTCTTGGCTCGCTCGAGGGTCCGCGGGGCCAAGCGGCGGGAAGGCGGGGTGCGCCCGGCACCCGGGAGGGGGGACAGGGGCAGCCCGGTGGCCGGGTGGGGATGGATGTGCGGGGTCCCCTCCGCTCACAGTTTCTGATGGTTCTGCCAGGGCTCCTGGTGGCCGGGGCCTGATGTTAGGTCGGCTGCCATGTATCTGGAGGCCAGAGCATTCCCCCTCTCTAAACAGAAATCTTTCTCTGTTACTGGTTTTTTTCCACTAAATGTGCGGTCGGGGCTTGGGTTTGTTGGCTTTTTTTTTTTGGTTCCCTTTCCATTTCATATAACGTAATGCCATACCTGAAGTTTGTAAAGTACTTCCTTAGATAGAGCAACCAGGCAAGGAAAAAAAGACGAGGGAAAACGTCTGTTGGTCACATCAGATAACCTTAGAACTAGAAAACTTGTTGCATACATTTGAATAAGTTCAGACATGCTCTTATTCCAATCTCCTGTCCCGCAGTTCAAAGATTCCCCGCCCCCGGGGCTTTATTATGCTAAAGAGGTCATTACTGAGAGTCACTATGGAGAGACCTCGGTTTGCAGAATGAGGCCCACCTCCTAGTTACCAACATGTTTACATTTTCCGCCGGTCATAACCGGAGGAAACGTGTGTTAGCAACCCGCCGGGCAGGCTCGGAGAAGAGAAGGAATAAAGGGGAAAATATATTTCAGCTGCTGCGCAGTAGATCGCAGATGTAGATGATTCATTAGGGAGCACTTAGAGAGAGGTCTCGGGCACAAAGGCGGCGTTTGCCGTAGAAGGGGTTGCTGCGAGAGGGCCAGATCCTGCTGCCGGGGCCGGCGGCTCTGCGCCTCGGTGCCCGGGCTGGCTGGGAGCGAGGTGAGAGCCCGCTGCGGGCCGGCCGGGCCCCCGGAGCGCGCCCGCCCCCCCCGTGCCGTGCCCCGCTAGCGCGGCGTGGGGCGCAGTCACGCGGGCCCCCCTCTCAGCGGCGTGGGGCAGCTCCCGGAGCCCTCCAGGAGCGGGTGCCAGCCCTGGGGGGGGGGGCACCCTGGGACTGCTCACGGCCAAGGGGTGCCCCGTCCGTGAAGGGGATGCCCCCGCCCCAGCTGGCGGGGGTGGGTTTTCCCCCGGACGACGGCGGGCTCGGCCCCCTCTCGCTGCCTAGAGGGGGGCGAACGGGCCCCATTTCGGAAGCAGAAACGCGGCCACCCGAAACACGTCCAGCCGGCCACCCCCGCCCCCCGCTGTTCCCCGCGGGGACCCCAGGAAGGCGAAGGACGGGGGTCGCAAACCCAGAGCTGGGCTGGACCGCAGGTGGGCAACGCCTCCCGCCGGGGAAGGCTCGGGCCACCGGGGCCGGGCGGGAGGCCGGGGCGGTGGGGGAGGGCGCCCGCCCGCGCCCACGCCGCCTCCGCGCCGCTTCCGAGAACCCCCCGCTGCCGGGGGGGACCGCCGAGGAGCGCCCAGGGCAGCGGGGGCACGGCGATGCTCAGGTTCAGCGCGTGTTCCGCCTGCTGGCTGGAATAATAATTAATAACGATGATAATGATAATGTTTCCCATTCTGCCGGTAGCTCCCCCTTGGAATAACGAGCAGGTGTATGAACATTTCATGGGAAAAATTAGATTTCCGACAGTAGAACAGTAGCAGCAAAATAACGACGAGCTTCCCCTAAAATAACCCGCCTGGGCAAAACCCGTTCGAGCAATGCTCCCGCAGCGGAGGCGCCATTCCGGGAAATGATCGTTTCAATGAATTCAACTAAATGTAGGAGTTTTGGGGTGGAGGGAAGAGAGGAGACTGCAATTTTTTCCCCTCGTAGAGACAAATGGATTCTGCCATGAGGCTACATATGTTTTAAATCCTAATGACTGGAGACAAAGGTGAGAGCTGGCAGTTTGATCTGTCCAAAGTTCAAAGATCTGAAATCTCAATGAGTTTCTGTTTGAGGTGAAGGGGAGAAACACAAACACCGTGGCACGGCTTGGGCCAGAAAGTTGCACGGTTTGGGAGTGAAATGAGAGGTTATTTACACTAATCTATCCTTAACTGCTACTTTGTCACAATAGGCAGAATAATTAGTAGAAAATAACCAGAGAGAACAAAGGCAGGTTTTCTTCTTATCGCCTCCCGTTTTCCACTCTTCTCTTCCCTCGATTATTTTCTCCCGCTGAAAAAGACCTTTCCACACTGCAAATCGCAGAAAACGTTCAATCTGGTGAGGGTTTTTTTGTTTTTTTTGGGGTTGTTTGGTTTTTTTTGTTTTTTTTTTTTAGTTATTACTCTGCATTTGCTAGTAGCTGAGAAACCTGGGTTTGCATTAGGAGAAAAAAAAATGACCCATTTTGCAGCACCGCCCTTGACATTTAAATAATCAGACTAATTGCGTTTTTATTTTAGCTATTAACCATTCTCCTATATTTCCTAACACGATATTGTAGCGTGGGAGTTTTGCGAGGACTTACGTGTACATTCCGTATCCCGGTCACTCTGTGTGCACTATTGTGGTGTGATTTTCGCCTGGTCATTGTGTGTTGTGTATATTTCCACTTGTCTCCCCTGGAAACAAATACATATTAATTATATGTATGTTAATATATACAAAGTATGCATCGATATGCCTCCCGAGAGAACTTTCTCTCCCATGTTTATGTGAGGATAATTTGCTTCTTCGCGAATTAAAATCATCACGAAAATGCACGCGAAAAGTAGATGTTTATTGAGTCTCTGGTTTAAAAATATTTTTTGGAAGTGCTTAATCACATATGGTCACACATATATGCCTAGACCCCGTTTTATCATAACAGAAAAGAAATAATAGAAGGTGCATTGTTATCGCAATCAAGCGTTTTATCTACAATACCACTGTAAAATTAAAACCGAGTGAATTGCTCTTTTAAAGGCTAGTTGGCGTTACAGCAAGGGAATTAATTTATTTCGGGCTTCTGTTGACGGACCAGTAACCATTCAACTATTCAATATCTACTCAACATTTCAAAACAATTTTTTGAAGGTATGCCAACGGCTGAAGTGTTTTCTCGCGCCCTTCCTTTACGCTTTACTTGTATTTTATTGACACGACTAAGTTTCAGAGGGAAAAACTGACCGGGAAATATTTTTTCGCATCTTTCAGTCCCGCACATTTCAAATGAATTCCTTCCAATAAACGTACACCCTCCGACTGTTTGCCGATGTAGATGTCAGTGTTGTCCATTCGCACTCGGAAAACAACCCGGGAGGTACTTGTGATTTTATTTCTCCCCCCTGATTTGGGCGGCTGAAGTTGCTTTGATTCCATCGGCTCGTCCCTTCTCCGGGGGGGGAGTGCTGTCCGCAGGTGCTCCGAGGAGGTGCCACGGGTGAGGCCCCCATCCCGCCCGCCTTGCCGGGGGAGGCAGGGCCGCCGGACCCCGCGGCAGAGGAGGGTCCCGCTGTGCCAGGGCAGGACCCGCCGCAGCTCCTCGCCCCCGGCACCGGGGGCTGCCCCTGCCCAGCCCCGCGGAGTGGCGGCCGGACCCGCCGCGCCGCCTCGACGGCCCCTGCCAACGCGCCCGACATCCCCCCCCCGCGACACCCCCCGCTCCCCCCCGCCCCGGGCCGGGCCGGGGGCCTCCTCACCGCCCAAACTCCGCGTAAATCTTTACAGAGATCCCCCGCCGCCCTGAATTACTCCCCGCTTGTATTTAATGACGTTAAATGAGCCGGTTTCGCTCCCTCGCACGTGGCCGGTGGGAGATAATTGCCGTGTAGGAAAAGGCGAAGTTCCCCTATAAATTGCGGCGACGGCCGGAGCCCGCAGCCTGGCGGGCCCCCGCTTCGCCTGTGCCCCGGACGCGGGGCTGAGAGAGCACCTCCGGCACGGGCAAAAAAACCCGCACCCGCCAGCTCCTTCCCTCCCGGCGCAGAGCGAGCGGTCCGCCTGGAAGGAGAGATGCTCGTAAGCTGCCCTCTACACATTGCGGGGCGGGGGGATGCACCCTCTTCCTGCGGAGCCTACTTCTAGTTTATTTTTGCGGTGTGGCTGGGGGCTTCTTGAGCACGGGATTAAAGCAGCAGCAGGGCAGCTGGGAGCGGGACGGAAAAGAGGGGACTCTTCTCCCCTCTGGTGACTTCCAAGTCAGCAGCTCTCTGCGCCGCGTACGCGCATTTTTAACGTGCTCCGCATCCTTGTTATGTCGGTGGACCATTGCCCACCGCAGCCCCCGTTTGCCTACGAGAAGAAAGGGAAGGAGTATAATCCTGATGGCGAGTGGCGAAGGGGCACGGGCTGTAGCGGTGACAGGCTCCGCTCCTTATCTACGAGAGGTTTGGAGCCGCGTCGGTCCGCTTAGACCTTTTTATTACCCACGCCCCGAATATTTCCATTACACACGGTCTGTGCTCCTCAGCTGATATGTGAAACCTGCTGCCTTATCGCTGTCGGTCGATTGATATTTTCTGTGTACAAGCCCAAGGCATTAAATCAATGTCTCCACTCTGCAGTGGCATATTCTCTATAGGCTAGTCTGTGGGAGACAAGTGAAGTCCTGCTGCAAACGGCCTTCGTCCTGTCTCGATCCGCACGAAGCTCCTTTTGGCAGAAGAAGCGGGACTTTAAACAGGAGCCACCTGCCCGGACTCGGTGCCGAGCAACCCCGAGCTTGCAGCCCTCGGTGTCGGCCGGTTCAGGAAACGCAGAGGGCGAAGGGGCCGCACGGCCCGTTCAGGGGGTACCCGGCCGAACCCGGCGTCCCGGGCACGAACCCCCGCTCCCTCCCGCTGCAGGACCCGCATGCGGCAGCCCGGCGGCACCCGCGGTAAATCTCCGCCGGGCCGAGCGCATCCGCGTAGCGCAACGCTGGGAGCGCCGCGCCCGCATCTCGGCCCCTCGCCGCCGGGCTGCCCGCGGCCGGGCCGGCCACACCTGCAAAGCCCAGGGCGGAGGGGCTCCCCGATATTTATTTTTTTTTTTCTCTCGTTTTTCGCTGGGCAGTAGCGCTGGAGGAATTTGGTGAGATTTCTGGTGCGCTGGCTTGGCTTGGCTTTCCTAAATCGACCCTTAAATTTAGGTCGTCGCTGCCGTCCCTAACCCGTCAGGGGCCAATTATGTGACAATTATGAGAATTACACGGTTCTTTTATCCGGCGGCCGTGCACGAAGGGGGCTGAGCACAGCGAAATCTGTTCACGTTTAACACGCACCCCCCACACCACCCCCCCGCGTCGATGCCGCTTGCTGGGGACCAGCGCTCGCCAGCGCGGCTGCTGTTATTACCGATGGGAGCCAGGGCTGCAAAGCGGGAGTCGGGCTGGGAGCCCGGCCCGGCCTTCCCAGAGGCCCGGGCGAGGTGGAGCAGGGCTAGGGATGGTCCCCTCGGGCGCCGTCCCGTCCGGCGGGGAAACGCCGGGTCTGGCTGCCCCTGGCCACAAAGCACCCGGGAGGTTACACCGCCTCGGGTGGCTTTTTCCCTCCCCCTACGTCGTGAACTAAAAAAAAAAAAAAAACAAACCCCAAACAAAACAAAAAACCCCATGCACACCCGCACACGCCGGCGGGACCGCAGCGCGGCACCCCGCACACACACCCTGCGGGCGCTTCCCCTTCCTTCCCTCCGCATGGGCTTGGCCGTACACATCGTTCCTCTTCACGTCCACGCTTTAGCGCTAGGTTTGTTTTTCTGGCGGCTGGCTCCGTCCTCCGTAACCCGCCCCAGAAATTTTGAAAGAAAACAGCAGAAATCTTGCATTGTTAACATTTGATTTATTTAAAGTCCTTAACTGCAAATGATCAAAAACATACTTCACGCATTAAATTCTCAGTTATCGTTTTAAATCAAAATATTTTTTCAATTACAATCACATTTATAAAATTAACAAAATTTCTTAAATTCACGTGTAATTCTTTTTTTACTGTCATTTAAAGCAATTTCCAGCTGTAGAGAAAGAAAAAAAATATAAACCATGCAATAAATTAAGAACATTGAGACAGCGAACAGGAATAATAATAAAACCCGTCTGGCTATGCTAACACCGTGTAAAACTGTGGAAAGTGCATTAACACTGGATGAAACAAGCTGACGATGGCGATAATTAAACGGCCACAAAAAAAAATTGGATGTGGAATTTATTAAACAAGTTGGAAAAGGGGAGAGAGACAGAGCTCTCCTCTTTTCCTTGCATCGGTGTAATAGTCAAAGTTTCCAGGGGAAGGGGGAAAATAACCTTGTTATAGATACACGGTTCTAGCTGGTACACGATGAAGACACTTAAATTAAATAAGCATGTCATCCAAATGTTGATGAGAGTTCCTGATGAACGAGAATCTTCAGTAACAGATGGGAAGGAAAAAAAAAAAATCCGACTGGTTGTGACCTCTTGTAACTTTATATTACATCCCAAGACAGGTAACACTTGGAAAAAAATAAGGGTCGCATCCTGCACTCCAAAGCTCCAGTTGGTCCCCGCGGGAGTGCAGGATCCGGCCCACAGCATCTGGGTGTATGCCGGTTGTACTAGCCGAAGGTTTATTTTGCAAGTATCAAAAGGATGATCCGAGAAAGTAAATAGTCCTCTTGTTGCTTAGAGATTCTCTTAGTGTTTTGCTACTTCACAGCAGTATTGTCCTTCAAAGCCTTTTTAATTAAAAAAAGTCTTAAATGTCTACTCACTTCTTCATCTCCGTATTGTTAAAGTATTGCCACATACCTGTAAACTTACATGAGATTATAGAGCACAGAAGGGGGGAGATGAGGGGGCCAGAAAGCACAAACAAGTAGTTTACAAGCTCAACAATTTTTCTTCTTTTTAATAACACCCTGCAAAGGTTAGGGGGGATCTCCAGGGAGAGGGGCTGGGCGGGGGGGACGGGGAGATGGGAGGGGGTATATGTACAAGCGGGACGCGGCCGGCTTTGCAGGAGGTCATGGTGGATCATAACAACACACAACGCGTTGCGAGACAATTAAAAAGTAACAGTCCTTTGTACGCAGCGGGCGGAAACACCTCGGTTGCTCTCAGGGAGAGGGAAAGGGGGGAGAGAAGCCAGGAAAGGGGCTTGGGGGGGGGGAGAGGGACAGGGGCTCACCCCGGCGGTGGGGGTGCAAAGCTAGGAGGTGTTTAGCACGGGTCTGGAATACACACCTTGGTAGTAGGAAGGCTCTAGGGCCGAGGGCTCGATGCTGCTCCGGCCCGCCATGGAAGCGCTGCCCAGGGGCAGCCCGCCAGGGATGCTGGCCCCGTAGGAGGAATATTGCAGCGCCTGCTCGTAGGCTTTGAAGTCCAGCTTGTGCTGCTGCTCCGAGGAGGACATGAGGTTGTTGATGGAAAAAGGGTGGTTGAAGGAGTAGTGGGGATCGCCCTTGAGGTGGAGCTGGGATTCGTGGGCTAAGGAGTGAGGGGGGTGCGGGACGGAGGCCAAGGCGGGGACGGAGCTGATGGTGGAGGAGGCGGCCGAAGCCGAGGTCTTTAGCTCCGTGCTCGATCCGCTGTGGTCCATAGACTGGGGGCTGGTGGACGGGTTGGAGCTAGAGAGGGAGGTGGCGGTGTCCAGCTGCGCCGGTTTATTGTGGCCTCTGTGCAGGGGGGAGTTGGAGCTGGAACTGGAGGCCCCGGCCTGATCTTTCCTTCCCTCCTGAGGGGCTTTGCTGTTCGCTGGCTTCTCGCACTTGAAGCGCTTTTGCCGGCGGAGGTAGCAGCCGTTTTCAAACATGTTGCCGGAGTCGGGATGCAGGGTCCAGTAGGAGCCCTTGCCAGGCTTGTCAGGGGACCGGGCCACTTTGACGAAGCAGTCGTTGAAGGAGAGCGAGTGGCGGATGCTGTTCTGCCAGCGCTGCTGGTTCTGCCGGTAGTAGGGGAAAAGGTCCATGATCCACTGGTAGATCTCGCTCAGCGTCAGCATCTTGCTGGGTGCCTGCTGGATGGCCATGGTGATGAGGGAGATGTAGGAGTAGGGCGGCTTGGCGTGGGGGTAGCTCCGCTTGAATGTCTTGGCGTCCCGCGTCCTGCTGAGGTTGGACTGGGTGTAGGCCATGGGGCTCATGCAGGGGTTCATGCCGCCGTAGGGGCTCAGCCCATTCATGGGGGCTGGCTGGGCAGACATGGCGTTGATGCCACCGGGGCTCAGCGCCGTGCCCATGGCGGCCACGCTGGCCGGCATGCCGTTCACCGGCCCTGCCGAGCCCGCCGGCATGCCGGCCACGGCGCCAGGGCTCAGCCCGGCCCCCAGCCCCGTGTTGGCGTAGGACATGTTGAAGGAGCTGGAGGTCATGTTGCCACTCGTCGTCATGGTGTTCATGGTCATGTAGGTGTTCATGGTGTTCATGGAGCCCAGCCCCGAGTTCATGTTGCTCACGGGCACCGAGGAATAGGCCTAGGGCAGCGAGACGGAAAGAGGGGGTTAGAGGGGAGAGAGGCGCGGGCAGGACCCCGGCGGGGCCGGATCCACCCGTCCTGCCCGCACTGCCCAGCGAGCCGGGCGACCGTCCCGCCGCGGGACGCCGTCTGCTTCCCCGACCCCCGGGAAAGCGCTTTCCAAAAGCCACACGGAAAGGCCTCCGGCTCGATGAAAAGCTCTAATTCACATTTATACGTGTTTATAAACAGACACGGAAGAGGGGGGGCTCGCTCCCGACGCGCTCCCGTTCTACCGGCGTGCCGTAGCTTGCGCCGGGATCACCGGGGCGCGCGGACCGACGGCCTTCCCGGCGCAGCTCCGCACCCCCGCAGAGCCGGGCTGCGGGCTTTATCTGCCCCGGGAGGAGGTTTTCTCCCGGAGTATTCCCGTGGTTTTGCTGATTTTGTGTCCCGTCTCGCTAGCTAAACATTTAAACTCATCGGATTATTGAAATTTACGGGCGCACGCTGACTGCGCCAAGGAGAAATTCAGCTGCCTGCACTTTCTCAGAATAATCTCATGCATCTCTCCCACCCTGCACTGATTTAAATTTCTATTCTTACATAAGATGCGATAATGTCTTGTCGCAAAAAAAAACCCCACAAAACCCCCAACAACCCAAAAAAACAAACCCCAACCCAAAACCCCCAAACCCAACAGCTCACGTCCACGCATTTTATCTGCAGAAAGCTTCCCCCTTGTCTGCATTTTCTATCAAGTCAGTCTTTAAATTAAAGTTAAAAAAAAAAACAAACCAAACTTTCCCAAAGTACGAAAAGCCTGAACTTTCCCTGCCTGAGATTTTCTACAATTGCCCGACGCGCAGAAATTGTAGCACCCTACCGCATAACACAACTCTTAAAAAAAGAAGAACCGGAGAGCCTGAAATCGTGCTTTCCAGTACGGCATCTGATTTAACAGGAGGGAGAAAGACGTTCCCCGTTTACCTCGAACAAAGGCAATACGGCTAAGAAAAGGAGGTTTGGGCGACGGTTAAATGTATAAAATTCATTACTGTTCACTACGAATTCCACGAGCTTCTAAATGAGCTTTTAATTTAGAGGATCACGTTAATTCTTTGAGATGGTAGAACGCAGATGGGCTCCTCACCTTGCATCCGCGCAGTGATTCAAATTAAATAGCAGGAGAGGAGAAAAGATTGAGGCTAAAAACCAGCAAAAAGCCAAGGTCGCTTAACTTTATGTTTGTGGATAACGAGTAGGGCGAGGATAAACGGAGTCTGGAAACGGCACGTAATTAGGATGACCCTTATTTGCCCTTAGCCGACTTTCCTCTATTAAATGCGATGCCAGCAGGGTGACACGTATCTGCCTGTGCCCGCGTGGCCCTACGGGCGCTGTGTGCCAGCTCCGGGGTGCAGGGACGAGGCGTGGGGACCGCGGAGCCCTGTGTCCGGGTGTGCTGATGCAATGCCCGGCTGCGCACACCTAGGTGCCCGCCTCGCTACCACACTTCCTTAAAGCGGCTCCTTCCCAGGCGGGAATCCGAGGGGCTGCTGGCGGAGCCGCTGGGCGCCGGCGTCTCCCGGAGACGGCCGCTGCAGAGCCGCAGCGGCACGGTGCGACCCGCGGGCCCCCGCAGGGCCGAGGCGCGCCGCGGGGAGGGCTCCGGGCGCTTCCCCGGCTCTCTCCTCCGCCGTAGGTGTCGGCGCTTGGGCCGCCTCTCCCCCTTCCTTTGCACCGTGTTGCCAAACGAGCGCGGGGGGCGGAAGCGCCTCCCGCGGTGCCGCGGGCCGGGCCGGACCGGGCCGGGCCGGGGCGGCGGGGCCGGGTGCGGGCCCCCGCTCCCGCTCCGGCGCCCGGGGCCGCTCTCGGCAGCGCCGCCCGCCGGCCCGCGGCAGCAGCGCACGCCGCAGGCAGCCCCTCTTGCGAAGTACGAACGAACGGCTATCTTCTGCCCCCCCCCCCGCCTTTCTTCTCGCTCGGCTTTAACAGGTGAGGCCCCCGGCGACGGCGAGCGGAGAGGCCGGCGGGGCCGCCGAGGAGCCCGGGGAAGGCGCTGCCCCCGCCCCGGGACGCGCTGGCGGCCGGCTCTCTCGCCCCTGCCATCTGCCGGGAAGGAGCCGGGGGCCGGCAGCGCGGCGAGTCCTCTGCCCCGAGCCAGGAGTTTTCGGGGCGCTTTTGTGCGCGCCGCCAGCGGAGATTACGCCTTTTAGACGAGATCGAGGGCTGCCCCCGGCCCCCCGGCCCTCCCGGCGGGTCCGCAGCCCCCCCGGTGTCCCTCCGAGGCCCGCCGGGGCTCTCGGAAGCCGTGTTTTCCTCGGGGAAGACTGGCCGGCTTCAGCGCCGGAGGGAGGGGGGGAGGCACGTTTGCGCTGGCAGGATCTGGAGCGCAAACCGATTCCTCCGGTTGCTGCCCCCCTCCAGACCCCCAGCCCTCCCCCGGCCCCCCCTCCCCCTTGCAGAGGGGCAGCAGCGGAGCCAGACCCTGGGATTGACTCACCTCCTGAGTGTCGGCGTAGTAGCTGTTCCAGTCGCTGGTTTCATGCCCTTCCATTTTCACAGTCCCTAACATTATGGAGCCAACCTGCCCGGTGTAACCATCCAGCCCTCTTGCAAGTGAGCGACGGGCAGCAGGAAAAGAGCCCGAAAGCCCGACCTAGCAGGAAGCCAGCTCTCAGGAGGGGCGGGGGGTGCTGAATTCTCCTCTATAACCAGCCAAAAAGGAGGCAGGGAGCGGTGTGGGGCGAGACAGTTGAGAAAGTGAGGAAGTGCCGGCTGGGATGTGAGTGGAGTTGAGCTGATGTGTATCTTACGTCGCAGAAGTACCCACCTCCTCCTCCTCCTCTCCCCATTTGTCCGCCGCACAAAGGCGTTCGCACCTACAAAGCCGGAGATGCACCTGCAAACAAGGCAGTTCCCCTCGCCTGCAACTCCCCCCGGGGCGGCACTTTATTTGCAAAGCGGCGTAATTGGTTTAAGCTTGTGGGGAAAGAAGGAGAGACAGAGGTGGGAGAGGGGGAGAGAGCAGGAAAAGGAGGGGGGGACGACCCACCCTTTCAGATGGACAGGACGAATGCTAGGAGGGATGGGTGGAAATGAAATGAGGTAGATAAGGGCAGGGCAGGCCCCTCTGTTTGAAGAGAATGCGAAAGGCCATCCAGCCTTAAACCCCTGAGATTAGGGGCAATATTTACTGAAGTCCAGTAGATGCTCTTTTAACTTGGTGGCCCGGACGTGCTCCAAAGTCCCGAGTCCTGCAGTCCACAGGCTCCCCCCCGCTCCCGCCCCTCACTTCAAAGCTGGTTACCGCGCAGGTACCTCTGCGCCCCCCCCGGCCCGGCCGCGGCCCCCCCCCCGTTCCCAGCGCCCTCGGGGCGGGGGACCGGCCTCGGCGCTCCGGGCTGCGAGCAGGAGGGCTCGGCTCCCCGCTCCCCAAAGCCCCCCGGCCCCCCCCCCCCCCCCGGGCTAAACCTAGACCTTCAAACGGGGCTGCCGTCCTATGTAGGTTGGTGATGGTGATAGTTCTTTTCTGGTGCCTTACGTTTAGAAACCATGTGAGTCACCGCGCTGAGACATAACACTAGAGGCACCCAATAAATGCGGACAGAGGCTTGAATGCGGATCCACCGATATTAACCTCCACTTGGCAAACATCAGGTGAGTCACTGGAACCATTTTATATCTTTACTGTAGAAAGCCTCCAGGCCAGAAGGCTCCCTTGGAAAGCTCCAGGCACCCAGGAGCAGCAATAATAAATAGCGGGTATCTCATTACCGACTTCTTCCCCATTAACCTGATTTCTCGCAAAGAACAGGGGAGGAGGAATCTACACGGGCTGGTAAAAGGTAAAAAAGGGCAACACCGATAAAAAAATTGACATTGGACAACATTATTATGGAGGGAATCTCTCAGTCTCTGCAGACGGATCGAACGTCCTCTGTTTCTGCTCCTGCCCTGTCCGACTCTTCGAGCTTATGTCAAGATCATAGACTTTTCTTGGGTTTCTCTGCTCTATCCTTTATGAAGTTGCTCCTGCCGAGCTACCAGCACTTTATCACCTGATAGTAAAAAAACAGACAACCCCAAAAAACCCCACCCACCAACCAACCAGCCAACCCCCCCCCAAACCCAAATAACTTCTCGGGCAATGGGAATTTGAAGGTGAAATAAAGTTTCTTGGGATTTTGCAAAAGGCTTGCGTATCATACCACACAAACTAAAATACACATCTGGGTCTGAATTTCTGCCTGGCATGTTTATCGTCCAGCAGGATCACAGTTGCTTCCACAGTGATTTGTCCTCGAGTGATCTGCGAAAACATCACCCTCACAAACACGATTTTAAAGTTCCTTATACAGAGACCCAGGATTCAAACGAAGAGGTACAGCATATCTCCACTTCCACAAATACGTTTTAACTTGTCCTCTAAATGTGTTTGCTGTTATCCCTTTCTTTGTTCTTTCCCTCCTCGTCCTTCTTTCTTTAAATCTGGCAACAGAATCAAGTCAAATCCTCGAAACAAACAAAACTCTGGAATCAGCAGACGACAACAAGGGATGAAAATGTGTCTTGAAGGAAATAAAATAGATAAAAGCACTGGATTAAACCCCTACTTTCTCAAACGGTCAAACTGCACCCACGGAAATTGGAACAAACCCCAGTGGAAAACCTAAGAGGTGTTAAAATTGCGGTCTTCATGTATGCACCCTCCCTCTTTCACTAATGGCAGGGGTCTGTACGTCTGAAAACAGAGACCCTTCGGTGGTGGCTTGTTCATTTCAGTGCTTGAGGTCCCCACAGAAGTACGGCTGCGTGCGGCGAGGCCGGGAGGGGTGCCGCGGTCCCAGGGGCCCCGCTGGCGGCACCTCCCCGCCGGATGACCTCGGGGCGGTGCTGTCCCGCTTCCCAGAGCCCAACCCCGCGGGAGCAACACCCGCCGGGACGCCGGGCGGCCCACGCAGGGCTCGCTCCGTCCCTGGAAAAAAAGAGCAGGCACGAAGCCGGCCCCGCTCCTCGGATGCTGCTCCGAACCTTGGAGGCGTTTCGCCGGGCGGAGCAGACGTGGCGCCCGGCACAGCCGCTCTCCGCGCCGGCCGGCCCCTCGGGACGCCCCCGCCGGGATGCCCGCCGGCCGGGCCGGGCCGGGCGGGGAGGGGAGGTCGGGGGTTGTGCAAAGTCGCAGCGCCTCCTGTTGTCCGGTTGCGGCTCGGGCTCGGCTCCCTCTTCCCAAGGGTGCTCCCAGAGGTGAGAGCAGAGGCGGGCTCCTGCCTGCAACCTTAGAGAGCCTTTCGGCTCGGTGTGCAAACCGGCAAGCCCCAGGCAGAGTTAGCCGTTCCTGGAACTCCTTTCAGCCCGGGTTGCTGTGTTGCAGCCCCGGTGGAGAAAAGCCTTCCTTGCGTGAAGAGGAGGGTCATGAGGGCTCTGCCCACCACCACGGGAAAAAGAGGGTATTTCGGTAGTTGCCCTTGCCCTGCACTTGAGCCTCTGCGAAACTCTAGTGTGGGATGCTCCGAGAGTCCAGCGCGATTTGTCCGTACCCTTTGCAGCAGGCTCAGCGGGAAGGGAGAGACTCTCCTAGGATGGATAGCAGCCGGGAGCTCTCCACACGCGTTTAGCTGCTTATGTGTTTTCTAGACTTGACGACGGCAGCCCTGGCCCGATTTACAGAGAGCCTTTCCCCAGCTCTGGTTAGAGTAGCGCCAGTTTCTGATCAAGCTGTACACTGGCTTTTTTCTTTTTTTCTTTTTTTTTTTTTTTTTCGGGGGAGCTGTTTGTGCAGCCTGGAGAAAAGCGCCGGCTGAGGTGAGCTGTATTTTCCCTGCCTAAACGGGAGCAGGGTCTCAGCTCCTGGCTCCACCGGTGCGCGCTGCCAAGGAGGCAAACAGAATAACTGACCTAAAAGAGGAAAGTATGCGTGTGTGGTTTGGGTGTGTGCGGAGCGGGGGGAGGACGTCCACGGGAGCCCGTGTTACCAGCTCTGGCAGTGAGAGCTGGGCCCCGCAGAGGCCATGCAGCAAGCGGCCACTTTTTGGGAAGCGCATCGCTGCGGGGTCCCGGCTGTCAGGCAGGGCCGAGGGGCCTCGCCCGTGGGAAGGGGCCTCCGGCAGCGCCGCCGGTACCGGAGCCGGCACCAGCGCGGCGCTGCCCACGCGGGGAGCCGCCACGGCCCGGGAGCTGCGCCCCTTGCCCAGAGCTGCTCGTGAGCGCCGCCCGCAGGTACTGTCCCACGCGTGGGGCGGGCGGCCGTAGGAATCGGCGGGGGCTTCAATTTTAACTGTGGAGCGCTGTTCCAGTTGGCTCTGGCGTAAGAGCTACTTTTCCCCTGGCAGGGGCAGGGCCTGCCGGCCACCCCTTCGGTTTAATTTGCAGGGTCTAAATTGATTTTGCCCGTCTCCTGGCCGGGAATCTCTGGCAGTGCTTGTGCGGGAAAGCTCGGGAAGGAGCCGCGAGGTTCCCTCTGCATCAGGGTGCCTTCCCTGCTCCTCACTGCACAGCCTTCTTTTCTTTTCCCCCGATCCGTCTCCTGCAGAGGGTCGCTGGTACCCGGCTTTCCGGGAGGGCCCGACCCTGCGCAGCGGGTCACCTCAAACGCCGTGGGACCCCTCAGCCTCTCCCTGTCCTTACTCATCCACCCCTCCCGACGGTGGGAAAACCCTCTTCCCGTCTGCTTCCGACCCGAAATCCTCCCCCACCCAAGCGGGCAAACAGTAACGGGGTGGGAACGTGCCGCTGCCCAGAACCGAGTCCTTCGGACGGGGTGGGAGCCCGGGCAGTCCTGGGCCGCCCCGGGAGCGGGGTCCGTGGCGGGCAGGAGCGCCCCTCGCTCCGAAGGGAGCCCATCGAGAAGGCGGCGGAGTCGGGGGCTCCTTGCCCTCCCTCACACTGGCAGAGCCGCCCCGGCTCTGCGCTCCGGCCGCGGAGCCCTCATCGAGAAGAGCCGGCGGGCCCCCCTCCCACCGCCCCGCCCGGGCTCCCGCTGCCCGGAGGCCCCCCCCGGCCCCGGCCCCCGGAGTTCACCGGCCGGTGCCACGCGATAAGGCGGCGTTTTCCTTCCTCCCTCTCGGGAGCAGCGCCCGGGCAGGTGAGGGCACGGCGTGGGGTCAACACCTGCTTCGGAGCCTTTGCTGCGTGAACTTTTCTTATCTCCGGCCGTGACGGCCAAGCGACCCCCTTCCCCCGACCGACCCGAGGTAGGAGGGGGGCACCCCCTGCCCCAGACTTGCGCGACACTCTTGACATAAAATGTAATACCGCACCCGCCCCAAAATACTCATGTATCAGACCAGCTGAAGAGGCACAAATAACGAAATGAAAAACTACGGATAAGTTAATATCCGATGATTGCAGTGATGAGAGTAAGGAAGCCTCCGTGTTTTTTTGTTTACTTTAGTGTAACAAAATAGTTCTTAACTAGGCAAATCATGACCCATTGTATACAATCACTTTATTTTTGCTAATACGGTTAGATGTGTGTGTGCTGTTCGCAGAACTCCAGCTGGCAGGATGCCCACGCTGCAGTGTGTGATTGGCCAAGTGTGTTTTACTTACTTTATGTAAAAATAAATGCACTTGATATTTCTCATTTGATTCAAGAGCAGCCATGTAGGTATTTATTTCAATTACTGGGTGTTTCATTTACGTTATGATTTACTGAAACATAAACAGAAATGCTTCTGTTGTGCATTTCAATCAGTGTGCCAATTCTTATGCAATTACTCGATATATTTCTGAAAGTTTTGTTTGTTTTAAAGGGTGTTTTGTTTTAAACTAGCTGCACTACTATGGCATGGAAGAAACAGTATCAGATGAGATGGGAATTCGATTATGCACAGAGATAAACACATGTACATCAATGGCACCCACTTTGTAGAATCTCACCCAAATTGCAAAAGTGCTATTTCAGGACATATACAGATTTTTGTAGTACACATATAAGGAAGCAAGAAAGCAAACTAAGGCAGTGAGTGCAGTTAATCTAAATAAACTGGTATAAGAAACAAAGCTTGGTAGGAGAGACACCTTTGCATGAATCCTAGAATTACTTTTTTGTTAAAGTCGCCCAAGTGACTTAATGGACCAAAGTCTGCCCTTCCCCTCCCCCCCAACAATATCTGCTACTTGAACAAAAGGTATTTCCACTCTCCATGAGTCTTGCTTCTCCAAAACCTGCAGTGAGTTCTCTGTGAGAACATCTGTTTTACTGATGTAAACCAAATATTGCAGTATTGGACAACAGATGCAGAGCTGGTCAACTCTTTGTAATCATGTCAGTGTAATACTCCAGTTCCTCTGCAAACTGACCTTCCTATGCAGAAGGTGGACTTGGTTTGGTACCTTGGATTTTGAGTGATGGAGAGTGGAGGAATGCTACTCTTCTTTCACTGCATAGCACCATATTTTCAAATTGTTTGCTCTGTTCCCCTTTACCTGCAAAGAATTATTCATCTCCCTGTCTCTGTCTCTGCAGCAGTTTTACAGAAAAGCATTGGGAGACACCAGCATCCATCATAAATGGCTTTCTTGGCTGGCTTCAGCTCTGAAGAATCAAATGTACAAAATCAAGGCTGGCTTACTTAAACTCCTCCCCAGGGAGCAGTTCCAC
Organism: Buteo buteo; assembly: GCF_964188355.1. NCBI lineage: Eukaryota > Metazoa > Chordata > Aves > Accipitriformes > Accipitridae > Buteo > Buteo buteo. The sequence continues at coordinate 27,704,381 of NC_134176.1, read as the reverse complement.
AGCTTTACCCAGCTTGCCGTTCCTAGAGCATAAATGAATTCAGGCTGCATTAACTGCACATTTTCTTGAGCTGTATCAATATGGACAGTGAGCAATTGTGCGGTATGTGGCAGCATGATCACACATAGAGAAACACTGGCCATTTACTCCATCAGAGGACATACACTAACCTGCATATAGGAAAATGATGTTTGTCCTGGAAGAGGATGCCCAGAGGCCCTATGTAACACGTCCTGTAGTTTTACATTGAAATATGAGAATGTGAGTATCAACTGGTAACACCCTAAAATCATAAACAAGACCCATAAAATAGGATAGACAACTAGGGTCTATGGGAAAGAAGAGGAAGGTCTGGATTTGGTAACATTTTAGGACTCCTCAGGGGCAGCAGCTGTTCAGTATTTTGGAGAGTGGTTGGTCCTCCCAGCAGTTGGCCTAAGCTTCTGCTGCTGCTTTAAGCATTTCAAGGGTGAATCTCCCTGCTGAGCAGTTTTAAGGGAATGACATCAGAAAGGTCACTTAGGTCACCATGTGCCTTCCCTTCTGCCATCACGTGGGCTCAGTTCCTTGTGCAGCTACTGGTGAGACAAGGAAGAATCAGATTTAATTCATTCCTCCTCCACCCCTCCCCAGCCAACAAGGCAGCTGCCTAGGTACTTCTGCAGTGCATGTAGTTTCAGGTTTACTCTTTAGGTAGTGACTTAAGTTGAGATGATTGGGAGAGAATCCAACACCTGACCTTTCCTTCAGTTCCTCCAAAAGACAGAGATCCTCTCTTCCATCCCAACAATTTCATAGCTCATCAGGTGGCTTTCCTACTACCCATTGAACAAAAAATCATTTTCCCCTTTTCAGGATCAATATCTAGGAATATTTACTTCACCATCCATCCTATGCCAGAAATCCTTTAATCTTTTTTAACATTACCCTTAGAGGTAGCTGGAACTTCAGCCTCTGGAGATGCCTTTCCTCACCCTTTGCAGGGCATTTCCTTTTGCTGAAGAAACTGATCAGATGTGAAGATTTTTCTTGTGATTAAATGAGATTCCTGTGTCCCCCAACACTGAGTCTTCAGCTGTGAAACCTATGAGATCTACAAAAACACACATATATATCTACATCTATATATCCACAGTCAAGCTGTTGTCCTAAGAGAACAGAAGAGTTGAACTGGAATAGCTGACTGGAAAATCTGCTGTATTAACTGAAAGACAACGGAGAGCAGAGATAATATGATCAAATTTTAAAACTAAAGCAAGTAAAGGGCTGAGCCCAGCAAAGACTTTGGCAGGTGTTTAGCTATAATTTCTCCATTTATTGCTCACAGCCTTCTTCAAAGACAGGAGTGTCTCTGACCTTGTGGCTATAATAAAGGCTATGTGTGATAGGCTTCAAGAAGTAACTAACGTTATTTCTCTTGGGCTATGTAATAAAATGGCACATATCTGGAAATGTGACAGTTACATCATACTAAAAAATAAATCTGGCATTCATGATCACTCAAAATGACCAAATGATTCTCTCCTTGTAATGATTTTCTTATTATAAATATGGTTTTAAATAAAAGGGCTCCACCTTGTTTCCAACTTTTAATTTATTTTTATCTTGAATTATAAAGGAAATGCCATTATTTAAATAATGTGTTTCAATTGGGAGAGGAAAAAAAAGCAAAGCCCAAAATCATAGGAGGAAGAAAAATTTTAACTATTTCTGCTGGCATAGTAGTGGCAAATGCAGATATCTCACAATCATAATGGAGATTAGTAGACCTGGGTGTGCATATTTGTTATGGATCAAAGATAGGATATAGTGATTAGAAGAATGACAATGCTTTCAACACTCACAAAGGGATTGAATGTGTGATTTACAATACTAATTCCACAAAACCTTTCTATGGCTGCTTACTGCACAAAGCATTCAATACGGATTGATCACCAAAAAAACCCCAAAAACGTATTTCCTTCAGCTCAGCTGGATCAAACCCTTGCAACTAACCAAAAAGCTTTTCATTATTGACACTCTCAGATTTAAGAGATTATTTCCCCCCTACCTGTTTACTCCACTTTTCTGCTACAGATTACTGGCCCCACAGTGTAACTGTCAGAGAAGTTTGTGTGCTACATTCCCAGCAGCCATACTTCACAGTTCAGTATTTTAGCTTATAATTAATTGATTTTCTCTGAGAATTTATGGCCATTTTATATATATTTATATGTGGCAGGCATATTAAACCAAAGATGTTGATGCCCTGAAAGAGCAAACAATAGCCTGTAGCCTGAAGATAAATACCTTTGATTTTCTATTTACTAGCAGTCAGAAGCACAAACTCAGTTACGAATCTGCCGCTTGTTCTACTAGGGGACTTTGGAAAGTCATTCAGACTCTCTTTGTTCTAGCTCCTGGCCTCTAAAATGGGATAATGCTACTTGGGCACCATGGTAAAACTATTTGCAAATACGCTGTTACTCTTGCTAGAGCTATTGCATTGGTGAATAGTTTTGAGCAAGTGTACTTGCCATTTTGAGGCAGACTAGACTAGTGCTTTGGCTGTAGCACACCAAAAGGGAAAGAGTAGTATCCCCCAGCAGGGCTGGGGGGGCCTTTGGACTATTTTATGGGAAAAGAGTTTCACAGCCAGATGGAAAAGGATACCAAGGTGAGGCTTAGCATCTAGTGGCAAACTAGACGTAAGCCACAGAAGAACTAGCAAAGTAGTTATGCTCTTACTTTTCTTTTTCCTTTAAGTAATTGCTATTCAACTCTCAAAGGACTCCTTCTGGCATTTTCTGGAGAGCCCATACCAGGCTGTACATATTTTTGTATGTACCACACTGTCCTCATTCCTGATTGCCTAGATGAAGGTGACTATTGGCATCACCATTAATTCCTCCTGACTGTGCCCCAGTTTCTACCCAAAGCCTGTGGGGGCACTATGTGCATCTTGGTCTCATTCCAGCATGAACTTGGATCATGGCAACAATGTGCGCTGGGGGTGGGACAATTTAGAAGAAAAGAAACTGCATATTTTACTTTCTTCAACCAACTGAACAATTTTTTAATTTTCTTTCTTTCTAAAAAGGAAAAAACCCTTCCTTGTAACATTAATAGGCTAATAACTTAGATGATACAATTTATGTGATATTAGAAAGCTTAGTGCTCTGGTGAGGCCTAATTAAGAAAAATGATAATGTGTACCCAGGGACTGAACTTGCACAAGGTTTTCCAAATCTAGATCCATTTGCTAAGTATAAGGATTCATCTACTGATTAAATTTTAGACTTTGCAAGCTACAGAGATAGGGCTTAACCTGTTTAACTAAATACTTAATAAAAAAACACCTTCAGGCTTCAAGCATCACTGTGATCATTAAGAGAGGGGCACATGCTAATAATACATGGGGAAAGAGGAAAAAGCTTTCCCTGTTTTCCTGTGTATCAGAGACAAGAATCTCTGCAGCTGTCATCTCTGGAGCTCAAGCTGAGGATCTAGAGGATGTATCAGCAACACTTACTCCTGGAATGACTGCTAAGCAATGTGTGTGGCTTAGTAGGGGAAAAATACAGCATTTGGGATTTAGCTTGACATCAGGTCTCCTTGGGTGCTTACTCCCTTTGCTTACAAGACCTAGTGTCTAAATGCTGTAAACCAGGAAACATTTATGAACCAAGGCTTGAACCTTTCTTGCAAGCTAACTACATTCTCCAGGAGTCATCCCCTGGTCTGCTGCAAGCAGAACTGACAGACAACAGATGCAGGAAGATAACACAGCATACTCATTTTCCATTTTACCACAACTATTAACCTAAAGAAGAAACCCATGTCTAAGGATTTTTTCCTTCTTCCTAAGATTTTTTTGATGCAAATCCTTCTTGCCATTCAGCAGCTTCTTACTGGAACTTCCTGATGCAAATACCTCTTCACATGCAGGGCCTTTTCTTCCACATCCCACTGTGACTCCTGCAGAGAGGAACTGTTCTAGGTAAACACAATTGTTGAGGCTTTACTTACTGTTTAACTATTTTGAAATGAATCTGTTCTCTAGGCTTACAACTGCATTAAACTGCTAATGGGATTCATCTTCAATGAGGCAATCGAACACTTCATTCCTGTTCTGAACTGCTGTAATGGCCTGGACAGCTGACGGGAATCCTTCAACACAGATCAACTACTTCATATTTCACCTTCTGCTCCTCCAACTACTCTCGGATTCCTGCTAGAGAGAGGAAGAAGCAAATTAGACACCAAATAGATAGGCTTCCTAGGGCGCATTGCAGGGCTTTAATCAGTTATCTTGCTATCAGAAGAAGAAAACCTGCTATTGATTGGGATGTAATGCGACCCGTAATGAATTTTTCATCTTCACCAAGTTTTTCATTGCATTAGAAGTTGGCCATCTAGCCTGGCGTAAGAAGCACTGTTTGCAAGAAGTACACTGGCTACCTCTTTGAACTCCAGGAATACAATTAGGTGGGAAAAAAAAAGCTACAAAGCTGTAGCTGAAAGCTACAAAGAAAGGAGAGGATAATAGAAGACATTTGCCTGTGAGATCAGTGGAGCCTTTAAATCAGTCGAGTGTCATATTTGAATCCAATATGTGCAGTTAGGACCCTACAGTTCCTTGTTATCACATGGGTGTTTGGGGACCCAAACTGAAAAAAACCTTTATTTTTACCCACCATAAGAGACTTCAGTGGATTACAGCTGTAATTTTGTAAACTGCTGCAGCCCAGAGATTCATGGAAATTCCAGTGCTCTGAGTTCAGATGATATACAGGACACCCCCCCCTTACTGCTATAACCTGCTTCTCTTTGCCTGTGTTCTAGACAACCAGCCTTCTTGGGATCCTGGTCAATGTGACCTTGCGGGTTTCTGCCATAGTTATGACCATCTTGATAGATTCACTTTGACTTTTCACATATTCTTTTAATTTATATGTTCATTTTTTTATTTATTTCCTGAAGTTTGATGATTTTTGGCACATGTTATCATCCCTACATTTGCTGGCCACTGAAATGGTCATGTATTTTCTTGGTCCACTTATACTTCATGCTTCATGTGTGAAAAGAACTACTGTTAAAATTTAACTTTCACCAGGCAGCTGTCACATATATTTGACGCCTCTGTTCTCTGAAGGTCAGGCTAGTAAAACTCCAAGACACGGGGTCAGGACTCCTCTTGAGAGAATTGTTTCCAGGCTCTGCTCGTGTTAATACTGCAAAGCTGGTTGGTTTATGGGGTCCGAGATGGAGTCTGTCCCGTTGCAGGCAATCCCTAGTACTGCACATAACAGAAACTTTATTGACGGTGATAAACGTGTCACACACTGCTGGGTCGGGCTTTCCTCTCCAAGCTGACTCTCCGACCATTAGGAAAATCAGACTGGAAAACCGCACCTGTAGTTAGGGCTCGCAGCGGCTGCGCGGCAGGCCGCACCGATCCCCCGCAGCGCCGCTCGTCCGTCTGGCCTTCAGGGCCAAACTGCGACGAGCCGCTGACTGACAGCGGAAGGAGGGGGGCCACGCGCGGGGGGCAGACGAGGCTAAAGCGGCGCCACCGAGCCGGCCCGTCCGGCGGCCCGCGGTGCCCGCGGTGCGGCTCCGACCTTCCCAGCCACGTCTCGGCCTGACGCGACGCCTGCGGGCCCCCGCGCGCGAGCTCACTCGACGCAGTGAACGCGCCCGCCCCCGTCGCGGACCTCGCGCCCCCGCCGCCCGCGCGCAAGGAGGGTGGGCGGGCGCTGCCCGCCTGCGGCGCGCGCGGGCTGGCCCCGACCGAGCCCTCCCCGCCGGCAGGGGGCGCTCGCTAGGGGCCGGCAGCCGGCGCTCTCCGCTCTCTCCCCCAGGGGGAGCCTCGTCGCTGGGTTACGGAGCGCGTCCTTCCCCCGCCCGCCTCCTCAAGTGGGAGCGGCGGCGGCGGCTCCTTCTGCTCCTGCTGCTGCTCCTGGGGCTGCGGGCCCGGCTCGTTGTCGTCCCCGAGGCCGTGCGGGGGGACACTAGTAGGCCTCCTGCGCGGGGCCTGTGTCCGTGCGTGGCGGGGTCGCTGGCCCGTGCCGTGCCTCTCCTGCCGGCGGCCCGGCTGTGGGCGCTGTCGGGCTGTGAGGTACTTTTCTGAGAGGAGGGAGGAGGACCTTTGCCTGCTCGAGGGGGAGAAAGGGGGCTTGGAGGGGCTCGAGGTCACTGTTTTTTGTAGGTGGAAAGCTTCTTGTGGTTACTTCGAGAAAGTGTTGAGCTTTATCCTTTCTCTTTTTTTTTTTTTTCTCGGGAGCTTCTGTCCAGCTCCCAGTTTATGCTCCCAGAGATAGAAATGGTTCACTTGTTTCCTCAAGTAAAATGCTGATAGCCATTGCCAGTGCTTAATTATACATGTTCAGAACAGTCTTGTTAAAATCAATGGGACCCTTAGCAAAATGAAGTAGTCTTTGTAAGACTGGGTTCTGTGTTGGTATATGAAATACAAAAACTCATTTCTGTTTGAATTTACAGGTTGCATACAGTAGCAGAAAATTGCTAGAAAGCATGAGCACTTTGGACTGAGTTATGTGGAAGAGCTGAATATGATTAAGGAACATGACACTATATGCACGGAATCTCAGTGGGATAGTCTGAAGATCAAATAAGCAATAGTTACTGCTCCTAGAAACGTGAGCATTTAGCCCTTATTGGAAGATTTAACGCTGGATCAATCGCACCAGTTAAGAACATTATCCTCCCCAGAGGTCAAAGAGTCCACATAAGCCTGTCATGAATATAAATAAAAATATTCGTAATTAATTCATTGGGTGTTCTGAAGTTCACAGAAAGTAAGGATCTTCTGAAATAAGAGACATGAAAAAGCAAACTCCTGATCTCAGGGTGATGACTCAAAGAAATAAATCTGTGGAAGAAGATATTACTGACAAAAATCAGAGAAGTTGCTCTGAAAAAGTTAACAGAGAAAATGCCACTTGTAGTCATGAAAGTACAGTTGTAAAACTGCCAGTAATAGCATCATTTGCAGGTACCACTAAAAAAATTGTAATGCTCAAGCACCCAGCACCACCTCAGAAGCCAAGTTACTGCAGGTCTAATTTTCATGTTAATAGCTCCCCAATCCCATTAGAAAAGACAAAAGCTGTTAGTAAAGTAAAGGATAGAGTGTGTATGCTAAAGATGGATCTCCAGAATTTAAACAGAGATAAAACTGAAGAAATAGGTACTGTGATTAAAGGTAGTGATGAATTTTGCTCTACAGATTCTGATAAAACCAAAAGTATTTCAAGAAAGGGAAAAATAACCAGGGAAAGCTGTAAGAAGAGAAGCAGAGTGATTTCAAAAGCAAAGCAACAAGATTTAGGTGTTGAATCGGGAAGAGTGCTGAGAAAAGGAAGCAAGCAGCCAAGTGTGAGGTCTGCTCGAGAACAGTTGGAGGAGGCAAGAGATGTGACTAGACCAGACACTTCAAAAATATATGAGAAGAACTTCCAGCAGAGCAAACCTGAAGAGCCTATTTCCACACCAGCATTGCCTGTGAAAGTGGTTGCAAGGTCTATTGGTGAAATAATTGCTTCCCTGCAGTCTACTTCTCCATCTCCCTCAGACCAGACGATCAAAGAACTCCTGGAGAGTGTTCTTGGCCAGAACTACAACATAAAAATGGAAGTAGGTGAACCAGAACAAGAGCAATATTTTTCTCTTGGGTAAATATTACTTTTATAAGAGTTGTATATTTTTTTTCCAGCTCCTACAATGTGTTACAACACGGAAGCCAGACAAAACAAATGGATAAAGACACTAATGTATCACAGAATATTCTTCACTGTTTCTTCTGCCGGTTTTTTTTTGATGTCCCTTAAAAATGAAAATGAGCCAGTATAAAAATATATTAAAACATAAACTCTTGTGGGATATTATTTTTATTATACTGCTTATAGTTTAATACACCTTTTTCTTTACTCTCCTTTCCCTTTTTTAAGGTTACATATTCCAGTCTGACAGATGAAAAAGTGCATTAAATGCATTTGGGATATTGTTGGAAGTATTGCTTCTTTTAGTTATTGTTTAGGTTGTGAAGTCTTGATAAGACAAATTCTTTATTTTCACAGTTAGGTAGATTGTGTAAGCAGCTGTAAGAGAGTCCCTTCAATTAATTACAGCAGTAGATATCAGTAGTAGTAGGCATCAGGTAGATGCTACAGAAAACTTTCCCACACTTTCACCAGAGGGTTGCTGATTAATTTGTTAACAAGACTAGTAACTTACTATCAGATGGCTCTGTGAACTCTCTTAGCAAGACTGATAGTTTTGTTCTAGTTCCAAGAGGGCTGAAACTTATGTCACAAAAATCACTATCACGCTTGGTATTCATGCTAGCACTTGTTAGGGATGCCATGGAATGAATAGACCCATGGAGGGTGAACTACTCCTTTTCAGCAGCAACTGCCTCTGCAAGGAAGTGTGGAAGACTGATGAAAAGCATATGAACCTGTGTTTTAGGAGGTGATAACATTATTTCCCACAACTATCAAAATGCTACCTTTTATGATCATAGAGTATCTCTCGTAGAAAGTAAGTGTAGTACCTTATATTACCTTAATGTGAGATTGACTGTCTTTTGATTAAATACAAAAATTAGGAGAAAAAAGAATCCTGAACTGAGTTAATTTAAATGTGTAAGTCCATGAGCAGCAATAGTCTGAAACTGCATTTCTACTAGATTTATGTCCTCTGATTTGATTTTCTTCTGAGAGCTGTTTGTGTGGTTGAGGCATTCACAGTGTGTCCCACTCTCTGTATATTTTCTGGTGTATTTCAATTGGGATTGAAATCAGAGAAGACTTTCCTCAGTGTGGCAGCATTGAGATGACCCCTCTTCATTGCTTGACTTGTATTTTAGGAATGTAATTATTTGGGACTATTCTCTTTGGCTGAAATTCGCCATTTGGTTACAAAAATACTTCAGGCAGATGGGAAGAGGGCTAGAGAAGAACCTGGACCTGGAAAACCATTTCTTGTTCAACTTGCCAGAAATAATTATTAGTGGTCGGTAATGTGCTGAGTTGCATGGTTTTTCTTACTCTTTTATAAACATGTCTTATGTTCTAGGTAAGATTTTTCAAAATTTGGCCTTTAGCAAGTCCTGATATTCTAAAATTGAAGAGAACTGATTTTCTGTTGTTTGTAGTGGGAGCTCCTGGGCTCTGAGCTTTGAAAATCTGACCTCTGGAGTACTGTGATGTTTAATTCTTTATTTCTAAAACTTACATCAATCAGGTTCAAAGTAAAATGAAAATTTGAACTTGGTGATGACTTTCTGGTCTGGTTGTTTGTTGTTTAATGTTTTTTTTAGGTGTGGACATATGGACATCAGTGAGGATGAATGAGACCCTTGCTGATTACATTTTTTTTTTTAATCCAAGGCATTTGCAGCAGGTGTCTTTTGAACTTCTGTGACCTCATAAATAGGATGAAGACGCTAGCAATTCTTTATTATTATTATGCATGGTTTATTTACTTTACACTGAGCTTCAAGGCTTGCCTTCTCTAATGAAGTAAGAAATGCATTCTTTTAAATGAAATAGAAATACCTAGGAAAAGAACAGAACTACTAAAATGAAAAAAGCTCTCAGAATTAAATGTGTTTTTCATTTCTTACAAAAAAAATATTCTGTTCTCGTTATCTTATTCTTGAACTTGCATTAATGACTTGTTAGCACTGATAGCTTATGATATTGCTGTGGAGGCTGAGCGCTGTTTCCCCCTCCCCATTGAAAAGAGCATTATCTGGGGAATGGAATGCCAGCTCGGTGGGACGTTAGTACTTAGCCCTGTTTCCTTTGTGGGAAATCAGTTATGAATAATGATTCCTACCACATTTTCTGTTAAAAAGTAGAATTTTTATTATAAGTATAATATAATTTCCAATGCCCGGAGTAATTTAGTTGCCTTGAGGCTTGTTGCTACCCCTGAAGTATATTGAGTTATTAAGTTACATGTTGGATTTAGTATCCGTAGGAGGGTGTTTATATTCATTTCGGAAATGCATTTTCTTGGTATTCAGCTTGATGTGCAGCTTTCTTGGTGATGAACCTGCAGCTCATCTTTAGTTAGTTACTGTTTTCAGCAGATCAGTTCTTTGGTACCTCAGATGAGCTTGTGAGGGTGGTAACTAAATGAACAACATTTTTGTTCACAAAAAATAACATCAAATTTGAATACTTCTATTAAACAAGGACTACACAGTGCACCATACTAGCAGCAAGCCAACATAAAATGTACTGTACTGTTAAAAAAACATTTCTAGCTCTTGTCAGTTAATCTCAATAGTGAGGCCTTGAGAAGATTTTCTCTGTAATGCATTAATACTCTCCCTAAAGTGGTTTGATGGAGACTAATTACTGTTAAAATTCAGGAAGAGATAGACTTGTATTTGCTTTCTATCTATCGGCAAATACAAACAAGTATTTGCTCATAACTTTGCAGTATCTCACTTATTATTTGCTCTATATGTTCTTTATATTTTAGCTAATATGAAAATTATGCAACAGATCATCTACTGCTTTCTGATAAACAGGTTATCTACTGCTTTCTGATAAAACTAGTTTTAAGAGGCTTATTGAAAATATTTATTTTTTTTTCCCCTTAGGTGCTATAAGGTGTATTCTTAGTGTCATGGAAATGAACAAGAGACTTCAATTTATTTCATTTAGTTATCTTTAAGTGGTGAAAACCTTAAGTCTTCCTATTGTTTTTCTTATTTTCTGCTTACAGGTGGCTTGTGGAATGTTCTTCTCACAGTCTTAGCATCCATTAAAATGTAGCTAAATCAAGACCATGATGCTTTTTATTATTAGTTTGCTATTACATTGCTATTTCAGGAAGTACACGTTATAAGGTTAGTCATGGCAAAGGCTATGGCACTTCCTGCCACTTGCTGAAGGGAGCTGCTCAGTCTTCAGGAGTGGACACTACCACTCCTGGATACATTAAAATTTTTTTCTAGAACAGTTAACTTGTATTACTTTAGATTTATTTTTTTTTAAGATGTTTTATTTTCATAATGTTGCAAGAAACTGCCTAGAGAGAGATGTTGGGTAGATGGTTTACATGTGTGGACTTCTAAAATCTCTATTTCTTCAAAGTTACCAGTGCAACTAATTAAGAACAATCCAGTTGCGCAGTTTGTTACATTTTATCAACAATCACTTTCCAGTTCCTTATGATCTTTAGGCCCACATCATTTATACTTGTCTTAAAAAATGCTACAGGCTTTATGGGGCAAGGACTATCTTGCCCTGAAGTCTAACAAAATGGGAGACTAATCTTCAGTAGATCAGTAAGCTGCTGTATAATATGAGAACAAATTGTTTTTTATCGGATAGATTGTAATCTCCCAGAATTTCAAGCTTTGTCAAAGGGGTACAGGGTGATTAGCTATGTTTGTGTATAAATAACTTGTATAAATTCACCATGTTAAAACAATGTTTTAAAATATTTGTATGTTCACACATGTAGATTGACTTTGTTTTGTCATTTGTCAGGGTCTTTTCTGCACTGATGATAGAGACTTGTCAGAACAGAGAGGAAAATAATTTATTCTAATAGCATGTAACTATCAAATGAGGAATCAAAGAAATACCAGATGAAAATATTTAAATACAACAACAACAACAACTTAATTTTCTGTATGTCAGGACTCGCAATGAATCTTTTCAGCTACAAAGGATACCACAGACATACCAAAATGACTGAAAATGTTAAAATAGTTTCTAGTGAATTATCAAGGTGCTTGGGTACCTAAATAGTTTTCTACACCTGCAGGAGGAAGCCTATGGCTAATAAAGCTTTAAAAAGGCACAGTAGAATTTTCCATCACAAGGTTAAAATATCAGTGCAGGAAACAGCTTCCTCAAGAATGGGCAGAACACTCAAGAACAGATTTCCACTGGAATTAAGAGTTGCCACAGTTCTCAAAACTTTTGTTTTCCAAAGTTAGATCACACCTCTTTGGCATTGTTTTTGTTAATGCAAACACACAGCCCACAGTACATATATAGACAGTACACATAATTTTATTAAAATAACAGAATGGCATTGTGCCTGTGATTCTCCCTTGGAGAGTGGACAAAAGAGAAAACACTGCACCCAACAAAGGAAAGCAATCACATAACATGTACAGATGTCTAAAATGAAATTAAGATAATATTTGCTCATATAATTCTGTTGGTTTTGACAGAACAGGAAAATTAGTATGTAAAATTGTAATTTACATATTATGCAATAGTTTAGAAAAGTAAGTTGATCCAGTCTGGTTCAATGAAAGGCTTTGTGAAAATTTCTCTCTGATTCCATGAATTGGATAATAAATTGCATGGGAAAAGAATTACAGGTGACTAAGATGGACTGTAATAATTAATAGTGCATGGTAATCACCATGTTTGAAAATATGCACGTGTTGCAAAGAGGAGGAAGGTTGTTTGGTATAGCTTGAGAAGATAATGCTGAATCTGTTCCTTTTAGTCTCAGTTGTTACTACATTCCTCTATTTTAGTTCCTTGCTGTCATGGTGATGAAAAAAAAATGTAATATGAATTGTATTTTTCTTAAGCTGTCTTTTCTGTCAAAGGTAAATAAATTACTAAGGCTTTGGTTAAAAGCAAAACATCAACATGTACAATCTTCTGCAAGGCTGTAGCTTTTTATTGCTTTATAGTTTACATTTTTGCGGTAGTATGTACATTTATCACTTTGTGTTGTCCTGGAGACTCCTTTTTTTTTCCCTTTTAATTTTCTAATATGTAAGGAAAAAATTGTTGCAGCTCAGAGTATGCTTCTTACGTGGTATTAAAGTTAAATGCAAAAAGTCCTAGGCATTAAAAAAAATTAATATTTTTAGATTGTTAGGTGGACAATACACTCAAAGGAATAAAAATTCTACTGTGTAGAAGATTCTTACATTAAAAGAGCAAATGGACATTTGCAGTGCCAGCAAAGGATTTTTTTCATGACGTGACAGACTGTTTCTAACACGTATTCAACTGATACCTTTAATCCATTCTTGCATCAACTTGTGGCTCTGAAATATTTTCCCTAGAAATATTTAACATTTCTGTACCAGTTTTAAAGAACTCTATTCTAAAGTGAAATGTACTTTAGATGTGATACTTCTGTTTATTAGTGTTTTATTTAAAACTTGGTTCCTCAAGCCAGTGTGTGGCACATATGGTAAAGTACATGTGTGCTGGATTACGTACATGTATGCTAACTAGGTGCTTAGAAAGCACACTGTCCTTAAAACTACCATCTATTTAGAGAGTTGTTGCTGCGTTTTATTTCTGCTTTTTTTTTTGTATGGATATACTGTAACCAAAGGGGACTTGTTGAACTGTTCCTTTGACGAGGAAGAATAGTATGTCTGGGAACTAAGAACGATTTCAAATTTTGCAGTAACTTTTCTGCAAGTGAAGCAATTATAATTTTCTCCTGTGAAGAAAATGATTAACTGAAAATTGCACTCAGCTGTTAAACTTCTCTACTATAAGTAGTTCCATGGAGAAGTTATTTATAGTAAAGAGTTAAGCATGTGCGTAAATGTTTGCGTAAAAAAAGATGAGCCTAAGATCATTTGTCTCTGAATGTACTTGTTGCTCTCAGACTAATTTGTGTAATGAAGACCCAAACTTTAATTTATGCATATATATTGTTTTGATGTTGTTTTGTTCTGTAAGGTAGTATGAATAATTTTTTTTCTTTTTTTTTGCATTCTTGTTTGACACTAGTTTTCTTCTCTTGCTTATACAACAGGCACCAATTGAACATGAGGAAATAAAAACTGAATCTCAAGTCTTGCCAAGTTTTCACCAAGCAAGCCTGGTAACATTCTGCATTATCTAGGAATGTTAAAATATAATAAGTTAATAGTGCTTCTATTTGCTTGCAGAGTTGTTAAGATAGGTAGTTCATATTTTAAACTGATAAAACTGGGAAGGAAATGAAATAGTCCTTAAAAACATTTTGGTACTTCATAAATCACAAGTATACCTTTATTTTTCTCTTTTTCCCTTTTGTGTCTTATTCATTCCTTTTCTTATGGGATTTGATTCTCCAACTGTTGGATATAATAAATTTAACTTTTGTTAAGTAGCATGCTGATTAGGGCAATGGAATTGTAAGACATTGATCTATAGTCACATGTATTAGTGCCCATCATTCTATGCCTTTCATTCAAACTGATTTTAAAATTTAAATATTTAAACTTAGATATGTTTGGGGGATTGCTTAATGTTTAGAGGCATTAATGATTTATTTGCTTTAAAGGCTCATAGATCTCTTGATATAAATTTCTGAGGTCCTTTGCCTATTACTATATTTATTTTTGGAAATGTAGTTAGCTGTTGAGGAAATATTTGGCTTAAGAGAAAATTGATACAGTGTTCTAGGTGCTTCATAAAATGCATGGATGATGAAAGAATAATTGCATATAATAAATATTGTACTGAATTACCTTTCAGGGAGCACAAAAGTGTCTAAAAAAATGTTGTACATTCACCTTTTACATTTTTTCCCTCTTTCCCTCAGAAGACACCAGTAGTTCAGGAAGAATCTCAAGCAGCAAAAAATGAATCTCAGCCTAAAGATGAGCTGTTAACATATAATAAGCAGGTGAAGCAGGTAAGCAGGTTTAGTACTATTGTGAGATAGTATTAGTTTTCCCATGCTTAAGGTTTTGATGCTTTAGAGCATACAGAGGTCTGCAAGCTGCTTCTTTACCACCTGCCCTTTAAAAGAAGATTTTCTATAAAACAGGTCTTCATACTGGTCTTGCAGCTTAAGGTTAGAGGAAAAAACAAATTAAGGTTCATTCGGTCAGATGTTGGGTTAGGCTTTTCTTTATGAGATTGGAAAGAAGATTACAAAGGAAACAATGTATAAATAGAATCCTAATCTACATTTAACAAGTGGATGCCTTCCTGGAAAATGGCATAATGCTCAATATCCTTTTGGTTTTGTGATATTTCACACATGACAAAAACTGTCATTAAAATATCAACTCTATAAAGCTTAGATTTTCAATAGTGAACATGTATCGAGTTTATAGAGACTACCACAGAGGAAAAATTTGTTGCTAAGACCAAATAATGTCTTTTCCCATATGTTGTCAGTTTCTAGCATTCTGGTATTGCAAGGCTATAACCAGATACTGAAATAAAATGCTAACCTTGTTCCTTCTGCAGCTTCAATGTAAATGATTACTTTGCCTTAAAGTTATTATATATGCTTATCATAAAACAGAATAACACTATTTGTGTTTACAATGGTATAATGAGAAGGACAACCAAAAATGGGATATATTTCCACGAGGCAGTGTTATGTGCAGAGGTACCAGATAGCCTTGGCCTAAACTTGAATAAAGGAGATCATCTTAAGGTTGGATAAGCTGCATGGGAAGACAGATACAGGTGTTGAAAATAAGGAGTTAAAGCGACTGAAATGAAAAGAGAATGAGAGACACCCATTGAGATGTTTGTTGATGGCCCGATATTTGCGAGTATGTTACTTCAAGGTCTAGTCATCATAACCCAGAGGTCTAGCCAAAATAAGAAACCTTCTGAATGTCTAAGGGCCTTGCTTCAGCTGCTTCTTCAGCTCCTCCTACTAACTGTAGTTTGGCCCTGATTGTGTCCCTTCAAGCTGCATGGAGAAAGGAATAGAGAGAGGTAGGCACACGCCTAGAATTCCAGAACATTAGCAACCAACTTTCCTGATCAATTTTAGGATAGCCAAGAACCAAAGATGCACACAGCTTACCCTGAAGGGCTAAGGGACAGGGGATCTCTGGGAATGAGTCACAGGGAGGTGACAGAAACTCCCCATCAGTCCTCGCACTGCATTCTGCAATGGGTCTACAGTGGACGTGAAGTAGAGCCCTAAGTGGCCTGGTGATGCTGGCCTGAGCAGTTCCAGTTGGCAGGCATTCTTCTATGGCTAAGAATTCATATTTCCTAGCAACTTTTGTGGTAGCAAAATGATTTCTGTTAGATGGGTTAGAGTTCTGTTGAAGAAAATGGATGAAAATGAAATTATATTACTTTTTAAAAATTCTGCTAAATTAGAAAAAATATTGTGTTTTGAATTTTTCCTTATGATATTTGTCTGTCTGTAGTTTAGAAATATTTCTAATCCTTTGGTAACTGAAATCTCATGTGCCATCTGTACTTGGCTATAATGTTTTATATAATTAATATTAATAATGGTGTTTGCAGGTAGTTTTAAGAGTATACTCTGCAACATCAGTTGATCTGTTGGTTACTAAACTAAATATGCTAAATGATGTGTAAACAATACACAGCACAATGTCACTGATGGTAATTTTTATAATGTTCCAGAATATAGTAAGATTATTTATTACTTCTAATTTATATACTATTTCCAACAGTTTCCCAGTTATTTAAACAGTACTGGGGTACTGTGATGATGTTTTTTAGATATTTTAGTATTATTTTGGGCGGCATGCCATTTCTGTAATGCACTGGTGGTATTGTTGCAATGACACCCATCAGTGGTGTTCAGTGATCTTACCACAAAGTAGTTTGCAAGACTGGCACCTGAAAAGCTAACATATATTTGGTTCCATTTAACACATGTACTACGCAATTTAAATATATTTAATTTGAAAGTGCATGCTTTCACTTTTACACATGGAAAAAATAATGGAGACAAAATTTTAGAAAAGGAAAGAGGAATGGTTTTAAGAACCCATATGTATTAGCTAAATGCTCTATCACATCCTTAGCAGAAGTATTTCTATACAGAGTAACAGCAATGTACTGTATATTAGTATTTCTATAGAACACTATTCTTTGGCATGTTTTTGTGACAACTTTTGCTTTGCTTAGTGGGCTGCAGGGCCCATGCAACTTCAAGATAAATTGATTGACCGGGCAGATGAACTTGCAAATTTGGTGACACACAAAGCAGTTAGATGAAAAAAAAGTGTTGTTGAGTATCTTCTGTTACTTTGGATATCATTTACATGGCATTTTTTCCAAATTATTCGAGTATCTGGGCATTCCAAAAGCTGGTAATGGCAATGCATCCAATCAGGCTACTTTTTTTCTTTAAACTGGACAAGAGATCATGCCAGAAACATTTACCTGACATTCAAAAGCAAAAAATCATAGTCTTACATTTGACTCATTTTAATGGTACATTTTCAGGTAGACATATTACTTTCAGACTTTTCTGTATTCCTTATTTTTGTTAGCCTATTTCCTCTATGTAAAATTTTGATTGACTTCCAGTTTCTTTGGTAAATATCAAATTTACCATATTTTTTCATGGATGTGCTGATATAAAGAGTGGTGTTGGTTTCAAAAATAAACTAACAATATATGAAACCATTTTAATTTTGAGTAAGCCTTTTTGGAAGGTAGTGACTCATGTAGGTATCTTCTGCAGTTCTTAGTATCTTTTACTTGATGATTAATATGCTTGTTGATGAACTATAAACTTCCATGATTTTTTTATGCAGTGATTTTTTCTAAGAACTTAAATACTGCTGAAGTTATCAATAGACATAAACATTGTGCCCACTTATATTCTGGGATAAATAAAGCATGTGAGTGAACAAAGAAGAGTAAAATCTTATGCCTTTGTGATTCATTTAACCAGATATGTGATGGAAAATCTTAATTAGAAAAGCATTTGGTTACAACAATTGTATTATTTGGGTTCCTATAAACTAAGCTAGCCAGTCTTACAGAAGTAATTACCATGCTGTATCAGGAAGAGCTGGGCAAAAAAGTGGACTTACTTTTCATATTTAGAGAGAAAATTTTTTCAAGACAAAGCACTTTAAAATTTGTTTTCCCCACTGTGTTGTTCTGTTTCTGTCTGTGTTATGTTGTGATTATACTTTAATTTGTGGAACGTGCTTTGTTGTGTTATGTATGCAAGCTTTTAAGTGGAGTTCAGAAGAATCCTTTTTGTTGATGGCACTTCTAGTCTGTTTTAGGAAGATGTTTAACAGTTTCCAGGAAACAGAATTGTGGAATGGTTGAGGTTGGAAGGGACCTCTGGAGGTCATCGCGGTATGGAAAACGCAGCACAAGGGTATAGATTCTGAAGCTGAGTTTGTGAAGCAGATGCAGACACTTTGGCAGCAATGATGACTTTGGTAGTTCCTTTTCCTTGCTGTTTGCTCACTCCTGGATTACAGTGAGCTGTGCCCGACAAGATTTCTATGTAGGAACTCTCTACAAAGGGAATCGGAGATCTAGATTAATTTCTACCTTCCCTCCATGCATTTTTTTAACTTTTTTTTCAATGTGGATCAGTTTTCTGATCTATTTCGCAGTGTGAAAAACAATTTTTGGCACAACTAAGCAGGTGGTGCTCTAATAAATAGGAATGAGCAGCTGTGCTTGGAAACAGTAGGAATTCCTTACATTTGTATTCCTGCTGAAGTTCCTGTATTTAATAAACATAGCCTTGAAGAAACTTTTGTAAAAATGTCATCCTTTAAACTATATGTATCTGTTAGAATTTGCTTAAAAATACAATACAAATTTTAGATGTATTCATGCTCTTCTAAGTTTAATAGTTCTGAATAGTAATATGATTTTTATGCTTTTTTGATTATTCTCTTTGTAATATATTGACATACACTTATCTTATACACTATTCAGAAATGCAGCTTAGGTAGGGCACATTGGAAATTTATTTTTATCACACTTTTCTGCTTATTCTATATCCTGAATAGCTGTGGGCGCTGCTGTGATCTGTGTAGTGACAGCAGTTCTAAAGTACTCTAGTTTAATTGAATTGTTTTCTGGTGGTCAGAGTTGCTTGTGTGCCATTGCTCCTTGTTCTACTCTAGAGTGGGATATCCATATAACAATAATATCCATATAATTTATCAGTTTGTAACACTGTGTTTATCTTCTGTTCATTAACATTTTCAGGCTCCAGCCTCGGATGCGCTACAGGTGGAAGGAAAAGCAATATCAAAAATTAAACCAGATGAAGTTCAGAAAGAGCTACAAGAGGAACACGACTTGCAACAATCTTTGCTTCCTCAGGCCTCAAATGTCAAGTAATTTTTTAATCTTCTTTCACTATTATAAGAAAAGTACTGAAAATATATTATTAGTGCATAGCATGAGAGGTAAGTTTGGAGAAGAAATAATGCCATCCCCCCAAATTTGGATCTGAACACTTGCAATTTCTCATCTAAATTATCAAGTTTAGTTTGGTATCTCTAGTTTTAATTTTCTATTTATCTCCTTGAAATAGTTCTGATTTATGGTTTTTAAAATCTAGAGGGCCTATTCAGTCCTGCTGTATGCAGATGAAACTTCTCTTGACTGCAGCAGAAACTGAAGTTGCTTATGTGGGGGTTGAATTTGTCCATGCAATTCCAAGCATAATCTAATCAAAATAATTAAAAACAAACAATGGAAAATACCACAAATTTAATATAAGCAATGCCAGCTGTAAGTCATCATCTTTAAATAGAGAAGATGTATTAAAAATTCATTAACTTGAATTTGTATTACAGTCAGTGCTTGTCTGAAATTCAGGAGATTTTACATGGAGAGCTGTAATTTAAGGACAACTGCTTATTACCTTGCTCTTGTCATAGATTGTATCTGTCATTCTGTAGTAGAAGTGCAGATTACAAAAGTAGTACAGACTGTGTCCTAATTTAACTGATCTTGTCCATCCCATGTGAAGTGAGACTCTTCAGTTTTATGGTCTTCACTGCTAATAAGATCTTTATAGATAGCTTTGTTTAGATGTACCATAGGTTGCTTCTTCACTTCTCTATTGAGAAAAGGGGGGAAAAAAAAGAAGCTTTAATTATTAGCTTTTGTTGTTCTTAGGGTCCTGAAAGGTCTATTGGATACAGAAGAGAGCCTTTTTATGGCAGGCCTAAAGTTTGTAAATGGATAATACTTTCAATTAAGTAGCTGAGAATAGTCATGGGAAAAGAATGCTTAAGTTTATGAAACAGTCAAATTGGCATTTAAGTGACCCTTTGCATGCCATTGCTTATCTGCATTGCTTAAAGATCATTTGGTTAGCAAGATTATATATTAAAACAAATAGTGTCAACAGACAATGAGTGTTTTACCTTCAATAAATACTTACTGTCAGATTATCAATGGTGCAGAAACTGCACGATTTTCTAAAACCCCCATATTTAGTGCATTAAGTGAAGGTAATGTAGGCCACACACATAGTATTGTTTTTTCATGTCCCCTTTTTTCAAAGAATGATAAATAGTCTGTTTTAGGAGAGTGTGTGCTGTAAAAACATTCACCTTTACCTGCAGCATGCCCCAAATATTTCAGTTTACATTGATAAAGCATTCAGTTAGTTCATTCAATGAAATGATAAACGTCTATACAAGAGCAGTAATGATAATGCAATAAAAATAACATTCAAATTGTTTTTATTTATTTAAATTAAATGACAAACTTAAGAAAAAAGTTCCTACAGAATTTTAGAATTATTTTGCCTGCCATCATTTACAGAAATCACTCCAAAAGTTGTAAGTTCAAAGTTAAGCTGTTTGCCCTCTATTTTTGTTTGTTTGTTTGTTTTAATTGTGTGGTAATTGCATTGCAGAGAAAGTGAACTGTATTAGAGCATCCTGAGGTAAACTACTAAGAACATTTATGAAGATTATATACTCTCTATCAAGTTAAAAAGCAGTGTGAAATATTTATTTCTAATTTTAAATTAATGTGATCTACTTATTAAAGCACTGATCTCTGATTTGACACTCCAAAACAGTTACTTACTTCCATTTATGCTGTAAATATATTCAATTAGTTAAAAAAAAAATAATCCTTTGCATTAAATGGGGTTGCTGTAAGCATGCCTTAAATCCTAATCTGTCTCATGGATTGTGTGACTGAGTTGCTTTTCAAACTGGATATTTAATTTTTATGTTTAACTTTCACTTTTTATTTCATTGACCCTGTTCTCATTCAGGCAAAAATGCCACTGATTTCAGTAGAGACTGGATTGTAAGATCTGGTGAAACTGTTTTGTTGAAGCATGAATTAACTAGGCTCTTTTCTGTATATTAAAGTTGTATGACTTGAAAAAAATTATTTTGACCAGTTTTAATTAAAATAAAGATTTATTGGCACTCTTTCCTGTTGGGTTGTCATGTGCCTATAAACTTAGGGACTCAAACTATATTAATGCAACAGAGATATATCTGGTATATACTTGATGTGATAATTTCTTGAATGTTAGTCAAATTTCTGTTATATTACACTTATTTTCATTTTTTTTCTTTACATGTGTGATTTTTATAATTTACTTTTTTGCTGTCATTATTTTTCAGAAAACTTAAGCAAATATAAAATACTATTTTTGTAACTTGAATATGTATTGCATGATGAATCAATCTTGTGTTTTTCCTTACTTCATTTTGTAGTTCTCGCTGATTTCCCCTTTATAATATCTGTTCATACAGTAAGGCATAGTTCTCAGTAAAACAAAAAACCAAGTTGTTGAAAGTGTCATTGTCTCATGAAAACATCAGAAAAATAGTTAAACCTGAAAACTATTCAGTGTAATTTCAAAGTGGAATTTTAAGTATTTTAATTTGGGATTTTCTCTTAAAATATGAAGGCACTTATGAACTTTAATTAAAAGTAGCATATATTTGGGGAGCCATTTCTGAGTTTTTTACTTCTCAGACGTTTTCCGTATACTGCTCTTCACGTTGTAACTGTCTGCCCGTTAGACATTTATTAACTTTTTAAAGCTCATACAGTAGCTGGAGACTGTTTTTAGAATTTGATCCATGGCCTATGGAAATCAGTAGTCTTTCATTATCTTCAGTACAACTTAGATGGGAGGGTCAAATGGTAGAATTTTTAGTTTTCAAACATAGTCAAAGACCCGGTGTTTCCTCTAAATCAACAGCTGAATTGAAAAGCTAGGAAGAAGTTCAACTGATAGCATATCATAAAACTAATTCAAAGTTTCAAGGGTATTTACAAGGTACTCTGTCATGGGAGAGAATTTGCAGATGAACATGTGTAACATTTTAACATAACATTTATTCACATACCCAATTTAAGCTGTAAATCTTCATTACTTGGTTTAAGTCTTCAGTGCACCAAGTGAAAGCTCTACTTAAATTGGGAAAGTAAAATTGTGACTACGGTACTTATTTTTTACTTCAAAATTATTACCAACATTTTAGCTTTTACCTGTTTTTCTTTTCTAAATAATGTGATCTCTACTTTTAGTAGAAATCACCAGGCACTTTATACCAAGTATTTATGCTAGCAATTTATACACTATGGTCTGATGTATGTCATGATGTAGTATTTGATAAACTATGTACTTTAGTATATAGAGAATGGATATTAAGGTTCTTGATTTCTTTGTTTTCCTTTCTAGAGGTCAACATTATCCAAGCATTCATCGTCTATGTACAGCTTTTCCTAGTTTTATATTGCCTCCTTATTTACAACTGGTTTCTTGAGTTTATCATACGTTAGACAGAAGAGGTCACAATATCTTATTTACAGCAGAGGACACGGACAATAAGGAGGAAGAACCAATGTGTTCCAAATGTATTTATTTGAAAGAGCAAGCTGAAAGGAAAAGGTATGAACTTACTTATTTTCAGTTACTATGGTTTAATTAATTTTGTAAGTTAAAGGATTATATGTTGAGAAATAACTCATGGTGTTTCAGTATTTAGTAGTTTTAAAGAGGTGGCAAAGAAAAAGATTTGAAAAAAATTGCCTTATTTGGTAGATGTGTTTTAAAATAATTAGAACAAGGGTACTAAAAGGCTTGTAGCTTGCTTAGACTGTAAAATGTATTATTTGCTTTTAAAATAAATTGCATTTTACAGACTTCTTTTAAGTTATATGTCACAATTCAGGTTATAAATATATGAAGTTTTATACTTCATTCTACTCACGAGAGGTCCCATTGAAATAACAAGAAACACTGAGCAAATAGAGTAGGCTGTGAATATAAAATTCTGCAACAGTAAAAGGTTTAAAGTACACACCCACTAGCCCTTTATCACAGAGTCAATCTTACCTCAGTCCTGATTCTACAAGGAACAAACATAACTTTAAGTAATGGAGTGTAGTTCTGTTGAGCTCAACACATGCACAAAGTTAAGCACATACAGAACTGGGACCTAGATAAACTTGTAGTCAAAAGTATTCATTGCATATGTAAAAGGTAGTCATGTGATAACTGCAGGATTCTGCATCTTTAATGAATGAGGAGCTGAAGTAGAACAAAATGCATAATAGTTAATTTTTCTGAGGTTGATGCAGCATGTAAAAAGAGATCTGTCAAAAAAAAGTTGTTCTATAAGAAGTAGTGAGGACATGTAGATGGATTTTGCAATAAGCCTACTGAGTTTTATCATGTTATTATATTACCAATTTTTATATTTAATGGTAGTGAATTCCTAAATCTTTGGTTTTTTCTTTTTTTTTTTTTTTTGACGTGTTTTGCACTAAAATATTGTGCATAGGAATGAATATGAAGCGTATTCTTTTTTTCATTGCTTATTACTTTGGTTACATTTTTGCTTTTTTGTGCTTTTCTAGTTTATATAGTAACATCAGAAAATTCAGAATTGGAGCCTTAATACTCCAAGTTTTCTCTGATGGTTTTTCAGACTGGCCATTTGCTACTTGTAGTTTCTGTGTATCACCAGCTCCAGAAATATAAAATTATTGCTCATAAAGTCTGTAGTGATCTAAAGAATGGTAGAGTGGTAAATAAGGATAAGGCTAGGTCAGTTTTACAGGGCAATTTGTGTAGCTTGTTAACCTGGGCTCACTTGAAAAACATGCGTTTTAGTGCAGCCAAATGCAAGGTCATAAGGATAAGAATAGAGAATTAGGGTCATCCTTTGTAGGAGGGGAGATTGCATCCTGAAAAGCAGTAACTCTGAAAGGAGCTTTACAGTCTTGAAAGATAAGCAACAGAAGATGGCTGTGTAATACTCTCTGAACTTTAAATTAAACATGTTTACCTTAAAATAAAGAAGGTGAGACCTTAGCAATAATATAGAAAAAAAGTTTTGGGATTAGAAATATTATACAGAGCTTTTCTGTTCCAAGTTAGGTGCTCTAACAACTGAGATAGTCATGTCACCACTTGTTCTGTCTCTTGGCTGCATGACTTTTGCATTCTTTTCTGCTCAACGGCTCAACTTCCTGTACTCAGAATGGTCATATAATCTAATGGTGAGTGAGGTTTGAATCCTCAGATAAGCAATGAATTTTCATTTCCTGGCTCTCTGTTTCAGTAATGAATTATCATAGAGAGGTGGAAATCACCACTCTGGTTTTTTTCCCTGTCTTATAAAAAAAAAAAATAAAAAATCACCTTGCCCTTCCTTGAAAGAATGGATGCATCCACCCTTAGAAGAAGGCTCTGTATTCTCGATTTGAAATGGAGGGAAAATTCTGCCTGCAGCCCCTGAAAAAAATCTAAGTTCCAGAGAGGGCCAGCAGATTTCCTGTTGGCTAAATCCGTGATTCTTCTTCCATATGAAGGTTTGTAGGAATGTTGTGCACTTAATGCACTTAACAGAGTGTTCCAAATACCATTCTAGGGGAGCAACCACAAGTGTTGATTCTTGTATGTGATCTCTCTTTTTCTTGAATACCAGTTCTGTATTAAGACATTTTAAAAGATCATCATGTTGGTTTTACACAAGAGATGGTTTGAATATGTTACCTGCATGGTATAGTTTCTGACGCAAAAGGATTTGCTGAACAAAAACATAACAGATCCAGTAGTTGACGTTTCAGTCTAGACAAATTGAGAGTAGCTATAAGATTTCAGTGTATAGCAATGAAAGTAGGAGGTGATAAAATTATCCATTACTTACAGCCTTTAAATCAAAGCTGGATTTCTTTCTGAGGTATATCCTGAGTTTCATCCAGCAAATTGTGAGCTTGATGCAGGAGTACTGATGAAATTTTATTATCTGTATTATTTAGAAGGTTGGGTTGGGTAATCATGATGCTTCTTTTCTGACCTTAAAATGTGAATCCATAGATTACCTTATGAAAATTTTTAGTCATTGAATTCTTTTGATGTAGTCAAGATTATCCTAACCATCAAGGATGGCATTATTTCAGTGTATACGATTAGGCCCTGATGTTTTCCTTTGGTTTTTGTGAGCTTCTGCTTCTGTCAGGAATTTGGGTAGCATATGAATATCATTCATGGCCATAACTGAAGTCTTTGCTTTTGATTCAGCAGCATTTTCTGTCTGTTGGACAGATACAGACAGAGAATATAAGGACTCCGTGAGAATAAGAACACTGATCAGCATTGTAAGCAGGGGTTTCAGCATACCAGTAACCCAGCCATTAACTGTTTTGCAGGTCATGGTGGAAGAGGATTTAAGGAAACTTTGAGAGAATAAATCGATGGCTGTAGTGAGCTTTTCTCAGGTGTGAGAGGCAACAAGAGGGTGGGCAAAAAGGTTTTCAAAAAGGAAAAAACCTCAAACTTAGGAAACTGGCGATGGAGTCAGAAGTCAGTGTTGGAGTTAGAAGTCACAAAAACAGAAGTTATCGCTTTACTGATCTAGAGAGAAAAAAGGAAAGGCTGTGAAAGCTTTGAAAGCAGAGGAGCATCTTATATTTGAATGAGCTTCTCTTTTTCTATTACTTCAAAGAATGGGATAACGTTCAAAGCAAGCAACTATGATCTTTGCAGTAGTGCTTTGAATGAATGTGAACAGAACAAGGTGATGCTTGTATAGGCTAAAGAAATGGATGCTGCAGCAAGCAAGATATGAAATTAGATACCAGACTTTAGCTTTGTAGAGAGATTAGAAAAATACTTTTAGAATGCTGTGAATGATACCTGTGTTCTGAGTCTGTGTAAATGATGGGATTCTAGTGATAGTGATGAAGAAAGTAAGTCGTGGGGAGGCCATGAAGGTTGAAAAGGGAAAGGCTCATAAGATTCTTATCTTTCAGCGTTGCTGAACTAGCACTGGCAGCTTCACATCCCTAAGAGGAAGATCATCTGATTTTTTGTTGGTGCAGAACACAGTGACGAATCACGCTCTGATTCATTACCATGGAGAGGAAACTGCACATGGTCTTTGACTAGAACATTACTAGAAATAGAGGAAGAAGAGAAGAGAGTAAGGGACAGAACCTCTTGAAATACTCTGGAAGTGTAAGGAATTAGATGGGAGTGGGACCAGGAGAGATGAACTGTAGAAACTGGGAGGATGGGATTTGAAGAAGAGGAAGGTTTGGTTTTCAAAGAAGTAGCCAACAGGTTGAGGAAATTGAGGGTGAGTCTGAGCTTTATGAATCAGTAGAAGTTTTTGGGAAGAAATTTTTACATTGAGAGCTACATTCCCTGGAGATGAAGAGAGTTAAAGTTTAAAAAGAAGCCCATACCAAAATTCCTTGCTGAATTTGTTTAGTCCTCGAAATCTAGAAAACTAAATTCTTTGGAGCACTGCCATCTAGTGGCACCATCCTCTACCATCCTCTTCTGTTTTTAATTTTTAAACCTCGTTGCCTTATGTGAGCCTTGAAGGTCAAAGGTGTCATTTACCTGACACTAATTTAGGTCCGTTTAAGCTGTTCACATTTCACTACTGACCTATTCCCTGCATTTAGCTAATTTCACAAATGCAAATGATCTATGTAGGGGTAAGCATGTGTCCTAGTTTCAGCTGGGATAGAGTTAACTGTCTTCCTAGTAGCTGGTACAGTGCTATGTTTTGAGTTCAGTATATGAAGTATGTTGATAACGCTGATGTTTTCAGTTGTTGCTCAGTAGTGTTTAGACTAATGTCAAGGATTTTTCAGCTTCTCATGCCCAGCCAGCGAGAAAGCTGGAGGGGCACAAGAAGTTGGCACAGGACACAGCCAGGGCACCTGACCCAAACTGGCCAATGGGGTATTCCATACCATGGGACGTCCCATCTAGTATAGGAACTGGGGAGTGGGGGCGGGGAATCGCTGCTTAGGGACTAGCTGGGTGTTGGTCGGCAGGTGGTGAGCAATTGCACTGTGCATCATTTGTACGTTCCAATCCTTTATTATTGCTGTTGTCATCTTATTAGTGTTATCATTATCATTATTAGTTTCTTCTTTTCTGTTCTATTAAACTGTTCTTATCTCAACCCAAGGGTTTTGCTTCTTTTTCCCGATTTTCTCCCCCATCCCACTGGGCGGCGGGGGGAGTGAGTAAGCAGCTGCATGGTGCTTAGTTGCTGGCTGGGGTTAAACCACGACAGCATGATTTCTGTGTTGTGGATAGTAAAACTCAAATGACTGTCAACTGTTTAAATAGCAATAGATCTATCTTTATTTTTTTTTACTAGTTCTTAGTTCTTCTGTGAAAGAATCTTGTTTGACTGTAACAAAGTCCAAAGAAGCCTACAGTGGTAGGGTTTTATGGTAGATCAGATCAAGAAAGCAATAATTTTCTTGCTTTAAAGTCTTGTCTTCACTATGAAAAATATCTACAGGCTTAAAAATAGATATAACTTTTCATTGATGTCTGCAAAAAACGTCTTGTGGAGCAGGATGTATCAATTTATCAAGATGTAAACTTCCCAAGGTCAGGTACAACTCTCTCCTGGGACTGACTGTATTAAGTTTATTTCATCAGAGAGCAAAAATGCCTTGCTTTTGCACTCCTGTTTAATCTTGGTATACTTGGCAGGCATTAGTTATCTGAGAATTAAAAAAGCTACTTTTCTAGCCATGAAGACAAGTATTAAGCTAAATATATTTTTATGAAAGGTATATATGGATAGTCAAACCTGTTCCTGGCAGATATCCTACAAAAAATTTAACAGGATTTGTAGCTTCATGTTATGTTTGTTAAGATTCCTTCATTCAGGAATGCCTGCATCTCCCTGAGACATTCTGATTTTACAGTTTTTTACCAGCAGATGGAAACATAACGATTATATCAGTATTATTATTACTTGGAGCTTTCCTCCATGATGCATCTCTCTTCCAGAAATGAAAAGTCTGAATGTTGTTTTGCATCAAATCACAGTTGATTACTTAGTTTTCAATTCAAGGAGTTTATACTATTTATGGCAAAAGTGCCCTAAAAGAGGGCTCTTTTTATGTTTTTCACTTAAAACACTCTTAACCACCAAATGTTAAGGAATATTTTGATTGCTTTACCTTTTTGTATCTTGTATAACTTCACTTGACATTCCTGTGTGGAGACACCCACCTTGAAGAGTCAGAACCACCTGGGGTGGGTTGACCCTCTCTGGATGCCAGGTGCCCACCAAAGCCTCTCTATCACTGCCCCTCCTTGGCTGGACAGGGGAGAGAAAATAGAATGAAAGGCTCGTGAGTCGAGATAAGGACAAGGAGAGATCATTGACCAATTACTATCACAGGCAAAACAGGCTCGACTTGGGGAAATTAATTTATTACCAGTCAAATCAGAGTAGGATAATGAGAAATAAAACCAAATGGTAAAAACACATTCCCTTCACGCCTCTCTTCTTCCCGGGCTTAACTTCACTCCTTAATTCTCTACCTCCCCCCCCCCCCAGCAGCACAGGGGGGACGGGGAATGGGGCTTGTGGTCAGTTCATCACACGTCTCTGCCACTCCTTCCTCCTCAGGGGGAGGACTCCTCACGCTCTTCCCCTGCTCCAGCATGGAGTCCCTCCCACGGGATACAGTCCTCCATGAACTTCTTCAATGTGGGTCCTTCCCACAGGTTGCTGTTCTTCATGAACTGCTCCAGCATGGGTCCTTTCCATGGAGTGCAGTCCTTCAGGAACAGACTGCTCCAATGTGGGTCACCTGCGGGGTCACAAGTCCTGCCAGCAAACCTGCTCCAGCGTGGGCTCCTCTCTCCACAGATCCATGGGTCCTGCCAGGAGCCTTCTCCAGTGCAGGCTTCCCACAGGTTCACAGCCTCCTTCGGGCACCCACTTGCTCCGGCCTGGGGTCCTCCACGGGCTGCTGGTGTGTATCTGTTCCACTGTGAACCTCCCTGGGCTGCAGGGGGACAGCCTGCCTCACCAGGGTCTTCCCCACGGGCTGCAGGGGAATCTCTGTTCCGGCACCTGGAGCACCTCCTCCCCCTCCTTCTTCACGGACCTTGGTGTCTGCAGGTTTGTTTTTCTCAGATATTCCCACTCGTCTCTCTCTTTGGTTGCAGTTGCGCAGTTTCCACCCCCCCCGCCCCAAGAGGCACTATTACTGTCACTGATGGGCTCGGTCTTGGCCAGTGGTGAGTCCGTCTTGGAGCCGGCTGGCATTGGCTCCATGGGACATAGGGGAAGCTCCTCGCAGCTTCTCACAGAAGTCACCCCTGTAGCCCCCCCACTACCAAAACCTTGCCATGGAAGCCCAATTCACCACCAAATACTTAGATGTAAAGAAAAACTAGGAAGGCTAAACACTTGTCAAAAGTTAGGTTTTCAGTTCCTGTTTTTCTTCTCTTTAAGAAATAGTTTTTTTGTCAAAGCTTCCACTTGAAGAAAGGAACATTCCAGAAAGAGTTCAAGAACTACTCCCAGATCTATAATCTTTCTCTCTGTATGAGAACTACAGCTTCTGGGCTAGTGCTACTTTTTAAGGATTCCTTTTTAACCTCCAAATGTACTTCAGAAGGCATTTTGTTTGCTAAATCAAACGGCTGGTTCTCAGTTATGTTGAGACACCCCCCCCCTCCCCCCCCCCCCGTTTATACAGTATTCTGATAATTTACATAGGTCTTAAAATGGAAGTACATTGAAATTAGCATAAATGAGAATCAGTATAGCAGATATACGTCTGACAGTGAAATTGCAAGTAACAGAAGTTACACACTTTAGTTCCATGAATGCACAGAGAAACTTCATTGTTTAGTGTTTGCAGAAAAACTACCCCAAACCTGACTAACACCAGTAGATGTCAGTGTTGACATATGCCAATGTGTTGAGAAAAGTGTGTTCCATGTAATGTGCATTTTAATTTACATACTTATATGGATACCTGAATATATGAAATTAAGTGTTTTTTCTTGTTCTTTTGTATATACATTACATATTTCACCATTTATTGCATTTTGTGCTTGTAATTGGTAGTACAGTAAGAACTATATAAGTGAGAACTTAATTCTTGTATTATAAAACAAGCTACAAGAAGAATAGCAAAAAATATAAATGTAACCTTCTCTCCGTTAAATAAAAACATTCATTTATAATTTTATATATAAATCCTATAAAATATCTGTTCAAGTGATAATGTTAATAGTTGTTGCTACTAATACCTAAAATAGTTTTGCCAGCTTGGTAGTAGTAATAGATCCTTCAAATCTGAATTTCCCTTTAGAGGTGTCAGGAGCAAAGGAAATAGAGGTAGAACAGTTATTACAGGATTTTTATATATATATATATATGCACATGCATATATAAACATACTTATGAGTTACTGTGTTGTATAAAAGTGTTCACTGTTTTTGGAAATTGAAACTGTAGATAGATAGGAAATTGGGATGTATAATTACTTCAAACTACAGCTTTCTGAAGTGAAATATTCCTTTTGTGAGGTGTTTGCCATAGGTAGATTTATTTAAAAAAAGGACAAAAAAAAAAAATCAGAATCCAATCCCCAAGTAATCACATAAGGTGCTGTTCAAAACCAGCCAGACATTCCTGGTGAAATCAGTTCTTTTTGGCATTTAAGTATATCTGAGTTTAAGCACAGAACTTGTGTGGTGTATTTGCCATGCATGAAGTTATGCATGTAATGCATTTTGTACTAATTTAGAGCTTAGTGTTATATTTTTCTTGTGACTTCTATAATACACACCATGGACCTGATCATGAAAGTCTTCTTAAAATTATTTGGTGTGTGACTAAAAAAATTACAAGCTTGGCACCAGGTTTCCATTGTATAGTATGTAATTTCAATCTTTAGTTTATAAAACAAAGTTTTATTCATAATTTATTTCTAATTTGATTTAAACTTTACCTAATTTTTTTTGTATTTAACAACTAAGCTATTTCTGTACTGTTATTATCTCACATAATCAGAGTAATTTATTCATCTTTTATGTTCCTGCAGAATTTGTTATGAAGGAGTTCCTATTTCAGAGCAATTCCAGAATAATCGGACAGATGGGATTCACTTTCTTCCCCCTCATATATCAAAAAGTCTAACGGAATGCCCAAAAATTGCTGAATATTGTCTTAAAAAGCCACAACTGCAACTGTTAGGAGAGAAAGTAAGAAATAATTTTAATAAATGTGTGCTGTATATGCACAGTCCTACAAATGAAGACACAAAATCTAGGGGAAAAAAAATTATGTTTTTTTTTTTTAATTGTCATGCAACAAAAGAACAGAACACCTTGGAAATAAAGTTCTGCTGATTTTTTAACATTTGACAATATGCAATATTAAAATGTATATGGAGTTTTTTATCAATGAGGAGGTTTGTTCTGAAATCTCATGTCTCAGTTCTTAATTCCTTCTCTGAAGTAATAGAAATAGAATATGCTAATGTGCTGATTAATAACAAACAAAAACACTAAAAGAGCAAACCAGGTAGTTAATTCAGGCTGTGGAGCCCTATACCTCATAGGATTTCATTATATTTGGTGGGGTTGTTTTTGACAAAACCATGTTTAGCAGAAAACAGCATTTCATCACCTAATAGTTCAGATTCAGTACAGACATTTATAAACTGGGTTTATGTTAGTTGATAACTGCATTGTATTGGTTTTGAAGGTTTCCATTTATCCAGAAGCTTTAAAAATGTTTTGGGCTCCAGCTCCACCAAAATTCTCTGCTCCAATTTCTTCATTAAAGGAAATTTTATTTCCTACGTATAAGGTAAATATTTAAAAGTATTTTTAGTGTTCCCATCTTTTGCAGAAATATACATCTTTTTCTAACATTATATTTGTTAACTGTAACAGTTGTATTTTATGCTGCTATCTTATTAGCACTCTTGTGTTTGTGTATTGTAATCACAGTATATAAGTCATTGTACAATTTGTAATAGTATGTATTGATTAGTATTGTTTCATTTTCTGCAATAATAAAGTTTCTGGTAGTAATTATTCTTAATTACCATGTGCTATTATGTTATCTTGCTTAATGTCTTTACATTTATGTTGAAAGATACTTTTGCATAGTTTTTCTTCTGCTATGCTATGCTGGCAGTGATTTCTATTAAAATGTAATAAAATATTTGTTATATTTAACAAAGTCCATTTTAGAAAATGCCAACAATTTTGAGTTTTGAAATGTTTTGAATGTAAAATCTCCACTGTGATTACATTATTGCGAGAGATGAGCCATTCATGTAAAAGAGCATGCCTATTGTGTGCCTGTATTTGTAGCACTCTGCACCTTCATATGGCAAAGGTTACAGAGAAACTAGCATTTCATGACCAGTTCACACTCCTGTGCAAGAGATAAAGCACACTTATGCATGGATTAATTGATGGCAGGAATAGACCTGATATAGTTCCCCATCTCTTAGCCTTACAATGACCAAATTGAGAGCTGTGGTTATTACTGTATGGACTACTGCGACCTGACATAAATTACCAAAGCTAAAGATAAAAACTTTAGAGAATCAGGTAGCAATAATCAGTTTCCTCAGGTCTCTGCCCCTTTTGCACCATGTAATTCTTGATCACATTAAAGAATGTGTTCCATCAGAAGCCTAGGATAAATGGCTTCTGTGATGTTGGTCTTGCTCATCATTAATCTTTAGCTCAAATACGTTATAGGCTTTATTTATCTGTTACTATGTTTTCTATAGCTGACTAAAATAATAGTATTGCACATACTCAAATATGCAAATATATTAATATTTCAGAGCAATGCTATTGAGGATGTTGTATTTGAAGGCTTTTTCACTGATCATGATGAAGAGTTAGAAGCTGAGCAAGATGATCATGATTTCTATGATTATGGGCTGGTGTGTATTATGGTACAATTTTTTTTAATGTAGTACTGAAAAATAAGATTAGCAAAACAATTCATAGTTTGAAGATCTAGTCATAAGACAAAACATTTCTATGTAGTTGACTTCTAGAAACAATTTTATGTTAGGTATGGTATTTGGTCATTTTTTAATAGTTAGAAAATGCTAAATCTCACTTTCTGAAACTTGAAACTGTGCTTGGAAGGCGTCATTGCATATTTTAAAGATGCTTCTTATTTTGCATTATTATAGCACTAGGTGATGATTTAGGGGAGGGCCTGTGATTATAAATAACAGGTTTTGAGTAATATGACATATCTCAATGAAGCGGCTTACGGGATGTTCCACTATGCCCAGACATCTAAAAAGCTGCAAAAGTCAAGAAGCAGAATAGGGGTAAAGAGATGTTTCCAAGTGTGTGATTTTTTTTTAATCTAGAATTTCTCTGAATGTAATATTAAAGGATAGGCAAACAATTCTATGCAGGTGATTTGCAAGTGAAAGATTGAAGTGTGGCTCTAAGTTGCAGTGTGGGTCTTTCCAGTTACAGAATGTTCATTGGAAAGACCTCTCCATACAGGCAGTAAATTCACAAGGTGTTCAACAGTATGGCATGTTCACAGTGTGTTCTGAGATTGGAGCATCTACAGCACTGGACCATCTATGTCCACTGACTGCTTGCTCTTTAGCATTAATTTATATGAGCATGTTGAATGTGTCTCAGATTTTTGGCCATCTGGCAGTGGAATGGTCTTAAGATATCCAGAAATCCAGGAAAATGCAGTCCTCACTTCACTCTGGCAAAGGCGGGGTTGTTTTTTTTGGTGAAAATACAGATTTGTTTGGACATTAGCTCTATTTTCATCAGTCCCTGCTTTTAAAAGCAGAATGTATCTGAAAGCTTTATTCATATTAGGCTCAGGCTAATTCAGACTTATTTTGCTTTTTGTTTTATCTATAGACAAAAAGTTTATTGAGAAGATGCCAATCCTTGCCTGACTTTTCTGACAGTGAGAGCTCAGAGGTATTATTTTATATTTACTTGTATTTGTTCCTGAACTGTGATTTTGTGGAAGAAATTCTTCCACTGAACTGAATTGAACTTAATATTTTCCTACTAAATGCAAAAGTGAAAGTCTCAGAGGTCTTTTTCAGGTGGATTGGTTACATTAAATAGGAGAACGTAGCTCTGCAATGAGAACCCCTGTTAACTTTACAGGCATTTGGATAGAGATAAGTGTGAGTACTCTGTACTCTAGCTAACCTGAAATGAGTGGGACAACATATCTGAGTAAAGATTTGCAGTATCAGGTCCTTGGATTTCAGATGTATCAGGGCATCAATGTTGTCAAGTTTCCAATCTGTAAAGTGCTATGTACTTTTATGGCTATTGAAGTTATGTTAGCTGTTTCACAAAATACATAAAGCAGCAATAAACCATGTAAATTTTACAGCTATGCAAAGATGACCTTGGTAGCATTATACAAGTAATATTTTATTAACAAATTTGATTTTGAGTAAGAATTTGAGGAGTATGTATTTATTTAAAACTTCTATATAGTCCATAAAGTCCTGCTTAAAATGTTGTGACCATGTTGTTTTAAAGACGGACATGAAGCATGGCAGCAGTTTATATGCAATGATAAATACAATTATGATTTAAACACCAGATTTGCAACTTGAACTAAGCATTGATGCTTGATTTTTAAAATACTAGTTTCATGTTCAAATAGAAGTAGTCTTGTTGAATTCAGCTAGCCATCCTTTAGCAAAACTATGCATAGTTCATGAAAAGAATTTATCAAGTAACAATTCAATATTTATGCAATTTGCAATCAAACTATTTGATTTGGTGGTGACAGCTAATGATGGATACATGTAGTGATAAATGATAGCTTTACATTGAGTTAGCTTTTAAATAGATCAGTATGAAGCTTAGATTTAAAATATATATAATTTTCCTAAACAAAAGTGGCACACTTGTGACATTATTTTTTTTTATCTTTTCAAAACTCCACAGCGTATAATGCATTACCACAAGGCTGATGCGGTGTCTTTCTAATGAATATACAAATTAAATAATTCTTAGCAGATGTCTGTAACCAAGCATTGAAAAAGTGCTTCTTTGAGTCTAATTAAAAATTATTCAACATTTTTAATGCTTCATTTATTTTTTCATTTATTTTATTTATTACTAACAAGTGTTTCTCTCTGTAAATTTCAGGCAGTGGACATCAAATTGCATTTTATTTTCTCTGACAAAGATGTGTTATGCCTAGTATTATAGTGCAAGTTAGTGAACTGGAATTAACAGAAAGACTAAGCAGCAATACATTTGTTATCGCAGATAGTATTTGCTTAGTAATTAATAACAATTAAACACCAGAGGATCATAGTTATTCTTTTGGTTTTGATTTCATCAGACAATTCAGGGATGGGGGCACAAGGTATGAGGGTGCATAATTCCGTTCAGATATTAACTGTGTTTCCATGTAATACAGTTGTATTTCCAAACATTATACAGAGTCCTCCTGTCTTTTCTTCTGAGTTCATGAATATGTCTCAGTTCATCTTTTTGTAAATGTCACCACCAGTGACATATGTTTTTGATTTTAAAATTTAACTTTCCTACAAGGACTAGGGGTATTTAATTCAAATTTCTTGTGATACTTTTTAGAGAAGATTGATTTTAGCCCTTCATGAGCTTCAAATAACTTTGGATTAATATTTCAGATCTCTTTGCTTTGACACATATCCTGAGATATGCAGATCTTTTTTCCCATTAAATACTATAATTTTTTTCAGCAGTGTAGTCCCCGTGTTGCTCTTTTTTTTCCTTTCAATTTTATACAAAATAAAATCCAGTCTGTTACAACTAAGGAAATGTGCTATATAAATCTTATTTCAAGTGAACATCTAAATAAATTGTTTCCTTTTTTTAACAGACAAGTTTGATTAAAAGATCAGTCTCAGCTCTGGAGATGACTCCTTTCAAAGATGAAACTACATTAAATATGTCAGCTAATTTCAAAACCAGCATGAAAGAGTTGAAAGTTATGAAGCAACAGATAGCTGAGTCAGAGGCTGAGACAGAGATCGGGAAAAGGTCCCCTACCAAGCATCTGTTGAATGAAATCTGTGACGATCCTCAGTCAATGCAGACAGACATGCCAGGAGAAAAAACGCCTGCTTTGACTGGACAAGAGGATAATGAGAATGACATTGTTCTTGTGGAGCGGTCTCAAAAGGCTGGGATTAAATACACTGTTTTCCCAAGAAGAAAGAAAACAAAGAAATCAAAGAAAATAATAAACCCTAGAAAATTAGAAGCTGTGATTAAGAAATTAAGTCAACCCCCAAAGATTCTTAAAAGGTTTTCTTTAATTAGCATATTGCCTTTTTAAAGAATGTATTTTAATTTGTAGCCGTATTATCTAATTACAGGTTTTATCTTTTTTTTTAATATTAAATATTGCTCTGAAATTAAGTAATAATAGTTTAATTATTTAGGAATAATATACTTTTTTTAATGCAAAGGAAAAATACTGCTCAGGTATCTTTAGAACATTTAGTATGTATTATACTTTAAATGGAAATGGTGTTGCTTCATGCAACAACAGAAAAAGTTTTATCTAAGTATAAATGCATGATTAAATTGTCAAGCTTCTGAAAAACAAGTGGAAAATTCTAAGTTCTTAGGAAACCAAAATGCTAGGCTGGACTAACCTCCTTTGTACCATGAAATTTGTAGATTACATCAAACAAGTAGTTTGCTTTTTACCTTTTGTTTTCGTGTATCACTCTAAATATTTTCCTAGTGAATGTTTACTATTTACATACTTCAGATATGGGTTGCCTTAGAAAATATTCAAGTATTTAAAAAAAAAGAAAAGAAATTAATATTCTTGCTAGATTTTTGATATTTCTTAAATACTTATGCTTGAAGTGTGACCTGCAAAAAAACCCCAAATGTTGTCTATTTTTGTGTACAGTCATATGTGTCCACATTGTACTTACACTGATGCTCAGGCCTGGTCCTTCAGGCCAGCTTTCTATTCAGCTGCTTCTTTTTTCAGCTTTTAGGCACCTTTCAGTAGGTTTATTCTTAAGAAAATCAAAGATACTTAAATGGTGTGAAATACTTTTATAGTGAGCTGTGACTAAGGCAGAAGGTATCCTCTTTCCAAAGTCTTGTTTTAGACTGGGGTACTGTATGTTCTTTGCTGTCTAAGGCTTTGATATCAGTTTTGCTAAACCAAGGAGATTTCATCTTTGTACTATTTTGCATGTCTCTCATGCATGGACCTGCTACATTTTTTATTTAATTTCCTTTATTTTCTGGTAGGATCCTTATGTGCAAAATATTATAAATATTAGGTACACAATATTATAAATATATATATATGTATAAAATATTTTCTCTGTATTCCCTTCTGGTATTCTCTCTGTGTTAGCAAGGCTAGTATTGTTGGTGATAAAGATTTAGTGTTTCTGTTAAAGTCTTCAGTTTCTTTCACTTTGATATCTCAGAGCAGATGTTGATACTGAACATTTGTGAAGGTTCTCATCTTGGAAGCTACGAATTTTCCCAGATTATAATTTTGGAAATGTCCTTGTAAACTCAAGTGCTTGCTTTCACCTCTGGGTAGTGCTTCTGCTTATATTCTCATGGCCTCTTCCTAATATCATTGGGATCTGTCATTGATATATTCATCCATCTAGGATTTATCATCATTTAGCCAGGCTGATAACTGTCCACTATGAAATATCATCCTTTCTTAGGTTTAGTATTGTCCTCGTAAACCTAAATTAGAAGCTTTTGGAGGAAATAAGCATGCAACTGCAAATAAGTGCTGAACATTCTGGGGACATGAGTGATTCAGAACAATTCTGCTTACCTGCGGCTTCAGTAATGGTTTTTGATAAATGGCTGAAAAGTTAAAATATTATCATTAACAAGAGAGCTAGCAACAGGTTTTTGAATAGTTGTTGACTGGCAGATTGCAATTTGATATCGTTAGTATATCTGGGAAACTTTAGTTAATTGTTAATATATTTTTCCCTAGATCCGTGTCTCTGGGAAGGCTTTCTATTCGTGATAAATTCAGTACCAAGGTGTCTTCAGCAATCAAACAATATCAGAGCCCCAGCATCCCTTGTTTGTTAGATTTTGAAAAGTTTGCAAAAGTGAGGGGTGGAATTCCAGAAGAAACTTCTGCTCGCATGTGGGTCAGTGGAATATGGAACTGCTGGTTTGATGAAACTTTCCCTCCTAGTGGGACTGCTTCTGAGGAGAAGGATACTGAATTACTAAAAGGAACTGAGATGGTGGACTCTCAAGAAGCAAATGTACAAATAGAACTAGTTGACTCAATACAGCCTGTTCTTGAAGGAGCAACAGTTAGTATTGAAGATTTAGAAAAAGAAGTAACAAGACTGTCTGAGCTAATAGAAAAGGAAGAGCATCCTTCAGCTTTTCACCACTGCAGGCGTGGAGCAATACAAAGAAAGTTAGGCAAGTTAAAGTCAGCTATGGATGACTTGGAAAAAGTAAGTTTAATGCCAAGTTTTACTTCTATCAAGCACTTTTTTTTTTTAAATTGAGTTTCTGAGTCCTTCAACAGGTGAAGAACTAGAAGCAGGAGAGCTGATAACTAGCCGAATGCTGCCACCTTTTACCTCTGTATGATAGCATGATCCAAGTTTAGTCCCACAAGAATGAAGGCTCTTAATAAACTGTGTTTATTTACCCCAGTATTCTCCAAGCACCATAATGTTTCTTTGGAGACCCTTGCTCAGGATACAACAGTCCTAAATAGAGTTGTAGGTAGGATAGATAAAAAGGACAGAAAGTCTTTTGCTTCAAGTTTTGTTGCTGGCAAAGCTGACAAATATTTTTTTTAATATCTGCAAAAGCATAGTAAGCAAATAAATTTGAAAGTTGTGTATTTCCTGTTTAAATTATCATTTGACAATAAGATTTTATACAATACTACTAGTGTTTTTCTATGTATGCTTATTTTTTCAACACTTTTAAGTTCCCTTTATAGTGCTACAAACCTGCCATTACTTCCACCCAATACCCTGCACAACTAGAAAGAAACAACCAAAACAATAAAAATGTTGCTGAGAAAAACAGAAATAAAAAGAAGATTTTTAAAGTCTATAATTTAAACTTGGAAGCTGTAAAAGCTTTCAAAGGCATTCTTTAAGCAAAGGTATAGTTCTGTATGTTTGTGAAACCTGGGTAGAGAAGTCATGTGTTGTACTTTCGGTATAGTATTTTCATTGTCATTTAACATTTTTATTACACACAGCTAGTCATAAGCAGATTGGGACGCCAAAGTACTTTGTCCTATATATAATGTTGTAGAGCAAAAGGTGTGCTTCTTTCCTTAACCAACATCTCGGCTTTTAACATAGCATTTGATGTTTGGAGAGGCAGTCCTCAGCAGCTGCTTTGGGGTTCAGAATCCTTGTACTGGAGTGCTTGATAATGCAAGATTTAACCAGATCTTTCATGTTGATATTACTCTGTGGGAGTTATTACTGCTCGGGAACTAACTGGGCATTGGTTGGTGAGTGGTGAGCAATTGCATTATGCATCGCTTGTTTTGTATATTCCAATCCTTTCATTATTACTGTAATTTTATTATTGTTATTACTATCATTATTATTTTCTTCCTTTCAGTCCTATTAAACTGTTCTTATCTCAACCCATGAGTTTTACCTTTTTCCTTCTGATTCTTTCCCCCATCCCACTGGGTGGGGGGGAGTGAGTGAGCAGCTGCGTGGTGCTTAGTTGCTGGCTGGGGTTAAACCACCACACTTTCAAATAGAAGAATTCTGATTTCTAGAAATAGTTCAGATAACTATTTTAAAGAAATCATCAAACATGGTAATATCCCAGCTGATTAATATTTTGTGCTGAATATTCTGGTAGCTTGGACTCTGATTCTGCATATGCGTAAGTACATGATTCTTTTAAAGAAACAAGTGACATTAGTAAAATTTTTCAGATTTTTAGGTTAAATTAAAGTTTGTCAGTCTAGAAATTTTCTTAAAAAATAGTAATAACAATTTCAGTGCAAAAATTTTCTCATTTCCTATGTACTGTTGTTAGCACATTTGACAAGTTCCTTATGCAATATAAAAAAAATATTTACTTATTTTGTTTATAGGCTATAAGCCTAGAACCACTGCTGCTTGATGCTTACTGGCATAGACATTTGATTTACCTCTTTCAAGACAGAATTTCTGCTGCTTTTGATGACCTGAATTTTATAACTAAATGGAGCAAAAATAAAGCAGGTAAGTAGCTACTGAAGTGTAACTTAACAGTTAATTTTTCATAGTGTTTTTTCTCTAGTTGCATTTGGCCTTAGTTCTGCAAATGTTTTTGTATGTCTTTAACCTTGTCAGTTGTTTTATCCATGTTATATAAAGCAGACATGAATCTTCAAAGGCTTGGAACATAAGTTGGGTTTCTAAGGCAAAAAAAAGTACTTAATTTTAGTGTGTTTTTAAAAAATGCAAAAACAAAAAGAAAAAAGGAAGACTGATGAAAATTGTATCCATTAATTTAATGGGGAAAGCTGATAACAAGCCTGTAATGGAGACAGTGTGCTGATGTGCTTCAGGTCAGCCCAGTTCTGCCATACTCTTTAAAGTGGGAAGGAGGAGCTTAAAAGGGGAAGATACCACCTGGTTGACAGAGCAGACCCTGCAGGTCGGGAAAGTGCTTCCCAGGTTGTGATGCTGCACCTCCAATACTTGTCCAGTTTTGGAACCCCTGGTACGAGAGAGGCAAGCTGGAGAGAGTCCATTAGAAATCCATTAAGATGGTCAGTGGTCTGGAGCCTAAGTTCTATAAGGAAAGGCTGAGGGAGAGGAGTTACTTAGCCGGGAGAAGGTAAGGCTAAGAGGGAAATCTGTTCTCAGCTGCATAATTCATGGTAACAGAGAAGACAGAGTCAGACTCTTCAGAGGGATGCACAGCTAAACAGGAGGCAATGGTCATAGGTTGCAACAACGGAAATTTTGATTGGACATGGACTTGGAAGAAACCTTCCCCCACCCCCCTTCTTCCTTTTTTTTTTTTTTTTTTTTTTATGCTGAGCATGATGTTATATGGTATGGAATATCCCTTTGGCCTACTTAGGTCAGCTATCTCAGCTGTGTCCCCTCCCATCTTCTTGCCCACCCCCAGCTTACTTGCTGGGGAGAGGGCAGAGTGGGGGAAAAAGAAAAAGAAAGCCTTGCTACTGTGCAAGCTTTGTTCAGCAAGAACTAAAACGTTGTATAATCAACACTATTTTAGTCACAAATCTGGAACACAGCACCTTATGGGTGGTTATAAAGAAAGTTAACTCTATCCTGACCAGACCCAATACAGCGGGATAAGTATTGCGTGGGCCCATTTAAGCTAAATCTCTTTATATTTGTTTGTGGTCAACACTAAATGGCTTGATGGGCCATTTCTACAGAGCTCTACAGAGAGCAAAGATTTTTAGTACCCATGAATCTAGCAAGAGCTATCAGTTTACAGCTGCACAGGCTCCACAATTGAGTACACAGCTATAGCTCTAAACTTCTGAGTTCTGTTGCTCAGATTAAAGCAGGGCTTCTTTTTTTTCTTTTTTTTATAATCTACTGTTCTATTTCTACTGCTTGTGTTAATTACCCTGTAAAGAAGAAATGACTTATTGTTCTGGACTGCTGAATAGTGCCTTTTATATTTTGGGTGGTTGTTTCAGATACATACCTGTCAATGGCTGAAATTTACAGGAAACAAGGTGATAATACATTGGCAATCATCAGTTATAGCTCTGCAATACAATGCAGCCCTACAGATGATGACATTTATTTTAGGAGAGCTGAGTTGTATTTTGAGGAAAATCAATTGTTATTGGCCATGGATGATTATGCCAAAGTAAGTTCACTTTTTGTGTTGTTACAATAATGTAGTAACTTTGTGTAGCCTTAGTAAAAGTAAACTGTATTTGGATATATCTGGTAAGTAGCTTGAAGAACAGATATCCTTTCAAATAAATTATGTTTAAAAAAAATCAGTGCTATGGAAATAAATAAATAATTTCTGTTACTCCTGCCAGCTAATTCAATAAATTACTGAATGTCTACAAATTATCAGCCATTAATAAGCTTGCATCACTACTTTTTTATTTCACTTTACAGCTAATGGAAATGAAAATAGACATTAAAGGACAAAGGCATAAAAAAAGAAAATCTGAGAATAAAATCATATGTTATTTTTATGCTTGGTTAAGACTTCTAGTCATTAGAAATAAGAAGGAGGAGGAGTAACATAATGTACTATTTTTCATTATAATTTTTCATTATAGTGTTTTCAGTGTAACCCTAAAAGAACAGATGCACTTATGAAACATGGAATACATTTCTTTCACTGTTCAGTTTTGCCTACAGCTATTCAGGATTTTACAGCTGTGATCAAGGAAGACCCCAGCAATGCTCAGGCAAGGTAGAATATATAGTTTGACAAAAGTATTTGAATTTTAAGTGGATTATTAAAAGAATATAAATATGTAAAAGACTGAATATGCATTAAACAATAATAAAGCACTTGCATTTCCGAAGAGGTGTCTAATAGAAATAGAATAAGACTTCTAGGCCATGATATTCATTGGGGAATCTTTGTATTGCTTTTAATGACTTTGGATTAGTCCCTAGACCTTAATTTAACTAGGCACAGAACCATGTGCTTAGATCTCACTGGAGTAATGCAAATATAGAGTAAGTTGGACTTAAGCACGTGCATATGTGCTTTGCTCTAAAGAACTGGATTGAAATACATGCTCAAAGTGAAGAATGTCCTTAAGAATTATGTAGTTCTATGCCTAATTTCCATCGGTTGCCTTGACACTTCTAGTTTTAGCATTATGCTGAATTAATGTTTTCTGTGAAAAAAATTGAACTATCGATGAGAAGCATCTTTATTTTTGAATTATAACAATGATTTTGAGGTTTGACTTACTGTCGTGGTTTAACCCCAGCCAGCAACTAAGCACCACGCAGCCGCTCACTCACTCCCCCCTATCCCGCTGGATGGGGGAGAAAATCGGGAAAAGAAGTAAAACTCATGGGTTGAGATAAGAACGGTTTAATAGAACAGAAAAGAAGAAACTAATAATGATAATAATAACACTAATGAAATGACAACAGTAGTAATAAAAGGATTGGAATGTACAAATGATGCGCAGGGCAATTGCTCACCACCCGCTGACCGACACCCAGCCAGTCCCCGAGCGGTGATTCCCTGTCCCCCCTTCCCAGTTCCTAAACTAGATGGGACGTCCCATGGTATGGAATACCCTGTTGGCCAGTTTGGGTCAGGTGCCCTGGCTGGGCATGAGAAGCTGAAAAATCCTTGACTATAGTCTAAACACTACTAAGCAACAACTGAAAACATCAGTATTATCAACATTCTTCACATACTGAACTCAAAACATAGCACCATACCAGCTACTAGGAAGACAGTTAACTCTATCCCAGCTGAAACCAGGACACTTACAAAGACCAAAAAAAAATTATATGATTTCCCTACTAGAAAATGTGACTTCTACTTAATACCATTCCTGCAAAGATCTACATTCTTTTTATACTCTATTCTGGATTCATGAAAATAGAGGTAAAATAAAAATAAAAGCAGATATTCAATGCCAGATTATGATACCAGAATTTAGGTGTCAGCTTGCTGTATCCATGGGATGTAGGTGTCTAAGCAGCCATTATCACCAAGGAGTGTAATCAATACAGTTAGTAGACTTTAGGTAGACTGAATATAGACTCTTCTATAAGGCCTGGAGATCTGTTCAGCTAAACAGAGAGTAAGTGTATATTTTTGGATGAACTGAACTGCTCTCATCTCCTTGGATTGTATTGACTAGATCTCTGTCAACTGTAGTGGAAAGTCAGACACCTAACATATGTTGCAGAC
Organism: Buteo buteo; assembly: GCF_964188355.1. Lineage (NCBI taxonomy): Eukaryota > Metazoa > Chordata > Aves > Accipitriformes > Accipitridae > Buteo > Buteo buteo. Next base: position 27,660,461 of record NC_134176.1, on the reverse strand, counting down.
ATCTACAAATTGACACCTAAGTTCAGATGTCTTATTCTGGAACTGATCCCCATCCAAACTGAATAGAAATGGCTAGGGGAGCATTCCCCCATGTGTATCTTCTACCTGTCAGCACGTTTCCTTCATCACAGGGAACCACAGCATCATGCAAAGCTTTCTTATGACATTAGGTTCCTGTGCTACTAAAGTAATTTACAGATGTTCCTTAAGACTCTGACTTTGAAATAAAATCTTGAAGCAACATAAAGCTGCATTTGGCTTCCTGAAATCCACTAGTTCATTGAGGCTTACATGTTGATGTGTGGGCTCTGTGAATAGTCCTAGTGAGTATAAGTGCCTTGTGTTTGTGTTAAACACGTCATTTAAATTCTTGAGGAACTGACTTTACTGTGTTAGATTGAAAAAGGATTAGTATATATTTTGCAAGATAACTCTACATAGAAGTGGGATGTGGCATAAGACCTGCTTAATATGTGAAAGCTATCTTCAGTAATACAAAAAGATAAGTTTTATATATTACATTTTGCAATGATAAAATAATTTGACAGCCATTGCTGTCTATTCACACTTTTTCACCTGTACTTGTGATTTATCTTGTTTAAATATATTGCTAGCTTCCTGAATTTGAGGGATGAATAGTGTAAAATAGTAGGATCTGATTTTGTTAACTTGTCTGTTTGAAAGAAATATTGAAGAATAGAGTGGATGTTTTCAGAAAGCTTTAAGAGTAATGAGGGCAGGTTTTTTTTTTCTTTTAAATCAGATTTAACAAAATCTGATATTTCCCATACAGGAACTGCTGCATGAATAGACCATGGAACTTGGAGAGTTCCATTCAACTCTGTGATGTCCAAAGCTGATACAGGGTTCTATTATATTGAACTTGGTTTATGCAAGTGCAGTGATCTGCCTATACGGTATAGATTACCAGGGTTTGTTACTTCAGACTTGCTTTATTAAATTCAGAAATAAAATTGAATGTTTATTCTATATTTCTACAGTTTTTTCCTGAATAATTACTTGAAGGTAGCATGACAAAAACAGTGGAAGAAATCTTGATATTAAGTTGACTCAACCTGTTAATATTACAAATAATAGTCTATGACTTCACATTGTGACTTAATTTCTAAGGGAAATTATATTTAAAGAGAAACTTTCTTCCTTATTAGGCTTTATCGAGGAAGAGCATATGCTAAGCAGCAACAGTACAGAAATGCAATACAGGACTTAGCAGCAGCGGTTCATCTAGACCCTTCTTGTTGGTTAGCATTCTACTATAGAGGTTGCATACTACGACAAATTGATCCAAAAAAAGCTGTGCAGGACTTCAGTGTTTCTGGTATTGTTTGTTTCTTTTAATGGTGTGTATGTTTATCATTAAAAAGAAGAATGACAATTCACTAGTAGTTACTGTACTGCAATGTAACACAGGTATTTCATGTTGCAAACATTGAAATGTATGGTTGTCATTCAGTGTTTGGTAATAACTTGCTCTTCGTCATTTCTATTAAGTTTGCTCTTAGACATTGTGGTAGGTTGACCCTGGCTGGGTGCCAGGTGCCCACCAAAGCTGCTCTATCACTCCCCCTCCTCAGCTGGACAGGGGAGAGAAAATATAACAAAGAGCTTGTGGGTCAAGATAAGGACAGTTTAATAAAGTGAAAGCAAAGAAAAACAAATGATGTTATTCTCTACTTCCCATCAGCAGGCAATGTCTGGCCGCTTCCTGGGAAGCGGGGCTTCAGTACGCGTAGTGGTTGCTCCAGAAAACAAAAATGGCTCCTTTCTGTCTCCCTTTACTTAGCTTTTATATCTGAGCTGACGTCATATGGTATAGAATATCTGTTTGGTTAGTTTAGGTCAGCTGTCCTGGCTATGTCCCCTCCCAAGATCTTGCCCAGCCCCAGCCTGCCATTGAGGGGGGCAAAAATGTTGGAGAGACAGCCTTGATGCTGTGCCAGCACTGCTCAGAAGTAGCCAAAACACTGGTGTGTTACCGACATCTTTCTAGCTACGGATGCAGAGTACAGCACTATGAGGGCTGCTGTGGGGAGAATTAACTCCATCTCAGCCAGACCCAATACAGACATTGACTCTTGCTGCTTGTTTTTCTTCAGTTATTTTGCCTCTGCTTCCTAAGCTTTCCTGCTTCACTTGTAACAATTCAAGTGGGTGTAACTAAGAATTACAAATATGTCTTGAAGGTATTTCGTGCCACAGTTTCTGTTGTGATCTAATATGTTTTGTTATGGTTTATCTATGATATTTTATAAAACTCTAGGAAAACTAGAGTAAGAAGTAATGTGCAAATAAGTTGCATGGAGTAACTGAAATATATGTGAATATCTGAACAGCTGATTTTTATTCTCCCTCTCCCACAGTACTCATCAATGACACTCAGGAAAATTTCTGTTCTTTTCTTCATCGTGGGATTGTTTACTCAGAACAGTGTCAATGGTCCCTGGCAATCTGTGACTTTGAAAGTGTCCTAGCTTTGGACAGGTGATTGGACTTGAGAATTTTAATATATGTTGTTTGTATTCTGATTATCTGGGGGGCATAAAAGTACTAGTAAAGGAAAGTAGAATCAGAACCATTATTCAGCAAATAGACTGGAATTAAACCACACAAAACCATAATGTCTGCTTTTAGTATCTTTTGCCTCATTTACTATGGTCCGAGTATAATAAAAATAATTATTAATATATTTAAAAATTAAATTTTATTTTGCCTTACATGGCAACTTGCCAAATAAATTATTCAGGTCTGGCAGACAAAAGATGAAACTGAAGTCCTAAGTAAAGTTGACTACTCATGCCAATAATAATTTCGTTAGTCTTTTGGGACGGAATATGTCTACAATGCAGGTAAAAAGTCAAACTACTTTTTTTTTCCCAAAAGAAAATGCCACAATGTTTTCTTTAGCAAAAGCTAGTAAATGGTGTCCCTGAACTAAAATTTTTAAAAATGCTGTTTGTTGTCCTTGATAGTTGATGACTGAAGCTGATGTTGTTTGTCTGAATTGTATTTCTTCCTACCACTTAAAAATACTTCAGAAACAGATTATATCTGTAGCAGCCCTGCCATGCAAATGGCATTACAATATGCAACAAGCCTCCCATACCAGTTAGCTGCATTAATTGCCTTACTCTGAAGGTACTGAGTTCTTGTTCAGTCTTGGGCAACCTCAACAGTCCTGTCTTGAGCAAAGGCTTCCATTCTAATCTGTGGCAGGCCTAAAGACTCCTCAGCTCTTCCTTTGTCTTGGTTCTGCTATAGGAAGTCTTGAACTTTGCCTAAAAACAGTCTGCAAGAGTGGGCTGCACAAGATATTGCAGATCTTGGAAACCCAGGTCTCCCTAGCAGCTAGCCAAGTGAAATGATAGAAAATAAGGGACAGGCTAGATGGCAAATGTGTAAGCTTTGTCAGTCTTTTAAAACTACAATGTGTTTTTAGTGTTGAAGAATTCAGTATTTCTCGGTCTATTCAGTATATACAAAATTACCAGCTAGCTCTATTTCTAGTCCAGCTTCTACGACAGAGACTTGTCATCATTTCTTCACAATTCACATTTGGAATGCTTTTTTTGGTGATCAGGGAGCCTCTACTGAAGCTTTCAAGCTTTCTAGCTTTCAAGCTACTAAAATGGTGGTTTTTTTTTAATGAGCTATCATCTCCTCTGCTGGCAATTACAGTTCTTTAGCTCAGTGTGATCACAAAATAGATGTGTGGTAAATGTCATAAAAGTAGATGAAGCTGGTGTAAGCTGTGGTTAATACAATGACATATTTTGTGCAATAACAAAAGGAAAGAAAATTCTGTTTTTAGGTCTGTCATCTTTGCTTACCTAAATATTGGTTTGATACTGCTGTTGCATCTTGATCAATGCTATGAAGCTATTCGACAGTTTACTAATGCCATTGAAATTGATCCTCTCAATGTTCAAGCCTATGTATGCAGAGCGCAAGCATATCATAAGGTAATAAATTCCTTTTGCTTTTGTTTGCCACTTAATATAGCTTTATTTATATTTATTGTTGTTGTGGGGATTTTAATACTCATGCCTTGGTGTTATACAGGTGTTAGAACCTGCTTATAGCTATATGTTTCAAGTAGTCCTTGTCAGCATAATGGAATTACATGCATTGCAATTGTAGAATATTGTTGCCATGTAATGCAATGACACAAAATATTTCAAGTGTCATTTTATCTTTTCTACATCAGTGTACATCTAATCTGAGCTTTAATAAATTTTTTTGAAATAGATTTCAAAACTTTTTTTTTTTAAAATATAACCCCCCACATTTTGAAATACGGTGTTTTCTAAACAGAATTTTCTTGAGAATACTTATTTTTCAGGAAACTCAAATTTTCTTCCCCATAAATGGGAGTGAAAACATCTTCAGTATTTTAATTTACTGTGAAACAGAGTGTATTCTACTTCTGAATGGGATGTGAGAATAATTTGTGCTAGCAGTTGGGTTTTTGAGACCCTCTCAGGAGTACAAGGAATGGAGTATTCAATGTGACCTAAGTTGTGTAGATTTCATTGGCAGAATTCAAACAACTGTTGTATCTCACAGTGCTTAGTTTGTGTTCAAAATGTTTTGAGAAATTGCTCATACTGTTCTTTTTCTCCCACAACTAAAGGAAACGGCTTTTAACTCAGAGTCTAAGTGGATTAATGATATTCTTTTTTTTGATATTGTCTTTTAAGAACTTGTGCCTGGTAGTTTATATTGGAGGTCATCCACTAATGCTTAGGTTGCTTTTGTAGGGTTTTATTTTTGTGTGTGGTTTTTTTTTTTGTGGGGGTTTTTTTTGGCTTTTTTTTTTTTCTTTTTAAATTTCAATGTAAAGCAGTAAATTAAAGCTCAGTACATGCCTTCCATCAATGCTGTTCTTTAATGAGAGTTTGAGTTAGCAGCTATCCTAGCTGGATGAATCAGTCCTTGGGATCTTCACTGTAATGATCTCCTTTCTCCTCAGCTTCTGATGCATGCTGAATGGGACCACATGCACAGACACTTGAAAAAATAAATACAAATTCATTACAGCAATGAAGATTCATCAGGACATATGTGCATGTGGATCTCATGACCTAGTCTCCTTCCCAATAGTCCAGACTCTTCTTTGGATTTTGGAAAAGTAAAGAAACTGTCTGGAGTTTGGATTTACGCTGTGGGAAAGTATGGAAATTTGTAGCGTAAATGTTTCAGACCTTTATTAAAAACATGTTGAGCTCCTTTATATAGGGCATATGTGCCTTGTGAGTTGTTACTATGTGAGCATTGCATCCTGCAGAACTACATTTATATAAATAGTAATTGTGTTTCCGAATTGTGTTCATATTAGCAATTGAATTGCTGTTTGTTTTTATAAATTGCAGATTCATAATTTACCAAATGCTGTGAAGGATATAAACCGAGCCATTCATCTTTATCCAAATAAATCACAACTTTGCATATTAAGGTAGGAAAGTGATTAGCTGAGAACTGCACGGATACCTCACTTCTAAAAAAAAATTCCATTTAGAATGCTCTTGGGACATACCCTTGTATTCTTTGAAACCTGCTCTGAATGGGTTTAAAAAAATGTAGTATTTTCATAGCATTTCCAGACCTGAAGAACTTAAGCTGCATAGTGTCACCCAACTATCGTAATCGTTACCTTGGAGGGAGGAACCTTGTTTCATATACAGGATTCTGCTCTTTGAGGTACATGTAGTTTCTGGGGAAAAAGAAGTAAATAGGTGTTGTGACAAAAAAAGCAAGTCTGAACCTTTAAAAATTTAATAATTTTAAATGTTTTCCCCAAGTGGATGGGTCCTTCACTGATTTGTCTGCAGAATCCACCTAATGGAAAGAATGTGGAGGATTAAATTCAGGCCAATTTAGGTTTGAACTATTCTTCTTCCCCATCTTCAGCCCAGTGAGAAGTAGTGACCTTTACCAAGACTAAAAAATAAATTACTAGATAAACCTGTTTCCTCCCCTGAAAAGCTGTAAGAACTAAGGAGGAAATGCTAGGATATTATTCCTCAGGTGTATTAGGAGAATTAGTTACTATGTTCCAGTCAATAATACTGTATTTTCCCAGTTTTAAGAGTGGGTTTGCTCAGCTTGTCTCTCAGTGTGGTTTGGCTAGCATAACCTCTTATACTGATGCCGATATCTGAAGAGACAAAAAATTGTCCTTGAAAACAGAATGTATCTATCAGCTATCAGTCTGTGGTGGATTTTACAAACAGTATTATTAAGATTATTATTGCCATTCTTGAGATTGTAAGGACTACTATCTGTGGAATCCAAAGAAAATGTATTTTTTATCTCCTATAGTCTGAAGAGAGGTAAGCATATAATTTCTTGGTACTGTGATGTGAGAGAAAAAATTAAATTTTTTTCAGATATTTCTGATTAAAAAAAGGGAAAAACTTTGGATGTTTTTATTGGAAGGCATTATTTTTCCTTTTTCTCTTTTTATACTAGTGAAAACATATTTCAGTAGTATTTGCACTTTGAAAGAAATGCCTCGAAATAGTTTTACTAATTACATCCAACAAATATTGCATTGCAGGGGACAATATTTAATGGAGTTGAAGAAAGATGAGCTGGCAAGTTTATGTATTCACCAACTTGCAGAAATGGATGAAGGTAATGTCAATTTCCATCAATTTTCTTAGGTAGTTGTGAACCATGGCAACAGTCTGTAACCAAGGAATTGTTCAAAAAAATTAAGTTCAAGCATGCAAATAGGTTAGTTACTATGAATCAGCTAAAATATAGGAACTTATTATCTAGAGTATTTCGTTTGCATGTCTGAAGCCTTTAAAGGTAATAATGGTGTACACTATTGCCTGTGTTATCACCTGTGATTTCAGAATTTCCTTTATCTTTTGAGTTCGTGGTTTTTATTTCTACCTTTCAATATTGGTAATTTCTGCTTTAAAGGAATATTGAGTAAGGATTCTGTTCTGTTGTTATGTACAGTCTTTCCTAACAAAATATCAAATAGCTTTGGAACTGAACCTTCCCAACGTGTTTGAACAGTAATAATGTTGCAGTATAGTAGTTTCTTGTTATGTTCTGGGCATAAAATGGCAGTGTTCAGTGCATCCCGAAGCTCTTGGTGATCCATATGAATAGCCATACTGTATAAGATTAATTTCCTGTCTCTGGTAGTGACCAAGAGTGGATACACAGGGCACACAAGAATATAAAAACAAAGCAGGCATATGGTGATACTTCCGCAGAGCAAAGCCTTCTTAGATGTGGGGAAAGGGAGGTAAATATTTGCAGATGTTTAGCAATCAAACTACACTCGTTGATAAACTTGATAAACATTGATAAACTTCAACTTCAGACTTTTGTAGGAATTTTGTTTACATTTGTATTTTTATGGATGTTAAAACAATCTTTGATACTCCAAATATTTTAATAGTATTTTAAAGTTTGCATATCATTTAAAGGTATTTTATACTGGAAAACATATAGGTTGAAGTAAAAGAGATTATTGTTTTTCATGGTGGTTTCCTTCCAGAATCCTTTATGTCTCAGCCTGTTCAGCAAGCACTCATTCAGTCATTTTGTCAAAATCACAATAAGGCCATAGAGTGCTTACATGAAGCTGCTGCAACTCAACCTGAGCCTTCGATGTTTGTTATTTTAGGAAAAATACAAATGAAAGCCAAGAAAACTAAGGTTAGAAAAGTTTACATTATATATATGCCAAGCAAGACAATGTTTTTCTTTCTGTATTCTTTTAAGATTTTATGAAATGTGCTAATAGATAAATAAACCTTCAGAGTACCTCATTGTTTAAATTATAAGAAGACCTGAGTAAGAATTTTCAACAACAGCACTAATAGTTCAGCATAAATTAGACAATTTTAGTTTTAAAACATTTAAGGTGATCAATTAAAAGATACAATTATGTAGATTGAGGTCCATTATATGTAATGATTTTGCTTCTTTTGAAATAAAATAATACAGAAATATGTCTAGCACTTTTTGTCTAATAAAATGCAGTACAAAAGTTTAATTCAGGTATGTGAACTGAATGTATAATGTATAGTTACAGGTGTTTTCTCAGCTTTGTGAATATTCATATGTTGTAGGGTTTAACCAATATTGTCGCTACTCTGAGTCCTGCAGTTAACCAATATTTGAGGCCTGCAGAATAGTTGAAATTGGGAGTATGGATTAGCTGTTTCTTTTTGTACAGTCCTATTTGTTTATACAAAATGTCCAGAGTCCTGTTTCCCTAAACACAATAACAGCAAGCAACAGGTAGATTCATAAAACCTTGAATCTACCTTTCTATTGAGTTCTGTGTTTGAAAGGCATAGTCCTTCTGTTTCCTCTTAGCCTCATGTTTGCAGGTTCTTTTTAAGTGAAAAGGCGTTCACTTTGCAAAAATTATGCTCCTGCTCCCTGGGCTTGTACTAGATAAAACCTCTTGATCCATTCAGCTTTTTTCATTAGGCATGGGTTTTTTATTTGTCTGAAACCATAATGGGACATTACTAGTTTTGCTGTTACAGAAAGAATGCTAAGTCAAAGACAGTGATCATGAGTACGCTCCAATACAACCCATTTCAGTTGTCGTGGTTAAGAGGATGTGTGTTAGAGTCATTCCCTGATTTCTCAGAGTGCTTCACCCAGAGGTGAGGACTTGCATTGCTACCTCTTCTGGAGAGGAATAACACAATACTCTCAATATAGGAAAATGATCAGACTTCAGGCTATAGTGCCCTGCTGTGCCTTTAGAATAATATGTGAGTGAGTTCAAGTATCTGCAGTTCCTTTTCCTTTTAAAATATGAGTATTTTTGGATGTAGGTATAGAGAAAAAATGATTTTTAAATAGCAGTGAATGCAGACCTGTTTCGTTTAAAACTTCTACTACCCTGACAACTTAGGGAGACAGGTGTAGTATTTGCAGACAGCCCTATGGGCACTGGTATTTCATACTGATTTTTCTAAACAAATACTTCTTCAGCTCGAAAGACTCGCTTAAGAAACAAAATGCTGTAATTCTTTTACTCTCCTTGATATTGAAACTTTCAACTGTGGTCCCTTCATAATCCTCAAAGGCTAAGGAATGTCTTATCTTGAACTGTTCTTAATTTTTTTGATTGTTCTCCTTACACTCTTCTTTAAACCAAAACATTATTAAATATGCATAAATTACTGCCCAGATCTATGAGACATGGTAAAATTCTGAGAGGCTATTCACTTAAGTTCCTTCAATACCTATACAGGATTGATCCTTTTGATATATTTCTTAATGGTTATTAAATTTAGTGTGTTGTCTATGGAATAAATAGTTTGTCATTATTTACATAAAGAAACCTGTAACAAGTACTTCATTATTGTCAGACTCCATCAAAGGGTATACCTCTTCTTCCCGAGGAAATAAATATAAGTAAAATTAATAAATAATTATAATTAAATATGTACCTAAATAATGGTATAAATGAACTGGATGTTATTTCTAGATCATGTACATTAGCTACTTTGTCATATATAAATAAAACTCAGCAATATTTCTGTTTTTCTAATCAGTTATTAATATGAACCATTCAGAGATCAAGAGTGTGTCCAACTCCAGCAACATCAAACAACACTAGACTAGTCATTTTTACCATAACGTTCCAAAGAAAGACTAAAAAAAAAAATAAAAAAATTTAAAATGTCTAAAAAATCTTGCAGATTTTCAGTTAAGTGCTTTACAACTATTAATGTTCTCTGTATTGCAGGATGCTGTGAGGAGTTTTAAAAAAGCTATGAAGCTCCTGATGACCTCAGCAAAAATCCTGCCTAATACATTTGAGACTGCAGAAATCTATTATCTCACAGGCCTGTGTTACATGGAGCAAAAAAGTTTATTACGGGTTGGTGTTAATTATATAGAATACATTAGTCTTTGACTCCACTGCTTGTAAACAACCACCATGATAACTGAGCGAATTATTTCAATATTTTTAAACAGCCTCCACTGCCTTTAGCAATTTTCTTTTGAATTCATGATGTACATTAGACGTTGTCTTGCAAACTTGTGAGTCATTTTTCCAGCACTAATGTTATGATCTTTTTTAATGTATGTCATTAATTGCCATTCTGATGGAATAAAGAACGTGAATTTCTTTTGTGTTTATCAATGTCTTCACAGATCTTACAGACAAACAACACTCATGTAGGAGTATTGGTGGCTTAGTGAATTGGTAGAAAACTTGGACAAAGGAATTCCTAGTTTATTGTATTATGGAGTTGTTTGTAATTTGTTAATGGTTTTCTATATTACTGTAGCTCATAACACCCCTAACTAACTGGTTCTCTTTGGCACTTACGTATGACACTTAAGAAATAAACTACATTACCTAAGAAAAATATACTTCCCTTCTTTCAACAAATCAATACTTTTAACTGTATTAGAGACTTTGTTGAAAACTATTGAAAACTTACCAGTGAGCTTTGTGGCAGGCCTAGTGTGAGTTCATGCAAATGTTTTCTGTGTTGATATTTTAATAAATGTTTCAGTTTTTGATTTGCAAAAAGGCTCAAGAAAGAAACTAGAAACATTTGAAATAAAATTTCACAGGGAAGAGAACAATTTCTTGCCTTGTCTGCTTCCAACCCCATTTGTCAAAAGTGATATTCTTTTGGAAGAAGGCTGTCAAAATTGTCTGAAATATCTAATGTGGTAATACATGACAATTGCAAAATGTGACTTTCTGTGTCAACGTACATCTGATATTACAGCTGTAGATCCTGGAAAAGCCCATGACTTTGTAACCTAATGTAAAATGTAGAGGAAAAAAGTATCTGGATGTATTTTAAAGGAGTTGCATGCTAGCCATGTTAATCCATTGTCCATCAAAATAAACAACTTCACTACTTCATCTCTTAGAGACAGAAGACTATGTGCGTGGTTAAACTTTCGCAGTCTCACTGAAGAAATGAGATTATTAAATGAGTTAGATTGTGCCTCCTTGAGGTTATGATTGCATTAGGTAGGGTGTTAAATGTTACAAAATTTTAAGTAGCAGTAAATGGATGAAAGTGATAAAAAACAATGCAGGTACACGGTGGGTTCCAACTGCAAAAATAGGTCATATCTAGCTGTAAAAAAGAATCAGGTAGTTAGGCTATGGTTTCAGCTGAACAAACAGACCGTATTTAACCCTGATGATATGTCATCCTTTTAGGCCCGTGATGCTTTTAGTATGGCTATCAGACTACATTCAAGTTACCCTGATGCTTTTTATCAGCGAGGGCTGTGTAGAATGCAGCTCAGACAAGCTACGTGCATCCGAGATTTCAATCGAGCACTTGCTCTTTGTCCATCACATTTCCAGGTAATATAAAGACTCCTGATAGTTTGGTTCTGTGGGAGATTTTTTGGATGGGTTCAAAGACTGAAAGGTTTTGCATTTATGGGTGTATTGCCTTGTAATCTGCCAGCAAGCACATGGCAAGCATTGAATAAAAGAAATTACAAGCTTTGTAAAATGTATGTTTTTATAAACTTGTAATTTCTGTCTTCTATTTAACCTTTGTTTTATAATGCTAAACAAATCTGTTTTCTACCATGTCGTCATTCTGTCTTCATCTCTACAGGCTTATATGAGTCGTGCTGCTTACTATGGAAGTAAAGGTAGATACTCTAAGGCAATTCTGAATTGCAATGAGGCGATCAAAATTCTGCCTAGCAGTGTGCGAGCTTATTTTTACCGAGGAACTTTAAAGTATCAGAATAAGGTGGGACTGTCTTTGTTGTTGTACCTTTGAATTCTCCCTTAAAACCTATAATGTGCCTTACTTGACACTTGACAATGGTGAAATAATGGTAGAAGTGTTGCTAATGGAAACCAGGAATTCCACCTGATTATTATACTTCCCATTCCCCATTGAAGCTACTCTCTGGTTGTTCTGTGTAACTGAAAATGATTGATGGGTTGGAGAAGCTACTGGAAATCTATCTGGTTATTCTCCTCTTAAGTTCCATGGAATAGATTCTTACTTAGTGATAGACAGAAGTACCAAAACTCCACAAAAGATACCTTCTATGTTAGGTTAAGATATAAAATGTAAGCTAGTAAAATTAAGGATCGATTATGTATTGCAGTATATGGATGTGATGTAAGAAAACACTAAGAATGTTTGTTTGCCCAGTCTTTGCACAAATAGAGCTTCTGAAGAAGTACTCCCACTGCCGTAAGGACTGCAGTAAGTAGTCCATAGAAGACATGGTGAAATGGTTGGATGCCTTCCAGTACTAATGAAGAACCAAAATGTAGAACTATGAAATAAAATTTTACAATATGCTATTATTTGAGGAAGCATATGTAGTACCATGAACTCTGAATTACAATTTATTCATAGTGTTTTTTCATTTGCAGACCTTTAAAGCTGCAATTGAAGATCTTTCAAAAACTATTGACCTCAACAAAACCTGCATTTTGGCATATTATAACAGAGCCGTCTGTTATCATCAAATAAAGGACTTCAAAAAAGTATGGTATTAATTTTTTTCAACATCACATGAGCACTCAATTGTTCATATTAGCTAGTAACATGTTATTGACCATTAGTCTAAATTTATGACCTCTTGCAATGTCTTCCTGAATGATTGTGCTCTTCAGGAAATTGTTTAAAATAAATGTTTTTTTGGTCTCTACTATCATATTAATTGCATTTGATATCCCTTTGAAAATGCAAGAACTATATCCAGAAGAAGACTACCTCAAAATGGGGATTTGGACTACATCCAACCCTCTTTCACAGTCCTGTTTTTCTGGACATGTTGATACTTCTGTCAACTTGCCTGTGAGCTGCCTTTGAGCGTTTCTGCTTTCTACCTTTGTTATAAAGCAAAGGCACAACAGGGTGCACAAAGGCACTGTGAAGCATCAGACTGAGAACACAATGGTGTTGAACTGTATTTTTGATGAGGCCTGTTTTCCAAGACAGAGTGAGTTCTGAAGTATTTAAGCTCAGATGTCTCAAGTCAAGTCGACCTTGGGCAAAGGCCACTTGTGCTTAGAGGTTAATTGGCCAAGAATGATGCAGATGGGTAAAGAAAAATAGGTGATTACAGTAACTGAAGGTAGAAGTTTAAGATGTGAAAATGATAGTTCCTTCATAAATAAGGTATTATGAAAGTTCTTTGCTATCACTCTCCAGAAAAGCCACTTAAAGTACAAGGGAAGTTGCAGGAAAAATGTAGTATATTATTGACAGAAGACATTTACAAGATCTAACAAGAACTGGATTGTTTTCTTTAAAGCTGTTTCTAATATCTAGCTTAGTTTAGAAGTGACAAAGAATAGAACTTCTCTTAAGTGGCTAGTAGATGGAATAATGCAATCAAGGACATTTTTGTCATATTACCTCTAAACTGTCTAGTTATTCTTAAGTATACTATATGAGTTCAATCTTCATGTGAAAAAAGAGTTGGGCTAGAACTTCTTCAGATCAAGCATTGTTAAAATAGTGTTCAGTTTTGATAAATTTGAGAATTGAGGCTTCTTCAGTCTACCTAATCATATCACTATTTGCTCTTTTACAAAATTTACACCCAAATTTAGTTAATACAACTAGTGTTTAGATTTCTCAATAACAATAATTTATATTTGAAGATGCTTAATTTTAAAAGTACCTTACTTTGACATTAATTAACGATGAATTAATCTATAATAATTTGTTGTGTATTTTTTAATAAGAATTTGGACATAAAATTTAGCAGTAGAAGTAATTAAGATTTATTTCTAACTCTGAAATTTATATAATGGCAAAATAAGTTTTAATTATGTCTATTTAATATATTTGCATTATCTTTGCTTCTGTTCTTTAGGAATGGGTATCTATGTAATTACAGGAGGCTCCAAATTCAGTTAAATTCAATGTGGAAACAGTGAAACATTGGAATAGCCACACTGAAGTCTGTGCTTAAGCACATGATTTGCAGGAATTTGAAAGCGTGTCTTTTAAATTTTGAAGTATCATCGTATCCCTCTGAATAAATTATGGTTTAAAATACATTTTATGTTTTTGTAGGCCTTGAAAGATTATGGAATTCTTCTTCTGCTTGAATTGAGTAAGGAAATAGCTTTCAAAGTGTTAATTAATCGTGGACTAGTCTACGTGGAACTTGATGATTATGCTAATGCATGTGAGGTACAAAATCCTTCTTTGAGTAAAGGAAATTTAGAGTTTTCTGTTAAACAAAAGCCATTGCTGATATAAAGAGCAGCTTGACAGTTTTTATATTCTTCTGAAATAGTTTGTGCCCAGTTCTCATTTGCTCAACACCTAATACCAGCCTGGCTGTGAAGATGCAAATAAAATGCAGTTTTACTTGTTTTACAGTTTTATGCTACTAAACGTGGGAGTTGCACAAAATTTAATAATCAAGAACCTGATTTTTCCTTCTCTTTTAATCTTGAAGTAATTTATGTTGAGTCCAAATGAGTACTAATTCATTGCAGAAGCCTAAACAAATTGAGGTTCTCATTGAGTGGGCTTGTTTTGTTCCTCTGTGTACGTGTGTGTGTGTGTAACTGACCATTTTTGTTGAAAGGGCAGGAAGGGTGCAACCTCAGTATAATTTTCTTAAATGTAAAAAAATAGTATGTGTTTCTGATGCTGACTCACAGTGCAGATGACTCTCATTCCGTGGGACTCCATCTGGTATAGCAATAGCAGGCTTGAAACCTAACAGTGTTAAACGTTACTCTTTCAAACACATGGATTTTCATTTTTTAATTTTAAATAGTTTTAAAGTTTTCTAAAAGTTTTATTTTTTTAAAAAAGCATTGCTATTTATTTTTAGTGTAACTGGTGCATTCATTGCTTCCATCGCGGACTAGTGACTTTAAAATGTGTTACCTTCTTTATGTGATAGCAACAATTTCAGTATAGGCATTCTAAAAATTGAGTAATATTTCTTATTTGCAAATAAAAAATGAAGAATGAATATGAATGCTGTTCCAATGACCTGGAAGTGTCCTACCGGAAGTGCACAACAAAAGCTCTTTACAGTTGGTAGACCTTGCACAGAAATAATTTAAGTAGAAATATTGTGTTATTGGTCTTTTATGCTTCAAGGTGCAGTTGATCAGAATAGTTCAGAAAAGAGGCTGAGGTGGTACAAACTGATACGTAAGGCCAGTTGAAAGAGACTGGGGCAGAACCAGCAGGATGAGCAAGAAATTCTTTGAATGGATTGTAGTGAAGGCAAATATACAGAATGGCAATTGAACAACAGACACAAAAAATAACAGCTTATTTAAGAAAAACATTAGTGATTACAAATATGCTTGAGACCTTCTTATGTGTCAGTTCTGATAATATTTTACTGCAAGGAGTACATCTGTATACACATATAGTGCTGGTTGAATTAGGATGTAATTACTTAAGTACAGATACATACTACTTGAAGTGAGTGTATTCCTGAATTGAGTACACTGGAAGAAAAAGGAAAAGTTAAAATTCAGTCTATATAAGGTCTGAATTGCTACATAGAAGTGTCTTTTCCTGTTGATTCTGTGAAATGTGCAGTTACCTGTAAGGATAGCACCTTTGGTTTAAGTAAACCAAACCTGGTCCTTGGAACTCTGACCCTGATTTTGCTCTGCTCCATACACAGAGCAGAGTGTGTACTCCAAATTGTGCACATGAAGAATCCCATTAGCTTTGCTGGGTATTCTTTGAAAGGCTTTGCTGGATGGGAACAGTGTGTCTCAGTAGTTTTTTAAAAACAGACCTATAATTTTATGATAGCATGTTCACCAAAAGAGAGGTTTTATTTTAACAAAATATTAACATATACATATATATATATGCATATCATTATTTTGCCACTTTTGCAATTCCAAAAGTACTAAAATCTTCCACATAATTTTATTTTTACAATTTGAACAAGTAAATGCTTTCTAAGTTGTAGTTCAGTGGATGCATCAGCTAAACCACTCCTACTACATACTGATTGCTTTCCCATGCAGAAGCCTAAAGTGCTTCCTTACATCATAATTGAAATGATTGTATTTGATTTTAAAAGCACCTGTACAGTTTTTACAGTTGAACCACGTATATCAAAACCACAAGCATTTTGAAAAATGTTCTGAATGTTAGTAAAAGGCAAAAGTCAGAAGCCCTATGAAGTCTTTCAGTGGAACGTTGTGCATAGAGTGTCCCAATGCAAATATGAGTTTGGTTTACTCCATTTGTCAAAGTAATAACAGAAAGTAACTACATAATTTTATTATTGGGATAATTCTATTGAAATTGAATATAGCAAAATATATTTTCAATATATATGTATTTAATAATAGCAGCTGAGGTACAGTATTTCCATTAAAAACAAACAAAAAATATCTTTCTGGAAGGTTTTGTTTCTGGAAATGTTGCCTCCAGCTTTGTAGGAAATACCATGATACCACATAACTTTGAAGATTTTTATTCTTTCAAAGTCTGGGACAAGAAGTATAAAAGCAGTTAAATACATCTCCAGTACTTCTGAATGTATAATGCCTTTGTCAGATGTCATCTCTGTTTTTATATAGAAGTATAAAATTGTTTAGCTAAAACTACAGTTGTAGGTGAAGTGAAACAGTATCAGTTTGCATGGTTTGATATCTGTTCTTTTCAGGACTTTAAAGAAGCAACGTTGCTTAGTCCATATGATAGCCAGGTCTTTCAAGCTATTGGAATCTGCTATCATAGGTAAGATATGTAGTTTTGTCTGATGGAGAGTAGAAAAATGAAATAATTCCTGAGCTTTATATTCCCTTTCACCTTTTCGTATAGAGTATGCTGAGAACTGTGGGAGGGGAAAATGGTAAAGAGGAATGGAAAAAAAGAAAATTAGATACTTTGCAAGTTTAACAACTGGTATTAAAATCTTCTGGAATCAAGCTACTATGTGTTCATGACAGCATCAGGAGGAAATACTAGGATGATAAAATAGAACCAAGAGAAGGAATGAAGAACAAAGAATTCTGAGATAAAGAGTTGGGTTGGTTTGTTCAGAATTAGTTAGGGTGCAATTTCTGTTTAAATATGCATTTTTGTCCTTTAAAGAAAAGCAAAAGCCTCAATGGTCTTCCTTGCCTGGATTTTTTATTTGGAAATTCTAAACTGTAGTTTCATCAAGATGAGGTTTATTTAGAAAGACTAAATTAAATCTGTTAATCACTTAAAATAGATATACATTGGAAGAAATAAGATGTACAGTAGTATCTTAGTCTTCTTATCCTAGTGGCATTTGGAGTTGATAGCTCCTATTTCACACAAATATCACCTATAATAAAAAGGAAATTTTAAGTGCTGTCTACCTATTGGTTTAGTCTAATCTATTTTATTCTGCAGTTATTCTGCCATTGATCACTGCTTAACCTTGTTGCTGCTAAGGCAGTGTGGAGGTGGACATACTCAGGACTGTAGCATCAAAACCTTTTGTGTTACTATGCCTGGACTCAGGGCATAACTGACTCCATCTTTCAATGTCTGGATGATGTAGAACTCATACAGCAATGTTGAATCCTGCTTCTTAGAACTGAGCCTATGATTTTGGTGCCCATGTCTGTATTCAGCTGGCAAAAGGAGTCCCTAGTAACTATATAACTCACTATATAACCCATTTTAAGATGCATTTGGGATTCATCCTGTAGTCTCTAACCTCATGACTGCCTATCAAAAAAATTTGGAATGAAGCCCTCAGTTGTTGTTGCAACTTTTAAAAAGCATTTAGTTTACAACCCTTAAAGTTATTTGTTAGCTAAATATATTTAATCTTTCCTCTTTTGGTAAAGAAGTCAGGCTGTGCTTCAGGTAGACACGGGTAGCTTATATTTGAACAATACCTTATCTTTCAGTATCTTCTTGGTAAAACAATTTTGTACTTTGACATGTTAAAGTTTTTGCTTTATGTGTAAAGATACTTACTAGCATTCATTGACATTTCAGGTATTTAGTCCTTTTTACTCCTACTTGGTATACCTCAGATGCATCAAGTTTTATCTAAGAATGGAGTTCTACATTTGGCTTACTCTTAGACCAGCATGGTCTTTGCTTAGAACCCTGAATATCGTCCCTTTACCCTGCAAGTTTAGCATTGTTTGGATAAGTTCAAGAATTGGAATGAGAAAAAAACAGAGAGAAGGCTTGTATTAGAAGTAAATTATTTATGGCTGAAACATCTGTGTCTGAACAGACTACCAAAAACATGTTTGGTCATGACATTTGGACAGCATGAATGACTCAGATAAAGTCTCTCTGTTGAATGCAACTGTTGGAAAAGTGAAATCTTGGCCCAGCAAAAGTTAATGAGATTATAGCTGTTTTCTTTCTCAGGCCAAGGAATTCAAACTGAAGTCTGCAAGGTCATACACAGACTACCTTCAATGTTATAAACAGCAGGGAGCACATACAGAAAGCAAACTTAAGGAAAAAAGAAAAGTGTCCCTTTCAGTCAGAATTGAACTACTTTCAATGGGCATTATGGGGTAGTATTTGCTGATTATTCATAAATGATGAATTTTATTTATAGAAACTTTAAACAGCAAACATTAATATCTCTATTTTTAGACTTAATGACTTTGAAGAAGCTGTGAGGTCATTTGACCAGGCTCTCAAACTAGATCCTGTTTCTGTGGATGCCTATGTTGGACGAGGAAATTCGTACATGGAAAATGGACATGAGGCTGGTTGTAAACAAGCACAGAAAGATTTCTTGAGAGCAATTCACCTGAATCCAAAGTGTATAAAAGCCAGAATTTGCTTAGGATACAACTTTAAGGTAACACCAAAATTCATTGTCAATGTTATGTTTAATCAAACAAAATAACATCAATCTCATATGCATACATTTATATAATACATAAAATAATCATAATAAACATAAAATCATCCATGTACTTTAGACAAACCTTATGGCATCTTCTGTCTTTTTAAGTAAATGGATAGACCATTATTCTTTTCACTTTTGTGCCCAATCTTGTTGGAGTTCTGCTCTTGAATAATGGAATATCAAGTAACCTTACACTTGTTTGATTTGCGTATATGGTTCTCTGATAAACTAACATTAAGAACTGGCATGTTTTGTGTGTATGAGTTCTTTACTGAAGTAAAAAGCAGCCAAAGTGTTGACAAATCTGTGTAAAACAAAATCTTGTATGTAATTATCAAAACTACACTGTTAGCACATCTGCTAAAATCCCTTGGTAAAGGCCTTATATATAATGATCTCTGAAAACTGCTTACCTACATAGAAAATGAACTTCTATATTAGCAAAGGGATATATGATATGACTTGGCAGGTTTTGTCTCTGTCTAATTTCTGTCATTGAGTTACTGTGCTTCATTATATCCAGTTGTCTGAAATGTCTTGAATTGTCATGGTTCTTGTTGCCAATTATTTTTTGCCAGTGTAAATGAGGGATTAATGTTAGTAGCCTGTGTCAGGTAGTCTTGCATAGGTGTCATGCAAATTTCCTTTTACAGCTTTGCCAATTCACTTAAATTCTAACTAATGCTTTCATAGTGCTTTGGGAAGTACTGTGCAAGAGAAAAATCTGGAGTGACTACATTGGTGAGTAGGTAGGAATAAAACGTGGGTAAGAATTAGACATCTTAGGTGCAGGAGGCAACCCAGAAAGTTCACATAGTGGCAGGTGCTTAATTTCTGAGAGGCCTAATTCTCACTAGATGCCTTCTCTTAAGCCTTATACCTTTTGGGACTTAAACATAGACATATGTGGAGAAGTATTTTGATGTGAGGAAATAGATGATTCGCCTTCCACCTTTGCTTAATTAATACATATATTAGGCAAAAGGTTTACATTTTGCCTGTGGTCCCAAGTGGCCTACTTGCCCAGAATTAAGCACTTTCTTGATTGTGATAAGTCCTTCACAATGTACAGTATACCAGAATTCCATTTGACCATCCAGGGGAGGTACTTTTGCTGAACAGCCTAGTGGTTTAATTTTATTGTCATGTGAAGTCTTCAGGTCACAAGCTAATATATAGCCCATCAAGAGTTAAATCTGGTGAGGGACATGAAGGTCAACAAGAAAGGCTTCTACAAGTATATTAGTAGCAAAAGGAGAATTAGGGAAAATATGGGCCTGCTGCTGAATGTGACTAGAGGTGCGGTGATAAAGGACATGCAGAGGTACTCAATGCCTTCTTCACTTTGGTCTTTACTGGTAAGACTGACTTTCAGGAATCCCAAGTCCCTGTGACCAGACCTTCCTTCCAGAGCAAGGAAGACTTGGCCTTGGTGGACGAGGATCAGGTTAGGGAATATTTAAACAAAATAGACATACGCAAGCCCATGGGACTTAATAGAATATACCCACAAGTGCTGAGGAGCTAGCCAACATCACTATGAGGCCACTCTCAATTATCTTTGAAAGGTCATAGCAATCGGTAAACATTCCTGAAGACCGGAAGAAAGTAGATGTTACTCCTGTCTTCAAGAATGGCAAGAAGTAGGATCTGGGGAACTACAGGCAGGTCAGCCTCACTTCAGTCCCTGGAAGGGTGATGAAGCAAATAATTCTGGAAACTATTTTTAAACACATGAAGGACAAGGTCATTGGGAGTAGTCCACATGAGTTTATGAAGGAGAAATTTTGCTTAATCAACCTGATAGCCTTCTATGATGAGATGAATAGCTTGGTGAATGAGAGGTGAGCAGTGAATGTTGTTAATCTCGACATTAGCAAAGCTTTCAGTAGTCTTTCATAAGGTCTTCATAGAAAACCTGGTGAAGTATGGTCTAGATAAGTGGACAGTGAGGTGAAATGAAAACTGGTTGAACTGTCAGGCTCAAAGGGTCATTATTAGTGCAATAAAGTCCAGCTGGAGGCCAGTCACTAGTGAGGTACCCTCAGCAGGCAGTAGGAAGTCCAATACTGTTTAACATCTTAATTAAAGACCTGGATGATGGAGTAGAGTGCACCTTCAGCAAGTTTGCAAATGATACAAAATTGGGAGGACTGGTTGATACACAAAATGGTTGTGCTGCCATTTTTAGAGGGATGACGTGCTAGACAGCTGGGAAAAATGACAGACAGGAACCTCATGAAGTACAACAAAGGAGAGTGAGTTCTACATCTAGGGAGAAAGAACCTCATGCACCGTTACAAGCTGGTAGCTGACTGGCTTAAAAGCAGCTTTGCAGAAAAGGACTTGGGGGTCCTGAGGGACACCAAGCTGAAGTTGTCAGTGATGTGCGCTTGCAGTAAAGAAGGCAAGTGATACCCTGGGCTATATTAGAAGCAACATTGCCAGAAGGTCAAGGGAGATGATCTTTCTCCTCTACTCAGTATTGGTGAGGCCACATCTGGAGTATTGTGTCCAGTTCTGGGCTCTCCAATACAAGAGAGACATGAACATACTGGCCACTAAGATGATTAAGGCCTTGAAGCATCTGTCATACAAGAAGGGAAAGAGAGATGAAGGCTCAAGGGGGAAATCTTATAAATAGGTATAAATATCTGATGAAGGACTATAAATAAAGTGGAGCCAGGCTCTTCTTAATGATGCACAGTGACAGGACAGGAGGCAATGGGTACAAACTGAAATACAGGAAATTCCATTTAAACATCAGAAAACTTTTTTTTTGCTGTGAGGCTGATTGAACACCGGAACAGATTACACATAGAGGTTGTGGAGTCTCCATCCTTGAAGATATTCAAAATCTAACTGTACATGGTCCTGGGCAACCTGCTCCAGCTGGTCCTGCTTTGAGCAGGGGGTTGGCCTAGACAATCTCCAGAGATCCCTTCCAAACTCAACCATTCTGTGATTCTGTGATGTAGAAGAGGTAATATTTGCAGTTAAAACAGTTGTGACAGGTACATGACATAGTTGCAAAGACAATGAGTATTGCATAATTAACAAGATATTTGAAAATTAACAAGGTATTTGAACTAATTTTAAAAAAAAAATTAGTTAACTGCATTTGAAAATATAACTATGCTTCCATTCTCTGCTGTAATTTTTTAAGTGGGACCATTAGTATGCTTTACATTTCTTATGTTTCTTATTATGGACATATTACAATTCATTTTAGGCCCTTGGAAAGCTTCAGAGAGCATGGAGCCAATTTACAGTTGCCATTTGCATTGATTCAAAATGCCATGCTGCATATGATGGACGAGCTTCAGTCTGTCTTCAAATGGGTGAAACTTTTGCTGCATTTCAAGATATAAATGCTGCACTAAAGGTAGATGTTAACTTAAAGTGATATTACTAAAATCAACCTGTTGCTATGAAGCCAGTCAATACTGACATTAATAGTTGCCAATTTGGATTAGAAGGTGAAATTCAAATCTTTTTAAAAGTAAATGTATCTTTGAAAGCCAGAATAAATTACTGCAAAAGTGTAAATTTTCCCTGAGTAAGAATGTATCTATGTTTTCCTTTCAGCTCACTACCACTGCTCCACTGCTAACAAATCGGGGTGTCATCAGTCAGTTAATGGGATATCTACCCTGTGCCATGAAGGACTATCAACAAGCAATTTCTGTTGACCCAAACTATGCATTAGCCTATTTCAATGCAGCAAATATCTACTTCCATAATCGACAGTTTTCACAGGTAAGTCTACACTCTGTCTTTATACTCTCTTCAGAACTTTTTTACTTGAATAAATACTGTTGGTATAAAGCTGTCTTTAAGTATAACTAACGTGAGGCTTTTTTACTTTGAATTTCATGGTCCTTCACCAGCAGATGATTGATCTGTAGTAATTAATAACAAATAGTTGCCCTACTACTCTGTATTTTATCATTGATATGAATGAACTAAGATTCATGACACCTAGGATACACGTCACAAAAATTTGTAAATAGTTGAGATACCAAAATGTCACTAAAGTTCAGTAACTTCCCCCCCAGCCTAATTCCTGCACATTAAATAACTTACCCAGATTCACTATAGCACCATGACAAGGAGAATGAAAAGAATCTCCTGCTGATGACTGTCAATCAAGACATCAGATCTTCCTGCTGTTACCACAGTAACTTTGGAGTTTTAAATCACCTAATTCTGCTTGAATACAGTGGGTATATTCAAATACAGAAGAGTTGGATACTGAAATTCCTCTTGTGAGAGAATCTGAAATCTGCTTGAAGGCAAGGGTCATTTATTTTTCTCTGCGTGAGGAGGCCTGTGCCATGATTTTTATTTGGTTTTCCAGTCACATTTCCTGGGCATAGGCTCAGGCTTTTGTTTGATTGGAGCTTTGTGGTCCAGCAGCTGTGGAAACCCAGAACCAGCACGGATGCTTTGGCACATTTCATCTACTTGAATTAATTCTCTCCTAGAGTTGCATCTGTAAACACTTCAGCTTGTAAGGAATTTGTCATGTATAGTACAGACTTGGCATACGATGTTAAACCTAGATTGTTCTTCATAAAGCACAAGAAATAGGTCATGTAAGAAAAAAATTTAATGCTCTTGTGTGTTTCTCTGAGTTAGATTCCTTGTTGCTCTTCAGCATTAGTTAGACTTGGATCAGAAATTCCTTAGGAGTCCAAGGTCAGTGCCCTGCATATGGCTTCTTCTGTGATCATATAATCTCTTTTCATATGCATCTGATATCATTCTTCCATGACTGGTCTTGTGTAGGCTGTTCTTCCTTTTTACTGTGTTTCTGTGACTCCTTACTGTCTCACAGAGGCTGTCTAATTATGAAGAAAGGAGTTCAAGAATAGGTGTTGCATTATAAACTATTTTCTGTGTTAATTCAAGTTGGCCTTAGTGTGTAGCTTATTTCTTCTGCTACAATTACAATTCAGCATAAACAGCTGTTACTTTTCAAAAGTCTGTCTGGATGGTGATCGACCTATTTGTGGATAAACATGCTGGTGCTGTGTCTCTTCTGTGCACAAAGAATGCTGAATAGAATGAGTAAAGACTTAAGAATACTAACGGCTAAAAGAAACAAACTGGAATTTACAAGTTGTACATAAGCCATTTCCCCAAATTTTAACAGTGTACTTTGTCTCCAATTCATGTGTTTTGCAGGCCTATTGCTATTATTCAAAGATATTACAACTTGACCCAAGAAATGAATCTGCTGTTATGAATCGTGCTATTACGAATGCATTACTAAACAATATTGAAGAAGCAAAAGAAGACTTTGAGAAGACAATTTGTCTCTGCCCATTCTCTGCAGCAGTGTATTTTAACAGGGCAAATTTCTATTATGGATTGAAGCAATATGAACTAGCTGAGAAAGACATTTCAACAGGTAATCTTTATTTACCTGTCATGATTATGTTTGGTAGCATACTAACAATTATGACGATAAATTACTTGGCTTTATTTCATGATTCAGAAAGTGTGTGTCTATTTTGGCTGGTATGTTTTCTACCTAATTTGATCAGATATTATGATGTGATGAAAAAGAGGAATTGAAAGTAAACATGCTAATTAATTGTGGGTTTTTTCCATTCTCAAAATTGGAAGAATATGTAAATTAGAAGATAAACTGTTTCATATAATATGTGTCATTAGCAGCTGAACAGAGCCCCATTCTAAATGAAATTGTGGCAAGAAGTTAATGGGAAAATATTATATTTACCACGTCTGAAAAATTTTTGTGAGTTTTTGTGTGTGTGTATGTGTTAAGATATGTAGGTGCCTAGAAAATGGCATTCAAGTAGCTTATTTTATATATAAACATGAAATTTAATGAACATGCTCTTTGTAGAATAAGTTTTGAAACAGTGTTTGGCTTCCATAAGCTTTTCTGTTGGGAATAGACATGTTTCATAGAGAAGAGGAACTGAATCAAACTTTCATCTTGATCTTAGTAAAAACCAAAGCTTTTGTTCAGGTTCAAAACAGCTGAACTGTATTACTCCATTGCTGCTTTTGTCATTGCTACTAACATGAGTTTCAGCAACTCTGGATACACAGGCAAACTTCTTCCAGTAACTAAAGCTATGTTTAGTTTGTATTAAATTCACTGAAACAAAATTTAGTAATGTGACTTTGATTTGACAACACTTGATTGCACAGGTAATCATCTTTCCTGAAAGGATAACTCTCTTCAGATTTTTTTTTTTTTTTTTTAAGAAATTAGTTTACTTTTACAGTGAAATTTGTCAAAATAGTGTTTTTACTTCATGGCTTTCATGACTAATGTTTTCATAGTGTTAGGTGGTGAACATTGACTAGACCAGGGAGCTGATTGAGCTTTCCAACAAGTACCTGAATCCTTTTCATACAATGGAGAAACTGAATAAGATACTGGGTTCATTGCCATATTCCAGAAGTTGGATGGTAGTAGTTCTCTAAGATTTTGCTTGTATTTCAGAGGAAAGCATAGTTTCTGCTGTTGGGGCAAAGTTAAAGTGGGGTTCATAAATGGCATCAAAACCAGAAAAAAACCCCCAAAGTATAAATAACATAACAAAGTTGCCTACCCCTTGATGTAAACTTAATGTATGTAATACATTTTCTCTTGTGAAAACGTGTCTGGAGGAGAATTTGAGCACTGACAAAAGTTTTTGGATGATGCTTCTCTTTATAATCATGCGATAATGTTAAAAAAAAAAAAGCCTAACATTCTATTTCTTATTTTTACAGCATTGTCAATTCAACCTAATGATGCCTTGATGTATAAATTTAGAGCTGATATTCGTGGTAAATTGGGTTTCTATAAAGAGGCTGTAGAAGACTACAAACAAGCAATCAGCATTCAAGAACAGATTGATTCCATGTGAAAAGATACCAGTTCTCATACTACTTGGGTCCTATTTACAGATTTCTCAGACCTATAATTAAAAAAGTCCGACATGCAATAAAAATTTATAATTTATCTTCATTTTTATATATTCTACACACATTTTATTCTCCTAAATAAGTACCTTGATTGTGCAAAACTAGTGAGTTGTTTAAGAATAGAATGCCACATTTAATTTTTATGAGTTATATAGATTGTTCTTTATTTGTTAGTGTCAAGAGATAATTGATTGCGTTGTTTGCAAAATGAAGGACAGAGAAGAGGAATTTATAGGCAAAAGACCTCAACTGTATTGGTTATAGAAGGATAAAAGAGAGTACACTCTCCCTTCCCCCCCAGATATAAATGCTTACAGTGATGCTAATTATATGTCACCTGGACCATCTGGGAAATAAATATTCTAAGATGGCTACCAAATGCTTGTGACTGCTAACTAGGTCTCACTTTCTTCCTGATCTTTCTTCTATACCTCTTCATAAGGTTTCCTATTCCCTGTCACTCACATGGTTGGGGGAAGCCATTGTGCAAGGTCTATCTGTTACAGTGCGTGAGAACTACACCAAGAACTGAAATTTGAAAAGGACATGATTCAGTTTGTGAGTAAATAGTTGAGGCTACTTGCTTCCAATTAAATATATTACGCTGTGCCAGCTTGAAGAGACAGGTAAAAATGCATAAATAATAGATCATAGTTTTGTGTTCTAAGCTGTAAGAATGGGCTTAAGAACAGGCTCTCACCTAAACGTGGAGATTGAAATGTAAATCTATGTGACCAAAATTTAAAAATTGTCAGGCCCTACCCATGTACTAAATTAAACCCCCAAGTTTGGCATAGTATGGTGCAGATAGCAAAAGGATGAAGCAAAACAGATGCCTTTGTCTCAGAAAAAAGAAGAAAGAGGAATGTTAAGGTCTTATTCAGCATGCAAGCAGTCCTGTGGTTTCATACAGTGAAAAGATTTCTAAAGGCACAAATGGCACTTCAATGCATAATCCCAGTGGTATAGGAATTGTACGTGTAATTTCAGGTTAGGTTTATATGTAAAATGCTATCAATTTTCCTCTTAAAAAAAGGCCAAAGGGAAAGGTGAGAGGGACCTTCACAAAACAATAGACCTAACACATGCTGATATGTGCCTGTAATTACTTAATGTTCTGTATGTGGAATAATCCCTAGATAGTAGAGAATAATTCAGAATAAAATAAAAATTAAATCATCTAATTTATATAAAATCAGTATTAAAGAGTTACGTTGGTCCATTTAACTTTATAACTGACCTTTTTTTGTACTCCTGGAGTTAAGTGATTTTTTCATTTATGTGCTATGGAGATGAAAGTAAAAAATGTTGTCGTTGCTTTGTCTCAAAGAATTGCATTTTATTGTCTCTGAGTACTTAACACATTGCTATAGGCTCTGTAAAAATATCTGTTCTTGCATATCTATGCAGTGTATGTTTAGTCAAGGCGATAGACAATGACTGGAATTCTAGCTTTGTTCTGGTATCTAAATTTTGCATTTCTAATATCACATTACATTGTAAAAATTTCTATGCTTGTCACCTTATGATATCTGGGTTGAAAAAAAAAATACTGTGGAAAGGAAATTCAGACTATCACAGCTAAAAGCAGTTAACTCAGTAATGCATTTGACTTCATCCCTACTCTCCTTGACTATCCTCTTGTCTTGTTTAATATCTAGCATGATGAGACTATGCACCTGCAAGGTCTGTGGTGATAAGGTTGACTGGAATAGATGCATCATAGTTAAGATGTATAAAAGCTAGAACAAGTTCAAAAAAATTTGTATTTAATTTTTGTTTATTCATGATGAGTGTCTCTGATGTTTAAAAATGAATGTTTATAGATATAATCAATAAATTATTTCTAGACATTGTAGGATGTTGCATATTAATATTTTTTTCTAGTATTATACATTAGAGCATTACTTATTAGAAATATATTTGCAATGACAGTTTTTCTTAAAATTAAATTAAAACACATGACCATGGGATGATCAAAAAACAATTTCTGCTTTTCTGTTCTCCAGTAATTTGAAATATAAAATGCTAGTAATAGGTTTTAGAAGTATTAGTTTTACCACACTACAATAATAAAAAAAATCTGGTAGACTGCAACACAAAATAGGAAGAATTCTTTGTGACTATTACAGAATTCAAGAATCAGAATAACTATGTCAGGTCTGATTAGACCATTGTAGCTACATGTTTCTGTAAAGAGTTTTACTCTTCAGAGGTTTTGCTTTTGTGCCTTTAATGTTGACTGTTACTGAAGATAAGTTTGTGAAGTCCAAGGTGATTGAATAATTATTCACTACTTCTCCCCTCTTGTTCTTTTTTATTTATTTACTTTATTTATTTTTGCGGTATCATTACCTACTGTCCTGGTTTCGGCTGGGATAGAGTTAATTTTCTTCCTAGTACCTGATGTAGTGCTGTGTTTTGGATTTAGGGTGAGAATAATGTTGGTAACACACCGATGTTTTAGTTGTTGCTGAGCAGTGTTTATACTGAGTCAAGGACTTTTCAGCTTCTCTCACTGCCCTGCCTGTGAGGGCGCTGGGGATGCACAAGAAGTTGGGAGGGGACACAGCTAGGACAGCTGACCCCAACTGGCCAAGGGGATATTCCAGACCATATGATGTCATGCTGAACAAGAAAACCTGGGAAGAGTTGGCCGGGGGATGGAGACCCATTGCTCGGGGACTGGCTGAGCATCAGTCAGTGGGTAGTGAGGAACTACATTGTGCATCACTTGTTTTATATCTTCTTTTATCATTATTATCATTTTCCCTTCCTTTTCTGTCCTACTAAACTGCCTTTATCTCAACCCACAAGTTTTGCCTTTTTTCCGATTCTTTTCCCCATCCCACTGAGGGGGGTGAGCAAACGGCTGCGTGGTGTTTAGCTGGCTGCTGGGTTAAACCACAACACTTACCCAAGTGGATCAAGTGTAATGTACAAAGTATAAATATACGTGTGTCTGTATTTCCATGCGTGATTATCATGGTGGTTGATGCAAATTGGGAGATTATTTACCTAGTTTCCTATAGGCACACAAAATCGAAGTTTGCTTGCAAGATGGTGTTGGTGGTATTTTTGTTCCCTTTCTCCTTCTCCACATGCCTCTTTTTTATTATCTGAAGAATTGTTTATTGATGAAATTGCTAAATTATGCATGATTCTATGGCCTTTTCCTTTCTTTGACCTCCTTACAAATTACCTGCTGATGGGTTGTGAGATAGTGGTACCCTCATCATGTACAGTGCATCATCAAACTTAACTCAGAATGAAGAGAAGTTGAGCCTTTTCCTTGGATCCTTTTCTTGTGATATTCAATGTAAATTTTCTTTAGTTTAACCTCTCTTGAACATCAAACAGAAATGGACACATAAAAGATTTTTATCTTCACATTTAAAAACTGAAACCAGATGCAATCATGATGATCCAGTTATGCAATCATTCACTATTGGTAGAGTGACTTGACTTAAATAATACGGGCTATTGTAATCTATCTTCTGCTTGTAATTTTTTTTATTCTGAATGGTGTAGGTCTATTTTTTAATACTTAAAAACTGAATATTTATTAATTCTATGGTTGGCTGCATGGAGTTAAATTTTTAGAGCTTTTCATCTATTACACAATGCTTAGGAAATGGCTAGTGTTCCATTGTATTTCCAATTTCATCATTTAGCATCACTGTCATTCACAATTCCGGGACCATGTTAGATGGTTTTTAAAGAAAGTGGATGGAGAATTTATTTGCACAATAGAACATGAAAATTTCAAGTTGCATGATCAAAGCTTACTGCATTCTTTGAAAAATAGATTATCAGCTCCTTTTTCCTTCAAATCTTTGTTTTATTTTTCCTTTCTGACCTAAAAGAAATTTTATTTTTTCTAAAGGCTTTTAAAAGTAGGTAGGAATATTTTGTATAATAGCACTTCTTTTATGTCTTTTTTAAAAAAATTGATTAATAGAGTCATTAGTGACTCTAAGAATCACTGTTCCACTGATAAATTGCAGTTGTATTTTGCAGGCTGAACAGTTGCACTTGAACTTCCCTGTTGGTAGGGACTACGGTAGATTTGTGGCATTCTGAATTTTGCCGAACCCAGTATGGGACAGGTGTTAAACTCTGAGGTTACTTCCATTGCTAATAATATATTCAGTAAATTTTCATACTGGGGGTTATCAAAGTGATTTTGATTCACAAATGCAGTTTAAGAGAAGCTCTTGTCCTTTGCTATGTGATCATATTAGTTCTTTTTGGATTTAAAATTATAATCTGAGCTTCATTGTTTCTGCATTTATTTCCTTTCATTCTCTTTTTCTAGAAAATCCTTTTGATAGACTGTAGTTAGAAAAAAACAGTTACTAAGGAACCTCAGTTGCATTCAGGTTTTTCCTCCCTCTTTAAAATACTGATAATACATGCATTACTGGGAAACAGGTAACACTGTTTGATTAATGGAGAATGAAGTACATGACTTGTTATAAAAAAAGGACCAAAGCAAATATTTCCATTTGAAGCCCAATAAGGGAATGGGAAGTTTTGAATAACCTTTCACAGAATAGTAAGTTACCTACATACATCTATCAACTGAATGTTAAAGCATTTTCCTTCAATATTTTAAAATTTACACTCTTGGATGGGATGCACCACCAAAATGATGATGAAGCAGATCTTTTGTTACCTCCATTGAAAAGCAAAGGAAAGTGGTACTTCTTGAAACAAAGTGGGAAACTAGTTTATTTATAAATTTGGGGAAGTTGTTTTGGTTTTTGCAGTTGTTTTGCAGCAGATCTTTGCCTAAAGTTATTGATCAGGCTTTAGTTTATATGAGACAATCTAATTTATTTACAACTCAAGTCAAAAAACCATTTGCATAGCAAGAGTATATCTCCACTTTAATAATCTAGTCTGAGAGAGAATGTGACAATCAGTGGCAGTGAGATGGGTAGCCGGTGAGAGAAAAGTAAGGGGCTCAAATTTTGCAGTTTGTTATTTCGCGAATTTGAGATGATGAATGTCATTGATTTCCTTATGTCTTCAAGATCTCCACCTTTGTAAAATAAGTAGATAAAATTTACTTTAAAATAATCTTTTGAAATCATTGCTGAAAAATATTTAGGTTCACCTTGGAGTTAGCATGAACAAGTACATAGCCTTTTGTAGCTTACAGAGAAGGACAATAATAAAGAAAATTGACATTAAAGTGACAAACTGAAAACTTCAATAACAGTAAATAAAACAGAACAGAAGCAAATAAAAACATTGTGTTCTCAGCTGAACTCCAGTGTCGGCCACTCTTCTGAGTTTCAGATAGTTTGGGTGTATGTGTGGGATTGTTTTTAATTGAGAAGCAAGTCTTTGGGAAGGATACCTGTCAAAAAAATACAAGTCCTTCCCAACTGGCCACATATGAGAAGTGCAGTCAATTCAGAAAATAAATTTGTAGCTGAAGCTGAAGACTGTATGGCTGAGATAGCAGATTGACAAGATTGCTGTAACAGTGAAAGTGAAAAATGTGTGAAAGTGAACCAAACTCTGCACTGCTATAGTAGAAAACAAGCCTTGCAGGAAAGATGCTAGTCTTTAGAAGAAAACCCGGGAGTTTTAAAAGGTAATTTGGGAAATCTCTTTGTCAAAATATAATGAATGCAAGTGGTCTATCATTATATCTAAGCTTGTAGTGTTTTCAGTTTACTTTTCTTGGGCCTGAAATAATGCAGTAAATTATAATGCACTGCTGGCTTTGTTCATTTAAGTGGGGGAAGACTGGCAACTACATTTCATAGAGAAGGATAATCTTACTGCTGCTGCTATGGGCTTTTCACTAGTCTGTAGTTTTAGAGCAGAGCAATCAGGTTTTAGTCTTGCCTTTCTGGGTGTGCATATGAAAGTGAATTTTCTTTTTGAGTGGTTAGGGAGATGAATCGAATCTTAGTTTCTGTGTTATTTTTATCTCAACATTTTTTCCCTAAGAAACATGTTTCAGAAACATATTTTGTTTTGAAGGCTGTGCCAAATGATAGCAGATTTGTCATTTTCAACAAATTAAAACAAATGCAATACACCCTAGTGGAAGGGAGTAAGAAAACTGTGGGTAATGCATTTCTAATTTCAATGGGAAATATGTCAATTTTTTCACATTATTTATGCATATGCTACACCTGTACTGCATTTTATAAGGCTGAGCCAAAACCAGGTTCCAGCTCAACTATAAAACTGCCTGAACTTTCTATGCGCACACTGTGAGAAGTAGGATGCAGGATGGGTATAATGCCCACGCAGTGCTATATAGGCATTGCTGAGCAAAGGCTGCCTATGACTCAACACAAAAGATGTTTCTTACTATGGGACACTCTGACTGTCTTCTTTTTGTAACACCATCTGTATACCGTTGCCACAAGGGCAGATGGAACACCAGATGGTCTAGGCTGGTATGGTGAGCCCTTTGGTAAGCCATGGTATACCTGGGCCATCTACTATGCTTAAGGTAGGAGCATCCCTGGGTAGAAAGAATATTAGCTCAAGTTACCTGTTATGTCTTCAAACCCATGGCTCAAGCCAGTGCTTGAGCACGGGCTCATGTGGACACAAATTGAATTTGGATTTGATTTGGCAACAGACCAAACCTTGAAAAGTGATATGAATGCAACCTGAGCCATTCCGTGGGATATCAGGAAAAAAATATAGTGGAAAAAATGGGCTTGCAAAATGTGCTCTGAAGAAGTCAGTGTGAATAAAGGTGGTGTTTTAAGTCACCTTACTCAAAAGACGACTGTCTTACAAAGTGTGACTTTAAGACAGACCACCAGAAGATGGCAGTCTGCAATCTTGAGTGGAACAGCTCTACTCCCCGGTAACAAACCGGCTACACCAGCAGCCTCTGGCTCTCGTAACCCTTGTGTGGTTAGAATTGTGCTATATCGGTGTTTTCTAATGCCTCGGGTTTAACTGACAGTGTTGTTCTCTCACTTCCTTTTTGATATGCTACATACAGTTCTGTTAGAATAAAACGATAACTGAGATTATCATACCTCACAAGCACTTGCGTAACATAAAACTGTAATATGATAATGTAAACACATGTATATGAACATGTGCACAAGCATACCCCCATGTATATATGTATACACACATGCAATAATAGCTGCCCCTTTCCTGTCCTGATTTTTTTTCTCTCTTGCTTTTGAGGTACTTTTCGTCAAAATGAGGCATTCAGAAAAGGAACGCAAATGGTGTGGAACCTCTTAACTGCTCCCAGCAGCTATATTTTACAGCATGTTTCTTTTTAGTCAGTAAATTCTTTTTGTTGCAAAATGAAAAGGCTTATCATTGCTATCTGTTGGAATTCAAACAGAAAAGCTAGAAGGTGGCCACACCTTGCTTCATGAGGCATTCCTCCTCTCTGGCCTTTTTTGCCCCCTTCTCAAAATGGACACAGTGCTTTGTTTGCAAAGAGTGAAAAAGGTAAAGTGCTTTCGCTCTGAGGAAAACCCCCCCCGACCCCAAGCTTAGAGTAGCAAGCAGAGGTTGTGACCTTCCAGAGCAAGTCTTTGTCAGCTCTAATAAAAGAAAAGCAGGTATCAGACATTTTCAGAGCTGCAACCCTGGTTTCTCTGCTGGGTGAGACTCTTAACTGAGTTGCAGTCTTCTGTTTTTTTTGTGAATACGTGCATATGTGCATATAATGGACATTAAAATCTGTATTCAGAATTCATTAAATTCAGTGAAAGGAGCTTGACTAAATTTTGAGTCAAAGCTATAGAATGATGAATACTCACTCCCTTGCCATTCCTTTTTCCCATGTTTATGAAAACTAGAATAGTGTGACTGACCTGTTACTGGAAAAGCGATCCTATTTATCAGCTTTTCCTGATCTGTTTGATAGTGATACAGTGTGCCAAAGAGCTTATTTACAATTCCTAAAATGTAAATTTATAACATATGAACAACTTTGCAGTGAAGTGGTTTTGTCAAGTAGTATGTGCAACTTCATTTAGTGGTCTCATAAGTGTACTGTTTACTAAGGCTGTTCTCATGGGGAGAAAATACAAAACAAAAAAATGCACTGGAAACTCATATGCTGTTTTACTTCAGAGTAACTTCCCCAGATAGACCTGTGTGGTGTAGATGAGCTCTCCATCTACAGAGGTTCATCTCTAATAGCAGGATGTTTCATCTACTATTTTTCAACAGAAATGTCTGGTATAAAGGGAGGAAAAAGCTGTCTGAAGGGCAGGGCAGAGCAGGGTTCTGCTCCTCTCTGTTGTCCCTCTTCCCCAAAAATGTCAGGTGGCTATGAATGTTGGAGAGATACTCTAAGCTCTCTGGGTGGGGATGAGCCTTTGTGCTTGTCCCCACTGCAAAGGCCGGGCGGTGCTCCTTCCTGAGATGATGCACACGAGGATCCTTGTACCCGACATGTTGGTTCCGTTCTTCTTTCCCACCTCACCTAAAAGAGAAGGAAATGGCCCAAGGGCCCCCAGCCAGGCTGTTCCCAAGGAAAGGGGCTGCCTGGAGGAGAGGAGGAGACAGGCCCGCTGGCAGGGGTGCCACAAACCCTGCCCCAGCTCCAGGAGGGGTGCTTGCTGAGCAAAGGCAGGGCTGGGGGAGGCTCACGTCTTTTCCTTCCTTCTCTTGCAGGAAGCCAGCTTGGGAGGAGAAGGAGGAAGAAGCACTGCAGCAAAAGTATATCTGGGCTGCGATGCCAGCTGGTGTCTGCACTGGGGAGGCAGGGAGCGGTGGGAAGAAGAGGGGTAAGTCTGCAAAGGAGCAATTCCCCACATCCTTGGTGGAGGTGAATGCCTGGGCAGGGTCTGCCCAGGTGTCTGAAAGCGTTGCAAAGAGGTGGAGGCGGGGGTGTTGAGGGAAGACGCAGAGCTCTCCTGCAGGGACACTGAGCTTCCAGGGGATGAGGGATGCCCCAGATCTGATGGCACTGACCAAGGGCTCCTCCAAGCAGTGGAGAGGGCTGCTGGGGCTCTGCCCAGGCCCATTTGTCTCAGCAAAGGACTTCAGGAATCACGACCCATACGGCTGGCTACAAACACCTCTGGCAATGGTGCTGATGCCCAGCCCTGGCACGTGTCCTGGCCCTGCTGGCTCCCAGGAGGCTGCGTGGGCTGAGCCGGAGGTGAGGGCCGATGTCCTGGGAGCTGAAGCCCATGGATGAGAAGGGGAGAGCAGATTGCTGGTGCCTGAGTGGCTTGCACGTGGCCCTGGCACCCAGGTGGGGAGCAGGGCTTGGGCTAATTCTGCCAGGCTCTGGCATATCAGTCTGTTCCTGGCCTGGCCTGGGACAAGTTTGAGTGCCCGGGAAAGCCCTTGGGGATGGAGCAGAGCGAGCGCCCGCTCCCTGTCCACGCTCCTCCAGCTCACCCAGGTGCTGCCCAGAGCTTGGTGCGGGCAAGGAGGCTGGGGAGGGCTGGGGAAGATGAGGACATGGAGACAGTGGGAGCTATGGAAGCTGGAGGGAGCCTTGCTTTGGGCCAGAGCGTGGGGCTAGAGTCGGCCCGGTGACGCCATTTCAGCAGGAGTGGGATGTGTTGTGGAGTGGACAGGCGCTGGCTGTGACAGCAAATCCTCAAGGACTGTGCAGGCGCACTTTGACTTGTGAGCCCTGGGGACACCCTTCCCCAGCCAGCCTGTCTCCTCCTGCTCGTCACCGTCCTGGGGAGTCCCTTGAGGAGACTTTCCCAGGCTCCTTGAGAGGTGCTGGAGTCACGCCCTGCTCCTGCTCTTCCCTCAGGGTTGGCAGAGGAGCTGTCGGCACCAATTTACAGCATGACTGCCATGAAGAGGAAGGCCTCCCAGTCAAGGGAAGATGGTGAGAGCAACTATCCCCACAGCTCCCTGAAACCAGAGAGTAGGGCAGGGCAGGGGCTGTAGGGGCAGGGTGGAGGGAGGGAGGCAGGAGCTCCCCAAGGCCACCGGTGCAGAGCCTGTCTTGTGCTCAGCAAGGGAGGCTTGTGGTATGGGGAGGGATGACCTCCCCAGGCCTCTCCGGAGGTGCTTAGCAGGGATGATGCTTGCCGCCCATTGCTCCCTCCCTGCCTGCCTCCACAGTGCGTGCTGTGCTGCTGTGCGGACTCTGACCTGGATGCTGGCGGGCTGACGCACCAGGACGATGGTCTTCTGCATGGTGAGCTGCCTGGGGGCTGCCCTCAGCTTTCCCCAAAGGGGCACCCAAAGTCTGCAGCTGTGAAACCCTGATGTTGGCCACTTGGCAGATGTCACCTCCTCCCCCATCGATCCCAGCACAGCCTCCCCATGGTAGTGCTGCTGAGCGACCCCATTCCCTGTGTGCGGGAGATCCAGCCCTCCCCATCTGGTCCTTCCAAGTGCATCCTCCAACCCAGGGGAACTCAAGGGTTTGCTCTCCTGAGCTCTCTTCTGGTTCTCCACTGTGGCCACCCAAGCATGGCATCTGTATAGCTCTAGAAGCCATAGTAGCCACCTCTGCGGGGCTGGTCCCCGGCCCTTCTCCATGGCCCCGGTCAAATGCTTGAGGAGCCACAGCACACCTGGGGTGCAGCTCTTCTGCTCTTTGTGCTTCTTGCTCAGGATCAGGTCTGAGATGAGGACTATTGCATCTCACCCAGCCTGCAGTTCAGCACTGCCTGTCCATACATGGTCTTAACTCTCAGCAAGTTTAACTTCTGCAGATTTTGTGCTGGCCCCTGTCTCGCTGCCCTGATGAGCTCCTGGGCTTTTCTGTCTTCCAGTATCCATCCAAGGGCCAGTGGACATTGTGGAAGGTGATGGGTGTTTTCATAGAAACATCTGCTGAGACCATGCTGAGACCTTTTGGTGTCTCATGCTTTTGGGTGGGGGGCATACTGGGAGAAAAGGAGTAGCAAGAGGGACATGTACCCAATGTCCCAGGGAGGCAGTAGCCTCTCCAGCATTTGGGGAAGCCTTGACCAGAGCTGTGGATGGCCTCCTGTAAACCTTGGCCTTGCTCATGTTTTCCATCTCTTCCCTCAGCTCATTCTGCTGGGAGCACCACCCGCAGCAGACCGTGGAGGTGCTTCAGGAGGACGATACCACATGCATTATCTTCATGCAACTGGTGGAGAACAGGACCTCCTAAACCACCATGGTGTGCCCCTTCTGCAAGCATGCCTGGTTCCACCGTGGCTGCATCCAGGTAGGAGGCCCTTCCCTCGCCCACGTCTCATGGATGTGGTGTGCCCAGCAGCTGTGTCCTGCTCACACTGTTATACTCTCTTCCGCAGGGACAAGCTCTCCAGGCAGGGATGAGCTTTTTGGCCTGTCTCCAGTGCAAGGAGACATTTCTTCCTGAGGTGATGCACACGAATATCCTCATAACTGGCATGTAGGTTCCTTTTCCCCTCCCACCATGCCTAAAGCCGAGGGGAATGGCCCGAGAGCTTTGCCAGGCTGGCCCATGGTCCCTCCAGCCCAGCTGTCCCTTGAGCTCCTATTGTCGGGGCCTTGATGGCACCTCCAGGTCTTATTGCCCCTGGCCAGCCCTGGGGGCCTCCCGGTGCGAGCAGCCATAATGGTGGCCTGGTTAGAAGGGGAAAATTACTGAACGGAAGAAATGGATGTATTCCTCATCCCTATCTCTAGTCACTGATCCTTTTGGAATGATCTTCCTCCATCCTAACTGGGTAAACCACTGATACAATAAGTGATAAAGCTTTTAAAGAATTATCTTTCAGGTTGATGCTGCCGCTTTTAAAATCCATGTAGAAAACAGTAGGTGTGTTTAGTGTAGCTCATTTTGTTGCATCTTCCCAGACTTTGTAACCGATTTTTTCTCTCATAAAGCTTGATGAGAAATTCTTCTAAGATCAGCTTTATGTACCGAACATTGCCCTTACTGATTGCCTTGCTCATGGTGAGATAAATTACAATTTCTTGTTTGCAGAAACGAAACTCAGAATACACTCTTCCATGACTTCACTAGTGTCCTTATTTTATGGAATTATGGCAGCAAATGTATAATATTAACTGCAGCTGTAGGAGGTGGTGTCCTGCATAATCTTCATAGCCAGTCTCTATCAGGACAGAGTTGAAAAGTATGAATAAGAAACCATTTGTACTTACTTAAAAACCACAAATGGTATCTTATCTGTGCTTTTTAAACTTTTTGCCTGGCCCTAGTTTACATGCTGATGACTCTGACAAGCTTGGTGTCCATGCAGTTACCAACTATAGACTCTGATTTAATGAGAAATTCATACACTAGTCTTTAAATAACCAGTTATCTCAGAAAACTGGTAATTATTTAGCTAGAGGCTTTCCAAATAGTACTGGAATTCTAATTAGAGCTATTCAGAAGCTATGAAGTAAAGAAAGAAAACCTGCATCATTGAAGACTAGCTCTTTAGTAACTAAACTGTGTATCAAGCAGAACAAATGTGTTAAGGTAGTCTCAATAGGGAGCTAATTAGTACAAGAACCATTAGCCTTGTTTTCTAATAATAACATTATCTAATATTCCATGCTTCTCTCCTGGTTGTTTTCAGGAGCTCGCAAGGAAAAAGTACATTTTATTTTCCTGCAATATTGAAAACTTGCTGACTTACCTAATCTCATTAAGTATCGCAGTGTTTATTTCCATATCAAGGGACACTGCAAATAGTCTGTCAGATTTTAAAACGTAAATGTGAAACTTCTGGTGAATATATTTAATAAAAAAAAAAAGTAAATGGGACATGTATATAGGAAAAGGGCAGGAGATAGAGGATTGTTTTTCTGGAGATATAAATCCAAGCAATGTGGGTATGACTATGCTGTATTTATACAGTCAACTTTTTTCAGCTCTTGCTCTCCATCTCAGGATGGGGTTCTTGCTCTCACAGCTTTGCAGAGGTTTGTGTAAAAGGGCTGGGTCAGTGCAAGGGGGCCTAACAGCCCTGTTCCTGATCAGGAGAGGCCATCCTTTGGAGTGGATATGGTAGAAGAGAGCAGGCAACTATCTTCTGAAGGCTTACAAAGACTGCAACTCTTGGGGTAGCAGCTGTGCTAAAATAGAGCTGGAGGTGGTTGCAGCAAGTCATAGAAGAGGCTGGGTCTGCAGCACTGCTGAGATCCCAGGTGGCACTGTGTCGCTTGCTTGCTTCCAGCGGTTGCTGTGGTATTGATGGCTTTTACCACCTAAGTTATACCTTACCATCTTTGTCTGACAAACTGCAGACTCTTTTCTCTCTTTGCTGCCATTATCTGGGATTTGGGAGTGTGAGCATTTGCAATGTTGAGCCATACCGATGTAGCTGCATTCATAAAGGAACTGCAGTTAGGCACTATTTCAGGACTTGAAATCCTGAGCTCTTAGTACTTCTCTTAGCAGCCCTTCTCTGTGAAGCATTTCAGGGTGCATTCTGTGAGAACATCTGTCCATTTCTGGCCCATGTACAGAAGTGCTTTTAACACATCAGCTTGGTAAACTAAAGCACATCTTGCATGACACCCTCCACGTGGCAGCTCACAGATTCTCCCCCAGATAGAAGGGAGGCACAGAGCCCACTCAAGATTTGTTGCAGTTGCTGGTGACCATATAACTCTTATTTTGAGAAAGGCAAGTGAATGCAAATGAAAGAACACAAGTAGCTTGTTGTCTTGAAGAGGTGATAACGTGTCTCTGGTGAGATTGTGCAGGCTGCATGCAGAAATGTTGGGTTACAATGGCTGGGACAGCTGTTAGTAGGTGTACTGATTTGACTGTCTGAAACAAAATTGGAAACACTGAATGGTGGAGATGCGCCAGAATGAAAATGAAATGTGAACAACATGGCTGACTTATGTACTGAGATATACAGGTCAGTGAGGTAAATCAAGCCTGTCCATACGCAGGTGGCTATTTCTTCTGGAAACTTGGAAGAAATAGTTTTATACCCACCCTCTTTCTTTTTCCTCTGCTGCTTTGTTCTGTTTCAATTTCTCTGGTATTCTTTATACTATAGCAAAGTGTAGAATAACATACTCTTGCTGCATTCAAAAAATATTGAGGTGGTCTGAAATATTGCAGCAATGAAAGCTACACTTAGATAGATGAAGAGAGCTGGTTATTTTAGAAACGCTAGCAGTGTTTTCTGTTAGTTGCTGGGAATTGGGATAACATGTAGAGCAGCCAGCTTAGTCCAGCCAGGAGGTTTGTGGCAACTGCAGCTCCCTAGCTCTGGTTATTTGTTCCTCCTCTACATTTTGGAAAATAACAACAGATGGATTACTTGTTTAGACCAAACAAGGCAGCCAAGAGTAGAGCAGAGCCAACTGTGCTGATATTCCAATCCTTCCCTAATGATCCATTAGTCCAGCTACTGATGTGACTCTGTGTTGTCAAGTAGGAATGACAAAACACAGTCCAACATGAATTGTGAATCTTTCCTACCTTCTGTTCTGGGAAATAGTTGCCAGGATTTCCCAAAACAATCTTTATTTAAACAAAATATAATTAAAAAATTAAATTGTTGAACTTAAACTGAGAATTTTCTGCATATTCTCTGAGAAAGAAGGAAACAAGGATAGTTCAAAATGGGATAGCAAAATCAGATTTAAATTAATTTCTCAAAAGTATCTGAAAGGATTAGAAGGCTAATTCTCATTTTCAAAAGGAATGTATACATTTACATACTTTAAAATATTCCAGCTGGGGACTATCTATATACTCAGGTGTCTATATAAATCTGAAAATCTGCGATGTAGCTGATTGCTAATCTGACTTTCATTTAAAGACAGTATGATTAGTGTTAATCAGAAATTTTTGGACAAAAGCTTTTTTTTATCAAAAATGTTGTTTTTGTTAAACCCAGACGTTTTGTGGAAGCATGCCCATGTCAGTGAATTCTTGTTTAGACAAAAGCCCAGCAAAATAAAAGAATTCATTTGCATTCTATTTTGATGTTTACAGAACAGGATACTTTGACTTTGCTTTGAAACAGCTCTTTTCTGTTTTGAGAAGTTGTGTTTTACTTTACTCAAAAAGCTGAAAGGAGTTTAAATGAGATAATAACATTTTAATTAGGTTAAAATAAAATCTCAGTCCATTAAAAACAAAATTTCATTTGGAATATCACTTCTCAAGGGTGTTTAAATTTCCTGTTTACTCTCTGAACTGTAGAAAGCTTTCAGATTAATTTTATTCTCTGTAAAAACAAAAAGTCCAGTTCTCCTCAGTGTGGGAGTATTCTCTTTTGAAAATTTTACTCAAACTTGTGATTTTTCTGGTGCCATACTGCCAGTGAGTGATGAATGCTTTAGTTTTCCTGGCTCAGTATTCTGAATGTAGGGTTTTTTTGTGTACTTGGAGTTATATCTAGAACCTATTAGTAATTTTTAGAAGTACATGATTTTACCATTTCTGTTTTCCTGTGAGTGCTTCGTTTTACTGCAACAAAACATAGCCGTGGTGAAAGAGAGAAATTAAAGCAAAATGCTGTCTGAAGTTTGAGAAAGTTCCTTCCTTTTTCCCCTCTCATCCTCATGCTTCAGTTCTCCAGGCATGTGATCCAGATGGTTCTCTTCAGATTTAAGCATGAGCTCAAATTCTAAGCTAACAAAGAAAATTAACTATAATGAGTAGGAAAAAAATTCCTAATTGAGTTTATATGGAAAAAAAAAAGTAACAAGAACAAATAAAACAGTAAGAACCTTACTTCATGGGGGAAATGTCTATGGAGTATGAAAATAAACTGAGTTGTGATAAACACACTGGATTTTTATGTTGATGAAAATATTTTTATTTATGGACATTAGTAAATAAAACTCCTTCAGAATCTAGCATTATTATTTTCCCTGGTAATTGAATTTTGCAGGCATTTTTTCAGCTACAGTTGGTATTAAGATTTAATAAAGTTCATTGGCAACGAGCAAGTTTTTTTTGTAATGCTTTTATGTAGCTTTCATTTCTTGAATGCAAGATATTTTCATTTAAATTAATGAAAGTCTAAGATTGATACATTCCTACATGATAACTGCAAAAAAGACCAATGTCATTGCATGCTGTAGGTTGCACTGAACATTGGTGTTTGCATCCCATCTTTTTATGCCATAATTTAATATGTTTTCTAATGAGGAGATAATGCATTCAGCTTTGGAAACAACCAAGGGAAGGATTACTGCTTTATTCTTCCATTCCCTATGGTTGGCATTAAGGTGTG
The DNA here is from genome assembly GCF_964188355.1 of Buteo buteo. Lineage (NCBI taxonomy): Eukaryota > Metazoa > Chordata > Aves > Accipitriformes > Accipitridae > Buteo > Buteo buteo. The sequence goes on along the minus strand of NC_134176.1, from coordinate 27,618,531 downwards.
TATGGTCGCTGTAAAAGGGAGTCCTTTGTCTATGGTACTGTAATGGTGAATACTCAGGTGTTTCAGCTGTAGTGAAAACTGGGGAAATGGCAAACAAAATGGAAGTAGGATGTCCGATGTCCAAAAATGGCCATACTGAAGTGAGTAGTTTGATAAACTGATGCAGACAAAGAGCATAACTGTGAAAGTTCTCATAAAACCAGGTGTCGATTTACTTAGGAGAGTTACTGGTGCAGACACAAATGGCCAACTCAGGCCCACGCTTGAGTCAAGCAAATAAACCCTCCTACAACAGTGGTGTCCCCACAGCCTGGTTCAGATCCAGTGCAGCATAAGCTGCACTACTTGTAGGCTGGCACCTGTATAGCTATATCAAGTATCTCCTTTTCCTCTGCTCCTCAGTGCTCTCAAAGAGAAGTGTGAAGGCAGAAGCAATGAACACAAGGTGGATCTCTGCACTGTTGTGTGACTGCACCTCCTTTAGTGAACTCTTGGACCTGGAGTTGCGAAGGAGCAAGTTGAAGGAACAGGCTTCAGGGAGGTTTTGGAACCCACCACCTGAGAGATGGCATGGCTGATTTTCGAAATCCCAGCGGACCTCAGTCACCTCATGCAGAGCTTCCCCACACTGTGCCTCCTGGCACTTTTGATGGTAAGAATGGGGTGCAGAAGTCTGCATGAAGTCCCTGGGATCCCCGCTGGTTCTGCCTCATGCAAGGGGATCTGAGCCTACTGTTGAAGCAGCAAAAGTGTATTTGCAAAGCAGTGTGCCTGAATTAAGCTCCACTCACCTAAACTGCTTTATTTCTAAGGTTGTGTGCTGCTTAAAAATGATACCATCCCTCCTCACACTTGTGAGGTGCATTGGAAGTGTTCATAGCTTTGCTAGTAGAAGTAGATGGTGGGAGCACTTCCTCCGCTACTTTAGGTAAACGTAGTCACTTCAGCTATACCATTCTGACTTGCACAGTTTAAGAGTGGCACACCATGTCCCCTTTTCAAACAAAGCTGAGGACATAACATTAGTGAGGGCGGGAATGGTTTAATCCAGCTTGGCTGCATCTGGATGAGGGTGTCTGGCCATGCTATGAAATTAGAAACAATAAGAAAAACGAGAGCCTGAGCTACATCAGCCAATGCTGTAAGGGTGGTTTGGCTGTTCTGACAGAAAGTGCTCCTGGATTGTTCAGCTTATTTGATCTTCATATTTATTGTTCTGGGAAATTTAAAACACACTAAATTAGACATAGATGATGTTAAGTAGTCTTTTAATCAAATAACAGTTTTGTAAATGATGTTATGTAAAATGAGAGGTCATGTTTTAACCTTTCCCTCAGTGAAATAGGGCATTATCATTTTTATGTGCAACTCTGTGTATATTATGCATTCTGTATAATGATTGTCAAGGGTCACTTTTTCAAAGCCATTTAGGAGGCATTAATTTTGATGAGTGAGTGGCTCTTGCCCTAGGTAGCTATTCAAATCTGTCAGGTTCCTTTTAGATGCTATACACTTTGTGAGAGGCAGAATCAATGATGCTTTGCTGATCAATGGAGATTTTTCTTCCTTTAATAAACTGGGTGCAGGCACTGGATGTTGAGTTGATATCAGGATTATTAACTTTTTCTCTGCCATTCTTTCCAACGTTCGCTTTTCACATTATTATAGGTCTACAATATTACAATTTCTGGGTCGTCCAACTATTCATGACTACTAGCATGAAGACTCATGCCAAAAGAACCTCTGCAGGAATTTTTATAAATGTTTTTATTTCCTAAGTGTTAGTTTTTTCAAGTAACTATGAATGTCTGTGGATAACTTTAAAAAGACTCAGAGCAGAAACAATACCAGATAATAAGCTTCTTTTAGGTTACTCTTTACAAAATAACTCATCAAATAACATAACATGGCAATTGTCCTTCAGATGTTTAACATAGTTACATAAATAAAATCAGCATCAAGTCTCTTTTTCTGAAGTTTGTCAAAATATTTTCAGACAATAATTTCAGTAAGTACTATTTAATATTCAATGCATATATGGTGGAAAAAAAGTAATGTATGCTTTAAGAATTTCCATACCCATTCTTAAATCTTGCTTATTTTTACAAACATGTTACTGTTTATTCTGTGAATGGTTTTCACAAAAGGTTAAGAAAGATATTTCTCCAACAATACCTAATTAACTTTTTCAAATACATTAACTCCTTTGCTCTCTGTTAGTTCCACTAACGTAAGGGGGCAATTTTCAATGTAATGACAGAGCTACCACCTCTAGACTGGAGGTTTCTTGAAAGTGTAAATGTGCATCCTGGTTTCAGCTGGAATAGAGTTAATTTTCTTTCTAGTAGCTGGCATAGTGTTATGTTTTGGGTTCAGTATGAGAATAATGTTGATAACACACTGATGTTTTCAGTTGTTGCTAAGTAGCGTTTAGACTAAGTCAAGGATTTTTCAGCTTTTTGTGCCCAGCCAGCAAGAAGGCTGGAGGGGCACAAGAAGTTGGGAGGGGACACAGCCAGGGCGGCTGACGCAAACTGGCCAAAGGGGTATTCCATACCACGTGATGTCATGCCCAGTATATAAACGGGGGGGACTTGACTGGGGTGGGGCAGATCGCTGCTCAGGAACTAACTGGACATTGGTCGGCAAACGATGAGCAACTGCATTGTGCGTCACTTGTTTTGTATATTCCAATTCTTTTATTATTATTATTGTAATTTTATTATTGTTATTATTATCATTATTATTTTTTTCCTTTCTGTCCTATTAAACTGTTCTTACCTCGACGCACAAGTTTTACTTTTTTTTCTTTCCCAATTCTCTCCCCCATCCCACTGGGTGGCGGGGGAAGTGTGTGAGCAGCTGCGTGGTGCTTAGTTGCTGGCTGGGGTTAAACTACGACAATGTGTCTGGATGACCCAAAAAGGGCAGGCATGCAAAATCTCAGCACAGGGTAAAACTAATGAATTTACCGAAGCATTTATCTATTTGTGGGCTCTTCCTTTCACAGGTTTTACAGGTATTTTGGATTCCCTATGCTCATGCCATGAGGTGTAGCAAAAATTCCTTCTATAGCTTATTTCTGTTCTTCATTAAGCTGTTGCATTACCTGGCAACTACTTAAATATTAGTGAGGGTTTGGACAAATTGGCTAGTGCACTAATTAGGTGGAAATTGGAGGCCTTATCAATTAAGACTTCTGCCATAAACAGTGTTTGGGGCGTTACTAATTTAGAAGAGTCCCAGAGTCTCTTATATGCAGTCTTGCAATGAGAGAGTTAACTGCCTTTGCAAAGAACAGAAAAAAACCTTAGGGAAGTGCAGCTGTATACACAACTCAATGAACATTTTATTTATGTACTGTACAAAATGAAATCTTGACTTTGGAGGGTGAATGCGGTATTCTTCCAAATTTTCCAACTTTGAAGATTTTACAAGTAGACACAATGTAACAGACTTTCTTTGAAATGTTTCCTTCCTTTGACATTTCATTAAGATGTTATGGCATATTTTGTAGCTAAGGTACTCAATAGCTGATCGTTTGTTGATTGTAGTTGCTTTTCTGATACAAAGCTTGCATATTTTATAGCTATAGAGGGTCAAACATCAGAATGATTTATCAAAACTCTGCAAACTTTGAGAGCTTTTCTGTCCCTCTTTTTCAGTCTCATGAACAAAGCAGTGATCGCAACCACATTCAAATACTACGTGCAGATTAAAGTATGGCAGTGACCTGGAGGATCAACCTGCCTGGAAAAAACCGAGAAAACACGGGTGAGAGAGCCTGCCTTTATACTGTGCCTTGTTCTCAACTGAATCCAGAGGGTTGCTGGATCAAGCTCTGGGTCTCAGGGGCATTCTCTTTTCCTCTGCAAATACAGACCTGTCAAGTTTTGTGCAGTCTGTGCGAAATGCACGCCACCTTCTCCTTCTCCCTTGCCCTGCACGTCGCCTGCTTTCCCTGCTGGTGCAGCGCTCCCAGGGCCGGCTGCTCCTGGCTGGCGGCTGCCTCCTCGCCCCCTCCCTGGAGACAGACCCCTCCAGAAGGGGCTGCTCCAGGGGAAGCCCACACTCACAGCCCCGTGGCAGTCACAGGAATAACAGCGGGGTAAATATTTAAAACCAGCTGTAAAAGTTATTTTACCAGAGACTGTGTAAGCGCTCGTGAAAATGTGTGAGCTAATTTTCCCTTAGAGTGTAAACTTTTGGGACGGATTTCTCTTTTCTGTACGCTTATAGGAGAGCATATAGGGAGCCTATTGCAATTACTGCCTGGCTTTAGAAGCTGCTGTAATACAACCAGCAGTAAGAATACCTGTCTGCAATAAAAGGCTTGATGAAAATGTTTGTTCATAGTGTATGTTGTAGGAACAGTTACTATTTTGTTTCTATAAGGAATTGCTCACTAGGTGTCCTCGCAGGATCAGAACTCACTGAATAATTTTAGAATCACGTTTGGAAATGGTTATATTTGCCCAATCCTGAATGATTATGAGCTATAAAGGGAAACTAATGATGTATATCTGTCTCTGACTCAGCTGGGAGATTAAGATGGACAGATGGAGATGGCCAACTTTATATCCATTTTCACACTTCAGGTTTAAAACTGTTACAGTTTTTGCTGGCTTTGTACAGAATCCATGCAGGATACTGAGCCAGTACAAATAATAAGTTAATATATAAGTAAAAGTTAATGTAATCATTTTCTGACAGAAGAGAAAGCAGCGTGGAATAATTAACAGTACACAAACAAGGACTTAAACAAGAATTTGAAAGCCTTACTGTTGCTCGAACATACTTCAGATAATCACATAGAATGTAAGAATGATGGTAGTCTCAAATTAAACTTGTTAGATCTCCAGGAAAATGTTTTATGTTCCTCAGAGGTAAGTGCAACAGATTTACTTGATATTGAATGAATACTTGTTTCTGTATATCTGTGTCTTCTGGTTATTGATTATTTGTCATCAGTATAACTAAAACAACTCCCACTATAAGCCTGTCTTTTACTTGACTTTATGTCATTAGTTATCCTTCTTGGGAGGCTAGGAAACTGTCTTTTCTAAGCTACTTTGTTAACATAGATTTTTTTTTCAATTATAACACCCAAACTGACCATGACGTCAATTAATTTAACCTCCTCTGTAACATAGGCCATAGATGTTCAATAAAAAATATAAGCAGCTATAACTGCGCATCTAGAGCTGCTGCTTTTGGAAAGTGTGGAACATACCTCAGGCAGATTTTTGGCTCCAGCATGTTGCAGCCAGCTAAAGACTAATTTTATCCTTCGTACAGATTCATGCTGAATAGGTCCTTTTTCCCTGCACAGGACCTAGGAAGAGGGTTGCTATGGAGCTGCTAGGCTGGCTCAGTACTATACGAATTAACACATTGTTTCCATTTTATTTGCATTTCTAAAACAGGGACCAGAACTGTGCTTTGAATGATGACTTCTTATTGGGGATCATCTATTCATACAAGAGTGAGGGGTAATGCAGTAGAATTGCCTTTACTCATGTTTTTAATTATTTAAACTGATCAAATTATTTTGACATTTAGCACCTAGAAGTGTCATTAGTAAAACATAACACGCAAACATCTTTTAATGGAACAGAATTTTGACATAGTGGAGTAGCAAATCAATTGGTCCTTCAAAAGATGTAACTATACCAAAGATGGTTTTGGCTGGGAAAAAAAGACAGAAGTTGATGGAAAACACAAAGCAGCAGGTATTTTGGAACTCAGTAAACAAATCCAGCTCAGGGTAGTGAAAAACTAATACTTTACTGAGAGATAAGCTATCAGATAAACTTAGCATGTGAACTACTTTGAGGTAATCGCTTTTTAGATATGCTCATTTGTCTTTTCCTTTAAGAGTTAATTCACAGATATACCTCATGTAAAAACACCTGGCAAGTGAAATCAATTATGTAAAGTCTTGTACAGAAATAGAAGTGGCAAATGGAGGTATATACTGCTTGGAAAATGTACTCACTGAAAAATATCAGGATGCACAGTGAAACAGCAGTACCTGGAAGGCAGTTATGCTAAAGTAAAACTAGAATTCATAATGCCTGATAATTTAATGGTGAATATGAGTAAAAGGGAAAAGCAGTGGCAAATCTGAGGTGTAAATACTGAAACATCCTATCATAGACCGACACAGGCAGTACCACCTGCATTTCTCAGCAATAAAGAGGTTTTTAGGTACAGTCAAAGCTTGTGGAACAATAACGGAAAAGATCAAAGGTCAGGCAGAGCTAATTTATATAGAAAATTATTTTTTAAAAAGGCAATTGTACATAAGCTGACTATGAAGATCTCTAGGAAATATGGACTATATTCACAGAAAGTATTTTAGGTTAGGAAGCCTAATCTACCTAGGATCTTACTATAGTCAAAAGGAGGAGATGAACTTTTGCAGAGTCCAGTCAGATTAGACTCATGTGCTTACTACTTGCCTGGGGAAGTTTATCTTCATTCACCAGAGGAGACGCCTATCTTCCCTAGCATTTGTGACTATCTCTCTGTGTGATGACAACCAACCTGGTGCACATAAACTTAAATTCATTGTCTAAATTAATGGAGGAGAAAATAATCAGTAAAAATAATCACCAAAAGCCCCAAGAACAACCCTCAAAAGAAATTTGGGCACACTGTTATGAATAATGTTGCATTGGTAATGGCTGCTTGCAGATGAGATGCTTTTGAGAAGTAATGGATGGAACTCATACCTTCTGAACCCCTTAAAACTCTACAGAGGGTAAGGGCTTTGAGACTGAACTACAGGGAAATGTCCTGCACTGACAAGAGAATAGACTTACTTGATACAGTGTTGTTGGGTCTTTTCTAACAGTCCTCTATAACTTTAAGCATATTTAGTGCCATGCAGTGAGTGTATATAAATGACAAAAGAAAGCAGGTTTTCTAATGAAGGGCATTGGCAGAGACCCAAATTCTCCTCTGACGAGACTGTGCTTATATCCCAACCAATATTTTCCAAAATTTGGAATGAAATGTTAAGAATTTGGCTGGAAGGAATGAATGTGGCACACATTTCCATTACTGGACTCCTAAGTGAGTTTGGGAAGAGGGGAAACTGTTATCTATGAAGAGTTAAGTCAGTGTGTGGGATCTCTAAATTACTCTGGGAATGGGGACAGCAGAAGCCTGGTCTAGAGAAAGGCCAAGATATTATCTGCAATACCCTCCTAGAACGGCAGTGTTTTCAAAGCAGAAAAGGAAGCAAAAGGAAGCAGTAGGTACATAGCAGCACTCTACAATATGCCTGTCTGAGAAATAAACATGGGAGTTGTAGTGATTTGAAAAAGAAATTAGAGTTCACAGTGGAGAAGCTGAAAGGCTCAGAGAGGAGACTTCAGGTAGATGCAGACTGAAGAAGTAGTGTTTGGAAGGCCAAGCATAAACTGACAGATTTAAAAAGAGAGAAGAATAAAAGTTTTCCAAGCATGCCTATATTGCTACGTCAGTAAATACAGGTGAAAGAAAGAAGCTGAGTAGTTGCTGGAGCAGCTCTGCTTTGAGTGTGTGTTAGCAGTGTACTGCAGAAAAGGTAGAAGAGAAGACAAATTAATTCTGTCGTATGTTCTGCATAACTCAAGGACTCTAAGAAAGCAAGCACTGGGATCTCTCACTAGTGCACATCTGTGCTGCTCTATTCATGTCAGTGTTCTCAGGGGTTTTAAAATGCATTAGTACCTTCAAGGCAGTAGAAGCAGAATTTTACCTAAACATCCAGGCTCCTGTTCAAAAACCGGTGCATTTATAAGAGGTAACTCTGCTATTTTCTGTTCTGTATCGTGCCCAAATGTTGTGCCTGCAGGCGCAGCATCTTTGTTATCTGCTACGGTGAAAACACGACCCAGTAGCTGCCTTTTCAAACAGAAGCTAATCAAGTAATTTATTTTCTGTAGATAGCAGTATTTGTGGGTAATTGCTTGAATATCATAGAAACTTCTCCACAGGATTTCTTTTCATGGTATTTTGATTTCTAAAGTACGCTTTCATTAGTGTCTTCTGAACAATATGGTTAGGTCAGCTCTGCTTAAGAGAACCAAAGGAGAGGCTGGATGCAAGCCTCATGTGTGTTCATGATTGCTGACACTGCAAGGGGCTGGTTCAGTCTCCACCATAATCTGGGGGTGTCTCCAGAGCTTCTCTAAATCATAGATGGCCGCACACCTATTACAGTGTCAATTTACAAATGAAAATTGCCAGAATGGAACATCTGTGTGATTTCCAGTACCTCCTGTGTGGGAAATCCTGGTAGAAGGTGGCAGAAGGAATCAAGTACCCAGTTGCCTGACTATGAATACAAAGTGTTATTTCTAAACCTTTCTTCCAGCAATCTTCCTTGTTATCTAGTCAGCATTTCAAATCTGTCTGATAGCTAATTGAATTACAATTTTCAATACCTATATTTTCCTTACCAATGCACTGTGCCTGAGTTAGGGCATGGAGGATGCTGTGCAATTTTGGGTCAAACCCAGAAAATGTATGAGAAGTTGTGGTCTTGGTCTAGTTAGTAAAAAAACTAACATTTATTATAACACATGATTTGGCATTTGTAATCCCTTGAAATCTCCCAAAATGAACTTTGTGGGCAAAAAATTCTGTAGATAGAGGACTGCTAGAGACTTTAGTGGTCTGAAACAGCTGCAATGAACCCACCTATGATAAGATAATAAAAAACACCAGTTCAGGCTGGACTTTCCCTGTTTTATGTGGAGTAGCATTTGATTCCAGCCCTTCTTTCCTCTGCAGCCTTTTCATCTCAGCTTTGGAGCATACCTGGGCTATCCCTTTATCTGCTCGTATTTAACTCACACTGTCTTAGGTAAAACATTGATTTCGTCAGTCTGTTTTCATCATATTGAGCACCACTGCTGCCTCCACTCCCCATCTCTCACCTGTTTAGACCAGGACTGTGGCTGCCTGTAATTCTGTTGGGACAGTGTCCAGCACTGTGTAAGAAGGCAAGTGATCAGCATGGAGAAACAGGTGCAATAAATGTAATTAAGCATATAACATTGAAATAGGAGAAACTGGTTCATATGAGTCTGTCAGTAAGATAGAAGTCTTACTTTTGTTTCCAAAAGCATAACCAGACATTAAAAAAATAAACAGTATTCAGTTGTAGCATTACATTATTTTGCATCTTCTCTCCAGTTGCCTCTGCTGAAAAGTACCTTCCAGTTTGGTGCTGAGACTTAGCCAGCCAGCAAGGTTGTCTAAACTTCAGGTATCAGCAGTAAGTTGAAATGACAGGTGAAAACCTGAAATAGCTCTTCAGGTATGAATTGGCATGAGGAATTAGTCTGAGGTTTATTTGTAAAACTGTTACCGTGCTTATGCTTCTCTTTTATGATGCTGTAAAGGTCCACCATCACACCAGATGTGAAGCTTGTACGATCTTTGCTGGTTATGCACTGGACATGGCTCAGGGACTTCCTGAACAACCTAGGTGAGACCACAAAGTGCACCATAGACAATGGTGATGTGAGAAAATGAGATTGCTTATGTGTTACCTCAACTATGTCCTTTTCCATTGGGCATGCGTGGGTATGTCAGAATTGGGGTGTGGTGTGAGGGCATCAGTATGCAGCCTAGGTCCTACAGACCTTTTTTTTATTTCTTTCCAAATAAGGCTAGATGGAAGTTGTTAATCTAACAAATATCATATCTGTTGGTGTATTTTTTCCACTGGGAAATACACTTAGCAGAAGATATGGTATTGCAAATAATTTAAATTACCACTCTAATGACCGCATTAATGCTGTGTCAGATAGAATGATCTTTCCTCAGGGTCTCAGTGTGAAGCTTCCCATAACACTGATGTTTTGATACATTATTTCTGTTTAGGGTTTTGGTCTTTTTGTCATCATCGATATAATTATCATTAAACCATCAGTTTCTCAGCCAACACAACAGATCTTTTAGCATCTACTACACTATGTTCAGTGTAAAAGCAGAGACACTAAGATTAAAAAATTACTTTTCGAGTGGATGGGCTTGAACTTTAGACTTCTAAACGTGTATTTGAGGTGTCAAAATGCAGTGACTATTAGATGTGCAGAAGTATTAACTCTGGTGAAACTGTGACATTTAATGCACAGATATGAGCATCCAAATTAAAAAAATGTTGGTCCATTTGAGTTGTCCAAAGCTATTCAAGACGTCTGTAGCCAAGCTGAATTGTGAACTTGAATCTCTCAGGTCCACTTCTTGTAGTTTATTTACTATGGATGCCCCTTCCTGCATTGATGTTTTCTAAGTAGTTATTTCCAACTGATTTCTGATTCACACCATTGCTCCCAGTCCGGTATTTTGCTAATTAGTCACCATTTTTTCTCTGTAGTAGTCTTTCACAGACAGTCTGAACGAGTCTGTCATTCCACTGCAGTCCTGATATATGGGATACATTTTGGGCCACACGCTGGGAATAGGCTTTGGTGCTCTGCACATCACATCACAGACAAAGGAAAACTGGGGAGCTGGAGAGAAGCAAGAGGGTAGCAGTGCCAATGTTTAAGGCTTGAAAGGACAGCTTTGTATTATTCATTTATATTTGCCAGTATATCAAGTACATTCCAATTCCATGGATTAAAGTCACAGGCAGTTTATCACATCTTCCAAATTACCAATAAAGGTAGTAATCTGGTCAGTCCAGAATAGAAATCCTTTCCTTCCCTTTTCATATGCTGCTTACAGGAAGAAAATAAGACAGAAACAGTGAACAAAAAATATTACTAAGCTCTTTCTGCCTTGGAAGAAGGAATAAATTAAACAGTGACCTGGCTGTCAGAAGTACTTCTGGTAGGTCTTTCACGTGTTGAAAAATCAGGTCAGCTTGCTCAGCTTTCTGTCAGGTTACTGTGACACTGGAAAGAAAGTATGAGCATAGTATACAACTGGTACTAGAAAACTGTAGATGTAGCATACCCACAGCATTTAACGTGTAACTTGCTTAGAACATAGCATACTCTAGGCATGGATGCACTTAGAAATCAGCTGTACTGGTACTTGCCATGAGAACCAAAATAGTACTAAACCCCTCATCAACCTGCCTGCATAATTTCTTTCCTTTCCAAAACATGTTTGTAGCTACTCTACCTAAGCTGCATATAGCTTTGGGCTAATGAGTTGTTGAAGAAATCAGTTTATCTGTGAGTTTTGATTAAGACCATCTTGGTTACAATGAAAACATTTTGTCTTTGCATTGCATCCTTGTTGTGGTTTAATCCCAGCAAGCAACTAAGCACCATGCAGCTGCTTACTCACTCCCTCCCCTGCCCCAGTGGGATGGGGGAGAAAATTGGGAAAAAAAGCAAAACTCATGGGTTGAGAGAAGAATGGTTTAATAGAACAGAAAAGAAGAAACTAATAATGATAATGATAACACTAATAAGATGACAACAGCAATAATAAAGGATTGGAATGTACAAATGATGCACAGGGCAATTGCTCACCACCCACCGACCGACACCTAGCCAGTCCCTGAGTCGTGTTCCCACCCCCCCACTCCCCCCAGTTCCTATACTAGATGGGACGTCCCATGGTATGGAATACACCGTTGGCCACTTTGGGTCAGCTGCCCTGGCTCTGTCCTGAGCCAACTTCTTGTGCTCCCCCAGCCTTCTCCCTGGCTGGGCATCAGAAGCTGAAAAATCCTTGACTTAGTCTAAACACTACTGAGCAACAACTGAAAACATCAGCGTTATCAACATTCTTCACATACTGAACTCAAAACATAGCACTGCACCAGCTACTAGGAAGACAGTTAACTCTATCCTAGCTGAAACCAGCACAATCCTTCATGTAGAAGAAAGGTGGAACATTAGGCAAAGGCACTACTACCATGAACTGACATTTCTTCTTCTGAGGGGTACAACTGTTGGGTTAAAGAACATTTTACACCAAGAGATGAAACCTTTAAAAAGACTAAAGAGAAATAATTTGCAGAGAGGAAAATCGGACAGAACATTGGTGTACACCATATCTAGTCTTGCAAAAATTGCACTGAAATCTTTTATGGTTGCAGAGAGTCGCAAGGTGTACCGTCACTGCTGAAAAAGCACAGGAGATAGTAATGCTATCTTGTGACATTAGAAGAAAGATTGCCAATTCCAAATATGCAGCATCTTGCGGTTTCCAAATAGCAGTTGACACTAGTGTTTGTTTGTGTTATCTGACAAGGTCAAATTCTGAAATGGTGAATAATTTGGGAGAAAATTCCATGAGCTCTGTAGGCAAATGGAAAGATAAAATAATTTTTTTATGTTTTCTGCAATATATCTGTTCAAATGCTTAAACAATGTAGTTTTGGAAGCAGTAATGACATAAACTGCAATGCTGAAATCTGAAATGAACACTTAGCAAATTATCAATATCATTGTCACTGTGCTTGGATACAGTGACCTGTTTTTTCCTCTGTTGCTCTTACTATTAATTTATTACTGTTTCAGAGTACTTTTATTTCCTCTTAGCCCTGCAGCGTTTCACAAAACGGTACCACTTACTCCTCAACCTGGCTGTACAGTAGCCTATCTGTGAGAAAAGGAAAACAATCGCTCTGACGCACCTCTGAACTGGCCCTTTATGCTTTGCTGTAGGCTGCGTATTTCGCCATACCTCACTGGACCTGTTTGAATGTGTCCTGGTTTCCTAATGAGACTAAAGAACTTAGATATTTTTGCAGGCTGAGGCATGGCTACATGCTGTGATGCTAACAAATGTTTTTTAATTGATTATGTGGGAGGAGGAAGGAGGTGCTTTCTTTTTCTTTTTTTTTTTCTTTTCTTTTCTAGAAGTAGTAGTCTTTTTTTGTTTGCCTTTTGGATAAACTATTCCTGATTCACTGTAAAATACATCTGTCCTCATATGTTCTGCAAGGCTTTCTGAAGCTCTGTGATATCTTTTGATACACTAAATCTCTGAGGAAACAGCTCTCCATGCCAGCATCCATGCTTTGATCTAAGTTCAGTGTCAGTAGTTTGGTGCTTTAACCTATAGTGTACAAGGACCAGTTGTGTAGTATATAGAGAAACTTTAATCACAGCAGTTCACTTACCTTTCTTTTAAGGGGAATAACTATTTTTTGCACAGAAGAATATCTAATATTATGCAAGAGACATGATCCAAAACCTCCATCCACTTGTGATAACATTAGTGATTTCAAGTGATTTTTTTTATTTCCGAACACCACAATTTCACTAAAAATCAAGTATAAAATCCTCTGAGAGTTTAGGTTACTTGAAAAGAACCAAAGGACCCAATTTTAGTTGATGTAGTATGTTGTTATTTCCCAGTATAGATGGTATTGCAAAATCTCATTGGGGTGATGCTGGTTCTTGTTTCAGGAGAGGTACCCTACCTACATACATCACTTTCTCTGTCATTTCTCTGTACCAGTATAATTCTTGTCATTGGACTAAGGAGGAGTTTTAGTGGAAACATCTGTGTACATCTGCAGTACACTTCTGGGTAACATTCATGATCTTTTATTTTTCCAGTTCAATGAATTTTGTAGTTGGGAACCCAGTAAAAATTTGTTGAATTGTTTATTATGGAAGGGATGTTTTCCTATATACTACAGGAGATGTTCTTTCCTTCCAGGAAGAATTTTCAGCTAGGCGTTTCCTTTCTATGTTACAGTCAATAGAAATAGGTGTGATTTAATTTATTTTGGTTTTGTGTTTGCTGTTGACTTTGCAAATGAATCACTGATTTATTTCAGTAATAAATATCCAAATTTGGATTTTGCATGGACAGCTGGTGAGGAAAGGCAGGGTTTAACTGCTGTGCAACTGTGAGCATGTAGGGGAAGTGCCAGGATGGTCATGGCTGCTTCTTGGACTAATTGAACATTTTATGAAATCAAGGGCAACATATTTGTTGACTTAGAGATGGAACTGACTCATACTTTGATGGATTCGAGTTTCCTGTCACTAGGGTTTCCTTACTGGCTTAGTTTATGTTTGTCTGGAGGTCAAACACTGAGGATATAGCCTTAAAAAAATACAAACAAACAAGGACCAGATGAGGACAAGAAATACCAAGTCTGTATTTGGGAAGATCTGGCACAGGCAAGGACAGGACATAATTTCTGATATTTACTATTTTTCTGTGACTTGTGAATCATCTATGTAAATTGTATTTATAAATAAAAGGCAAATAATTTTTAATGGATAGCAGTTGATTGATCCCTCGAGTTGTTCCAGACAGGCCCCAAAGATATTAGAGCCTGTGGCTGGCAAAATGATAAACAATGATTGCTTAAAATTCTATTTAGAAATTACCTTTGTGCTGTACTTTGTCTAGCTCTACTTATTGACTGTCTGGGCAATGTACTTTACATCTTCAGTAGCCCAATGAATCACAGCATGTTATTAAAAATCAGTGTTGGCTCTTACCATCTCTCATCTCCTAATTGTTTTGTGCTATGTGGCAGGTATCATGCTTCTGAGAGGCTTAAGTAGTTTCTATGCTGCTGCTACACTGCATCCACCCTTGGTTTTTGATGTATTTTTCTACAGAAGACAAGGCAATATAGAGCGTGGCATCCCTGTGTATTTCACACACAGCTCAGGCAGGGGAGAGGAAGAGAGGAAGATGATGATGAAGGCACTGTTCTAGCTATTTCAGCATCAACTTTTCTTTCAGTATTGGGATGAAAAAGAGGGAAATTCCTCAGTAGCTAAGGTGTGTGAAGTATGTAAGAGAAAATTCCAGGTATACAGATGAGCCAAATTTAAGAAAGGCATGGGAAATGGATATATGTACATATATATGGAAATATATATACATATATGTAAAATACATATATAAAATAAATATATAAATAAAACAAATGTATATGTGTGTATGTAATAATATATTTATATTCAGAAAGTATTTGCAATAAGGGATAATGATAAAAAGGATCAGCTCACATACTCTCAAATTTTTAAAAATCTTTTTAGGTGAAACATTTCTCAGGTTCTGAAAATTTACCAAAGGGAGGAAGCTTTGTGGGTCAAGATGGTAGGATTAGATAGTGACATATAGATCTTTTCATCTGTGGGATCAAGAAATTAAGCCATGAGCACAAAAGAGCAAAGTCTTTTCGCACAAGTAATTCTATCCCTCTCAGGAAAGCTTTAATCCTGTGCCTAAGTCCCTGTGAAGTCTGTGAGATCTGTCTGATAATGATGATGCAGTTTCTGATTATATTGTAGCACAGAATAAACACAGTGAAATATTCAGCATTGTGCTGTGGAGAGGAGGCTTCCTAATTTAAATATGTTTGAAGAGGTATCAGAGACACTGGTGAATATTACTCATTAAATCCATGATTAACTAAAATGTAGTTAGTCAATAACATTCCTGAAGCCTTAATGCACACTGTCAAAAAATTTCTAGCGTTTGTTCCAGTTTTGTGTTCAAAATTAGAAAAATTGACCCAGTGATAAGTAGTAAAAATATGTACAGAGCACATCAGCATGGGTATATCTACATAAACAGAGGAATCCGTTAAGTGAATATAGAAGGATATCATGTGCATGTACAAGTTTTCTGTTCGGTACCACAAACAATGAAGTTTGGGACATGAATGGTTTGTTCTGGAGAATTCCCCCAAAAAAGGCATTCATGGCTGAAACCTGACCCTTTTGCCATAACTCTGCATATAAGACTCAAGGAGAAGTATAAAGTAACTTTCACATGGCTTTCAAATCTAGCTGAAAATTCCTCTATATTAAAAAATCCTAACTGGAGCAGTGCGAATATGACTGTGTATATCCTGAAGCACTTTTGCAAGCCATGAGAAGAGACATCTCTTGATATCTCTAGGGGAACCAATTGCTGGAATGAGAATTTTGTCTTGCGGTACTTAGTGGTAATTCTTGCTTCTTTTTATGCACTTTTTTGCTTCCTTTTGAAATAGAAAAATTGAAAGTGACACATCAGTCAATTGAAAAAAAAAGACTTGTATGTGAAAATTGATATTATAACACTCATCTGGAATTATTTTACATGTGTTCAACCTTACAAGGTCAACCTAAGTGACAGTTGTGTTTTAAACCCTCTTATATACTTGATTTTATTAATATCTTCCTACAAACGCTTTTAAAGCTGTTTTTTGAAGTAAGACAGTCCCACAGAGAGACACAATGCATCTCCATGATTTACACAGGTATTCTTGTTTTTATGGCATTGTCCCTGCCCATCCCTTAGTGAGTTAATGTCATGTAGCAGGCAGATGGGTTAAGAAAATAATTTCATACTATAAATGGCCTCAATCTGAATATTCCACTGGAGCAAAGTTTCAAGAATTAGCCTTTCACTTCATCGTGATGATGATGGCTCGCTGATGCTTTGGAGGGTTACTCCAAGATCAGACTCTCTATCTATTGGGATCTACAGGTAATCATGTAAAGCATACAAAATACAGTGGGAATCCTTTCCATTGAATTATGTTGATTTTTACCGGGTTCAGAATGAATCACACAAGATAGTAACTTAAACATTGTTCTGTAAATTTATGCCCTTTGATGCAATCAAGTGTTAGAACTTTCCATCTTTGAATGAGGTTTAAAAGGGAAAGTTATTTGAGAAAGAGAAGTAGATGACCAGCATACTTCTGCCACTAGAAAATTCCAGTTTACTCACTAGCGTATTGCTGTACCTTCCACGATAAAACACAGAATACGAAATATTCTGCACATTACAATTATTGTTATACTAATGCTGACTACCTTATTATCCTATAATCTTCCTTAAATAATTTGATTTTACACTTGGCTGGTTTGCGTCAACAAATTAAGTAAATGCACTAAGAATGCAGATGGGTAATAAACTGTTCTCCACACATGAAACAAAAATTAACTGATATTCTGAGGTAAATTGTAATTATAGCACTCCTTTGTAAAGATGTCCTCTGAGTTTGGTAAATTTGGGAAAGACTCTGTCCTGGTTTCAGCTGGGATAGAGTTAATTGTCTTCCTAGTAGCTGGTACAGTGCTTTGTTTTGGGTTCAGTATAAGAAGAATGTTGATAACACTGATGTTTTCAGATGTTGCTAAGTAGTGTTTAGACTAAAGTCAAGGATTTTTCAGCTTCTGATGCCCAGCCAGGGAGAAGGCTGGAGGGGCACAAGAAGTTGGCTCAGGACAGAGCCAGGGCAGCTGACCCAAAGTGGCCAACGGTGTATTCCATACCATGGGACGTCCCGTCTGGTATAGAAACTGGGGGGAGTGGCGGGGGGGGGATCGCCGCTTAGGGACTGGCTGGGTGTCGGTCGGCGGGTGGTGAGCAATTGCCCTGCGCATCATTTGTACGTTCCAATCCTTTTATCATTACTGCTGTCACTTTATTAGTGTTATCATTATCATTATTTGTTTTCTTCTTTTTATATTATATTAAACCGTTCTTATCTCAACCCATGAGTTTTACTTCTTTTCCCAATTTTCTCCCCTATCCCACTGGGTGGGAGGGAGTAAGTGAGCGGCTGCGTGGTGCTTAGTTGCTGACGGGGGTTAAACCACAACAGACTCACAAAGACAGGTCAGAGGACCTGAAAATGTAGGTAACAATGCACCACAGGCTACTTTCTGGACTTCTATGTGGACTGTGCTTGTGTAGAAGGTCTTTCTTTTAAATGCATGGAAATTGTACAGATTGGGAAAAGGCAGAGAAAAAGAAGTAAAAAGAAGAAAAGAAAAGGAGAGCAAAAAGACATGACTTCTTGAAAGTTTTTTGAAAGCCAAGTTCTTGCAGAGGATTTTCTCAGTGATCCACCTGTGCATTTTTGTATGAGAGAAACATTATTACAAAAGACACGTTGATATGTCTGACAGGATGGTAGATACTTTTTTTTTTTCATTTTTATTTTTAATGACCAGTTTGATTTTAAATGAGATTCAGAGCCCTCAGGATAGCCTGAGATATGACATAAACATGAGGTCACATCTTGCACTTTCAATGCAGCCCATCAGAGGAACTGTAGCATGTCATACTGCTGTCTTTCTAAAACAATCTTTTGATCAAAAGTGCAATAATCCATCACTTCTGCATAGGCAAGGATCATAACCCAATTCAGAGCATTGCTAGTGAGATGAATGCTTTTTATGTCCCCATATTTGATTTGTGGGGTGAAGGTGAATTAGCGAGAAGCTGATGAATATGATTCCAGACTATGGGACAGGAATGGAGGTGCAGTGACAGTGTCTATTCTGTCCATCAGCAGTCAATGTCCCCTTCACAGAAACACCACCTCAGTTAGAAGTATTGCTTGTTTGTTTGTTTGTTTTGAATTTTGTGAGTTTTTTAATGGGTGCTTGGGGGTTTTTTGTTTGGTTGGTGATTTTTTTGTTGTTTTTTTTTTGAGGAGGGGGCAACAAAAGAGACTAAGGCAATAGAAGTCCTTTGAGTCTGCAGCCTTAAGAAGGATTTTTTTGCCAACAGTTTCAGTGACTGCATGCCAGGCAGCAGCGGGGTCTTGCAGTACAGCTTCCTCTGCGGTTGGCAGGCCGGAGGCTTACATTTCTGTTGTGGACACATTTTGACTAAAGCTGTGACTGAAATGAATGAAGTAGCCCTAGGACAAGGAGCTTCTGGACTGAAGCATGGAGATTACTGCTCCTGGTACTTTCCAAGAGCAAATGATCAGGTAGCCCTGGAAAAGAACAACGTGCCCAAGAAAATCTGAGCACTGCAATGGAGGTAAAACGAGCCCGGTTAGGGCAGAGGTGACAGCCTGAAGGGAAGGGTACCATCTTTTGTGCATCACTCTTCTCTGTTGAGTTTTGGGCAGCAAGGAAAAGTCTTTGATTCTTCTTCTGTGTGTCCATGACCTAAGTCAATATTAAATTGGAACATTACTCAAATATAGCTGACTTACAGGACTAGGTTATACCCAAGGCCAAGAAGGGGAGGAAATTGATCGTTAGGAACAGAAACGTAGCAGCTTATGTTTCCTTTCTGATATACTTGGCATCGTTATAACAGAATGAGGTTTTCAATATGAACTCCAATTTAGGCAATAAGTTTCAGACTCCAGGGTCCTGAAAAGACAGTTTTATGTGTATCTGCTGTTTTACTAAAGGGTGGCTTATTTGAATTCATGGAGGTATATTTTGAAACAATCCATAGTAGACATATACCTGAATTTTTGTTATTGTATAGCAATACTTTTGTCAGCAAGTTTTAATATATTAGTAAACAATAGGAGGTGCTATGAACATCTTGGGGAGTGCTTTTTCTGTGAAACTGCCTTCTGTATCATGTTATTTGGCCGCATTTTCTATCCCTTTAGGAAACAAAACTATAAAATTATTTTCATAACACGATTGTAATTATAATGTTATTTCTCTCATTGTTGAAATATGACATTTAGAAATCTTATTTTTACATAAGAGAGTAAGAAAACATGTTTTATTGAAGAAATAGTTAAGACTGGGTATATCATGATCGAGTTAAAATTTATAGCAGTTGAGAGGTTTTGGAACACGACAGCTGAAACATACAGTTTCCTGCAGAGAAGGATTTATGAAATGCTACAGGGGGCAGGGAAGGATGCATTACAATATGGCCTTTCCCACAGAGAGGGACCTTAAAGAAATCTAACCTAAAATTGCCTCACCTTTATAGGCATCTAAAATGAAGCATACCTCATTTACCTGTAGCAAGTGTCTGGACTCTTTGCTTTTTCCCAGAGAAACAACAGTGGAAACCTGAAAGAATCCTGTAAGCTTCATATATGACTGGCTACTTTAGAATCTACTAAATTAAGCCAAGACTTTCAAGTGGAAATCCTATCCTCTGCTCTATTTTTAGTTGGTCTTTTTCTGAAAGACCTTGTAGATAGTTGCTTCCTCTGTGCCTATTTAACCAAACAGTTAGCTTTATGTGACCATCACATTAGCTTTTCCTGAAGCAGCTGAGGAAGCAATGCTCTTTCTCACAGGGAAAGCAGAACTGGAAAACCATTGAAGTGGTAAGATATTACCAGACTTTTAGGCCAACTTCATTTACATCTAAATTATTTTAAAAGAGCATTTGAGGGGAAAAAAAAGCTTATAGGTAGGGTACTGTAATGACCCTTTCCAGGTGCATATAGTAGATTGCTCCTATGATTGCCAGAAATATTATTGCTACATTAAGACCTTCTCATTATTCCTGGTACTGTCTACATGTTAGGGGACTCCTCACTGTGGTTTCAGCCCAGTTTTGAGCTTTAGACTCAGATCTCTTAAGTCTGTTGACCTGCTGCAGTTGTGTTCAAAGTGGAGACAGTGCAGTATGTACCCAGGTGAAATACTTGCATGATTTGAGTCTTTTACCTCCTTGTCTCTGGGTGCTGGTGTCAATTGAACATGGGTGACTGGCAGAGAGAAAGGGCTAGGAGCTGCTCAGTCTGCCCTTCTGCTGTAACTTGCCTCTGTCTTAAACCCATAGTAGAGGTGACCCAGCCTGCAGCAGAAAGCTCACTGCAAAGGAGCCTTGAGGATTTCTGGCAGGACAAGGCTCTATTGTTAGGAGTAGCAATTTGCACAGATGATGACCACCTGCTCCAGTGGTTATCCCATCATCTGGGACTTGCATTTGACATACTGGGCTTGAATGTGCTGGTTTCAGTCATCTTCAAGTAAGAGGAAGCAGCTAATCTTCAAATATTTCTTCAGTGCTTCATTGTGCAACACTGCAAAACCACAGCTTTGAAGACAGAAAGTAAACTCTGTAAAGATGGTTACTTTTTTCAGGACAGAGAGGGGGATATGTGGCTGTGGGGGACATTAGGAAGGCATATTGTACACACTTTCTCAAGTGTATTAGGGCAAACAAATAAGGTTTTGCATAACCATCTGGTGTCAACCACTTTACAAGTTTGAGATAAAGTTAGAAGGGGCAAAAGAGGACACTCGAAAAGTCAAAATAAGTCAAAGAAAGATTTCTTCTTAAACATCAATGCTGACACTCTGAAACAGATGGGTGCCTCAAAAGACTGTTATGATTTTCTTTTGCCACTTGGCATAACGTGCCTGCAAGCATAAATAAATACCTATGAATTTATACATACCTGCATGTGTACAGAGATACCACTGTTGCTGCAGAGCAAGAAACATACTGTTTATGCCACTTGTAGCAGTGGCACCTCGGAGTAGCCCAGGAGACTGTTACATGAAGGATGTTGAGACAGGTTCATTTACGAAAAGGTTTATGAGTGAGGTCGGTCCACAGCTGATGAATCTTCTAGTTAAAGTTGCTCTTGGGGACAAATAAATCAAAAGAAGAGAAAGGTAGAAAATAAAAAAATTCCACCTGGGAATAGCAGGGACAGGATCCCAGACAAGTATCCTTCTCTGGGGGCTCTCTCCAGTGCAGCAGGTTGCAATGATGATGATGATGATGATTCTGATGAGCTTTTGATATCTTTCCCCTAATGCTATATATATTTTTCATTAGGACCCACACAAACTCCCTCTGGGTTGTTCCCAATTAGATTGTTATTAGTGCTGAGTGGAGTGTGCTGATTAGGTGCCAGTGTTGCACACTGATTGGTTGTTATGCTTCTGTGCACATAAATTATTGGATAATATTTGCTGAGGATTTAAATGGCTCTGAACTGCTTCCTTGTGTGCTGTACTTTGGATTTTTCTAATATACATATATATATAAATCTAAAAAAGGGAATGAAGGGGGGGGAGCAAGGAGAGGGGGGATTCTCATGCCAGTGGTGCCCATGGTACTTGAACATGAGAACCTGCCATAACAACACTGTCAGTATTTGCAAAAGCAAGGCTGTGAAAGCAACAATAAGAGTACAATAGGATGGGAAGAATAAGGGAAAAATATTGGCACAGAGGCCCTGGAAATGCTGCCTCAGTGGCTTAGGTAAAAGGTTACAGAGTTGTAAATAGTAAGCTCTTAGCATTACTAAGACTAAAGCACTAAAGCACCTAAGACATAGTGAAACAAGACAGATTTGGCTTTTATTACATCTGCATCCTTGAAAGTAAACAGATGTGCTTGAGAGGCAGGTCTGGGGAGTCTAAGGACATTTGTCAAGACTCAATTCAGCAAAGCATTGAAGTGCAGGGGTGCTTTAATCCATATACTCAGCTGTTTTTCCAGTGCTCTGCGAGGATGCTCTGTGTTCGTGGGAGGAAAGAGAGCCATCAGTGACAGCCAGTATGCCTGTTGGTTTCTATCACAAATCTGTTGGTGGTGTTTTCCTGTCATATCAGGCTTCTGCAAGCAGAGGTGCCTGAAAGGGCCACCTCTTTAGTGGCTCTGTAGCAACAGATTTGGATACTGTAAAATGGCATGTGTAGTTATAATCGCAGTAGATGAACCTTCATTATGCCTCCTTTACAGGTAGATTAGTCATAAGCAGCAAGGATGATGATACAAGCATGAATTTTGCCTGGAGATTGCAGGGACGACCCAGAGACACAGCACAATGTTACTGACAGGACAAGAGCACTAAATTTGCACTTCCTGAATGTCTAATATTCTTGTTGCTACACAGGTGTTCAGGCACTTGGATAGCATGTAATTGCCTGTAGCTTCAATACCAGATTACCCTGGTGTTTGCGTAGGACTGGAATAGAAATACAGAACAGAGAAGTGAAGGACACAAGCTGTCAAGGCCTGGAGTTGGATAAAAAAATTGTTAGTGTGCCATGCACCGACATTTCCAGTTTTAGAACAGACGACTCTGACTCAGCGAAGTGTGAGGTAGAGCAGGGTCTGTGACCGACTTAGCCGTGCTGAAATGTGTGGGGAATTCACAGTGACTCACCGTCAGTTTTAACAATTACAGATGTCATCTTGCTTTGGGTAACTCCTCTCATACAGCTGATCTTAAGGTATTAAGGCGACCCTTAAGGCCGTGTGAAAACGCTCACTATCCTTTTGTGCATCTTTGTATTTAGGCTCAGAATTTTCCATAAGGTGAGGTGAGATTCTGAGCATTGAGTTCCTTTTTTCCTGAATGCTGAATGAAATTATGTTGTGTGATCTCCACAGTGTCTCGACCAACACTGAATGAATTTTATAACAGCAAAACAAAATGTTTTTCCAGTTCAGTTATGGATGCTTAGTAATAACCAGTATTTTGTCTGTGCTGCCTTTCCCCTACAGGAGCCCTGGTTTATAGCAGTGCTCTGTAAGTGTCACAGCAAGCGCTACCGGTTCTGTATGTGGAGATGGGGACAGTATCAGCTGTCTGCAGGAATGTGGCAGCACACCAGCTGTACAGCTCTTCTTGCTCTCCTCATTTGCACACAACGCTTCCAGCCTGCAAAATACAGAAGACGGGGGAAGATGATGGATCTGAAGGTACTAGTACCTCTCTCCTGTTGTCTTTGAAGCTGCTGAGAATGATTGCTTCTGTGAATAAGTGATTTTAGCTGAGCATTTCTACTCTTTCTGTTATTTTCCTTGCACTGGTATGGCTTTGATTTCCCGTGGGGAATGGGTCATAGTTGTTTTTATTTTTTTAGTACTTAGTTCAGTAGGTATTGGCCCATGACAGGGGCTCCCATCTGCTGTTAACCTTGGAAGATTTGGCTACACTTTGGACTAACTAAGAATGAAGGGCTACAAAGAGCCAATCTGCCACCATGGAGCCTCACTCGGAATGGCAGGATATACTAGCTCTTGTCCACAAAGTACTTACATTGCTCTAGATACAGAGTAAATCTCAACCCTGGACTTGTGTCAGACACTGATGTCTTGGGGAAAGGATTTTGTGGAAGTAAAGAGGACATTAGCCTCTGTGTCTTGATTTTTGCCCCAAATCAGTGGCAATTCACATCCTTTGCAGCTGCAGCACAGCACCATAGTTTCTCTTCAGCTCCTCCAGCATGTCCTGCCGTGGGGACAAACCTCTGTCTTCAGGCTCAGGAACATGAAGGAGACACTCCTGTGCAGACTCTTCCCCTTGACTAACATTGGGGTTATTCCTGCCCCTGGTTTCCAGGACTGGGAACATCTAGAAAGACCTAGATCTAGGAAGATCTAGAAAGCACACAAATTCACAGAATAAACTCAGGTCTGAGATTGCTCTTGAATGAGTAAGTCCTCGCAGGTGCAGACTGTTGGGGGACCTGTGGGCTCAGATGACTCAGAGCTGGTTCAAGTCAGGTGAAATCAGAGGGACACTTTCTTGGCTACCTCAGTGCAGAGACATCTGCATCTTTCTCTGCTGGATTGCCCAGCTATTTCCCAGACTCCACAGTGTCAGAATTTCTCATCATTGGTTTCCCTCTTCTGGAACAGTAAAGACTTCAGAGTATTTGGCTTTTTTTAATGGTGACTGTATTAGAGCTAGAAAGCAACTGCCCAGATTTAAATTTAAATTTATTGGAGCAGTCTAAGAATGTAGAATAATATTTCTATTTTCATTTGGAAGTCTGAGGTGACTCTAGCCATTGTGCTTTAGAAAGGCACACTGAAATATTTAATTTAGCAAATAGGTATTTACAAGGACAAAAATTAAACAACCAACTTGTTTTTCTACATAAGTAGCAAGTAAATATGTCAAGGGATTAAATTTCTCATATTTTATGTTAATGCATAAAAGCCTCGTTCCTAAGCTGTGTTCCCAGCCATAAACTGAACATTAAGTAGAAATTTCACAGAACAATTCTAAGCATGTAAAGAAGGTAAGTTCATAATCCCAATATAAAATAATCAAAGCATTACACCACCTGGCAAATGTTACTGAAATGAAGCTGGATTTCATTTAGGTGGATCCACCGTAATAGAAGATTTCAAGGCTGTGTGATACATTAGCATCCATCTGTTTAAGAAAAGTTAATTGTCGTAAAACAAAAACACAGTCCAGCAAATTATGTAAAGCAACTGGTAGTTAATCAGAGCATGTTTTAGAGCGAAAAGCAATTGGAAATTATTCTAAGAACTATTCTTCCAGGCACACAATAGAGACAAGTTTTATTAAAGGCCAGAGAAAGAGATCAAGTAATAACTACATCTGAGTAACTGTAAAACTGAGGTGAAAGGAAAAGGTTTGCATACTTTATCAAAGCATGCAGCTCCATTTTAAACTTTTTTTAATAGAGTCACCTTATTTTCAACTTGACCTAAAGTAACATGTTTAAATAACCCATGAGAAGCACAGAGAGTAACACTAAAAATGCATACTTCGCCAGGGGCTGCAAGAAGGTATAATGATTAGGAAGTGCCTATATAAAAAACCAAAACAAAAAGCCCTTCCAATTCCTTCATAGTTGGGTAGTTTGCTTTAAAAAATGGATTTAAAAGTCAGTTAATTAAGGAATCAGATAGAATACCAGAATGTTAGTGACATAAAGAGGTTAGTCAGGTTTGTAACAGGGAATATTTCTTGCATAAAGCACAGATGTATAGAGAGGTGTCAAAAAGGCTTTAAGGCATGCCATTCTGACTTTGCTTCTGCACAGTTCTCCTTGCAGAAAATTAATTCCACATGAGACGTTAAGACAAGAATGAAGAGAAGACTCAAATCAGAGTTCTTTTTTGGTAATTTATAATGTTTCATCTGCCTGACCACCTGCAGGGAAAACTTTACACTATTTTTGACATATCATTAGCATAGATCTCAGGTTCCCAGCTACTAACTGTGGCTGTTTTATCTCTGCTGTCAAACTTGTTCACAATGTAAGCAATCTCTTTTGGATCTTCAAGGATACCTGGGAAGTGTTTTATTGTCCCTGCAGAGCTCAGCATCGGCTCTTGTGTTGCTTAGGGTTTATATGCTAGCTAGAATACACTAACAAGTCAGCATAAGGGTATCTAAATGTTGGAAACAACACAAGCAATTTAATTTCTGTGTGCATGTTCTCCATTTTCTATGAACTTAATCTACTCCAGGCAAATGATAAAGAGGCAGAAAAGGAACCAGTAAAACAACTCTTTCTACCTCTTTAGTTTTTCTCTTCTTCCTCTAAAGCAAAAGCCAAGTTTCTCAAGAACAGGTGTAAACCTATTACTCCTCCTATATCCACACTGAGAAGTCTATGAAGCAGAACAGATGCATTAGCTATAAGAAATGGTATAGCCAAGCAAAAGTTTTGTTCATAAAACTTTCCAGCTGTGAATGCTGCTTCTTAGCAAAGAACTTCAGAAAAGTGCTTTACTATTCACTTAGTTCTTCAATTTCTTTTCAGTTTTATTAGGCAGTGAAGTGGATTTGTTTCCAAACAGAAAACTTCTTTTAGAAGCCAAGAACCTGCAGCTGTGCAGAGTTCATGGGTTGTAAATGGGTTTTCAGTGTGTTTGTTTCCTGTATGGAACACTAGAGTCTGAGTGCTCATTTTACATTGCTGTTGGGGTATTTCCATAACTGTGGCATACTTTCATAATGGGATACTTTTGAGACAAGTGGATACAGAGGATGAGTCTTTCTCCGAATTTAGGATCTTATTCCTCAAATGGTGCATGATTGACTGCATGGCAGTCAGCCAGCTACCAACCTTGTGGCAAATAAATCTCCCTCTTTTCTGCTTTTAACTTTTAACTCTGTAAAAATTTTCTTGGAAACAGTCTTAGATTCAGTATAGGTGAACAGTTCTTTTGCGGGGTGTGTGTGTGTGTGTTGTTTTTGTCTTTTTAATCTTTCAGTCTTGGAAGAACTTGAAAGTTAGAGTAAAAATAAAGGATCTCACCTCTCACACACTGCAGGACTGTGATATCATGAATTTGAAAACCCTGGAGCGTGGTTTTACTGAGGATTTTATAGAGTTGTTTGTAATTCATGAAGCATAATAACTCTTACTGATTTTGCAAGGAAATTCATTGCAGAACCCTGGAACTGTAGAATCTGCACAGTAGTTCTTTGTAAAATGGCTGCAAAATTCTTGTTTATGGGCATAAGACCCCTGCAGGGTTAGACCGATAGTTCATGTAGCCCTTTATTCTGCCTGTGACAGAGGCAGAATGTCCATGGCAAGGGCTTGTCCTTCTCAGGAGGAGTGCTCCTTTTGCAGGGTTTGTCTGCTTATAACTGCAAACTGCACTGAGAAGGACCACTGGCCATGCTGTCAACAGCAGGGTCTGAGTCTCCTTTTTATTTGTCCTCTTTGGCAGCTCTGTGCTGTGTGAGCAAATGTTACGTGTACACAAAGTTAGAAGCTTTGGCTTACATCAGAATGCCAGTATAGATGTAGAAGTTCCCCTGAGGTGTTTTTAAAAGTTAGTTGTTGTGTGCTAAATTCCATTATCTAGTACAGGATCTATATCTAAACTAACTGCTCTGCCATAATGTGATAGCTGTAGAACTGAAAGGGATCTCTTTCCTTACTGAGTCAAGTCCTCTGCTACTGTAGCTAAATTATAAAATCAGTTCCTAAACAAATCAAATTATTATTTATATGCATATATTTGATAATATCTAGATCTAACAGTATCTTTGTTCTCACAGCTCCTGCCAACAGGGTCTTTTATAGCTAATGCTCATCAGTCTCTGTTTTTGAGCCTGTGTTTAGTCACAAACAATTTATACCTATGGGTGCCCGAGATGACGTTCCTTCAATAAAACAGCCAAATTATTTCTGGTTTCCTCCTGTTAAAAATCCTCTACACTCTCCTGATTATCCTATGAATCCATTTCTACAGCTGTTCTTCTCTAGATTCATCTATCTTAAACAGAAGTTGCTTATGTCTAGTGGAAACACTTCATCTGATGTATTTCAAAATTGCATTTCCCTTTTTTCACAACATCATCATATTGGTGGCTTATGAACATCCTACAACCAAGCAAAACACACAAGTTTGCTTTCCATTATTCCAAATCAATAAACCCCAGAATTTCTTGTTAAGTTGTTAAGTCCATTACACATGCTGTAAAACAAGAGTGTAATGTCCAGTTCTGTATGGTCCCATTAAAAAGTGCTTCTAACAACCATAAATAGCCTCCACCAGGAAACGGGAAAGTGGGTTGTGCAATATAAAAGTAGTGTCTCATGTTCCACATTAATCTGGGTGTATCTGTTTGCAACAGCAATATGTGGGTTATTACTGCATGTCAGAGGAGTTATCTGTAACTAGGGACAGTACAGGCGAGCAACTGTCATGTAGATGAATATTATGCATAGTCAGTTAGATAGCTTCACGGTACAAATTGAAGTCCTGCTAGTATACATAGCAACAGCAGTGTTCTGTAACTTCCGTGACCTCTTTTGGTGTCACTTTCATAGCTTACCCTGAAGGTTTCAGACATCTTTTGTAGCTTTAGAAAAAACAAGATTTCTGAACGGCTTTAATTACTTCACACATATTTTGTCAGGCATTGGAACGGGCTGCCCAAGGAAGTGGTGGAGTCACCATCCCTGGAGGTGTTCAAAAAAACGCGTAAACGTGGCACTTCAGGACATGGTTTAGTGGGCGTGGTGGTGTTGGGTTGATGGTTGGACTTGATGATCACAAAGGTCTTTTCCAACGTAAATGATCCTATGAGTCTATGATTTTCTGGATTCTTTAACTTGCAACTGGTATTTGCTATGGCTTTCAGTGGTGCTAAAAGGGATCATCAGACACAATCAATGATTAATATATATGGTATTTGTACAATAACAGTGGCTTGAAGTCTATCCTTTCAATTTTAATGGTTCTTGCAATTCTATGTTTAGAAGAGTCATAGACAATGTTTTGCACTGTACTACAGGAACACTAAAGCAGAATTGATTGCTGAAATCTGCATCACACTGACATGTCTAGGTCTGCAGAATGGTTTGTGACAGAAAAAGGCTCTGCAAGGTTCATCATCATCATCTTTGCAGTATGATGGGTATTTCCCAGTCACTGTATCAATCAAGAGCTCTGCCTTCAAGCTCTCCAATTTTCTTTCCAGGGTCCCAGGAGATAGCAGGGTCAGCCAGGACAGGAGCAGCAGTATCCTGAGAGATGCCTGTGGGGTGTGGCTGCCTGATATTCACATTTCAGAACTTGTCTCCTCTTACCAAGAGCCACCCAAATATTAAGCGCACTTTGTGAATTAATGCAACCTGGGGCTATATCTCTCCTGAAACTATTATTACTGAGAACTGCTGGCTTCACTGTTGCTCACTTGTCTCTGAAAAGGAGTTGGTTATTCCAGAGCAGTGGTTAATTCCCTTTTTACACTCCTTTCCCCACTCAGATTTTCAGAGGACCTTGAAGAAACACTGCACCAGGCCTTCATGACTACAGAAAGCATGACTTCTTGAGTGCTTCCTGGTCTATGGTGGATGGCTTAGAGTGCCTTTGGCTCCTCTACCACCCAGCTCTGCCAGTAGATTCAGAGGAGAATGTCACCAGTGTGACACCCTTCCTCCAAGAGGTACATGGCAAGACCACATGGCAGCTGGCATTTAGTATGATGTAAAGTGTAGGAGAGATCCCTTACTATAGCCAGACTCCACCTCTGAAAAATAGTTTTGTTGGTGATAAAGTATTTGGCATTTCCTCTGACTCAAAAAGCTAAGTTAAAAAATACTGGTATTCTGGCATTTTGCCTCTGTAGTTGCTATACTTGTACAGAAGAGGGCCTGATTTTAAAACACACATAGTGACAAGGAAGTAACTACAGCCCACAGTGAGTGACCTTTGCAGAGCGGGGTCTGCTGGGTAGCGATGTATTCATGGCTGATCAAAACTGGACGCGTTATGTGAATAGACCTGTTGTGGTTAGTGCTGGTACCTTTCCTCGTCCAGCTTTGGAAGGAAGTCAGAGGCAGTAAGGTGGTCCAGAAAGTACTTAGACCAGCCTAAATATGCCATTACTTCCATGTCAGAACACCATGCATGTAGGAAGCTTTTTGCAAGGGATTTAAAATTTTGTCACTACTCCTTATCCAGGCATTCTCATTAAATTACTTTCCCATGCCTGTGGGGCTGAGGATGAACAGGAAACCTGAACATACTAGGAAACGTGCTAAGCCTTTGCTGACATACTGAATTCAAGCTGCTCTGAGAGTGGAGATGGAAGGAGAAATTCCTGGTCACAGAAGGGGTCTGTGAGTAAGATAACTGTACCCTACCTTTTCTCATTCCGATGGGTAGTCACCGACTCTCTTGCTGTGCAGGAGCATAACATCTAAAAATTAGTAGATAAAATAGTCTACTTCAGCCACATGCCAGGTTTTGAAGTTCTTAACTAAGGAAAAAATCTGGGCAGTTTGGAGACTAGGCAGGCCAATGGAAGAAAATAAATGCCCCCCTGAACAAGCCCATTTCTCTGCAGTATGGGAACCCAGCTTTAACATAAGTACTCTCTCATTCTGATATTCACAGGAATCTAGGTGAAATCCCATGGTAGGTAAAAGCACTTCTTTCTTACCTCAGGTCTTGGAAATAGGACAGAAATCAGGAAACTGGGTAGAATTATTTGTAACTATATTTTAGCAGATAGTTAAAAGTGTGCCATTTATGAACAAATACTTACCTTTTAAAAAGCTTGGCTCTGATGACTCATTCTTTCATAATTGGTTTGAAAGAAGTGTTGAAAAGCTACTGTGTGAAGTCCTGTATATTCACTACTGTTGCATTTTAAAATGCCTCTGTGTGTGTTTATGGAACATGAAGGTCTTACTAAATATCTTGCCAGTTGTCTCTGTGAGACCTCAGTGCAGAGGCCTTTAGGCTGAGAACGTACATTTACAGGCAGGACACCTCCCATACTCTCTGAAGATACCACTGGGTTAGACAGGGTACTTAATCATGTGCTAGATTTTCAGCAATGGCCCACGTTCCCCTGAAATTGCTGACGTGCTCGGGCACTATTTGGAAATCTGTGCCACAAGTTAGAGCTTTCTGCAATCCCAGATCCCAGCATAAACTGTGACTGCATGCATAGTCTTTGCTTCTAAAAAACAAATGTGGACATTGTACATTTTCTCATAAATTATTTCCACTTTCCTTTATATATTCCATGAAATCAGGTAGAAATGGGCTTTTTCAGTTTGCCATTTTAAATGTCTGATACTCCTGTGCTTTTCTAACAATTTCTTTTCAGCTTTTTACCCCAGTGTAGTTTTGGCAATTATGAAGTTGTCTTTTCTTATTCATGTAAATCATTAAAACAATGCCCTTTCCTGTCACTGGTGCAGTGGACATTCACCAGAGGTTTTCTCTCAATTCCATGCCTCACTGGGCCCTTCCTGATTTAAATATTCTCATTTTTCCTTTGTTCTAAGCTATCAATATTGCTATTCAGTGAAGTCGTGTCAGGAATCATAGTGTCTATTCCCACAAGATGCTTGTGCTTTTTGAAATGCTGAAGTCTGAAAATCAATTGGTTTTGTAAAGGGGATAGTGGAGGGGTTTTGTATGATTCTCCACCTCTGAAAGGGATTCTGCGTGGATGGGCTCTGATTTTTATGTAGCTATAAATGTAGTTACTGAGCAACAGAACCTGAGACTTACCATTCCTTTTTTGTCAGTGTTTATTGCTCACAATCACAGAAGGTTTTGTTTTACTGGACACTGTTTAAATAAAGCCCAGGCTCCACAAATGTCCACCTCCATGTCCTGCAGGTGAACAAGCAGTCAAGCAAGGGCTGAAAAAACATCAGCTGTGAAACTCAGTTGCTCACTAGTAAATTGGCTAAATTCACCTCAGTGTCAAACAATCAAAAGGTTTAGGAAATATTTGGACAGTCCACATGTCAGTGGATGTTATTCATCTAGAATTAATAGCTGATCAGCTAATAGCTGAATAGCTACTAGCTCTTAAGAACCTTCTCTTTCCAGGGTGGCAGAGCACAGTGCATCACTTCTGACATCATTAAGGGCTGTGTCTGAAAGTGCTAGATTTCAGTAGGAGATTTATAACAAAAAGAAAGGTGAAAAGCCTGAAAAAATGTCCTTCGTTCTAGAAGTCTTTTGAAACCCAACTAAAGTAAGTTCTTAATGATTCATGGCAATGTTAGTTAGGTCTGCTGTTCTTTGTCATTTCTGAAGTTTGAGTTTATTACTGAACTGCTTTTGAAATGTACCGTGTAGGGAGGGATGGACGCTCACTCCTGTCACTGGACTTCTGAGGCATTAAAATTCCCTCTGGAAGGGATCACTCACAGCCTTTCTGAGAAGGATGGGGCTTTTCTCTGTGATTGCTCTAAGTCACAAGCTGTAGCATAGTTTTACTAAACACAGTCCTTCAGGGCACGCAGTGAATTCTTCAGCGCGTTGGTTGTTGCCACATCACACAGGCTGTGTTTGGGTCACAGAAGGGGTCTGTGAGTAAAATAACTGGATTATGTGGCACTAAATAGACAGTTCAGCCTCAGACTTGCCTGCAGGGTAGTGTGTAAGGGCTAACTGCAGGGTACCAGGGTCGCCTCTTGGTGGTTAGTGTCCTAGACTGGCTTGTGTGGCATCTAGGGATTACTGCTGTTGTCCATGTCTCCAGGGCTCTATTTAAATCAATTGTATGTTATCTCTAAGTGTGGGACACACATCCTGTGTGCTGATTTGGTGTAGCTTGTCATAACACTTTTGTGCCCCATCCTCTTCAGGACAGCAAAAATGCTTTGACTTATTCTGATGTCAGGAGATTTAAAATCAAATTTGCAGGATTTTTTGTCTGGGCCTGGAGAGAATACTTCAGAAGTTTTCTTCACCTGAGGTTAAAGGTATAATTGAATTGTCCTACCCTGTAGGGCTGTTCTCTTTTTCTCTTTTTAATAGTGGAACAAAGTGAGCCCTCTACATACAGTTCAAAACGGAATGCTCACAAGTCCTTGACTAGTGAACTTGATTATGGAGATGGAAACCTGCCAGCATGAAGTCAGGGTTAGCCAATGTTGGTTTGTCTGAAGTATTAGAGTCACCTTCACAGTGGTTGGGATCTATGTTTTGGGCACTAAGAGGAACGTGCTTCTTTCTTAAAAGAGAAGAGTGAGGGCTTTACACAGAGGCAGCCAATTATGCAGTTTGCTCGAAAATGAGCCAATCATTCATTTTAATGAAGAGAATTTCAACTTAGACATAAGTATGTCCTTGACATTTTTTAGTAGCAGTGACATTATCCGAGCAGCTTGTTCTAAGAGAAACATCAGACATACACAAGTACATCTATCTCTACAAGGAAAAAACACTAAGCGAGGTCACTTGTTTAGCAAAACCAGTAACAGCTTATTAGATACTGCCAGAATTCAGTGTTCCTCAATTCTGTGAGTTCATGCAGAATATCAGAGGTAAAGAAGTTGCAACAGATAAATGCAAAGCTACAAGATTCAGAAAGCAACTTTAAGAACTGATGCTAAAGTAATAAGCATTGTTTCTTTAAAAGTAATAGCCACAGTTCTTGTCCAAGATTTGTGGTATAAAGGACTTCTGACAATGTGATTACACTGGTATTCTGTTCAGCAGTGTTACCTCTAACAAGTCTCTGAAATTTGTGATGTCAGTTGGCAAACACCATCTTTTTTCTCCTCTCTTTTTCCCCTCTCTCCCCCTCTTTTTTTTTTTTTTTAATTTCAGCTATTCTGCATATTCTTCTAATGTATAGATGGTTCTAAATTTAATTAGGAGAGAAGTATTTTTCTGGGAACCCCTAACTATTTATTCATTATAAACTAGAAATCTCAGCAAAGTTAGTTTCATTATACTAGTTACTATAAGAATACACAGTAAGAGACAGCTGTAAGAACACAGGTCAGGGTTTCTATAAGAATACACAGTAAGAGACAGCTGTAAGAACACAGGTCAGGGTTTCAGGTGTATTTTGACTTTCAACTCAAATTGAACACATCAGGAAACAGATACCTAAAATATATCTTCATCCACCTTGACAAGTCATGTGAAAAGGTTAGGGGTGTAGAAAGAAAGATTCACTAGCTGCATTTTACTGATAAGGATTAGAGACAGAGCGCTCAAGGTTGTGTTGCCTGTTTTGAGGCTGTCTCAAAGACTTAGATGTATGGTGTATGGGTAATGGCATAACAGAATGGCTCTGCCAACAGGAAATTCAGCTTCCAAAAAAATACAGTTTTCTTGGGAAACTGATTTTACATCCCCCTTTTTTTTTCTTTATTATTTTTTTTTAAATTAGGAAAGAGAGAAAGAGTGAGCCAGCTTTGGGATCTTGATTTATGAAGTTCTTTGGTGCCATTTCATCTTGATATAAGAAAGAATTTTTTTTCCAGTGAGAACAATCACTCACTGGAATAACCTCCCCAGGGACTTGGTAGAGCCCCACCACTGGAGGTTTTCAAGATGTGATTGGACAGGGTGCTAGATAATCTCGTCTAGGCTCCCTTTCCCACAAAAGGTTGGACCAGATGATCTTTCAAGGTCCCTTCCAACCTGGGCTGTTCTATGATTCTATGATAAACAGCAAACTTTTTTCATAACTATGTATACCACTCCATCTTTAAAAAAGCTGGGTTTCTTACACATGCTGCACCTATTGGAAGTAACATCTCACACTTTCCTCTGATTTACAGCTTTCATTTATTTGGGACAGTTTGTATTTATTTGCTCTAGTTTCAAGTCTGGTTTGTTTTTGTTACCTCAATAGCTGTTCTCTCTCCCTGTTGTTTAAACCTTGAGATATTTACAGCATTTAATAACAATACCTCTCAGTCTTTTCTAGCTGTAACGTAGTATTTTACATTGTCTGATCATTCAGGTTCTTAAAATTTGGAGCATTTTAGATCAAACTGATTTCACATGAATCAGGAGATATATATTTTTTTAAATTCAAAATTAAACAAGTCATATCAACTCAGTTTAAAACACCTAGCTGAATTTGACTGGCATCTCATTTTCCTATGGAAGAGTTTTTTTTAATTCCCAGTCTCTCCTTTAAGCAGTGCTCCCAGAAAAAAAAAATAAAAATCCTGTAATTCATTGCAGATATCTTCAAACCAAATGGTATTGCACCACTAGAGGCATATGCCTCTGCATGTGTTGTGGAAAAAAATGCTTTGCCCAGGAAGCACTGAAGGTGAGGAGAAGGAGAAAACCATAGAATCATAGAAGGTCATCTAGTCCAACCCCACTGCAATGAGCAGGGACATCTTCAACAAGATCAGGTTGCTCAGACCCCCGTCCAACCTGACCTTGAATGTTTCCAGGGTTGGGACATCTACAACTTCTCTGGGTAACCTGTTCCAGTGTTTCACCATCTTAACGATAAAAAATTTCTTTTTTATATCTAGTCTGAATCTACCCTCTTTTAGTTTAAAACCATTACCCCTCATCCTATCACTACACTCCCTGCTAAAGAGTCCCTCCCCATCTTTCCTGTAGGCCCCCTTTAGGTACTGGCAGGCTGCTGTAAGGTCTCCTCAGAGCCTTCTCTTCTCCAGGCTGAACAACCCCAACTCCCTCAGCCTTTCCCATAGGAAAGGTGTTGATCCCTCTGATAATTCTTGTGGCCCTCCTCTGGACCTGCTCCAGCAGCTTCATGTCTTTCCCATACTAAGGACTCCAGAGCTGGATGCAGTACTGGATGCAGATGGAGTCTCACCAGTGGAGTAGAAGGGCAGAATGACCTCCCTTGACGTGCTGACCATGCTTCTTTTGATGCAGGCTAGAATATGGTTGGCTTTCTGGGCTGTGAGTGCGCATTGCCAGCTCATGTCCAGCTTTCCATCCACCAGTACCCCCAAGTCCTTCTCCACAGGGCTGCTCTCAATCCCTTCATCCTCCAGCCAGTATTGATACTGGGAGTTGCTCCCACTCAGGTGCAGGACCTTGCACTTGTCTTTGTTGAACCTCATGAGGTTCACATGGCCCCACTTCTCAAGCTTGTCCAGGTCCGTCTGGATGGCATCCTGTCCCTCAGTTTATGTCAACCACACCACTCAGCTTGCTGTCATCTGCAAACTTGCTGAGGGTGCACTCGATCCCACTGTCTATGTCATTGATGAAGATATTAAAAAGAGTACTTTTTTTTATGTCCCAATACAGACCCCTGAGGGACACCACTTGTCAACGATCTCCATCCTGACACTGAGCCATTGACTACTCTCTGGTCGTGGCCAGCCAGTCAACTCCTTATCAATCAAACAGTCCATCCATCAAATCCATATCTCTCCGATTTAGAGAGAAGGACATTGTGGGGAACTGTGTCAAAAGCCTTACAGAAGTCTAGATAGATGACACCTGTAGCTCTTCCCTTGTCTACTGAGGTTACTTCATGATAGAAGGCCACTAGATTGTTCAGGCAAGACTTGCCCTTGGTGAAGCCATGATGGCTGTCCTGAATCATCTCCGTGTCTTCCATGTGCCTTAGCATAGCTTCCAGGAGGATCTGTTCCATGATCTTTCCAGGCACAGAGGTGAGGCTGACAGATTGGTAGTTCCCAGGGTCCTTCTTTCTACCTTTTTTAAAAATGGGTGCAATGTTTCCCTTTTCCCAGTCACCGGGGACTTCACCTGACTGCCATGACTTTTCAAATATCAGGGAGAGTGGCTCAGCAACTATATCAGCCAGTTCCCTCAGGACTCTGGGATACATCTCATCAGGTCCCATAGACTTATGTATCTTAATAACAAATGGGGGTATTGGGTACCTGTATTTGGGTACAAAGTCCACAACGGGAAAAATCTCAGCTGAATGATTAATTTAATCACAGAGCATTTGGGTCAATGTAATTACTTGGAATGAATCATTTCAGGTACAGATAAAATCACGTTGACATCTCCCAATGTCAACTCAAATCCATCACATATAAACTTTAAATTTATCCTGATTTGGAAAGAAAATTATTAACCTACATGTTAACCTTTCCCCAGAATAGAAGTTGCAAAATTTACTTACCTCTATTTAGGCTGTATTGGATAAACCTTTGCAAAAACCTTCTACCCAAACCCTGAGAAAACTGTTCTTAGTTTACCTAGGATATTCAGGATAAAGCCTGATACTGAATGCAGTTTACTGAGCATCGCAAGCTAGTGACACAAATATTCTTTGTCACTGAAGCTGTGTAACCTCCTAAAAAGCTCAGAGCTCCTACCATCAGACACATTTTCAGTAATATTTACATATAGTGAAATCTATGAGAGCACCTTTGTTTTCTTCTGCTGCCCAAATTACATCTGAAAATTGGAGTCTAATACACCTACCACTAAATACAGGTAGTGGTACAATTTTAGGAGGAAAGGTTTGGCAGTTCTCATGAAATTCATGGGTCAAAACTAGCTTTTGAACAAGTGATCATTCCATGCACGTGGCTAAAAGCTGGATCTGAATTTGACCTTAGTGTGTCTCTTCCCAAGATAAACAGAGCATGTTTTTCCTCTGCTAAGTGTGTATACTTGATTTGAGACTATCTGAAGGTTTTAGACTTGGCAGAGGCTTGAGTTTTATGTCTGAATCTAATACATTTTATTAAACAATGTGAGCTGTGATAAGTTTCTGGAGGCGAGGTAATCGGCATCACTGAGACAGGAGCAAATGGCTTTGAATCTCAAACACATATTTGAGTCTCCTGTGCTTCTCCATCTGTAAACGTTGTTACTAGTTGTTTCAATTCTGCTGTTGGATTAATTATTTTTAGGTTAAGGGCATATGTTGACAGTCTTACTTAAACATGCCTGCTAAGCCAAATAACTCAATTAGTAACAGGCAGATTCTGTATTTAAAATTAGCTTTCCTGAACCGTTAAAATCTTCATCTTGAACTGTTATTGGACTGAAATGGTTTCTCTACACCACTTGTTTGTAAAAGAGATCTTTTTCTAAACCTGACCCATTGCACAAAGCAAGAACTGTTTATCATTCCTCATGCTCATCACCATTGTTTTCAGCCCTGTGGTCCATTGTATCTTTTATTAATAATTCTGATGGTTTTCCAATCCTGTTTCCTGCAGATGTTTCTGGGATATCCATGCCAAATACCTTTTCTTCATTTGTTATGAGCCAAGAAATAGAAACAGAATTGCATGTTCTGTGATATGTGACGTATATTTCATGATCTGGATATTTTCATTTCCCATGGCCTTTAACAGTATAGGTAATAATTTTTCCCCTTGAAAACTACCAGATATGAAGCCGATGTTGAATGGCTTTGACTTGGTTTGGTGAGAATGGAAAAAATTGCCATTATTTTTCACCTTCAAGTTCTGTTTGCTCCCAAGATTTGGACTAGTTGGACAGAGCTAATTTTTTATTCCTGCGTGGAGAGTTTCTTGTACAGTGAAATCCATGGACTAGTTTTCCTGTGCAACATATTATTTCCCTTGATGTTCCCCCAGACTGACAGACAAAGTTCTCTTCTCTTCTCTTCTCTTCTCTTCTCTTCTCTTCTCTTCTCTTCTCTTCTCTTCTCTTCTCTTCCTCTGAAGACTCTGCCAGGCTTCATATGCTTCTTGTAAACTTTTCCATAGCAGAAGATATACCTACCACAGCATATTTTTTGTGTTTGACCTATGCAATTCCTCTAAAGACTTCTCTAGTGGTAAGTGTTGGAGTGAATGACCTTACAAAGCTAAAAGACTTGAGTGTGTATGTTCTTCATTTAGAACTGTGTCGCATCACAGGTCACTGAAACCTCATGGACTCACCAGTTTAGACATGTCCTGTGGCAAATGGGGCCGTATCTAGGAAGGTTGTGATGATATCACTGTTTCAGAAAGGGGAAACTTTTTAACCAAGATAACTAAACACTCTCAGCCTCAGCAGGGACATTCTAAAGCTACGAAATTCTGTTTGCTGCTGATTTAACTTACCCCTTTCTTAAAGCAGATGCAACTAGCTGTAGCACCGAGGGAAACAGCCTCCTTCCCACCCTGCCAAGCAGCCCACTCTCTTGTAAGATGACTCAGAAGGAAAGCTTCCTATTTCTTTTTCAAATTTTC
The DNA here is from genome assembly GCF_964188355.1 of Buteo buteo. Classification (NCBI taxonomy): domain Eukaryota; kingdom Metazoa; phylum Chordata; class Aves; order Accipitriformes; family Accipitridae; genus Buteo; species Buteo buteo. The sequence goes on along the minus strand of NC_134176.1, from coordinate 27,579,739 downwards.
ATGTGGAATAGTAACCCTGGCCTGGTTATTTTTGAAAGATAAGCAGAATGATTTTTTGGAAACAAATATGACAAAGTTGGTGGATTAACTCTGGGCTGGAAACCCTGTTTCCAGCTTCCTTTCAGTACAAATGGGCTTCAAGAGCTACATGGCAAAGAGCCCAGAAGCCCAGCCTCAACTAGGAAGATTTCCAGGGTTCCCCATTCTGCAGAAAATTTGCCTGGTTTGCACCAGAGAAGCCAGTGATAAAAGGCAGGGATAAATAATACTGATTCAGGCTTGTTGACTCTCCATTTTCCAGTGAAGACCATCAGAAAATGTCAGTGTCATACTGAACAACCAAGTGCACACTTCCAAGAACTCTGCTGCAGTTAACGCAGCAGGAAATTCTAATGTAAATGAGTTGACTTGCCCAAGCCAAGTGGCTGCTTTTCCAACCAAACCTTTCCCACCATGTGGCTGATGCAGTCCCACTCTTTGGACAGCCTTTATCTGACCATCTCCTGCTGGTTGACAGGCACCAAGGCTGAGATATATATACTGTGGCTTTAACTCCATTGTGGTAGTTCATATACCTTTATATGACTCTTAGGGTGCCCTAGTTTGACAACTGAAAAAAGGAGATAGGCAAAGCTAGTACAAATTTGAAAGACTAAGCGATTTCTCTGAAGTAAAATGAAGTAGCATGTTTGTATTGCCTTCAAATGAACAAAATGGCATAGTGTACAAATTGAAAGTAATTTATCTGAAAGCTGTAAGTAGAAAACCATGAGATATTTGTAATAAAAAAAATATCTTAGGTATCATATGATTTCATTGCATTTGACCAACATTCAAAATAATTTATAGGAATATCACAAGTGTGTAAATTTCTCAGTAAAACTCACTTCAAATATTCACTACTTCTGAATCACTAATTGCACTTTATGTTTCATTACCTAAAGCACATTGCATCGTTTTTCCCTTTAAATTCACAACTTCTGAGTTAGCTGTTCAGTCTGTGTAAGGGAATAATCATGCAAATACATACTTGAGTGCATTTACCGTTCTTTTTTCTCAAAAAATGTTCTTATGAAGAAAACCTTATTCATATGAGGGTTTCCCTTAAGGGTGAACAATATTAGTCAGAAACACCTTCAGAGGATATTTGATTTTTATTTGAATCAATGTTCCTGAAACCATTTTTGTGCAATATTGTTACTTCCATGCAAAGGTAAGTTTCAGGGTGGATTAACACGCAATACCTGAGCTTTAGTGCCCTTTCTTTGTCAATTTGAATTTATTGGCCACTGAGTTTTAGACTGGGAATATCTTTTGCCTTTTAATTAGATCTTCAATATAGGGAACTGAACAATCTGGCAGATTCTACAGTCAGAATTAACAAACGTAAACACAGACAACATTACACGTCCTAGTTTCTGATAAAAAAGGATGATCAGAAATATGTTTTCATGTGCATGACAAACTATGGATCAGCAAACTATGTCTGCTTCATGTGGTCTATACCATACATGTTTTCACTCACTTTAACTTCAGGTTTTTTTCAGAAGGACAAACTAGCAAACACCCTTTGATCACCTCAGAAGGGCTTGTAATAGCCATCCAATAATTTAAAATTTAATTGTTTTCCTGGAATATCTTTCCCAGGTGTAATGTAAACCAGCCTTTTTTCAAGATCTTAAGTGACCATGGTGTGGTGTGCCACCAACATTCATGAGTGGAGTAGAACAGCACGGTTCAGGCACCTATGGCAAAGATGTTATGAAGGCTTTGGGCATTTATCTGAGGCAGCCAGTAGGAGAATGTAATCACCATAGACACTTTCTGTAGTCGACAGTGAAAGACAGAAGCCCTCCCAGCTGCTGAACCAACTACTCTGCTATGTCTCCCTTGTGCCGGATGCTTTGCTTCAGAGCAATCCAGTGCCTTCACTATTATGCTGGCTGTGAATTTCACTTTTATTAAAAAAGTAAATTTGCCTTGGAATCAGCTGGTGTCCTACAGAAACCCTGCAAGGGCTGCAGACAGTAGGCACTAAGAACAGAGGCAGTTGCCAAGTAGACTCACTGGAGGAGTGTTTCAGATGGCACTGCTGGGGTTTGCTACTACTCTCTGATGGCCAAGCACTGCAGAAGATACCATGAGAGTGAAATTTGCTTAGTGCTGCGCTGCCACAGCACAACTGCTGTTTCTTCTCATCAACATCAGAACATGAAAATAAAGCAGAGTCATGCACAAGTTGCAATGAAACCCATTGTGAAGATCTTCGTATTTTTACTGCTAATAATGAAACACTGTTCTTCATACAAATGCCTCATCCTCTCATTATCCTAGGCAAGGGCAGGTTCATATAACTCACAAATTATGTTATTTCAATAATAGCTGTGGATGCTAGAATGGAAACACTTTAATCTTGCAGAGGGAAATGTCATGACAACAATCACTAATGCGGTCTTCACTGTATTAAGCCAAAAGCTACACTGGAAAATGAATATGCTCCATATGCTGGTAGGCACACGCAGAGCCACAAGCAGCAATCTTTTTCCAAAGCAGGTTTTAAGGCTGACATTTATAGAAAACTTCTTTTTTAACTCAAAATTCTGTTAAAAAACTTCCAGCATATTTTGCAGATAAGTGAGGGCTTTTTTTTTAATACAAAACTGGGGGCTTTGGGGCCCAGATGCTATGAATTCTGTTTCTATGGCCAGTATTTTGTATTTTACAGGTTTATAATCCTGTATAGGTCCAGTTCATGTTTCTGGAGTTCTCATTACCAGAATCTGTGAACACTAATGAAGAAGAAAATCTGAAATGTTTTGGCTTCGATTTCACTCTTGCGGACCCAGTCACTTTCTCTTATCTTCACTTACACCATTCTGTTTATAGTTGTGCCTATTTCTGTGAAAAATAGTTTTTGGAATTTATTTTGAGGATGCTGTGACACGCAGACAGTTTCATAGTGTTCCACAGCTTGAACTGGTCCATGGTTTCACTACAATCTTCCCTGTTAATGTGGCACACCTAGGACCCAGTTTTTCTCTCCCATCAACCCATGTTGCTCCTGACAGATAGAGCTCTGGAATTCTGTGTATGCACCTGGTTACAGGCAAATCCTGTTGGATTTTGCTGTCTGCTGTCCAGTATGCATGTATTTAAAGCTGATGCTTTTTTGGAGTAAAAGGTTCTGATTCCTGTGGTTAATAGGAAACTCCCTAGGCTATGGTGCTGTCTTAGTTAAAAAGTTTCCTACTATTTGCTATCAAACTTAACACAACACTAAATGATGCATGTTTATGCTCAGTTGAGACTTGTTTTTCTAGATAGAGGCACCTGGCCAGAGAAGGACTGCAATGGTGGCATGCAAGAGCCAGAAACCTTACATTGCAGCTCTAGGTTTCTTGTTCCAGGCAGTCATAGCCAGTGCAAAGCAAATAATGTCTTTCTTTCCATACCCTCCATCCAGGAGGTGTCTTTCCTGGAAAATGGCACAATCTTTTTGCTAACAAATGAAGTAAGTAAATAGGAATTTGCTACACTATATGAATATTTATCTTTTTATGTCCAAACAGAGTGCTCAAGAACTAATATTTTAACCTCTGAAATATTCTGTGTGTGCAAATTAAATGCTAAATGGCAGTGTTGGGAAGCTATTAATAAAAATCTAGTTTCTTCTGCTAGTAAAAGATTCAGAGGTTTCTTATTTCCAGTTTAAAGTATGACCCAAGCAGCTACATTTATCACTGCAGAGTTTTTGGTCTTAATACACAGGTTGATAGTTTGAGGACTGGAACCAGATCCAGCTATACAGTAGAAGCTGCAGAGTTATGTGTCTGTAGCATGCCGTCTACTTGCAAGCAGTAATGGGGGAGTAAGGAAAGGTAGATAATTTGTATGTGGAAGAACGATGGACTTTTTGACAGTTTACAGAAAGTATTGTATTTGGAAAAGAAAGGAAACCTGTGTTAGAGTTAAGCAAGATACTAGAATCCTGAATAACTTTTATGAGCTCTTTCAGCAGGACAAGCTCTGCTGAACTAAAATGGAGAGATCTGGAGGTTGAACTGTCATGAGGTAGGTGCAAATGTGAGAGCTCACAGCCTGCAGAATACTGAAGCATGAGCACTGCTTCCCTGCCGGTGCTCTGGGGCACGTGGTGTATTTGTGCTCCTGCCTCGGAGCAGTTGCAGCCATGCAGCAGGTACGTACTGCTTCGCTCCCCCGGGGATGGGATTTCTTAGAATTTACTAGTTCTCTGAAGACTGATCTGGATCTCAGTGAGTAGGACTTCTAGGCAAACCCCTCTTACACTGGTGGGAACCAAGCCATGAAAAACCAAATGCTTTCTTAACTCTCTTTCTTGAGGCAGTGACACCCAGCTAATGCACTTGAAAGGACTTAAGGGAAGTGACAAGCTGCTGGCACTTGTCTAACCTACTACTTTTAAACACAGGTTTAAAAGTACTTTTAACTACAGGTTAACCTCTTTGATTAGAAACCTTTAGGAATCACTTCCTAGAGAGCTCCTAATGATAATCAGTAGAGAAGTAAAAACCACCCAGCTTGTCTCTCCTGAAAACTTGACGTGAAGGAGGAACATGCCCTGAAGTCTGCACGTGTGAGATCACAGCAAGAATGAGTGAACAAGGTAAAAATTCATAGTTTATAGTTTCTTTCAGCAAGCTATTAATTCCCTTTCACAAAAAGTTTAGATGTAAAAAAGGAAAGTAGAATCTGTCTTAAAAATGCTCTTGAAATTTGAATGAAACTTCCAGCCAGCTGCAGCAAGAAAGCCAACCTTATGACATTAGGAATAGATTCTTTGTATGTCCCTATCAAGTCTGAAATACATTTCTTAGAGTCTTGTTAAAATGAGAGTTTGGAGGAAAAATCATGACTGTACACCAGACGAATCTCAGTCTCTAGTGCAGACATTTCTAAGTACTAATAAATTAAGTTATGGAAGGCTAAAAGGTTGCTTGAATGATAAATAATACATGCTTCAAATATCCTGCATGCTTGTTTCATCACATGAAGCATATGCTGTTGAGATTTCAAATTAAAATGAAATTAAAAGAATAGTGTCTGACTCCTTATTCTGTCTTTTCTTTCCACACTCCATCTTCAATACAAATTAATTAGTTTCACCTTACTTGCCCTTTTGCTAAGAGCTTTAAATGGTATGAGTAGAGAGTTCTGTGCTTAATCTTTGGATGTAAAGTGTTATGGAGATTGGGACCCTATTTCCAAATTTTTTAGAGTAAATCTTATGATATGTTAGCAAGTTATTAAAATATAACTTAACTAGATTAAACATTGCCCATTATTTAGAAGCCTGTACAACTTCGTTTTTGTTGTCTCTATGAATCTTCAGCTGGGATAAAGTTTGAAATCCCCAATACCCATGACAAACCCAAATATTTGTCATCCATCCCTTGTATCCTCTGTAAAGGTACTCCTGAAACCTTTTTAATGATGGCATTATGGTCACATCAAGTAAACACTAAACTTTGAATGGAAATATGTGTAAAAGGAATTTGCAGTCCTAAAATAGAGTATGTTTGCTAGAGACAAATTTCTTTGAGCAACACGATTTTTAACATCTGGTAAAGTGTTTTTTTCAGCTATGTAGGTGTTCTGCAGATACAAGATGGTTTACTTTTATGTTAGGAATTGTGTATCTGAAGCCACACGTTTCCTTTATGTACACAAAATGAAAGTGCTTCCTCTTTCTATCTCAATCACCACTTATGTCCCTGGGTCATATTAAAAAGCAAATGGAATCAATCATGCTGCTGATGAGAGGAAATGTAGTGGTGATAAATACATATCCATTGACTTTCTGTTGCTGTTCTAGAGAGGAGACAAATTGAATGACAACCTAAATGTGTTGTAACAATGCACTGAGAAAATAAATGCAGCTGACACATCACCCACAACAAATGTACTGTGCTCAACAGAATGGATAGGGTTTAAACACTTCCTAGCCTATTAGTTAGGAGTTGTAGAAAGTTCTTTCCCAGATGGCTGGGTCAGGCTTCTGACATGGTCATACGGTACCTGCTGGACAGAAATATGTCTTGAAAAGTAATGCTAGGCACTCACACACCTACAAACCTGGCAGTGTCGGCAGATTTCAGATTTATCTAATCTGAAATATCTAACTCCAGGGAGAATCATCCTTTTGGGAAGATATTTTCACATTTTTAAGATATATGAGATACCTGCCTCTCCCTTTAAGCAGAGTGTGGTGAAAAGTTGACAAATACCTGTCTTTGGCAGACTTGCTGCTAACATATTGCCTTAAAGGAAAAGTGAATGTGAACTTAACACTGCTTTCTGATGACATTGAAATGTGCATTCATACATTCTTCATCTCTTTTTAACCTACTTCACGTGATTTTAAAGCTGTAAGGTCTATTTAGAATATGTGTGTGTGTTTTCTTGTGTACTTCCTAGGAAAGATTCAGGTGGTAAGTAACAAATGAGGAATTGACAATGCATTCAACAAATTTACAGATAATGCAGATGCATAACATATAAGCGGGAGTCACTTTATTTACATTTGACTTTTTTTTTCAGGAATTAAGTCCTATAGCACACAAATGTTAGTTCTGTGTAGAGAGTAAGAAGGACCAGAAATTGAAAAAGCAAAGAGAAACATTCAACCACCTTGATAATCACAGGTTAATAGTAAGGAAAACTCATGATACTATGGATTCCCTCCTAGGTTTCAGTTTTATGACAGACTCTTTTCACCTTCTACCCTTACCATAGTCTTGGCCTCAGCCCAGGGGTCCTGTTTTCCTTCTCACTGCTTGGACATTTCTTTCTCCTCAATGGTTGCAGCACTTTTTGACTCTTTATGCCTTCCCTTCTCTGTAGGGATGTTAAGAAATTTACATTTTTCTGGATGGACAGAGATGACAGCTGTACCTGTACCAGAAAGAGACTAAGGATTTGTGATCTGAGTAACTCTGGACAGAAGCTGGAAGAGGTGAGAAAGGAGGAAATGAGTGTTGTAGAATCTGAGAAAGGAAGATGTGAAAGATATGAAGAAGAAAAGAGTAGTCAGGGAAAAGAACAGTATTCTTCAGCACCGTGACTCAGAAGACACCTAAGCCAATGCTAATCTTTTCAAGTATGGCAGGTAGGAGGTAATTTAATGCCTGGGGTGTTGCAATGAAACTTTCATCTTGTATGCACGGGTCTTAAACACTTACGTACTTAACACTTTTAACTCAGCAAAGGGGTCTCTCAGTTACTCTGTGCAAAAGCAAGCAGGGCTTTTGGACCCAGGCATAAGATCTCTTTCAGAGATGATTGACTGAAAGCTGGCTGATAGTCTCTGGCACCTTGCTTAGTGAGCTGTACTTTAATTTCTCTGTGTGTCTGTATGCTGGATACCAAAATATTTTACATACGCACTTTCAAGTGGGATAGAAGGAAATAAGTAATGCTCTAGGTCCTTATTGGGATTTGTGTCTTCAATGTCTCATTACGTTCTCACCAGTCGTGTGATCACAGTATAGCTGAAAATTACGTGGTTGTTTTTGCTACACAAACAACAAACCTTGACTACATTAGACTGGAACATATAGAAGAGGCATAAAATGCATCAACGCTTTCTCCATGCTGAATTCTTAATGCTGCCAAAAGTAGATAATGAGAAGTGTCAGCACTACTAGCTGTCAACCCCTGGGCCTAGTGAGCGATATTGACATTATTCTGGATGCAAGTTCCTATTTCAGTAATGAAACTGTAAATCTAAAAATTCCAAGGAAAAAAATGCATGTACAATGGAAGGTGTCTACTCCCCTGCCTTTTCTTCAGCTACTTCAAGCATGAGAGCTCTCAAGCATAACCATCTCATTTCCATTTTGACAGTTATACTGTGCAATGATAGTCTTGATCAGTCTCACACAGTGACAAGGTAGAGTACAGCCAAATTGAGTTTAGCAATTTTTCTGATTACGATGCAGTACCATACATGCTAGCAACAAACTGAAATATTTAAAAGGGCAAGAAAAGTTCATAAAATGAATCTGTGTTTTTTGATTTAAAGTTACAGGAAGGCGATGAGATTCTCAGTGTAAATGTAAACCAGCGTTGTTGTAGTGAGTCCAGTAAAACTCTGTTGTCATCTGCAAAGTCAAAATCAGCAGCTACATTTGCAAAGACATTTATGCATCTGGTTCATATTAAAGCAAACAAGATGCCTAAGTGCCCTTAAAATCTGTTCTCCGGGCTTTTAAAACTGAATTATCTCTGAAAAGGTAATGCCTTTTCAAAGTAATTTTACCTCCATGAAGTGGATTCTGTATAAAGCAGTGGAAAAGCAAACTTTTTGAAAATGAAGATTGCAAACTGCAAATATATTAGCTTTTAGCGTTTCTTGTAATTTAGAGATTCTTTGCACAGAGTGACCTATATTTTGGCTTTGAGGAAAAAAAAGCCAACTCCTGTCAAGATTAAAGCAAATTTATTTTTATTGTCATTTTCATAACAAACACATTTACCATCCTTTTTCATTATCTTGCCTACAGTCCTTGAAAGTAACATGGAGAGGAGGAGATGATACAGGCTTATATGTACACACACGTGCACATTGCCTATCAAACAAACCTCCCTGCTGCATGTATTAGTACAGTGCTGGTTTCTGTATTTGCCAGTTGTCATTAACGGTCTAAATGTATGTGCTATGTTGAGAAGTATGTCCTATGAGAAATACTTTGATTCCTCTGTACTTTTGTTAAATTACTGCTTCTTTCTCAACCCTGCACAATAAGCAATGCAAGTAATTCAGGGACTGATTTGCTTCCCAGCTCCTCTTCCTTTCCACCCCCACAAACCAGCCTTTGGATTGTCCAGCACCATGTTTCATTTACATGAGAAACTGGCATTTTAGAAGGTAATTGGAAAAAAATGTATTTAAAACCAATCCAACAAAGCAGACAGTCCACACTAGTAAATCTCATTAGAGGTGCTCCAGGCTGTGCCATAATGGCCTGGAAATCACTGATACACAGCTCTAACTCTAGTTGAGGAGGAATAAATGTAAAGACACATTTTATTTGGCTTTTACATATAAAATATCAAAGAGCAGAATGTAGTTGCCTGCTTTTTAAATGCAGTTCTGTTAGTGAAAGTCAGTTGGGGCTGTCAAAGAAATAACTGCAAATTCTTTCCAGTTGCTAGCAATTACTATAACTTATTATTTCCCTTTCTCTTTCTGTAGCACCTTACATGACCTACAGAACTCAGAACAGCTCTCAAAAATCATGAATGAAGCCTAATGAGTAGATAACAGTTTAGCAACAGGGAATCAAAGTTAAGGGGATTGCTGAGGATAACATCACAAGTGATAGATCTGAAAGTGAAACTCAGATCCTTGGATACCTGATCTTCTGTTTTAATCTGTCCTAAAGTGAAGTGCTATTTTCAAGAATATACATTATAGCTCCATTCAACAGGGTGCTGATGTAATAAGACAATCTCTAAATGCTCTCAGCTTAGTGGCAGATTTTGCTGCGAGTTCATGATGATTCTGTTATGGGGTAGCGTTCATTACATCTAGCTTTGGCCTTTCCAAAATTACACATCTAGCCTAAGTTGGTTGTCCAAGATTTGTTTCTATTCAGCGAAGAGAAGCAGATATTTCCAGGCAAAGGCTCACCCTAGTCTAAGATAAATGTCTGTGCTAATGTACCATCTCACTCCATGGAGTCTCTGTCTCTCCCGACTGCAGTCCAGGCTGTGGACTTGCAGACTGGAGTCCTGAGGTTATATGAGGGCATTCCTGTCCCAAATGAGAATTTGCCATAGACATTGTTTCAGCTATACTCTCCACAGAGGCAGTTTGCTGTTCAGCACTTAGGAAGAAAGCTACAAGATTACAAACTTAATTCAAATTTCTGGAGGAAAGAAACATCCTGAGCTATGTTTGACTAACACTCAGAATTAATTTTGTCATGTTAAGGATAAAAGATGGCAGAACAAAACTGAGTGCCTCTAAAAGAGAACTGAGGAAAGTTCCTGATGATTTAGTGGGAGCAGTTGGTACAATGAGAAAAATGTTGTCATGTCCAGTTTTCATAAAACTGTCAACAACATCCTAGCTAGAAACGTCTTTCAGCTCTATGTAGCATGGTTGGCTGTGATTATTATGCTACATAAAGCCAATAGTATCCTAGGAGTCACAGTGGAACAATGTAAAGTTTCTCAGATGGTAAATATGCAGCAGACAAAAGATGTGTGAGGTTTTTGCTTGGAGAGGCTTTCTGATTATAGGAAATTGTTCTGAAGGTTTATGAGGACATACATTTACCCACAGTATGTCAGCCTTCCCAGCAATGATACCCTGTTATTTGTTCTTTCTTTCCCATTATATTTTCAAAAGGTGTATTCTCCATGTGCTACTATGGCCTTTCAAATTTATGCTTAGAAATTCAAGTTTATTATTTAAACTTAAGGGGTTTTTAACTTTATTTAAAATTTAGCTTAGGAGGCTTAGAATCTAAGAAATTAATCTTAAGGAAAAAGCTCTCAATCTGGAGATCAGTATCATGCTTTCTATCTTGCTTTGCAGCTTTGCACTTACACTCGTATCTGCTGGACCCGTGATCCATACAGAAATGTACACGTATCTAATTTCCTTTGAAACCACTGGACATGAGGCGTTGTAATATCTTTTAAGGTCCTGTCCTCTAATACTATGTAATACTTGCTGTCTGTTGTTTGCTGAAGGCAAACCAACCTTTTTCCCTGTAATTTTCCGTGGGTTGGTACGCTGTTAATACAACTGCTTTCACCATTTGCCATGCAACACTCCTAAGGCAGTGACCCCTTCACTTCTTATTAGAGACGTTTGATTACTGACCGAGGCGACATTTTCTTTCTAGTGAAAACTCTTGTTGCTTCCTAAACAGACAGAAGTAATAGTACCTGATACTGGATCTTGCTGAAACAGATCTGTAAAGCAGAAAAGGAGATGAATAATGCTGCCACAAATCTAGGAAATCAGCATTTCTAGTCAAAATACCAGAGTGCTGGCAGTTAGCCTGCATATTATATCCAGCTGCTTGGCAGCCATAGGAATCATCTCATTTCATAACAAATCTGAAAACTTGGAAGTTTTCTTTTTAACCCAAGTCATTAAATCATCTTATTTCTGAACAAAATAGTCACCTTCCAGGTCTCCTGGTTTGAAATTACATTAGCTCAGGGTATTCTCATTTAATTGCAACTTTCACATAAAAACATGATAACATCTGAGAACCTTGCTTTTGTTACCTGTGCATGATTTAATTTTAATTACTACAAAAACATGTTACTTCAGACCTATAAGGTGAAAACTTGTGTTTTGCTATGGAAACGGATATCAGCTTTAATTTTCCAGACTGTAATGGATATTCAAGACAGGGGGACAGTGTGATTTTAATTGCTGATGAGGCTATTTTTTGTTGTTCAGGGCAAGACTAAGCCTGTAAGCTGCCACAAGAGACATCGTTGTTTAAAAAAGATTTCAGTTGTCATGAGTATCACTGTGTGTCTCCCACAGAGCCCTTCAAGATGATTACAGCTATCACAGCCTGAGCTCTGATTTGCTTGGAAGTTTTCTGAAGGTAAGGGGCTGGCTCCAGCTGCATGGGGTGCTGTTAAATAACAAAGAAACTACTCCATGTCTAGTTCAGCCTGATATGATTCACGCTGCTCTGTTTAGATATAGTTAGAAGTGAGCACTGCAGCTTCAAATTCTGTTTTGGGAGGCCTGTGTTTTACCTTATAATCCTAGCCACATATCCTTATCCATTTTACCCAAGCATGTTATTTTGCTCTCTTGGGTTATTCCAAACCTGTGTACAAAAGCATGCGCCTCAAATATTTGAAGATATATTGTTTTAGCACTACCACTTACATACTAAAGTTGTTATTTGTGACTATTGTCTTCTTTAGCACAGCCAGTTCACAATGGAAAAGCTATTTTCTGGTACATACTGTGTATAACATAGTGTCATGCATTAAGAGTGTGCTGTTAAGTACACCGCATTTCTTTTCCACTTTATGATTACCAGGCCAACAAAGATATGCATAAGGTGTTGCATATGTTTTCACTGTCATTTCTTTTGACACATCCATCCCTGAGAATAGCATTTGGCCTGAAAAAAGTAGGAAGTTAAATGTCATGGAACAAACAAATCCCCAGATAATGCAGAACACTAATGTTTTGCACAATTTTGCAAAATAGTCCATTGTGATTATTTATTTTTCAACTTTGTTGGGTGGCAAAATATAAAACAAGGATCCAACATTTCTATTCTGAATCTGGGCTTAATTATCAGCATGGTGACATATATGGTTTTTAACAAAAATGTTCAAGACAATCCGTTGGTTCATTAAATTCACCAAATATCACATACACATTTGCAGCTGAAGCTAGTACTTTGTTCATAAGAAGTCATGGTCTTCATCAGTTGAGACAACAGAGACTTGGAAAAACTTCATGTGCCCTTATGTTATGTTGACTAGTAAATGTTTTAAAATCATTAATTAGTTGTTGAAAGTAAACAATCTTTACCACAGAACAGTAGAACATTCCTCAGTTCTCTCTGTCTAGCAGCATAATTATATTTGGTACCAACTTTGTCATTATATTTATTCATTAAAAAAAATCAAATTCTAACATTTAAAAACAATTTATGACACATTTTAAGAATTATAAATTTTAACTTTAATAACAAGTTATGTGCTTTCCAAAAAAAAATTTAATCTATCATTTAAGTCATCTTTATTTTCCATTTTAATTGCTTATTTAAGGCAATACTTTACAATATTCCAGAGCAGTGTGACATATCCATTTGAAATGAGCATGAGTTCACTGCATCGCAGTGAGTCATCTGTGATTGCTCATGTCCCTGCGTTTGCCTGCCTTCGCCTGCCTTCAGCTAATCTCTTCCTCTCCTTTAGAACTGTTTTTCAGAATGCTGTGTCTTTCCTGGAATGTCCTCTTCTACTGTGTCTTGAAGGTTACATTTAAAAGTGTGACTGCACTATGTTTTAAGAAGCCCTGAGTGCTACTGGAAGATGATGCTACTGTAAGGCCCCATTACTGCTCCTTCCCACCTATGCTCTCCCCATCTCTGTATTGAAACTGGGATTCCTCATGTGCTTAGCCCAGACTCAGGTTCATAACTAAGCTTCTCTCGCTTCCTCTCTGCTCCATGGAGAGACGTAGCATATGACCAGGACAGGTGTAACTGTAATGTAGAGGCAAGCCTTTAGAGGAAAGGAAGGTTAAGAGGCTGCATGAGTGTCAATACAGAAGCTCTTGCTCCAGAAGTAGGTAGGAGGTGTCCTAAACACTCAGGTTCGGGAGCTAAGGGAGTAAAAGGAGCAGCTTTTCTGAGCAATGACAGTAACAAATAACTCCCCACTGGGGGATGAAACCCAAACAGTTCACATAGTCCTTCCTCCGATCCCCCTGCTTGGAAGTAAGGCAGGAGAAAAAAAGGTTTCTCCTTTCAAAAGAGTGTGAAGTTACAAGTTTTCACCCTTTCACCTAAACAAAGGGATTGAGAATCCCTAATTGTCACAAACAGTTAATTAGTGCCAGTGAGAACTGACCCTAGGGATTTGAAAACTTTGATTTGATCTCATGCAATCTCCCCTGCCTTTTTTTTATATAGGCAAAATACAATTCCAAACCAGATTTTATCTTAAATGAGGAATAGAAACTTCATTCTGAAAATGTCCACATGGGTTGTTTTGACCACATAAACACTTTTCCTCAAATTTTATTAAACTGGAAGTTCCATTGATTTTTCTCTCATGAGAAGTTTTAAGCTTTATGAACTGTGGTTTACAAAGTGTCTAGACATCTTTTTTTGTTTATTTTTTTGTTCTGTTAGTCTAGAATTCTCTTTCTTGGAAATCCTTCATTATTGATCTCATTTTTCTTATCTTTTCTCTTTTCTGCCCACTTTCTTCTTATTAGTCAATGGGTCTTCAAATTTTAAAAGTGTCTGCAAATATTTTGAAACTGTGATGGTGCCACAGTGTGGCTTATTTTGAATGAAAAGGTTAGTATATTTGCTTCAGGAAAGCAGTTTAAGCTAAAAAAACAGTTATAATTTT